>NC_136123.1:4561268-5761268 GCF_965212315.1 Lampetra planeri
ATGGAGGCACTACACTACTATACACTACACTATACACTACATTATACACTACACATTGGGCTCTATGGAGGCACTACACTACTATACACAACACTATACACTACATGATACACTACACATTGGGCTCTATGGAGGCACTACACTACTATACACTACACTATACACTACATGATACACTACACATTGGGCTCTATGCAGGCACTACACTACTATACACTACACTATACACTACATGATACACTACACATTCGGCTCTTTGGAGGCACTACACTACTATACACTACACTATACACTACATTATACACTACACATTGGGCTCTATGGAGGCACGTCGTTAAGCGATTCGTCATCAACAGGGGTGGTGGTTAAGAGGGGTTATACTTTACACTACTATACACTGCACAATACACTACACATTGGGCTCTATGGAGGCTCGTAGTTAAGTGATTAGTCGTTAAGAGGGGCGGTCGTTAAGAGGGGTTCTCCTGTAATTGTTGCTTATACGAGTTGTACCTATAGTTGTATCTTGCACACAGCTAGGCTGTATTTGCGAGAACAAGGCACGGGTTTTAAATTCCTTCGTAAGTGAAATGCGCCAACATTGTTGGAGGTGTTATGGCTTGCCAAAAAATAAACTTACTCCTGTGTTGCAAATGAAGATCCATCTTTTAAAGGTGAAATATCTTGTGTTTGCATCTTGCGTCAAGAGCAAGTATAATCTATGGTGCAAGGTTTTAGGTGATTTTCAGATACGCCTTTGCCAAGAGAGGCATCGCATTTGGACACCATTGAATGAAGTTAAGGAACCGTGTCTGGGGACTGTCACCATTGAGTGATATTTAGGGGCAAATGATGGTGGTGCAGGTTGGTTGATTTGGACTGTATAAAATTACACGGAAAAATTAATTACTTGACTTTTCAGTCGTTGAAAATAATTACAGTTTCTACAGCAATTGAACAATTACTATTTGCAGACTAGAAATACACATGGATGTATATTATCGATATATTTATATCTACATATGAATACTGAACTATTCCATGAAATGTTTTCTATTCATATGTTTTTTAATGTACCGCCACAAATTTTTGTATGTAGTCGCATATGCATGTAAAAAGATTGCATATTTTTTAGTAGCAACATTTTTTGTGCAGCTAAATCGACACACTGATTGCAATGCGTCTCAGGCAATAGCCGGCTGCAGAAAATGTGGATGCACTGAAGGAGTAAATTCTGGCCCCACAAGAACACAACTGGCAGGCGACTGCTGAGCATCCATCATCTCGTTTGGGTTGGTGACAGTTGGCTGTCGGATAGGAAAGTGCCTGATTGACAGTGAAATATTCAAAAATTGCAGGATGGGCATGGATTTTTGCTCCCCCTAAACCCTCCAAAACATGAGCCCTTATTGAAGGTAACTTCGTAGAAGGGGTGAGTGTGGTGCACATTTTCCACATTTGCTCGCAGATTAAAAACGAAACCATACACGTTTTATTTTATCACTGAGTAATATAGCTATTATACTCTTTGGTTCTTTCGGTAAAGTCACGTAGGTATAAAATAAAACAAAGCACGACGTTTCGGGCGCGATACAAGCGTCCATCATCAGGTGGGAAAGCATGACGGACACTTGTGTTGCGCCCGACACGTCGTGATTTATTTTATTTTACACATACTTGGCTTTACCGAAAAAAACAAAGAGTATGGATTCCTGCTGTCACGAAAGCTTCAAATCAATATAGCAATTTTTTTCAGAAGGGATCTGGCAACACAATGATAGCTCAACGAAGTGGCTTATCACGTGGAAATGTATAGCAGCCAAATGCTCTAAAAGCATGTTGATTCCAAATGTAGAGGGGAAAATACGGAGGTCCCGGAGAAAGACCCACGTGACCACTGGGAGAACATCTCGCCTCAGCGACACCCTATTAAGTGCTCTACAGAGGAGCATCAACAACCACCAATTCTTTTCGTGGTGCGGGAATCATCGGGGAAAGATGGGTTTCGTGTTATTTTTTTTCATCAAATAAATGTTTGTAACTCATTTAATTGGCACTTTGTGTCACTGTGTTGACCTTGTGCCATATTTGCGCGTGACTTTTTTTTTCAATACTGCGCAAAAATTCTTCTTCGTTGCTGATGTCTGTTGCATTACCCCTGAGCAACCAAATATGAATCTGTTGATGGATGCGTGTGTGGGCTTGTGAATGTGCCTATTGCATACAAAGTCAAAGTGAATTCCTCCCGCTGCTGTTTCTTCTTCATATTCTTCTTCGTCGTGTCTCCTGTCCAACCTATACGGTTCTAGTTCTCAATATTCTCCACATCCCACCGCTTCTGGTATTGGCATTGCCAAATCTTGAGGAGTGCATTTTTTGGTTGCTGCAAGGCAACTCAAGAGATTATCCACGTGGTTTGCTTCTCCTGAAAAGGAGATTGGTCGATTGTCTAGAAGCCCCCCCCACCCCCACCGCCCTCAGGATTTCATGAGAGAGTTGCATCTTGCTGACACCCTCTCTCTCTCAGTCTGTTTAGGCTCCGCCATGTGAGCCATTTGAAATTGGAGCCAGATGCGAGCTTCTCACTGGGGGTGATTCCTCTCCGGCTCCATTCAGCAGTTTTGTCAGCTTGATTTTCCCCATTCTTTTTTGCCAGAGGGAACTTCTGGCAGATTCCTGAGATGTGGCCAGTGGTAGGGTGGAGCACGAGAAGCTGTTTCTCGATGAGAGACGACGGTGGTCCTGGCTGATGGCCATGTAGCGGATGGCGTGGTCACCCGCCAGCCACCCTCCTACTGATGTTAGGGGGCGCAATGCCAAATAGTGCAGATACGACAGGGAAGAGGGGGGGGCTCTCAGGCACCCTGTTACGATTCTACACGTGTCATTGAGGGTTGCGGTGTCGACATGTTGACTGTGGGTTTGATCGAGCCCGAGGTAGAGCATGCATATTCAGCCACGGAGAAACAAAGTGCCAAGGCGGTTGCGCGGAGAGTGGACGGATGTGCTCTCCACCTTGGATTTGGGAGCTTTCGTAGAGTGATGTTTCAAGTGTTGACCTGGGCTTTGATATTCATTTCCAGCTCGAATGAGCACCGAGGCAGCGCTCATCTGCTGTTACAACCGTGAGTCAGTCGTGGAAGTTCCACACTCCTATGGTGGCGGTGAGTCTACTCATCGGACACTCACGTTTTACTTCCCCACAAAGCGGTTAACGTTTCATCGACCCTGATATGACGAGTTAACACTCAACCAGGAATTGAACTCGCAACCTTCTAATTGCGAGCTGCTCGCTCTCCCGTTGTTGGCCATTAGACGGGACATATTAATACATTACCACAGGCAAAATATATGTATGTGGAACTTCTTTCACATCGTATGTAGCCAACCGTGGTAATTGGAGGTGCAAAATGTGGATCAGATTGATTTATATTATAAATGACACCTTCCACTCCATCCACCCGTGCTCCACCTCCCTCCGTCTCTGTACTTGACGATGATCATGATTTTTTTTTACAGCCCTTAAAGAATATGCTGCTCTCATTACGCTGTGAAGACCCTACATTCATCGATGGAAATAGCTCACGTACTCAAATAATGAATCAATGTAATGCTTATAAAAACATTTTGCTTCGTTTGACCCACATGAATCGTATTATAAAAACATGCAGTCACCGTGTGCATGCCTTACCTATGTATGTGTGTGAACATTTAAAAGTCATTTGTGATCACGGGCCCCAGAGGCTGTTTCCATCTGCTAAGCACCACGCTGCCACCACTGACTCTCTGAGCTTATGCTGCAGTAAGCCTCCTCATTCTCAACGGTGCAATGTTATAGGTGGTGAAAATGGGCCTGCCGCTTTCTCTCTGCAGGCTGGAACACCTCCTCTATCAGCCAGGGTTCGTGGGGCTGGTCTGAACCCATTCCCCTCTCAGCATCGGTAGGAGAGTGGAAAATTATAATCTTAGCTGCAAGCGATGTTTAAATTCTCACTTTCATATTTAACAGGTGGCTGAGACCAGGCTATTTTACACGCTTTTATTTAACTCACTCTGTCTGTTATTGTTGTCGTATCCTCAAATCTTGTAACTCAATTTTAACCCACTTTCCAATGTGGTATCGACTGCAAACTTGGTATACTTATGTCATTCTGATGATAATACTATATTCTATGGAAAAAAGAAGAAACATATTTTTAAGCAAATTGGGGTGCCCTCAGTTTGTTTGTAGAAAGTTCCATTCCAGGTGAAGTATGTACTGGTTAAGCAGCCTCTGTGGTAGCAGTTACATTGGAGAAATCAAACGACATGTCTCGGCCGCATCCGTGAACATAAAGCAGACTTGAAACACGGTAGGACAAACACCTCAGCCGTGGCAGATCACTGTTATAATTCAGTGCGCTCACATGACATTGACTTCTCCAAGACAGAGGTTCTCTGCAAGCCATCTGGCTACCCTGAGAGAATCGTTCATGAGGCGATCCACATATACAAATACAGAGACAATTTCAACCAAGAAGATGGATTCTGGCTCAGCAATCATTGGAAGGAACTGATTGTGTTCACGTTTATGGTGACTTTCAGACCACAGTCCACTCGCTGGCATTGACTATATATCTTTTATTTTCCTCAGGGAATGGAGTCTTTGCTCCACTGCAAGTCTCCTTTCACCACTTTCCCATTGACATATTTCGTTGCTTCCTCTTAGTACCTTTCACGCGACGGTCATTGGTATAGTGTATAGCAGATTGTATAATTATAAGTAGTATAAAAGTGTAATGTTTAATATAATGTATAAGGTAATATATAGTATTGTAATTGTATAGTGAATATACAGCAGTGTGGTATACAGTCGGGTGTGTAGAATAATACATAGTGTAATATTACAATGTATAGTCTAAGGTGGTGTATAGTAAAGCAGTGTATAATTTAATGTTGGGTTTGTCCATGGCAGTTTATAGTACGGGGTATATCCGTGTGATAAAATAAAAAAAGTTTAGCTGGAGGCATATTATATTTTTTATGACATAGAAGTGTAATGTATGACTTACTGTTAGTAGCTCAGCTTATTGGAGAGTATATTTAGTATATTGATGATATTGATGTAGTTTATATTTTAGTTTTTTACGTGGTGGTTTGGCTGCTGCAGCTCCTTACTATTAAAATTTCCCTCCCTTTATTACTGCTAATCCTACTTCATCCCTTTATGACTGCTAATCCTACATAATACACGAGCATAATATGACTTTGAGACCCCCCCACCACCTACACATTCCACAAGTAGTGACTAATCCCATATCTGCATTTTCCATAAATATGCTAAATTTCTCTGTTGATATGTAAATTCCTTTGTCAAGGCGCTCTCCTCCTCTAACCCAGCTTAAATATACGCTGCCAAGCTTGGTGGTGTTCATTGGGACGCTGTCTTTCCGACAGCCCTGCTCTTCACCTGAGGACGGCTGCTTGCGTTGTGGCCGACATGTCGTGAGCATTTTATTTTATTATGTTTTATTTTTATTATTTTATTATTTTCCTTCTACGTGACTTTACCGAAAGAACCAAGAAGAATGTTAACTATACTGTTGACTGGTTAATTGCTGATCACTCTGAGACAAAGTTAAAGACTGTTTTTGAACCAAAAGCTTGCTAAAAAAAGGTGTAGCCTTCCCGTCAGCTCCACTGAAACACCTGCCTGGGTGCTATATGTTATCAAACACTCCGTCTTCTCAACTCTCTATAAGTATTAGAGTGCTTGTAGAAGGTGGAGGAGTTCCCATACCTGGACAGTGTTTGGTTGTCCCCCACCACTGATATTAGCCATGGACGGCGATCAAAATATGCATTATTAAAACTCAGGTGGTTGAGTTCATAGTATCGTGTGCTCACCACTCTGCCACATCAACACAATTATCTTTAGCGTCCAATACAAGGCGTAGCAACATACTTAATTTAATCCATAAATTCAATCCACTTTTTAACTAACCCATTACTGTTACTACGAATAAAAATGTACAGCCATTTGTGAATCCAGTAGCGGATGAAGGCTTCCCTATGCTGTTTCAGTCATGGGTGTTGTTTGACCATATTTCACCGCAATGGTCATTTTGGGTTGGCGAAGGATGGGGCAGGGGCAGAATCGGTTCCAGATATCACCTATGGTCATGGCCACGAATTGGATTTGGGGCGCCGGTTCACAGCACAGTGTCACTCTCCTCCCCTCCCCATCACACAGCATATGTTGGTGTAGCCGGTCCGCCCTGTCCCTCTCCTCGCCTCGTGAATTCTTGTGCGAGGGGGGGGGGGACACAGGTCGGCTAAATAGGCAACAGCAACAACAACAAAAAGAGATACATATAAAGTTCGGAGACGGTAAGTAGAAACTCTGCGTTGCGTTCTGTCCTCCGAAGTCAGCAACTCCGCAACAGCTGAGCACCAGCGGAAGGGGGGGGGGGTAGTAAAACGGCAACACTTTATTTCGAAGCACTCTTCTGAAGAGCAATTGGGTATCTGCACGAGCGATCAGAGACAACTCTCCACGTCACAATAGCCATCAGAGACACCCCTCTACGTCACAATAGCCATCAGAGACTCACCCTCCACGTCACAATAGCCATCAGAGACACCCCTCTACGTCACAATAGCCATCAGAGACTCACCCTCTACGTCACAATAGCCATCAGAGACACCCCTCCACGTCACAATAGCCATCAGAGACACCCCTCCACGTCACAATGGCCACCAGAGACAACCCTCCACGTCATCACAACGCAGCTCAATTCCTCAGTCCGGAGTCAGCCCAAATCCAAAATTGGAGGCGTGCCCCGTTTACTCCACTGTGCACGTGGGGGCTCGGGATCCAATCCTTGATGACCATTGCCTTCTCTTAAATAAAATAAAAAAACCGCACTTGGGAAGAGTGCGCAATAATTATACTTGTGATTAATCACAGGCGAGCTCACACCGGCTACACTGGGATAGTTTAAATACGCAATCAGGTTAATGTTAACTGCGATAAATGTGCGAAGTAAGTCATATTGTTGAAGACGTACATATTCCTTGCGGGCGATATTTAAGGTTCGAGCTTATGGAATACGCCTATGATGAAGATGCATCTCACATGCGTCTCGTGAAATTGACACTTCAGCCTGGAGAGGGCATTTATTCTGCATTGAGAGTGCAGTGTGGTAAAAAAAAAGCACAGCAGCAACGCGTTATTGGATAAGTTTTGTTGTCAGGAGACAAAGTTTTGATGGAATTGAAGCACGTGGTTCTTGCGCAATATAAGTTCGCACAAATTAATTCTGGGAATTACAACCCAAAAACACATTAAGGCCGTGCCATATTTAATAAACACAGCTATGCCGTGATTACTAAGGCGGCACAAGCTGCATGACAAACAGCTATGCCAATAATACTCTGGCAATGGACGTGGAGTGCTTGACAATAGCTCCGTCACCTGTGTGTTGTGCATAATCACACACTGAGGAATCTTGCATATCACAGAATTGACGAGATGGGAAAGGGACGACCTCTTAATTTTCGTTGAAAATAACATCCCCCCCCCCCTCGTGCTCCAGTTGACCGTGGCAAGAACAATACCGAGGTGCACCGGTGTTCGGATAACGGATGGAGCCGTTCTTTGAATATTTAATGAGGCCCGTTGATTTAACACGAATTGCGTGTAAAACAATCAGCCCGTTAACTATATTGACCCAGATATAATTTGGTGTGGACTCGAGAAAACATAGAGTTGGTCGTGTAATAATTCAGCTAAGCCTCGAATGCACTTTTTTTTTACCCCTCTGTACACATTTTCCTAATTAAAAAAAGCCTCAAAGTATATTTAGAATGGAAGCAATTATGCACTTTGCGGTGTGAAGAATTAACTCCCTTGCAAGCCCCTTGTAAGGGTGCTGATTTGAGATAATTACATGTCCTAGTGGTTTGGCTGCCAGCTGTGACATTTAAAAGCTGAAATTGCTCTGTGTACACTTATGCACGCAAGTCACATGAAAAACTTTGAATTCTGCTCATTCGTTGGCCGGGGAATATCAATAACTGAAACATGCGTGAAGCTTGCCGAAATGTGTACGGTACTTCATCCAGATATGGGCTCATTGCCCGGATTTCTGAAAGGATTCGAAAATGCGAGGGTTCAGTGGTACATTGTCATCCGCTGGCGTCAAGGTACATCGGTTGCCTTTCGCAAAATCAACATTCCTGCGTTTGCCACTCTTGACCATAAAAAAAAAGAATCTGAGTTTTGGTGGAGCAGGGGTAAGCATTGCGATCGCTGCTGTGTTACGGTCCTTTGGTCTCAAGCAACACACTCATCACAAACTCGATCAGCAGTCATGGTGGATTAATGAAGGTGTTTCACACGTAGACTGGCTCTGGTAAGGAGGATGTGTGCAAAGAAGTGGCCCAGATTCATGTGGGAATGGTAGGCTACTCCAGGCCAAGTATAACTCTGTGACTGACTGGCTGTAGACAACTGGTAACAAAATTCGTCCAATTTAATTTGGGTATGTTGCAGGTGTTGCTCCAATAAAAAAAGAATCACCATTGAAACCTCCTTTGCCAGTAGCAAAATATGATAATGGTTTTTTTCTTTTATCTGGCAACAAAACTGACACCTATTTTTTTTTACAAGGAGTCATGTTTGCATTGACCACAATACTTGCGGTCGGAATGAAAACAAAAAACACAACTCTGATAATGTATGCACTGTCCTTGAAATTGATTGGTCCACACCCAAGACAGCTTTTCTTAGAGCCTAGTCTCACATGGTGTTGGACCAGATGACGCCAAAAGGCGCACAACTCAAAAACCAATGATCATATTTTGCTACTGGCAAAGGAGGTTCCAATGGTGTAAATGCTTACCCTGAGCTCTCATACTCTAATGGTGCATTGTCTTTGAGTTGTGCGCCTTTTGGCGTCATCTGGTCCAACACCATGTGAGACTAGGCTCTAAGAAAAGCTGTCTCGGGTGTGGACCAATCAATTTCAAGGACAGTGCATACATTATCAAAGTTGTGTTTTTTGTTTGCATTCCGACCGCAGGTATTGTGGTCAATGCAAACATGACTCCTTGTAAAAAAGGTGTCAATTTTGTTGCCAGATAAAAGGGTAAAAAAACAATTATCAAAATATGAATCGTTAATAATTGAAAAATGTTGTTATTATTTTACTTGAAAACACATAACCGTATTGGTCACTGATACAACATATGCAATATATCGGTTATTGTTAATGAAAAAATATAATACTGTATCATTCAATGTACGGCAATCAGGTTGAATGATGATCCAGCACTCAACGATTCACTCCAGCCACTCGCTCCCTGGTAGTCAGTCGCCATATTATCACTCTTCTATCGCTACCACCATGGTGACCACTAACGTGAACCTCACCCATTGATTCGTCCTCTATCCATCCTGAGGACTTGGTCTATCAGACTCTCAGTTTCGTCACATCCACACTCTGTTCAACCACCACACGATGCAAGCCAACACACGTCTCTTTCTGTTGCTTTGCTCACACTGCTCGATTTCGGCAATGTACGCGTGTGCGTTGAACTTCTTTCGCACCGTACATAGCCAAACCTTCCTAATTGGGGGTGCGGAAATGCCCTTCTATTGTCTCTTTACCCCCAAGTTCTTACGACCTTTGCTCAATTCACGATATGTATAAACTCTTAATTTAAAACGTGTGTTTTCTTGGCCAATGCAATGGCCAAAATTTGGTTTTGGGTGGTGCCACGTTAAAGTATTTGCTCATATATTACACATTCGTTTATGCTCTTTGTTGCTTGTCACTTAGCGTTTTGGGCCTTTGGGTGTGTGTTGAGCAACCAAGAATTTCAATATATATTGGGCATCGTAAAGTCTGTCACAAACATCTTAAAACGCTTCGCCAGTCTGACCTTTCACAAAACTTTGAAATGATGTGCACATGCCTGCAGTTAACGATGGGGGCGCCTCAAAGTGAGTGCGGTCCACAGTAAGCTGCCGCGTAGTATCGTACCCAAGTGTCGTGTGTCATCGTATCAATAAAAAATTAACCAGTAAAAACAAAGTTTTTCACTCTAAATCCTTTATATGCGTGGCGGCTAGAGTCCTCTCGTCCTCTGGCTTGAGATGGCTGCCACCTATGGGTCAGATGATTGTCTGCCAGCATTAAGCAATTGGTAATTAAATATTTATTTATTTTCCCCTAAACAGTGTAAAATTTTGGGAAAAAAATTTCACGAAAATTAATTGTCACGCACAACGAGTCAGTGTAGAAAATGTCAGCTCGATTAGATCACGGGAAGTGGGTTAAAAAACGACCGAAAGATTTGCACGGTCGTAAGCAAGCAAGCAAGCACGCAAGCAAGCGAACTTAATATAAGGGCTTTAAAAACAAAAGACACGCGCACGGGACCAGCATTTTTATGCTTTTCTACAAACTCAAGCGCACATTTACCTACGAGTCTCTGGTAATCGTCCAATAATATTGATTGCCCGTGTAGTTTACAATCGTGTCCCCGTTCCTTTACGGCACCGTATTGCATCGGAGGGCAGTGCGCTTGGGCTATAAAGTTAGTGTAGCAACAGAAAACACTGCCCAATATTTATATAGTACCACTGTTGAGGGCAGCACATCATTTGAGCGAGAGGCTGCAAGACCTTTGGGTCTTCGCAGTGGGGTCACATTAAACTGTTCAGACGTGTGCTTTGGAACGCATCTACACCGGAAAAAGTTTACAGAACATTTTCCAACAACGTTGTAAACGCACGTAAGCGTACATCAGTGGGTGGGGGTTACCAGACACACAGACGTTTTTAGCAGTCCCTGAGCCTGGTAGACAAATTCCTCCTTACAGACAGATGCACCCACTGCCTGCCATCCAAACATGAATTAATGATCGCATTGAAGTGCCATGCAAAGTGAAATGTCTCGCAGCGAATATCACGTGCACGGACCCATGGCCAGAAATTCTGTTGTTGTTTTTGCTGCTGCTGCATCGGGGAAAAGAAAAACATCAGCGAGCAGATGTGGGCTGCGGTGTGCAACATGCCGTGTAAAGAGTGCGGTGTGTAATGTGTTTTTGCAAAAATCTCCACGATGGAACACGGTGTGCGATAGTAACGCACATTATTACCCTGTGGAGTGGTCAGTCAGCCAGTCACTGAAAATTAAATACAATCCCGTGGGGTTTATAAATACTGTAATGAGTACGTCATCTGTAACATTTTAGCAGTTCCAAAAACCCCCTTGTGTAATACAAAATAAACGCCCCTCCAATATTATTGTTGGAGGGGCATCATATTTGTTGCTACGGTTGATTAATAATAATAATTTAAATTCATGAAGCGCCCTTAAACAATCGTTTTCGTTCAAAATGTTTCATATGTAAAACAAACGTAATATTAATGCAGTTATTTTATACATTGATGATAATTGAAATATATTAAATACGTTTATTAAATATGTTGTCAATGTTTTTTACATAAATAAAGAATCGAACATAGCAACAACTTGATTTAAAGCTTTCGTGACTGCAAGGATTCATACTATTAGTTTCTTCGGTAAAGTCACGTAGGTAAAAATGAAATTAAAATTAATATTATTATTATTTTATTTTTTATTAATTTTAATTTAATTTTTTACCTACGTGACTTTACCGAAAAAACTAAGAGTATAGCAACACCTTTCATGCTATAGCTTTGGCAGGATATATCACCATATATATGCCACAGTAGTGAGGACGGTGGAATCCCACCCAATCACTCTCCAGGCTCTCAATATGCTGAGCTCGTGGGAATCTGACAAAAAGGTCGGAGGCATTCCAGATGATTTAATCGAAGGGTGTTACAGGCTGCTGTGGTGACAGTGCAGTGGGCACAAGAGGGCCGTGCAGCCAAGGCAATTGTTGTACTGTACATCTATGCTGCCCCCATCTTCACAAGTATTGTCAAATAACCGCGATGACCCACATAGCACGAGGAGACCCACATCTAGCAGTGGATCGTTGAAAAGGGCTGTATATATGACAGACATGGGGGGAGCGGTGGTACAATAGCTAGCAAACTGCGTTTGGAACCTGGCCACCTGATTTCAATTGCCAGGCGTGATTCACACCAGAATCAAATGATATCTGAACCGGTTTTGAGTCCCATCCCCGTTTGTCAATACACAATGACCAGAGTGGCGAAGTATGGTCAAACAACCCTCGTGACTGACATGGCACGAGGAGGCCTTCATACAGCAGTTTATTGACAGATGGTAGATTTTTTATTCTTTATACTTAAAAAATGCGTTACTGTATGAAATGTCACGTGTTAACATTTATTACGCTGCTATTACAATACAGTTGTGCAATGCTATCTCATCTCCAGCACCGCAATAGTTAAAGATTCATGAAAGTTCCTATTTTTTAACTAACTCATTCATCATATTGACTCGTGCAATATACGTCTTGTGTAAAGTGTAATTTGCACTTTTCGGTAATTGGTAACATAAACCAAAATGACTTCTCAATGAAGCCGATTGTATATATTTTAAGCGAGCCTGAGGCAGTCCTTTATTGAACACCAGAAAAGCTGCTCAACGTTAAACTCTCACGTCCAGATTTAAGTATCGCTCGCACGCATCCACTGCCCTGTTGTGCGGCCTTAATTTTAATTATTGCTGAAACCCATTAAAGTGATTCGCGAAAAAATCATTATACAGCATGGAACTATTAAATTGCTTACGAAGAATTAAGCAAGAAGCCCTTTCCGCTTTGGTACAACGCCATTTGACATTTATGCAGCCTTGCTGCGTAGGTTTGCACAATCGTACTGCATAGATCACCGATGTGCTTACGGATTGTATCGTTGCGTGCTGTTCGGGACGATGTCCTGTGTTTCTTTGCACGTGCTAGAGAATTCAGTTCCTGAGGAAGTTCACAGCCCGTGGAACGAAACGCCGGGAACGCCGAACGACAGAAGAACGGATTGGGGGAACTTTAGCAAGCCTCTGCTTGGTAAAGTCACGTAGAATGGAAAGAATTAAATAATAATAATAAAACATAATAAAGTAATTTATAATTTATTAATAAAAAAAATAGTTTATCATTTATTATGTTTTATTTTTATTATTTTATTATTTCCTTTCTACGTGACTTTACCGAAAGAACCAAGAAGATGAATCCCTGCAGTCACGAAAGCTTTAAATCGAAATTTTAGCAAGCCTGTTCACTCGGAGGCAATTGTTTTGGGCAGTATGACTGGAGGGCGAGTAATGCCTTATTAATTATACCGGGACATTAAAGTCTGGCTCGGGTTTTAGGGAAACCCAAAAGCGGGAGGAACATTAGTCCTTACAACACTTTACTGATTCCGTTTCTGACAACACAGCACTCGAATCGAAACAATGTGTGGAGTTGATGGCAGGTCTATATTACATGAGCCTTCATTTGTCACGCACAACACAGCTTGGATATACCCGTTTGAACAGAAACTCACCGCAAACTGTTGTAGAGCATTCTGAGTAAATGTATGCGTGAAGCTGTTTTTGGTCACAACATGAAATATGGATTCCCACATTTATTTTCAGAATCAGAATTTTAAATGTATCCTCTTTTTCACATATGTCCAGTAGGGACGGGTCAGAAAGTTACAACAACAACAACAACCACTACAACAAAAACGCATCGGAGTGCAAAGTATAGGAAAGGTAAGCAAATCACTCAAAATAAACACGATAAATATACTAAAACTAAACTACTTTATAATTTACTCGGTAAAGCCCACGAAGCTATTCGATATTTTTCAGAAACGACCTGGCCACAAATTACATTGTCAACTCTCGACTGGTTTTGACATTGTGCCTCATCAGCAATCAGGAACGTGGTTTAACAGATGCTGCTCATTTGTATAAGCTGAGAAAGCCAAACGACTAAAACT
Organism: Lampetra planeri; assembly: GCF_965212315.1. NCBI lineage: Eukaryota > Metazoa > Chordata > Hyperoartia > Petromyzontiformes > Petromyzontidae > Lampetra > Lampetra planeri. Next base: position 4,575,205 of record NC_136123.1, read on the forward strand.
ATATATTATTTTATTTTGAGATAGAGGAGGGAGGTCGATTTATTATACTTTTCCGTAATAGTCACGTTTGAAAAAGTTAAATAAAATAAAACAATGTCGGTTGACATCCGACCTTTAAATTCGAATTTCTTTCCTGTTGCAGATCAGTGGTTAGAAAGGACACACTGTGCTCTGATGCGAGTTCTAAGCCTTTGCCAACTCTGAAGTCGTTGTGCATTTGCGAAGTCCAATCCTTTGTCCCCATTTCAATTCAATGCAGTTAAATGCGGTGGTAATTGGTAACTTTAGCTGTGAGCCCACCATCACCTCCGTAGTCATTCCATTTCTCCCCCCCCCAACCTTCCGCCTCCAAAATGAAGTGCACATGTTGAGTGGAGCGTTGTATGGCTTGCACGAGCAGCCTCTGGGAAGATGTTATGCCTCAGGCAAAACAAGTGTGTTTGTGTAATTTCCCGAGTGGATGAATCACCAGGTCGAGCACCCTGTGTCCGTCGATGATCGCAAGAGTAAACGGCTGGATTGGTAAAGAACGGAAAGGCACCGTTGGCGCACGTGATCATCAGCTTGGCCTGAGTTGAGGCAGGGGCGTTCCGCGAAACGTCCTGGTTTGGTAGCAGGAAACACGGTGCGTTTGCAGGTGACACGAATGGAAAGTTCACTTTATCATTGTGTGGTGGGGGAGGCGGGAAGGTGGTGGGAGGGTTTGTCGGATGAGGTAGGGTAATTTTAGTGAATCCTGCATGGTGTCGCTGCCAGATTACACCAATGGATCTCACATGACCCACAGATGTAAGCCAGTGTCTGTCTTCACGAACCGCGGGACTGAAAATTCGCACGACTGGCAATGATTTGCAGAAGCCTTATCCCAAAGCTCACCCTGGGTGGTGCACGTCAACACAGGCATCTATTGAAGATGACGTGCGCAGGATGCACGGGTGTTTTCAAAAAGACAGCCACAGGGTGGAAGGAAAAAAACAGGTGAGGGAAACAAGTGGGTGTAAACAGTGCCGGATTATCCCAGTAGCAAACGTAGCTACAAATACTACGGGCCCCGCACTTTCAAGGGCCCCGCGCTAAATGCTTTTTCAAGCTATAAATTCCGGTCCAGTGATTCTGCACTTGCTCTATTATTATAGTACTATACCGCTTTCAACTTTTATGAACGACTGGGTGTTTCAGGTTAGCGATTTGTCGTATTATCTGGCTGTATAGCAAATGAAAAATACAATAACTTTACTAGGCATGTCTTCAAATATGGATTGTGGGGGGGGGGGCAAACAAACTAAACTGCTTTTTTGTGTTGAGTTTGTCCTTCCCCCCCCACCCACACCTGCGATTAGCACGGTTGGCTTCGTACGTTGCGAAAGAAGTTCAACGTACATAGGGGAAAAAAGGTGAGAACGTGGATATGCTCGTGGAGCTGAATGTGCCCCTTTTTGTGCTGAGATGTGACCAAAACATGCATTGTGTTTGGTTCTTTTTATTATTTCACAGGCATTCAAAACAAATGTGCGCATGAGAGGTGGTAGCCTGGCACGGAGGCTATAGTGGTCAGCTGGTACTACTGAGATAAGAGGTTTGAATCCAGGCAGCCCGCCTGCGATTAAAATGGGTTCTAAATTTGGTTCTGCACTTTCAGTGAGCCGATGGTCTCAGCCTGGTCATCAATGACCGCGCACACAAAAAATGATCACCTTAAATGTGGCTTTTGTATGCACTTATACAGGGTGCTTCAACATTTTTTAACACTTCTGAGAATTTGCAATAACACCACAAGAAATGCGCCTCCGGGCTCTGGAGACCACCTGGACAAGATTCCAGGCAATGTGTGGACAATGATGGCGAACAAGTGGAGGCTCTTTGACTTTTTGAAGCTATTAACATTTACATTTGTTTTTTTCTTCTTGGTTCTTTCGGTAAAGTCACGTAGAAGGGAAGTAATAAAATAATAAAAATAAAACATAATAAAACAATTCTCACGACGTTTCGGCCACAACGCAAGCAGCCGTCCTCAGGCGAAGAATGAGAACATTATCAAGCTAGGAGCTTATACATTTGTTCTCATGTTACAGTGTATTATTCGTTCTTTTTCCATTAAAAACGACAGTCCCATATCAGTGTTAAGAACATTTTTTGAAGCACCTTGACTTGTGTCTCAATTCCAGCTCTGATAATTGAAAATATCGGTTTTGACTGTCATGCTATAAGCATTGCTCTCGTTTGCAGGACGGGTAGAACTATTCTGTGCGGACCAGAGGTCACTCGAAAGGATCTTGTGATATCAGCTTCCGTGGGCCGTTTGAAACACAAAGGGCTGAACTATTCTGTGCGGACCAGAGGTCACTCGAAACACAAAGGGCTGAACTATTCTGTGCGGACCAGAGGTCACTCGAAAGGATCTTGTGATATCAGCTTCCGTGGGCCGTTTGAAACACAAAGGGCTGTACTGCTCTGCTCTGCGAGAGAGCAGAATTGATACATCTTTCCCATGACATGATGCCGATAGCAAAATGTGGGGCTGAAAACAATTGGGGGGAGGGGGGGGGGGAGAAAAATATGAAACGTAAAAAAAAAGGTGTGCGTGCATCCTGTTCTTCTTTCTGTGACAGTTGATTACCCGAGACGACGAATTGTAGCTCGGCGTGCCTCTTACCAAGTGCCGTGGTGGCAAATTCCTGGCTCGTTCTGATCAAATGTCCTGCTGGCGACAAAACCTGCTTGTAACGACACGTTGTTATTTTGATGGAGATGTAGGGGGGGGGGGGTGTAGCACTGAAAAGCAGTAGCTCATAAATTACTGGCATTTACGGAGAGCCTGAGACGTGGTGGCGACCCATTAGTGTTGCAACTTCACCGCCACAAGCAATGAATGGGTCACATTTTTGCACAATAAACTGAGAGCATCGGCTCGTTTATAATGTTAATACTGTTCTCCGAAATTAATAGAAAGGGCTGTATTTTCAGGGATTTATGTAACCAGTGTGTGTCAAGGGGTAATGAAAATGACTGATGTGGCCATTTTAATGGAAAAATAATGCAATTTTTTAAAATTTTATTTCCTGATTTAGATTTTGTTCCACTTCGATAACGCAACGTTCCCAAGTTGTTCTGAAGCAATTGGCCACGCGATGTGAAAAACTTTGTGAAATAGCCCTCTCCGGCAAGAAAAACACAACTTCACCATATTTAATTGTTATTTTAATGACGCATTGGAGGAGCAGTGGTTCGCGAACAGTTTTTTGAACCCAGAGAACTGGTCCACCCACTTGCCCCCTGAAATGCCCAGAATTCACCAATGTACGCTGCCCAGCATGAAGTGCGCCTGAACCACGCCATTGATGCCAAAACATGGGGAGGCCTTTATCCAGCAGAAGATTGACAAAACGTTTTTTTTTATTGTTTTCATAGAAAATGAATGAGTCGTTGATAAAAAAATATATTTCAAAATACACGTGTTAAATCGTGTACCAAAGAATGAATTAATTAAGTGTTAATTATACGTTAATGTGATTGTTTTAGTCTAAGATAACTATCAAGAGAAAACAAGGAAAACATGAAACGGACAGTACGAACAAGACCAAGATGAAATTGAATTGTGAATATGCATAGAATTGAGAATGAGTTTTTCCCCTTTTATCTTACAACAAAACGGTGTTTGAGACGAGGCTCAAAAGAAAGCTGTCTCTGGTGTGGAACAATCAATTTCAAAGACAATGCATATATTATCAGAGTATGTTTTTTTTGCATTTTGACTACAAGTATTGTGCTTAATACAGACATAATTCCTTGTAAAAGGTTTCAGTTTGGTGTTTTAACAACTTAACACCTGCTTTGGTGCCAGATAAAAGGGGGAAAAACTCATTCTCATATTTTGGTACTGACAAAGGAGGTCCCATGATGCATAGACTTGCCACGGGGATGAATTCACGTTTGTATCACTGCACATAATGGGCATGCTTATTGAATCCTCCAGTCGGTCAGCAGGTCACGTGTTGTTGTTGTTGTTGTTGCTCTGGAGACCGGGAGATCGATGATCGATGTTCGGTCGCCACGTTGATGGAATTCGTCATGATTTCTCACTCAACAGAGTGGGCTGCGTGAAGGCCCGCCATCTTCCACTCCAAAACACATTACTTCCCATACCGGGAATTGAACCCGAGCCACATGGGTGGAAACCAGGATTCCCATGGGGCGCTCCTGACGCGGTTGTCTGACTTGAGCACCTGGATGTGAAATTGTAGTTGTCGCTCTACGTCGACATCAGCCAGACGAAAAAAGAAGCATAGAAGCCTAGGTCTAGGTGGGTTTATCGAGAGCTCCCCTTTAGTCGAGGCCTTTCTACCAGCAGTAGTTTCAGCAACGAGTTGCAGGGCTGCACCTTTATCTATTAAACATACTGTACATTACGTCGATCATTTTTCTTGTCAACTGCGGCAGGCGTACTTACTTGAACGAGGTCTTCAGAGAAGTTGAACAAATTGTCCTCTTCAGTTAAGCAAATTTAAATTGGAATTTTAAAAAAACCCACTACATATTTAATAACACATCGTGCAGAGCCAAGATTTGCCACAATGCACTTTGGTGGACGTCAGAGACCACAGACAGGTTCTTTGGAATTTTGATAGTGAGAGTTATCTGGCGCAGATGAATGCTGCAAGTTGATGAGGCGGTTAAAATACTGCTTGCATGGCGTGTGCCTAGGGAAGAGCAACAGTGTTCGGCTGTTAGTTTGCTTAATGGCTCGCAGCCGGGTTAATGGAAGGAGATTCCTCGTCCCAAGCATATGAAGCCCTTCCCAATTACTTATCTTTACATTGTCAAGCAATCTGCACCGTTAATGCCATCCGCCAATATAAGCTGTCCACAATTTATTTGAGCTCGAAGTTAATAGAGAGATATATTGCAGTTTGAAAATAACTCCCGTAATGTTGATGTGCTCAAATCGACTGCAATGTTTCCTCGGGGTATTGATGTGATGCCTATCGGTGTTCAATTACAAAATTGTTTTTATGTAATCAATGTTTAAAAGAAAAAAGTTTGCCAAAATGTTTAGTCTTTTTTGGTGTCTAGTTGAACATGTGACCTTGTCAGGGAGACATAAATAACAAGAATATTAATGTGTCTAACTTTTCTCGATGCATGTAGTTTTGGTCAGCAAAAATATGGTATCGAGAAATGTAATCTGGAAACATAAATAATGAAACAAATTAGTATGTAAATAATATATGTCTTTTTTATAAATATAAATGATGCCAATATGTGTTTGTATGTTCATATTCGTGTTACTGAGTGTTATGTTGCAGCACCAGCAGCTCAAACACAACTTTCTTATCAGTGAATAATACTGTTAATATTAATGAATCACATTGGCGTTGCTTTCATGCGGGAAACAATTGAATAACATCTCAGTATCGAAGTAATAGTTATTCTGATGGCATTTGCATCAGTTTGCGTTCCACTTTGGCTCATTTTTCCATTATTTTACATTCCCTTTTCGGAACAAGTTGGCCACGATTCATCAGCTCTTTTTAGCCAGTTAGTGAGTCCTGCCAAAGGAAGAAACAGTGGTGGAATTAGGGCTCAGTTCCCCACACACCCCCAAGTAGAATGTTTGGAACGTTGCCATGGTGACACTTCCGGCGCGATATATAAATGCTGAGCAGCACCTCCAACCGCCATTAGCACCATTTTAGTGCCACTGGTGCCACTGCCCTGGCCGGGAAATCACCAAGTTCATGAATCACGGCCTTTCCCTCAAGATAACTTAATCTTCTTCCATGTGAACAGAGGTCAGTGCCAGTATTATAGATCAACGCTGTACAGAATTATGAATCAATTTGCCATCGTTTTGACGTATTTCCTCAATGCAAGGCCCCGGGTTGAGGTGTGGTGCCTCACGGTGTTCATTGCGTGTTTACATCAGGCGAGCAGGCGGAGGACGCATGGGTGTGTGGTGGTAGTCGTTATGATTATCATCGATGGATGAATGCCTCATCCCCAAGCTGCTGGCACATCTCACAGTCCTGGCGTGTAACGCGCTTCCAATTTATCATAGTTGGCTCCGTACGGTGCGAAAGAAGTACACACGTAATAATCCAACTATAACACCTGCACGTCAGTTGATTTTGTCACTCTTTGGCTGCCACTCCATCATTATTCTTGACCACTGCGGTGGCAGTGCCCTCCATGAAATGTAAACCATGGCCATTGGAGGAACGGCAGAAGAAATGGAAGGTGAGGGTTGAAGAGATGGGAGTGACTTTAAGGGTTTGCATTGGGTGGGATGTGTACATTTACCCAGTCATCTCCTGTTGTTAAATTGGAGTGAAATTAACATTCGCACGATTGAAAACATTTCCAGAAGGAGTCGCCTAAACGCAGAACGCTTTTTTAAATCAAGTATCATTTGACAAACAAAATAAAGTGTACAAAGAATAATTGGGAGGTACGTACTTTGAATGGCACACAGAGGGAGGAAGAAGCATAGAGGGAGTACATTACAAATGTATGTTGAACTTCTTTTGCATCATACGAAGCCAAACTGCTAATCAGAGGTGAGAGAGAAGGACAATAAACTCAACACAAAATGCAGTACTAAAAAAATTAGCTTTAAATTTAGATTTGAAAGTGCATAGCTCCAGTGGGAGGACGGCCGCAGAAGCGCATCTGAAAGAGTGCGATGCAGTGACGTCTTTGTTCGACGGCTAGCCAAACGCCGCTGCGAATACGAGTGGAGATACATACCCAAGTCATCGAGGTCTTATTTACCGTGCAGAAATATACGTGGGCTTGGGAAGAACATTTCTCTAGAATGAACGGCTGCTGGTTGAAACTAGTGATGGGGTGGCACCCACAGGAGGGAACCCCCGCAAGAGATGGAGCGATAAGATCAGCGCATGTGCAGGAGCTGGGTTGATTTCCATTGTAAGGCCATGAGAGATGGTGACGGCTTGAGGTGGACTTCATCTAGCAGTGGATAGATTATGGCTGGACTTTTCAAAAGATATCCAGCCCGATGATGTAGTAGTAGAGTGCACAGGTTGGAAATTTGAAGGTTGTTGGTCAAGGTTCAACTCGGATGAGTGGCTGTCCCATGGAGAGACGTGTCCCTGTAATAGGACTGTAATGACTACCCCTGGCTTAAGGATGTATACAGGAGTGGAATGCCACACCGTTGTGAGTGGATCAAGAAACTACTTCCAATGGTACTTCTCACTTGTGAATACAGTGTTTATGTATATTATACATATTTCAATTTTACAGTTAACACCTACCACAATAAACACTACTGATTTGAAGGAGGTGCGTTTGCAAACAATGTATTGCATTTTTGTAATTTGATTTGATTCATGAGCTCCTCTTACAACATACCAGCTGTCCTCTCTCGACAACGTGTGGTTCTTGCTGTAGCCAATCGTTTACACCTATGATGAACGCTGTCTCATTGAGATGTTCACTAATCTCTCACTGCACATGTGAGAGCCATTATATCAATAACTTCTTCATACCTTGAAAGCATAGTATTCTGGTCTCTTTAAAATGCAACGTCACCCGACATGTTATACATGCAGCAGCGTCCAGTCTTCTCACACATTGGAAATTCCCATTTTTAACCAAAATTGTTTATCCTAAACACACCGAACCTTATTTACATCCATTTATATCTGCTTTTGTCAGAAGTGAGATTTTCAATCTACCTGTTTTTAAACTGGAAAATAAAATCTTGAAAACAGTTTTTTTTCTCCGTAATTCACCGTAAATAGAAGACCACTCAATTGTCTTCCTGGTGCCCAGTCTCAACCTCAACTCCCACATCTTGAATGTTGTCCAGCTATTGTTAGGAAGATATTTGGAAGCGCAAAACTGCCGTGGGTGATGACATAGCCGAGCAGTCGGACGTTTCTTCTGCTTGTTGCAGATGTTCGTGGTGCCAGCCCCCCGTGGCTACCCCCGTGGCTACCCTGGCTAATGCTGCAGATGTATTAAGAATAAAAATACGTGCTGTATGCTTCACAGTGGACGTTATAAAGATCCTGCGTTGTCTTGTGTGCCAGTGTTACGCTCCAAATAATAAAACAAAATTTCTCTCAAAATTAACCAATTAACAAAATGCATCGCAACATCACCCCTTATTGCAAAACCTAGCAGGACTCCTCCGAAAAAGAGCCTTGATACTCAGTGAAGTTTTGGACGTAATTAAATGCCATCAAACATTATCAATCGGCACACGAACAAGTAGGAAGGCGATGCATTAAAATGAAATCAACCAAATTCTATTATAGAAACGATGGATATCCCCCCATCTTTTTTCGTCTCACAGAAGCTGACTTTATTTTCGCCCACGCTGCAATCACGGCAGTGAATGAAACTGACAAATGTAATGTTAATTATTGCCAAGTGTTAAATGTTGCCTAGTGCACGCACACTGACAGAAAACGCTCGCTAACCACGCTGTGTGGTCTCTCATAATTCCAAGATCTTATTTTATTTTCAAATCTGTAATTTTTTTCCTTGTCGAGTTATTTGCATTCATGTTCGCTCCTGCATTATTGCCTTAAGTCAAGAAGTGATTCATCTGTCTCAGCTCTAGTGGCACTGGTGTATGAGTGTGTGTACAAAAAATGTGTGCGGCTAGCATAGGGCCGTTTCACTCATGTTTGCGATACTGTACGGTTAGACAAGAGCTTCCATTGAGGCAACCTATGGTTTATTATGGTGCCTGTTGAGAAACCTAAGTATATTTCTCTTTCCTCTAGTTCAAAAGTACATAGGCGAGATGTTCACTACCCTGCCTGGTATGAAGGAGGTGGTGGGTTGGATCCCAACCCTGACGCCTGCTGTGTATTCGAAGTTTGCATGTTCTCCCCGTGGTTGCGTGCATTTTTATCCGGCTCCTCTGATTTTTTTTCTCCACATTTAGAATCAATGTGCGTTTAGAGTAAATTGGCTGCTGTAAATTTTCACACAATAAGCAACTTTCGTTGAGCTATCATTTGTGGCCAGGTCACTTCTGAAAAAGAGCTATACAGCTCAGTTGGCCTTACCTGGTAAAAAAAAAAAATCTTTAAATAGTTCAGTTTACATCTGCCTCTACCTGTTCAACCAACCAATCAATTTCTTTCATTCAACCAGGCGCAGACCCATTCAGAAGAAAAAAATATAATGATTTGAAAGGAATCCTGGTCCACCATAAAATGAAAGAGCCATTATTATTATTCCTTTGAATTTTGAGATTTTTTCCATCTTGGTGGTGATGTGGCACGTACTAACCGAACTATTACAGATGATGTCAATAGGCCTCCCGCATCCGCGTTACAGCACATGGCACACTGTGGCATGCACCGCAAACACGACGGTACTGGGTGAATGTGGGGATTGAACCATTGATCCCATGAAAGCTGGCTCTTCTAAGACCACTGATCACGAGGATATTCATTCCTACGGCTAGGTAATAAACAGAATCACGGAAATGTATATTGTAGTAATCTTCCGAGCTGGGTCGAACGTGTCAGTCGTCGTAGATTTTATTGTAATAATGTATGAAATATAAATAATTAGATCTACCATGTGTTTTCGGTTGTACTGTGTGCATTCCGAACTGAATTGTGTTCAATTCAATGAAGCGACTCGTCAGATATCATGCAGAGCAACACGTGGTACGAACTTAAAACACCTCACAGAGATATGTAGCACAACCGCGAAAACCTGCACAACAGTAATAATCTTCTTGGTTCTTTCGGTAAAGTCACGTATTATTTTATCATTTCCCTTCTACGTGACTTTACCGAAAGAACCAAGAAGATGAATCCCTGCAGTCACGAAAGCTTTAAATCTGAACAGTAGTAATGACCACTGGTGGGGTATAATTTAAATACTATACTGAAAATGTCACATTGTTCATCGTATCTTCTTAAATTATTTATATATTGACAGAATAGCTGTATTTTGCGTGGTATATTGACACAATTAAATATAAAGTTAATTGAATTAACAGCACAGTACAGCAATGAATAGTACATTTTTAGCATTCGTGTGTACAGAATGAGGCATGAAATTGCAATATTTATGGAAATGAATGTGTTTTTAAGCACATGAAGCTTATTGGTTATTTCATGTTCCACTTTCAAAGGTGAGCAATGCATTTCGTCGTCGTCATTCATGGAATGTTTTGGTGCAGTGTGACGTTTATCCTGTAGATAGAGCACAATTACATGCACGCACCATGTGTAAACACGCGATTTAAAATATCATGTGCTTTTTTACACCCATATAATTGCACATCTTTACATTCGGGATGCTGCGCAAAAGTATAATGGTCAGGGCACCGAAATCCCGAGCTCACCATTTCAATCCGATCTCCCAGTGTGGCAGTTGAAACAATTGTCATATTTTTTAAACCCCCCCCCTCCCACTTCTGTCCATCCATCAGTAAATATTCGGTTGACCACAGTTCGTTGATAAGCAGGTTGTGCCTGATGGGATAAAGTGTTAATAATGTTTTAACATTTTACATTGAGTATTAAATGTGTTGGCACTTTGAGTGGCAGCTTCGTGCCAAAAAGGTTCCAGATATGTAAACAAAACATTACATTGTCTTTTCTTGACCTCTTTTTAAGGCGAGCGTAGAAAAGTAGGACAAATATTCTCAAGAGGGTATCTCTAGAGTTACATCTAATCAAGGCCCTTTTGTCAGGAGTGGAGTGAGCAAGCAATGCCAGGGCTGTACGTTTACGTACCTCTGACAATGTGATACACATTTATTTGCGGTGATGGTTACTTTCACACATGCCAGAGACTTACCTTGTCTTGCCTCTAACCTTGTGTGTAGCTGTAGTAAAAGAAAACAATGTCCGTAATTCTGCGACAAGGCAAATTTCGATACATGTAACTGAATGCAGACTGAACCCATAATTTTCAAATTTAATTCCCAAAAAATCACGCTGCTTGCTGGTGTTACACACTATGAAATGAAATGTCAGCATGTTGCACAAAGCTATAAAAACCCAATGTAAAGGATTGTATTGAACACAGTGGTTCATTCCTGACAGCATATATTGTCGTACACATTCACAAATCCTTTTTAAGCATGCGTATCCTATTAAAGTAGCTTAGAATTCAGCCAAGCAAATAATAAGCTAGCAACACGATTTATGCATTGCTTCTTGAATCAATGTCATGACCTGGTTGGTTGCAATTTAAATAAAACCAAATTAGCTGATTTTTTACTGATTTATTTTTTTGTAAATACAAAGCTGTAGTGCACTTGCTTAAAATAACGATAGGGCTGTAAAAAAAAAATCTTTATTTATTTTAAACATGCCAGGTGTTTGAGCTGGCTCCCTAGTGGTTCCCATGATCAGCAGGATGGCATTTGAAATTTTGTACGAGTGATGAATGGCCAGCGTGTAACATTGCTGTGAATTTAAATTGGAGATGTGTCGCCTGGGCCCTAGCACTAGGTGCCGAGAGAAGCTTGAGCCGTGCGACAGAGCAATGTGTGTCATCAAGTGCTAAAATAAAATGAACAATGTGGGGGCTGACGTTCAGGCCAAAGTAAAGTCATCAAATATAAAATGGCAATGGCTCCGTGTTGATAAAAGGTGATGTCTGTTGTGGCAACTTACAATTTATTGTCACCCACATACAACTTTAAACTTTTATTATCTTACGTTTGAAAGGCAATGGCGATTCACACATCTTGGAGGCTCATACCCATTTGTAACTGTAATTTGATGTGCTTCCTGTTATATAATACGCAAATATATTCGTTGATTCATAACCAGTTGAGAGCCCAGTGAGAATAAAGTCTCGTTTAGCTCTGGAGACCCGGGTAAAATTAAAGGTACCACCGGTACACTGCAAAAGTTAGTGTAGAGAAAAGCACAGGTAAAAGTGCAGCCCTGCGTTTTCTTGTTAATGCCATGCCTGGCAGAATGACCTCCAGTATAGGGAGCTCTAGAGAGCGCTTAGAGGGGGGGAATTGTTGGTCCTCCTCTTCCATGCTTGGAATAAGTGGGAGTACCCACACTTTACCCCACCTCACATGACCTGCCGAACGAATATTTGCGGAATATCCACTTGTACTCCTGGGTGGACAGAAGCGATCGATTAAATAAATACTTGCCAATTGTTTCCATTGCCGCGCCGGGAAATCGAACTGGCAACATCGACAAGTCTCGTGAGCGAACCATTGTATCTCAGTAGGATCGTTTCTTCTTTATAAATACTGTATATACTCAATACGATCGCATTTGTGTGCCTAGTAGAGGTGGAATTATTCCTATTAAACTAAACTAGAACTAAACTTTTCAGTTTACCAGGTAAGACCCACTGAGCTGCATAGCTATTTTTCAGAAGTGCCCTGGCACAAATTATAGCTCAACAAAATGGCTCATCACGTAAAAATGTATAGCAGCCAAATACTCTAAACGTGTGTTTCTAAATGTGTAGGAAAAAAACAGAGGACCCGGAAAAAAACCCACGCAACCACGGTGAGACCATGCAAACTCCATATATACAGGCGTCAGGGTCAGGATCGAACCCACGATCACCTGCACACACCTTAAGCGAGGTTGTTAACATTTTGCCACCATGGAACCTATTAAGGCCGGTGTGACAACCTTCCCTGTCTCAGGTTTTTTCGGTAAAGTCTTAGTCTTAAGCCTCACCTTACCATATTAATAAAAAGTGTGCCGTTCCTGGCCCTTTCCCCCTCAACCATTATATATACGGGGTGGTATTTCTTGTGATCTCTCATTTACTTGATACAGCTGTCGTGGCTGTGACGGTTCCACCTGAAGACGGAGGCTTGTGTTGCTTCCGAAACGTCGTGATTTTTTATTTTGTTTTATTTTACTTTTATTAATTTACATTTTTTACCTACGTGACTTTACCGAAAAAACCTAAGAATATGAATCCTTGCAGTCACGAAAGCTTCAAATCTAGAACTTCCCTGTCTCTCCTGCGATGTACTAATCGCCACATTGCACCTTTTTGGCTCACTGAAGCACATGCTTATTACAGGCACAAGTCGGAAATAGATGTCCCATCTGGGTGAGAATTAGAAAACATCCTCAAACAATATTCATGATAATTACATGCAGTGAAGTCAACACTATATATTCTTCAATAGATTTTTGGACTTGTTCTTTTTTAAACCGACATATCATTACTGCTTGGTTCTTTCAGTAAAGTCACGTAGGTATAAAATAAAAAATATACATTTTCTTGCTGTGGGTTTCCCATCTGGTGTTGCAATCGAAACGTCGTGATTTATTTTATTTTCTACCTACGTGACTTTACTGAAAGAACCAAGGAGTATGGATCCCTGCAGTCACAAAAACTTCAAATCTAGATCGACATATCATTGTGAATACATTTTTTGGGGATATATCGGCATGCTAAAAGCAAACGTTCCATTAATGTATTAAAGCAGTGTTTGTACCAGTAAACGTAATTTCTAATTGGAATGTAAGTATATATTTGAACGTAAATTTATAACGAACACATGAAGCTCTTGTTTTTAGACAACAGATGGCTGCGTAAAGGTAAATTACGGTAGTTCTCAGTTTCAACAATACAAAACAAACGAAAGTAAATACGTGTCTTGTTGTGTTATGTATACGTTTTACAACGTGCAGTCCTGGTAATGGATTGACTGTGTACAGGTGATGTGTGTTTGTATATTGTGCATAGAATTTACATTTGTAATGTAAAAATCATAAAACAATGTGTGGCCCGAGGCACGGCCACCATGGAGATGGAGTGACGAAATCACCTCCGGTGCGGTGCTATATGGACTGTTACACTGCAGGACCATGAGATATGGTGACGATTTGGGAGTGGCATTCACTCAGCAGGGGACTGATCGTGGCTGGTAATGAGTATTGTATCAGATGGTTACACACATCGCTGTGTGAAATGGTAAACAATTCAATTATGTCAGAAACATTGTGTGCTCCCATGTAAATTTCGATTTAAAGCTTTCGCGACTGTAGGGATTCATCTTCTTGGTTCTTTCGGTAAAGTCACGTAGAAGGTAAATAATAAAATAATAAAAATACATGTAATAAAATAATTCTCACGACGTTTCGGCCACAACGCAAGCAGCCGTCCTCAGGTGAAGAACAGGTCTGTCGGGAAGACAGCATTTCACAAGTAGTACTAATCCCATATCTTCATTTCCCATAAATATGCTAAATTCCTCTTGATATGCAAATTCTTTTGTCAAGGCGCTCTTCTACCTCCAACCCAGCTTAAATATACGCTCCAAGCCTGGGGTGTTTCATTCAGACGCTGTCTTCCTGACAGACCTGTTCTTCACCTGAGGACGGCTGCTTGCGTTGTGGCCGAAACGTCGTGAGAATTATTTTATAATATTTTATTTTTATTATTTTATTATTTCCATTCTACGTGACTTTACCGAAAGAATCAAGAAGATGCTCCCATGTAGTCAAGGGGCACAGTTGAAGTTAATATCCAAACTTATCGTAACAATAATTTTGGCATCAAACTACTGCGGCCTAACCCAAAAACAAACAATGGATCAACCTATTGGCGTCGAATGTAAATTTAAAAGATTACCTAAATTTGGATACACCATATTGCGTTAATTCGAGGCCAATGCAACATAAATGAGTGTGGGCCTCAGCATGCCACATTTGCTTTATTTTTCCAGTGCTGCTGTTGCTCGGAATCACAGTGCCGTACAGAATCTCTTCATATTTTACAACCGTTTTCGTTTTATACGTCAAATACCCCACAAGCGGCGCAGAGCTGAGACACACTGTACACCGCTTGCATGAACTCGCTTGCCGATTCAAAAGGGAAGCACAGTTTTCGGTGACGGTGCAGTGCACCAAATTGACACAATATGTTAAATTACTCTGGTCTACAGCCAACATGCTTCCGAAATAAATGTAGTCTAACTTTACTAATTCTGGGTCACCGAGAATGAAAATGATGCTTACAATTGTTGATTGGCTCTAGTTTCCAAGATATGCTACTGGGTCAGTATATATGACCCTTGACTTGGAAATGGCGGAGGAGAAGTGAGTTATAATGGGAAGGGATCTCAATTTAAACCAGAAATTACTAAAATACATCTTTGACTGGATCTGTGAATAAATCTATGACTGGGTTTGGACAGTACTTGCTTTTTCAGCAAAACAATGAATGATGCAATCTGAACCTGGTATTGCATCATACATCATATTAATTGCATCATGTTATTCCTAGAAGTCATGAATGATAACTCAGGATTACATCTCTCTGCTGAACAAATTGCCCTACATCAGCTCTAGAAATCATACAGTGTCGTGCTCTCTTATTTGTCAGTGTTTGATTTTGCAAAGGGACACATTTCTGTTTAGCCAAAGTGAGCAGATATGCCTTGTACTTGTGTGAACAAAGCAGATAACTTCTGCTATGTTTGTGTTAAAGTGACATTGGCATCACAAAAGCGCAGTATAACCACTATGGTTAAAAAAGACTATCACCTTTATTTTGGCTACAAAATTGAAGATCAGGACAAGATGTGGGCCCCATACACATTCTGCAACACTTGTGCAACAAATCTTCCCTAGTGGTTGAACAGGAAAAGGAATTATATGCCTTTCGCAGTGCCAATGATTTGGAGAGAGCCAACAGATCATATCAGCAATTGTTACTTCTGCATGGCGCCTTCAATTGGAAAAGTGGACTGTGCATTATCCAAACATTCCATCAGCTATATGCCCAGTACCCCACAGAGAAGGACTGCTGGTTCCTGATGCACCAGAATAATTCTCACTTGAGTCAGACAAGGAAGAGGATGAAACTACTGATCCTGAACCATCAAGGTCACATGACCCAGAATTTCTCTCATCCTCCTCTGAACCACACCTCATAACACAAGGTGAACTGACAGACCTTGTCAGGGATTTGGAACTACCCAAGAGTAAGGCAGAGCTGTTGGGCTCCAGACTGCAGCAGTAGAATCTCCTGGCAGGTGATGTTAGGGTTTCCATGTTCTGTGACCGTCAAAAGGATCTTGTCCCATTCTTCTTCATGGAAGGTGATCTTGTAGCCTGCAACAACAACGATCGTGTGATGGCAGCCCTCAACATCGTTCATGATCCTTATGAGTGGAGACTGTTCATTGATTAATCGAAGATGAGTCTTAAAGCTGTTTTGCTGCATAATGGAAATGTTTTGCCATCAATTCCAGTTGGTCATGCAGTCCATATGAAGGAAACCTATGACAACTTTAAACAACTTTTGAGGTGCATAAACTATAACGAATATCAGTGGTAGCATTGTGGCGATTGGAAGGTTGTTCCTCTCTTGCTTGGTCTGTAGACTGGATACACAAAATACGTCTGTTTTGCCTGCGAATGGGATAGTCGTGCGAGAGATTCCCACTACATAAAGATAGATTGGCCACTCCGACAGTCATTGGAGCCTGGGAGGAAAAGTGTTTGACATCCACCACTTGTTGAATCAAGGAAGATTTTGTTACCACCCTTACACATCAAGCTGGGTCTGATGAAGAACTTTGTCAAAGCCATGGACAAAATACAAGCAGCTTTCAAGTACCTCCGTGGAAATTTTCCAAGGTTAAGTGAAGCTGGTCCTCAGATTCGCAAGGAACAGATGGCATGGAACGCCTTCAAGTTAATTGCAACAAATTTTCTCGGAAACAACAAGGCAGACAACTACAGGGAGTTGGTGGAAAACCTCCTCAAGGCATACAGAAGCCTTGGTTGCAACATGTCACTAAAGATACATTTTTTGCACTCTCATCTAGATTTTTTCCCACAGAACTGCGGAGTAATTTCACCAGGACATTGCAACAATGGAGAAACGCTATCAGGGCAAATGGAGCCCATCAACGCTTGCAGACTATTGCTGGACAGTGGACAAGAGACGCTCCATTTAATGAATACAAGAGACAAGCCAAGAAGCGCAGAGTAGACACTGAATAAGGACTAATTATGTACTTATATATATAATAGTTTTTTGCCTATTGTTTAATAATAATAAAAAAAATATTACCCTTTTGCTGATTTTTAAAGTATTACATGAACAGGGCAGGTCACATGTTATCATGTAAAGCAACCATAAACACATGAAAACACCTAGGTTTACAATTTCTGAGTAAAACTTTACTATCTACACAATATAAATAGACGTAAAATGTAAAAACTTAAATATATTGGGAACAGTAGCCAATAAGTTGTTTTAATTGTCATATTTGAATTCAGCACATCAAAATCCATAATGAACGGCACATTTCATCTCTGAAGCAGACGACGTCTAAAAAAATTGTAGACCAGAGTAACCTATGCTCTGATAAAGGACGATATTGGCTGGGATGTTTTCGGTCATAGCATGACTATTACTGTTCGTAGAGACGGGCGGCATCTGTGTTCAACATGACTGTGGGTTTTGCCAACTGACACAATTGTACGCATTTTTTTCCTCTCCCTGATTTCATCGGCCGATCTCATTGCATCCGTCTCTTCGCTTGGCATGTATCGACGTCTCAGAAAGGATGCTATCTTTTAAGCAAAACTTCGATTTCTAAGACACATTGAGCCAGTGCTGTCGGAAATGCATAACGTTTTACTGAGTAATAAATTGTGAGTTATTTATGGCGACAGTGTTGCGATGCACCATACTGCACTGTACGACAGTCAAACAAAATCGCAAGCATTGCACACACTGCAAACACATGTGTATGTTTCCAGAAATGAGGGACGTAACGTAAATCGGCATGTCGACGCCACGGTGTTATTGTGGTTAAAAGTGACAGATTTGTCTTCTTGGTTCTTTCGGTAAAGTCACATAGAAGGGATATAATAAAATAATAAAAAAAACCATAATAAAATAATTCTCACGACGTTTCGGCCACAACGCAAGCAGCCGTCCTCAGGTGAAGAACAGGTCTGTCGAGAAGACAGACATTTTATTATTTCCATTCTACGTGACTTTACCGAAAGAACCAAGAAGATGAATCCCTGCAGTCACGAAAGCTTTAAATCGAAATTTGACAGAATTGTGTTATTGATACTGCCTCGCAGTCGTGCCACACTAATCTACAAACACATTTAAGCTGATCTCTACTCTCCATTACTAAAAATATAAAAAAAAACACATATTCCACGTTGCAAAAGTTAACGAAAATAACTTTGTAATCTTTAAAGCCAAGGTTGTTTCGCGTAACATTAATGTTTGAAAGTCTAACTGGTAATACGGTGGAGCCGTGATTCGGTGGATGGCACGCTATGAACCCTGTGACCTGATTTCGATTCCGGGCCATGGCAAACGTCAATAATGAGTGATATATTAACCAGGCCTGGACCTCCTTCCCCACTCGCCCAAGCCACACGTCTTGGTTCTTTCGGTAAAGTCACGTAGAAGAGAAATAATAAAAAAATGAAAATAAAACATAAAAAAAAGAATTTAAATTTGTATTTATGTAGGGATTTTTATTTATTTATTTTATTATGTTTACTTTATTATTTCTCTTCTACGTGACTTTACCGAAAGAACCAAGAAGATGAATCCCTGCAGTCACGAAAGCTTTAAATCGAAATTCAACCCACACTTACCACCATGGTGGGCTATGGTCAAAAACCCTCATCATCAACATGGATTGGGGAGGCCTTCTTCCGATGATGTATTAAGAATGGGTTGGAGTTGTTTTTTTGTATTACTCAGTATCATTGGATGATATTATTGGTAATGCATCCTCATGCAGTTTATCGTCATACAAGCATCCTGATTGGCATTTTCATTGATACACTATTTTCGAGGCCAGGGGAATTTAGTGTAAGGAATGTTAATCGTAGCAACCTTTCCTTACTCTTTACCACTTTCCCTGGGATACTGTATTCAGGAGAGAAAAAAATCCGTTCTCCTACCGTCCTGCTATTGAATAATAATAATAATAATTAGACCTTCCACTATATGGGTAGGGTAGGAGTGTGGCAATAAAATGTTCCAGACAGCCAATACAACTTACCCCATGCAGGGGAAAGAGCCATTTTGTAAATTAGCAATGTGAAAGAATGTTGAGTATTCCTTTTAACTGTTTGAGGGATTCTGCAAGAAAAGAATGCACGGGTCTTGTTCGTAAATATGGTGAATAAACTCACAGCGTCAATAGAAAATAACAAAAAGAGAGACCTGGAAATGCTGCTTGTTTTAATTATGCTAATTGTTCAATCAAGATAATAAGAAAAAAAATTACTACCCTTTGCAAATTCACTGCAAGATGAAGATGTCCAACTTGGGGATTGTGTGACGATACCTCACCACGTCGATCCACTGCTGGAGGAACGCATTCCTCAGGCTGTCAGTAATGGGTGTTGTTTTGACAACTCTTCACCATACTGTCCAGTGGGACTCGGGGTCGGTTCACACGTTCCTCGGCTACTGATGTTAACTGCGGCCAGGAATGGAACTCCGGTTGAAGGGTTAATAGTTGAGTTCACTAACGGCTGTGCCACTGCTCCAGCCAATTTTTATATAATCATATGCGTTTTCTATTATCGTAGTACAATAACTGTGCATGAATCATTAAACCAAAAGCATTCCTTAACGTACTCTCAATAATGACAAAAGTTATATCATTTAATGTGAATAGCATATATCTGAGTGGTATTTTGCACGCGACCTTACGGATTGCATTTTTAAACGGATCCTTTGTGCTATACACTGATAAAGATGTAAGTTTCATTTGATTACCAGGTTTACGGGTATTATTTTTTTTATTTATTTTGTTATTTCATTTCAATATATGGTTTCCCGCTCACATATTGCGTTCTGCAAAGTATCGTATTCGAGCAGCCCTGCGGTATATCTCCGCGATAGTTTGACCGGGGGTGAAGAATGACCTCAATTTGGGAGGGTAATAGAACAAATTGCAGAATACTTTTGGTCACGATACCAGCACATGCCAAGTACTCTCTTCAACACGGTTGGTGTGTTTTGGATATCTGTAAAGGAAACGGAATAGCACAGGAGGCTTAGCGCCTCCACGGATGGACACTGCTGCGGTTGATAATGTGCTCGGAACATTTATCAGTGTGGCCATGATAATTGTTTTTTTACCCTTCTATCTGGCAACAAAACTGACACCTTTTTTACAAGGAGTCATGTTAACATAGACCACAATACCTGCAGTCATAATGCAAACAAAAAACATAACTCTGATCAAGGACGGTGCACATTATCAGAGTTATGTTTTTGGTTTGCATTATGACTGCAGGTATTGTGGTCTATGTAAACATGACTCCTTGTAAAAAAGGTGTCAGTTTTGTTGCCAGATAGAAGGGTAAAAAACCAATTATCATATTTTTTACTGGCAAATGAGGTTCCAATAGTGTGGCCATGCTTTAAAAAACAAAACGAATTCTCATAAGCAAGGCCACATTACCTCGAGATTGCACAAGTTCGCCAAACATCCGGCACAACTATGTGTACAACAAATGTTTTCACATGTCTATTTCGTATGTTACGAGGCTGACCTGATGTACGCACATTAGCGCTGTTTACTGGTGCATTTTTTTTCTTCCAAAATAAGTGAACCTGCTGCTCATTTTCGAAACCATTCGTAATTCAACTGTTGCTTAAAGCGACAGATTGTGAGTTTTATGCTTGATGAGAGTGTCACGATATTTTCATAATTAACTGTTGCGAGACACTTTTTAAAGGCCATATATTTAAAGTCATGTAGTTGCAGTAATCGCTATATTCCTGAGGATAATTCTCTAAATATTTCACAGCTTACAATATCCATAATAGAGGTTTTCTGGGTTAGATCGCCATCTAACCCAAAAAATAAATATTATGGATGATATTTGTTGCAAAAGCCTACGTGGTAAGCTTGCAATATCATTGCATTTCCACCGGCAGTTAAATAATTGCCAATTTAAAGATAAGTTGTTCTCCTTGCTGAATTTGGCACCCACGTGAGTTCTTGTAAATGATCGGTGAGAAAGCTCCCCATTGTTAAGTTTAATAAAAAAAAATCATTACATGGCCCAAAATGTGCACTTACGTCGCAGGTACTGATGGGCAATCTCTGTTGCTCAAGCTGTGGGTGCAAAACTTAGCATGTGCCATGTCTCGCCTAAACATGTGGGAATTTTGGGCGGACGTAAATAATGATGTTACTTCTTAAAACTTCACCCTTGGTGATATAATGAGACAGTTGTGTGATGCAACTCTCACAATGGGTTGTTATGTTGGGTGGACAGTGGAGTGTTGAAATGGGAACTTGTTCCACGACATGATGTCACGCTCGCCTTGAACAATGGCGAGATTTATACGTGGCTGGTGTCAAAGTCACGCCAGCCGCAACTGACTTGCCCCGAAGGCTGGTTCTGGAATCCAGAGTTCAGATGAAATCATCTTCCCAGCACGTATCATGCGAGCACAATCATACGCACTGTGGTTGGCTAATTGCACCGAAATTACTGCCGGCAGGATGATCGATTACTCGATAACTGTGCAGATCTATTCAGCACACAGCAAGCATTCCGAGACCATGCAGATAGACGTGGCCCACAAATTATTTCGTGGCATTTTAGGCACACACATTTTACATGTTATTATGCCGTCATGTTCAAATCATTTTTCATTGATGAACACTTCTTGAGCTGTTATGACACAATATCATTGCAATTAGGGATTTATAAGGTGTTTAAAAGCAAACTGCATCTCGAGAAGCTGTACGGACATAGCGAGACGTGCATCACGGGGAAAGGAGGCATACTATATATATTTTTTGATAAAGACACAGATACAGGCATAGGGGAGGAGAAGAGGAATGTCTAGCAGTGGCAGTGAGTGGACAGTGCAGATGGCCAGTGGGCGGGGGCGACCTGAGTTTGGCTCCATGCCATGTTGAACATCAGTAACAAGCAACGGAGTAGGAGTTACTTCCTACAGGTAACGGTTGTTATGCAGGGCTTTTAAAGCAGTCCTCGGTTACTGAGCGCCACTGCAGTGAGATGTTTGCTATACCTAAGGTCGTGGGTTCGATCCCGAGCCTGACGCCTGTATAATTTGAAGTCTGCAAGTTCTCCCCGTGGTCGCGTTGATTTTTCTCCGGGTCCTTTGGTTTTTTTCCTCCACGTTTAGAAACACGCATTTAGAGCATTTGGCCGCTATTAATTTCCACGTGATGATGAGCCACTTCATTAAGCTTTCATATGTGACCAGGTCACTTCTGAAAAAGAGTTGTATGGCTCAGTGGGCATCACCTGGTGAAATGATAATAGTAATACAATAGAGAGGAACACCTGAAGGGAAATAAAGTAAGATGAGAGTGGAGAGGAAGACAAGCAGGGATGACTCAATGTGAGATCCTGAAGCCAGTGAGGGTGATCGTGTAGTTCAGTGGCTTTTAACCTTTATTGCAGTCTTGCACCCCTTTGCTTCTCAATCGTAACAAACAAATGTATAATCTTAATAAATACATAGGGTTTGATTAAACAAAGTAGGTGTACTTACGTGCCCATGCTGAATTTGTGTTTTCGATGATTTACCTTAAAAAAAAAATCTGCCCTTGTCTCGCACTCCCTGAAAGGGCATCTCGCACCCAGAGGGGGTGCCTGCACCCCAGGTTAAGAACCACTGGTGTAGTTGATCCATTATTGCATTGGGGGCCATTGAAGGGTTCAGAGTATTTGGCAGAGGTGTGGACTCGAGTCATGTGACTTGGACTCGAGTCAGACTCGAGTCATGAATTTGATGACTTGCGACTCGACTTGGACTTGCATAACAATGACTTTGTCCCACCTCTGAGATGTGGACTCGAGTCATGTGACTTGGACTCGAGTCAGACTCGAGTCATGAATTTGATGACTTGCGACTCGACTTGGACTTGCATAACAATGACTTTGTCCCACCTCTGGTATTTGGGTGATGTGGTGTTATCTATACACGTGTAGTGTAATAGCACCAGCTGGTGTACAGCAGCCGCAACTGTGGTGGACAGACAGCGCACACGCCGGTGAGGGTGTGCACGGGGTATGGGCAGAGCGGAGGAACTGGGGCAAGGGTCACGGAGGACCCCATCTGGAGGCCCCTGGAGCCTGCTGGCGGGTTCGAGAAGGGAGGCGCGGTCAGGGCGGAGCCAGGCCGAGCTGGGAGCATAAAAGGAGCCGAGAGGGGGGGCTCGAGGCTGTCGGTTCTGGGAGTGGACTCGTCTCGTCGTTGCTATCATCTCATCGCCGTCGTCGCTAAACGTCTCCGTTAGATATTGCGCTACATAGGATAGTAGTTGGTTATCTCAGTCAGCACCGTCAGTGTTAGACGGTTAGTGCCGTGTACAGGCGAGGCTGAGCTACTGTGGAGAGTGTGCGGACGAGACCGTGAAAGTTGTTAATAAAGAAAGTGCCTCCTAGAAACTCTGTCTCCTAATCGTTGACGCTACACATGCGTAAAGCTGCGACATTTTTCCAGGATATATTGGGTTGTTTTATTACAATAAGGGTTCATAAAGTGCGCAATGCAATTGAATTTCAAGATGCTGCACCGTGTAGAAAGAACATTCAGCTGGGAAAAAAGATGATGATCATAAAAGTGGAGGCAGAGTTTTATATTCAGCAATGATTTAAGTGGTAAATATAAAAAATAATACAATGCAAAACATATATATGTGTTTTATGTGTCTGACAAAGATACTGTATAACAGACTGCATTTCTCATTGGTTATCTGAGTTGGTTCCCACCTCCGCCCAATGTATCATGTAATATAAACGTACAGCCCTGTTACCGGTGTATTGCTGGATGAATACCTGCCCACATGTGTTTGGTTATGAGGGTGTGACCATACTTTATCGTGCTGGTCAGTGTGGGTTTCTGAATGGAGGGGGGGGCACAAGAGAAGTTTGAAAATCAATCGCCAGAAATGTTAACTGCGGCATGGGGTTAAACTCACGTCTCTGGGATCATAACAATTTGCAAATCGTTGTGCCACTACTCTGCCCAATGTTTTCGTTTTTACCTTCATCGCAGTAGTTTAAGTTGCTTTGTTTACATTTGTACTATGTATATATATATGAATGGAGTGGCGGCGTAGACGTTTGCGCATTGCGCTATGAACCCACGATGCCCCTGGCCAGTGATTCCCGGCTGTGACTCACTCGCACCTCCGATGAGTACGGTTGGCTACATCGGTTGCGAAAGAAGTTCAACAGACATTCGTATCAGTGGCGATTGATATCTGAGCCTGCCCTGGGTTCCACGTCCCCAACGGCCACCTTCACTGAACCTGCACTGGCCAGCATGTTCAAGAATGGTCTTACAACCCCCAGTGACCGACAAGGCATAGGGAGTCCATTATCCAGTCGTGAATTGCCAAAGAGTTTTGAATTATTTACTTTATTTATACGTGTGTGTGTGTGTTTGCAGTCCATTACTTTAGAATCACAAGAACTTGTGCTCAAAGTAAAAGTGATCACGGTGTCCTCCTAAATGCTGACCTATTTTATCTTCAAATGACACTTACAAAAGTTCACTTTTTTATGGAAACTTACTGAATAATTATCTGTCACCTGAGGGCATTCTCTGAAAGCATTGATGCGCAGCACTAGCAGGCCGTGGCATGCAACGGTCAATGGGGTTACACAGCACACCATTGCTTTATCTGTTCAGTTGATAAACTAGCTTGACCTTCAACTTTGTGCAGAGAGTAAATGGTGGATACTGGTGTGATTTCTGTGCCTGTCTTCCTTCGCTGACATGGATAAAACTCATAAACCCCACACTGCAACCAGCTGCATTCATCTAGCATCAAACGTTTTTGATGATTTACCATCTGTCTTTGATGCACACACACTGACACGTCGGGATTTTAAAATATGAGGCGTGTTCCAATGCAGCTTCGCGATAAAATAAAACAAAGAAAAGTGTATTTCCTTATCAGCATTGTATGTATAAGCAGGTCAGGGTGGGGAGTGTTTTTTTTGTTCCTGCTCGTCAACATCTCTCGGCTAATTCTAGATGTTGAAGCTTTCGTGACTGCAAGGATTCATATTCTTGGATTTTTTTCGGTAAAGTCACGTAGTTAAAAAATTAAAATTAATAAAAGTAGAATAAAAGTAAAATAAACATAACGACGTTTCGGAGGCAACACAAGCTTCCGTCTTCAGGTGGAACCGTCACAGCACGCTTGCTAGCACGCTTGCTATGACGGTTCCACCTGAAGACGGAAACTTGTGTTGCCTCCGAAACGTCGTTATTTTTATTTTATTTTTATTTTACTTTTATTCATTTTAATTTTTGACCTACGTGACTTTACCGAAAAAACCCAAGAATATCTCTCTGCTAAGTTCGATGTCAGGTATATTTGGTTTCCAGAGGAGTAGCGAAAAAGAGTGAGCAGAAGATGATCACTCGCTCGCACTTTTACTAGATCTCATCTCCGGGCTAGTTTTTAGGAGACACCAAATATATTTATCCCCCCACCCTCTTGAGTGGACTTAAGTTGTAAATTGGAGACTTGGCAAAGCATCTCGTTTACCATCCTGCTTTAAAGCCTCGTCCCCAGGTGTATTTCTGGCCCGACTTTGAAAAAAAAACTACCTCTATTATCTGGCACTGCTTTGATGGAGAAAATCTGGCACTAAACATTAATTTAAAATCACTTCATCTCTGCTTGATAATTTATTATTTTCCTGCTTCACGCTACAATAGCCTAAAGCAAAGACATCCAGATGGTAAAATATGTTTTCTCGTCTTTAAAATATATTTGATTGAATTATACAAAATAATGTACTACACTAAAGGGATTATTTGGACATAGTGTACTTCTTAAAAGAACAACATCTAATTCTTGCATTTAATATTTATTAACTGCTGTAAAGTTTAAGCAAAAATGTAAAGTGTTCAATTTCAACCGATAATGTTTTAAATAAAATTGAAATTGGCTATTATCATGGCTGGCAAGTAACATTGCCATGGGGGGAGCGGTATCATGTTGGTTTTCTCACTCTGAGTATTAACCCGGTGACCAAAGTTTGATTTCCAACTGTCGCTCAGATCAGCAGTGAGTGACACACCAAAGTGGCCAGAGTGTTGAAGTATCGACAGACAATTCCTATGGCTGACATTCTGTGGAGTGATCTTCATCCAGAAATAGTGGAACAAAGGGTTAATATAATGTTTTAGTTATTAACATTGCTATATCATATTCATTTTTTTATGCACTCAGACTACACATTATTGCATTAACTGGATAGAGGCTTGAGGATGGTTATTTTATGAACCTTCATTATGATTCACACATTGGAATTGATAATACTATCAATAACAACAATGTACATGGTATGAATAATAATACCTATTTTATTTAAAATTAAGCTCGTGCTTAAGAAACATTAATTTGTACCATTAATTTTAAAAGAGTGTAAGAATGAGAATGTGTAGCTTACACACCGTATTAAAACAGGGCTGGCTTTTAGGTAATGTATGGGGATGGCATTTGTGATCAGGTTTGAGGCTTCACAATTTTCAGTGTGGCCTCGTTAAATCTCACTCCCTTCACCAACCCAGAATAATAATAATAATGATCAGTGAAGTAGGAAGCAATGGGGTGCCCTCCCAGTCAATTACTCTCACTGTGTTTGACTAAATGATTTTGCATAGCAGAGATTATAACACCTACGTATTGAAATCATAATGCACACTTTAAAATATTGAACGCATCCCCAAAGTCACTTTGTATTTTAATGGTTTGAGTTTATTAACCGTAAAAAAAGTAATGTGCATTTTCATTGATTAAAGTTTTATGCGTTCAATAAATTAAAACAGATGAAGTTCATTAAAAACAAACAATCAGCAATGTTGTTAACCTTGGCCCCCGCAATTTCCGGTATACAGGCATGCCGAGAAATTACGATGGAGAAAACTTATTTACTTAAAACCCGAGCCGTGGGGCTCACGGCATTTTTCTTGACGTGAATTCCTAATCCACACACTGCAGCAAACCCATTGTGTTTGTTGTGGATGGAGCATTATGGGTACAAGCAAATAT
Organism: Lampetra planeri; assembly: GCF_965212315.1. Taxonomy (NCBI): domain Eukaryota; kingdom Metazoa; phylum Chordata; class Hyperoartia; order Petromyzontiformes; family Petromyzontidae; genus Lampetra; species Lampetra planeri. The sequence goes on from NC_136123.1 coordinate 4,602,236, forward strand.
AAGCAAAAGCCCGATCGGCGGTTTCACATATTCTACATAGCGATATATATTTGAGTCCATCAGCCTCTTAGATTTTCAGACCAATATTATCGAAGCAGCAATTGTTGAAGCAAGTAAACGCTGGGCCAGTTTCGACCTCCTGGGTCTCATGAAGACAGTCAAGAGTGCAGATTGAAAAAGATCTCTGCAACAAGACCGACGCATCTGTCTAAAACGCAACGGAAACATGTCTCCACAAATACTTTGCTATGAATGATAGAATTACCTCGACAATCACATGCCCCGAAATCCACGCGCACAAAATGTGCAGGAGTCGTCACTGGAACGTTGGCATGTCAATACGGTGAATATGAATTCAGGGTTAGTTTCACTTTGATATTATTTGAAGTGACTAAAATGATGCAGGGCACACAAACTCGCACACGATACAAGTTGCAAGCAGCCACCTGGAAGCTTCTACGTGAACAGGACGGAAATAAAGACATGTTGTGAACACATTTACAAACCAGGTTAAGATTTATTTACGTCATGGAATATACATTTTACGATTATGCTGAAATAAGGATTTATAAATGTGGTTATCATTTCATCACGGGACCTCCCTTGCCAGTATAAAAATATAAGAATAGGTTTTACCCTTTCTGGCAATAAAACAGTTGTGTTAAGATGTTAAAACACCAGAGACAGTCTAGTTTGGCACTGTTTGAGACTAGGCTATAAAGAAAGCTGTCTCTAGTGTGGCCCAATCAGTTTGAAAGACAATGCATATACTACCAGAGCATATTTTGTATTTGCATGTTCACCACAAGTGTATGTGGTTGAAGACAGACATGGTTCCTTGCAAAAAGATTCTGTTTCGTGCTTTAACATCCTAACACCTGTTTTATTGCCAGATCGAGCCGCTCACTTTTCTGAAGAGATGCCGCGACACCAAGGTAATACCGATCGCCTTCACACTCACATCTGCTGCTGTCACTTCTCCCAATGCTAAACGGATCTTGTTCAGGGCCAGCCGAGCCCTGATCTCAGAGAGAATAAGATTGCTCCGATTTGAACTAGACAATTTAGACAAGACTCTCTTGCAATCACACTTAACATTGACAGAAAAAATGTCTACATCTGATTGGGACCATGCAGATAACATGACAGCCTCTTCAGCCGCCTCAATGTCAGCTAAATTCAAAGATAACCTGATTTCTAAGTTCAACCTCCTTTCCAAGAAGAAGCCACATCCACACGTTAAAAAGCAAAACGGTGACAGGATTGTTATCAATCAGAGTAACAGCCCAATTTCCGACAGCCTAAAATCGGTTCTAGCTAAAGGGTTGAATTTCGCAGTCACCCCGAAACACATCCCAGTTGATGATATCATTGCCCAGGTTGACGTAGCCTTTAAGGGTTTGGGACACATTCCTGCAGATATGGCAACATCGGAAATTGCTGCAATCCTCAAAAACGCTAAGACACCTACTAGCAACATCAGCAAGGATGAGCGCTTTGAGCTTTCTCAACTAAAAAAGAGAGATGACATAGTCATCCTCTCAGCCGACAAGCGCAATGCCACTATCATCATGGACAAAAGCACATACAATAACAAAATTCAGGACCTATTTAATGATGGCAGCTATACCACAATCAAGAGATCCTACCAACCGCCTGGTTACGAAAACCAAAAAGATCATCACTGGTTGGACATCTTTAATCGAACCAACCAAGCGGCTTTCCTTAAAACCCTCTGCTGCTAGACCACCCAGATTTTATGGCTTACCAAAAATCCATAAAGAAGGTACACCACTCTGTCCTATCGTGTCCACCATTGACTCACCCACCTACAAACTGGCCCGATTTCTGTTTGAGACTTTACAACCATTCACTGGTAAGACCACCTCAGCTGTACTTAACTCAGCTCACTTGGTATCTTTAATTAAGGATATCTCACTATCTCCAGGTGATTTGCTTGTGAGTTTCGATGTAGTATCTTTGTTTACCAAAGTTCATGTGCCTGACACCATTGGAATCATTGAAGACTTGGTCCAACAAGGACTGAATGCTGATGTACCGGCCCTGGTTAGACACTGCCTCACCAATACTTCACCTGGAATAGAACATTATACAAACAAGTGAAGGTACCCCAATGGGTTCTCCCTTATCTCCAGTTGTAGCCAATGTTTTCATGGAATTTTTTTAGACTGATGCCATCCAGACATCCACCTTACATCCTTCCTTGTGGAAGAGATACGTAGATGACACGTTCGTCATCTGGCCACATGGCCTATCAGCTCTGGGCAAATTCTTTAACCACATCAATTACATAGACCCGGGCATCGAATTCACCATGGAAGTTGAAAAGGATGGCAAGTTACCATTCTTGGATGTTTTCATCGAAAAGAGACCAGGTGGCTCAATGGGAAACTCTGTCTACAGGAAAGCCACCCATACAGATGCCTACCTAAAACCTTACTCCCACCACCATCCATCCCAGAAGAATTCCCTCATCAAAACTCTACACCATAGAGCTCGTTGTATTTCCGACCATCACCACCTAGCCAGTGAACTGAAGCACATACACCAAGCCCTCAAGATGAATGGATATTCAGACTACACAATCCGTAAAGCTATCACCCCAACCATTAGGAAAGCACCATCTGAGGACCCAATCAAAGCTATCACCTTGCCATACATAGCAGCGGTTACTAAAAAGATTTCCAAAATCATGAGCAAACACAAGATCCAGGTTCCATTCAACACAGTACATACAATTTGTGATCTGATCCCATTTGTGAAGGATGTGATCCTTGACATGCAATACCCCGGTGTCTACAAACTAAACTGTCTGCAGTAGTTACATTGGGGAAACTAAACGACATGTCTCGGACCGTGTTCGTGAACATAAGGTAGATCTGAAACACGGTAGGACCAATACCTCAGCCGTGGCTGATCATTGTTTTAATGCTGTGAGCACACACGAAATAGATTTTTCCAAGACGAAGGTACTCTGCAAACCCACTGGCTATCAGCAAATATTCGTTCATGAAGCCATCCAGATATATAAACACAGACTCAATTTCAACCAAGAAGATGGGTACAAACTGAGCAACCATTGGAAGGACGTTATTAACCAGTTTAAGTCATAACTGGCTGTGATGTTTCCATCCTACCTGCTGATGCTAGCAGTTATTTTTGACTCTGAGCGACATTACCAGGTTAAGTGTCTTTACATTAACAGGCTAAATGCCTCACTAACACAGCCACCGTTGCTCGTTTTCCTCAAAGTGGTGGTGGCTCTCATTTTTTCTTACATTGACATGTTAATCTACCAGGTTAAATTTTTTTACATTAATAGGCTAAATGTCTCACTAACACAGCCACCGTTGCTCGTTTTCCTCGATATGGCGGTGGTTTTTATTTTTCCTACATTGACATGCTAATCTCTCACAATACAATGGCCACCTCCATAGCTTCGTCGTCGTGGAGGTAGCTCAGCTTCCCGATCTTACATTTACATGCAAATTTCGTCTCTAGCCCCGCCGTATTCGCTTATGACCCTTGGGCTACACCCATCTCAAACCTTTATAACATCCTGCCCCCGCAGCTCTCCCGCTATATATTTTTTCACCTGATGACGATTGCTTGTGTTGCGATCGAAATATCGTGATATTTTTTATTATTTTTATTCTTCTATCTACGTGGCTTTACCTAAAGACCCAAAGAATATGAATATAAACCCTATTATTATATTTAGTTATCGCTATTGTTATCATGCCTCAGTTTTGTTACATCGCAGGGCAGTGAGAGATGGCGATGGTTCTGGGAGGACTTCGTCCAGCAGTGGATTGATTGTAGCGACTGATTCGCACGGTTGGCAACGTGCGGCGCGAAAGAAGTTCTACATACGTACACGATGATCCCTCAACTACAACCAAACAGTCAATTGCATGAATATTTTCACAAGCGAAAAAAAGTATCCGAAGCATTTTTGTTGTTGCCTTGCTCACCTTCAAACAAGAGGCAAACACCATGTATATCTGTGACAGCTTGACAACTGCTAATTGCACACTGTCGTGTGAAAATGTAGAATTCTACATTTTTGCCTCCATAAAAGGGTTCACGCTTTTTTTGTTTAAACATCATTAGAAATGTTTTTATTTGATTTATACAGCTCCCACCAGCGAAGCGAACGGGACTTGCAGCTTCATCGGTAAAGAATGGGGCGCGCAGTGTGAGTGACGAGCGAGGGACACGTGGCAGTGATAGCCTGGCTAGCTGAATTACAAGCTGGCCACTGTGTCTACGGGGAACCCATTAAACACGTCACCCACCGGTCCCCTAAACGTGCCTCGTGTCATTTGGAAGTTGCGTTGATCTGTAAAACGAGACAAGGGTGTGCTGGTTAATGCTCCCTTTTGTATCCGGTGTTATAAAAAAATCACCCGTGTTTATGTATTGCTCATTAAATGCAGTGAACGTGTTTTATGTATGTGTTTATTAGCTATTCTGTTAATTGATTGATAATGCATATGAAGATATTTCACACGAGTACGTGGTTAGCTTATTTACAAGGAGTGACAGTGTGGGTTTTTGTGATAGCATAACGGTGCACGTTTCTTGGTTTTTGTTGCGTTGGCAATTTTGAAGCCTCGTTTAAGTAAGGCAAGCTACTGCATTTACTAAACTCTGTTTTTCATTGTTGATGAGATCACCCATACATCTATGTCATTGCTCATCACTACATCTCCTGATTGTTAACGCCACTCTGTTGAACGTATGCTTTGAACCCCAAAAGCTGATAGAGCATCGTTATAAACGGTAAAGCTACAGCCCGACAATTACTTTCTCATGCCACTGCTGGCAGAAGGGCCTTCACGAGAGTGAGCTCCGTGCTGGACAGATGTCTTGTAGGAGCCGGCTGTGCCCACACTTCCCATTGACTCACTGTGGTGCATCCATTTGTCCGGGATGGACAGAGGCAGGGGCATTTGAGAGTATTGCCCATCAATTCAAACGCGGCGCAAGGAGATCGAACCGGCGACACCTGGATCATTATATTGTACATAAATAGGAACGAGGCAGCCTCATTAAACAGCGAGTGGTAATTCGCATGTTTTGCTAATATGAGGATGGAGTTTAAATGGGCCAGCTGGGCTTATACCATCCGAAGACTTCCGTTTGTGGGTGAAAATGACAGGCAATGCAGTTTCATATGCTGAATAAACACAACAAAGTGATTTCTAATTTATTCTCCGGAATTTTCCAGCAACGTTTTGTGTTATTATAGGCGGAGTCCATTTATCCCAGAAAACAAACAGAAAAAAAATAATCTCAGATGAAGTATGATGCCAGTAGAAGCATGGGGTCACAAAAATATTAGATGCCTTCATGAACGACAGTTCACATTTCCATGAAAATGGCACAACAGAGTAAATAACATATGTTAGGATAAATTACTTATTATATATGCAGGACATTGTGGGTCATGTCAGCGATGTCATTATATGTGCAGATCATTCACGAACCATTTGCCTTTAAAATATCTTGCGCTCTCTCTCTTCTAGGTCATACATGGTGGGTGCACTCTAGCATATTAATGTCGACGTGATAGTCCCATTTGAAGATGGAAGAGCCCCACACCTTTTCCTGCCCATCTAATTGATTTTTGAGGCAATTTTGCTGCCATAATTAAATAGAGCCAAGAGTAAGGTTGATGTCAAACGAAAAATAATTGCATTGTGTGCCATTCAAAAGAATAATTAAAATGATATTATGGTTCAATGAACTGTTAGTCACTTCGGTCTTTTTATTTTATGTATTCCAAGTACATTAATTAGGTACCAAATACTTCATATAACATTAAGTTAATTGATAATAATGTGCCAAACCGTGTCTTTTTTTTCATCTCAAATTTTATTTAGTAAACAAACTGATGCTGAACGGAGCGCAACATTGAATGGAATGCCACATTACATTGCAGCTAAAATAGTGTACATTAAATAAATAATCATAACAAGTGAAATAAATTCCATATTTTTTTACAAATTAATATTGAATGTAGTTACTTGTATAAATATAGATTGCCATTGATAAATAAATAGATATTATTACTTTAATGTTATAACGTGCAGCCCTTTCCAAATTCGCTGCTTTGCATGATGAGGGCCATCCAGCATTGTATCAGTCATGGGGGTTCATTGGCCATACTTCACCTCACTGGTCAGTCTGGGTTAGTAAAGGAGCACCCAGGATTGGTAACCACTGCTACGATTCTAACTCGAGTCGTCATGTTCTAAGGGTTGGTGACGTTTTTGCTGCTTTACTGGTACCGAAAGAAAAATACTCGGTAAAACCGGTTACCGATTCACTGCACAAATAGAAATGTTCAGAGCAATAACCACAACATGATTACCATTTTACCTGATAACTGAATGCAGCTGCCACAGTGGTGTAATGGTTGCACACTGTACTTGCATTCAGAGATCGTCAGTTCAATTCACTCTCCCAGCAGTTGCACCAAGCAGCATTATGGGTACTCCATTGGCAATTGATTTGGCAGGTTGCGTGTGGTGGGATGAAGCGTTGAGTATGCCCACCCCTGCCGGCACGTCTGGTCCGTGTGGAAGAGTCGACCAGATCGCCAGCTTAAGCGTCTTCTAATTAAAGCGTTTCCACCACCATTGCTGTGAGCAAGCAATTGGAGGGCTGCACTTTTCACCTTTTTACCTATGTATCTCTGAGACGACCGTAGCACCGAGGGGACTTTATTAGGCTGCCGCCAGCATCGATGCCGCGAGACAGCTGCCCTCTTACAGTTGCACGCGCCATGCGGTTGGTTCGTTAGCGCGTGCCAATCATTGCATTCATTCCGAACATTCCACAGGAAATGGTGAATGGTTCGTGACTTTTTGAACCGGTAACCGATAACAATTACTGGCTTCACAACCCTACCCTATATTTCTTAGAGCTGTGCGTTAATCACCGTTGCCGCCAATCCACACCACTCTTTTTTTTACTTGTGCTTTTATAACAAACGCTGATTGAGTCTGTGGATACAATATGAAGATGTAACCCCTGGAAATGCTTGCTCATGCCACTGCTAGAGGGCTATTAAGAGCCCCTCTAGAGGGTATTGAGATCACGACACCTGGGGGCTCTACGGATGAAATGCGCCGTACAAATACAAATTATTATTATTTGACCTACTCATCAGTGGTGAGTGAAATCTGAACTCATTTGGAGCCCAGCAATCCTCTCTAGTCCCACCTAACCAGGGTAGTGAAATATGGTCAAGCACATTTCCAGGAAAGACAAGCAATGGATTGATAAAGGAATGTCAATTGAAAGTGTTATATATGTACGTGTATAATTAAAATATTATTTTAATGACGACCGAATTAATGATTTGATTCTCAGTGAGTATTACAAATAATGAAAACCATTATAAATTAAAGGGGTACATAACACACATTTTGTGTACATTTACATCAAGGGTCGTGCATGGTACAGGTACTATGAAATTACACGGTTGACATTTATAAAATAAACTCTTATATGATTAATGTAATAGCGTAAAAAAATACATTCTTTCAATAAAATCCATTTACTACCCATGATATTGTATGGACTTGACACTGAAGAAACCCATAACATGTGAAAAATGTTGTGATAAATAAAACATATCACAGTATTGGTCTTTGCCGCATCACCTGTGTGGAAATTCATTTCAAAAAGAAAATTCTTCCCTCCCAATGATTCCCATTCTCAATTGAAATACCTAGATGAACCAATTGAATTTACTTAAATGAGTCAAAACAATTATTGGGCTGCTTTATAAATGTAGAGCACCTTCTGACTTGAACATCCTTGAAATGTCCCAATGATTCCAGATTTTTTTTTGTTCAGCTCAAATTAAGTGTGTGCATAATTTTGTAGGAACGCGAACAGACCGTGTGTGCCCAATGGAGTTTGGGGTAAGTGCAAGCTCGAGCAACATCGAGGTCTCTAAAGACAAAAGGAATGGGGCATTTAAAGTAGATTCTGACCATTGTTAAATTACCTCTGGCAGGGGCAGCAGTGAAGCAGTGGCTTGCGGAATGTTCTACGTGCAAACCCAGTAACCTGAGTTTGATTCGTGGTCACGACTAACATCAGCGGTGACTAATATCTGAACCTGTCCTGAGCCCTTATCCAAATCTGCCCCTGAACCCTGCTCTGGTCAACATGTTGACGTATAGGCAAATAACCCCATTGCTGACACGGCATGGGGAGGCATTCAGACAGCAGTGGATTGACAAAAGGCTGTAAATTATTGCTTTATAACCCCTGACTTTAAAGCATTTATTACAGACGTATCTAAAGTAAAAAAAAATCTCTCTCACCCTTTTTTGCCCATGCTTTGCAGCAATACCAACGATTAAGTAATGTGCTTGATTCAGGTGTAGTGACGTGGAATGAGTCAATGGAGCGCGTGCCGCTGGGAGATTGGTAAACCATAGAATTAGGGGTAACAGCCCGTTATACCTTTTGCACCTGTGGGCAGGAGCCGAGGGCGTAGACTGGCCACGCTGTTCAGGATATCAGGTGAGCTCCTACTGACAGTCGGGGCTGCTGCGAGCTGGAGTGGAACTCGTCGTGTCGTCGTTGTGATCTTCACCCTCTTCAAGCTGTGCGTCTGGCAGTATGTTGGCTGTCCTGACACGGTGGGTGGTTATCCCCTAAAGGCTGTGAAGGCCGGAATAAAAGAGAGAGAGAGAGAGTACCTCTTACTAGTGTGTGTGAATTGGTACACTACCAAACGTGAGTTGAATAAGCGGTGATATACAAAAAGCTCTGTGGATTTTGATGAAAACCAAAAAAGGTGTGCTTTACATGTATTAATGTTTACCCACACTGAATGTAGTAAGTTGCAGATGCGATTGCACCCATCTAAGAGTCTGCGTCAAGCAATGTCATCAATTATTACACGTCACAATTAATATCTTTGCACGCATAAATGATTGTGGATTCTTTTCACAGTGTGTTGGAACATGACAACACCTGCGGTTTTATTTTGCCAGCTTTAATTTCAAAATTACCGATGACGGTTACAAATTAGTTATTTTTTCATTGCTGGAAGGGACAAAAAGCTTTTAAAAAATAACTCATCCGTCACCTTCCGACCTTACACCTCCTTCATCTGATCCTGCCTCTCCAAACCAACTTCAAAAATAGCTTTGGTCGCATTTGTGGCTCAAAACGTCCCTTAATTGCGGTAGCACTCAAAAGGCCAATTATTATTGGATGCATGGATGGTGGTGGTGGTGGGGGGGTCCCGTATTTGTTGGGAGAGTTCTGTATTTTGGTCGATGGGCCCTTGCGGGCACGCGTGGGCCGTTTTTAGCAGCGTGGTTGGAAGCGTGGCAAGAGTGGTGTCATGATGGATTAGGTGACCGTCTGGAGCGGGCCCTGTATCTATCCCCAACACTATTCGGCACCGTCTCATAAATAATGGAAGGCAGTCCGTTATCGCCGCCCCCCCCCCGCCTTTGCCCATGGCAAAAGAATGACAGCGCACGCAGCGCACGCAAGACACGCGCTCGTGCCAAGGCGTGCAGCCACTCTGCATGCCAGCTCACACACATGCCCAAAGTGATGCTTTAGAGAACTGGGGGGGGGGGGGGTAGAGACAAAGAACCATTGCGTATGCAGCTGAAAAACATTTCTTCCGAAGCGAGATGCAGCCATGGCCTCATTTGTTCAAATAATCACGTTGTGCGAGGGCAGATTTCAAGTTTGAGTTTGATGGGTTTATTCTTGGTAAAGCAGCCTCTGCGTCACGTGTCGGTCTGTTTTTTTCTAATATAAATTTGCCGGATGATTGTTGAATATACATATCTATCTGTCTTGTCGTTTGTCAAAAGTGGTGTGCCATCCCAGTTTTAAAATCAAAAATTTTTATGGAAAAACTTAAAATGAAATGTGCACCTTGAAAATTATATACAATCAATGCACTCGCTGGCGGAATGAATCAGGAATTTGGTGAACAAACGTGTGTGTTGAGAAGCACATTATTTTTACTATTTATTTTTCGATTTTATCGATTCATAGTTATACTTTGTTGTTTTGAGACGAATTCACATTTATTTTATTGTCCACGATGTATACGGCATCGGGTGTCAGCACGCGCACAAAAACATCCTCTTTGAATTAATTTCACATGGCTGAGCTTGAGGGAACAGAACGTTCCACTAATAACTGATCTAAGACTATTGGCAAAGTGATTGCTATATACGTTAGCACCAGGAGTGTCTACGCTCTTTGAAGTTGACATAAAAAACAACCATGAGCACATCGTGTTCGCGGGGCTCGTGAAAGGAGGCTTGTGGGTCACATTGATTTAAAAAAATGTATCAGAGCACAAACCTTAGTTCATCAGCTGCATCTGCGTGATTAATCCGAGCATGCAGATTCTCGATGACCTCGTGTGTATTTACCTCTTGAAAAACAAACACTTAATTGCGATGTCCCGTCCGACTCTCATTACCTCGATAGCACATAATTTCCGTCATTTATTTATTTATTTCTTTAAAAACGTACACTATTGTTGAGACACTGTGGCGTTAGAGCATGCGGAGTTCGGGCCCATCTGTTTTATAGGTGCCTCATTATAAACGGTAGGTAGACATTACAGAGCGAACAACAACATTTTATTTCAAAGCCCCTACACATCTGTCGTCAATATCATTGCACTCATTTTAACGTTTGACACTCTCGTCAGACATTTTGTCCAACGCAGCCAGTGTGATTTGCTATCTCATAGTTAAGGTCTTTCATATTACCCTACAAAAACAAACACTTGGGCTATGTCAGATGAATGCAGGGACCACACACATAATTTGCAGCGTTCTGACCCGCCCCATACTGGACGTCTGTGAAAAAGAACTTTGCAGCTCATCGGATTCCTCCACTATAACATCAAGATTCTGATCGTACGTTGGCACAGTCCAACTCACAAGTGTCTCGTGTAACAAATCACGCACTACAAGAGGCCAGGGTTATTAGACATCGTTGGGGTATCTGTACATGAGTCACCCTGTATAACGCAGGACATTACTGTGCGGATATTACACAGTGCACAACACCATTTTGCAATTGCAAAATATATTCAAGCATGTGCATCTCCAGAGCCGCTGCCAATACAGCGATAAGCGAGCCTAGCACTGTACGCAATATGTCCATGAGGACTGCCACCTAGGAGACTAAGTGATGGAGTCAGCTCGTGCAAGGTGCATTGTTACATCACAGAACCATGCGAGAGAGTGATGGCTTGAGAAAAGGCTTCACCCATCAGTGGATGATCATAGCTCACGATGACGATGATCAATTTTGGCCGAGTTAAAATATACACGATAAGGAAGGATGCAAATACAGCGAGTAAGAGGGGTATGGTATTTTCAAACCTATGTCAATCTATTGCTGGATGAATGCCTTCGGGGGTAAACAGGACACAGATATCACTCGCCACTGTTAACCGTGGCTGTTCTTGACATGCAGTGTGCTAAACACTCTGAATCACTGCCCCCCCGCCGAAGGTAATTAACTGGTTTTAATTCAGTTTGGATTCAATCTGGGGGAGGAAACATTTCAAGCAGAGAGTCAGAGGGAGGGAGTTATGGACAGCGAGGGGTTTTGAGGGCGCAGGCGGGCGGGGGACCTCCCACAGAGTGGAGGTTTATGTGTGGATGAAAACGCGATGGGAGTGGGGGTTACTGGAATGTTGTGAACGGGGAGGAAAATAGGAGGAGACGAGGCCAGAGAGAGAAATGGAGGGAGCGAGACCTTGGAGGATCTTAAACATGACATGGGCAATTGTATAGTGGATTTATAGCTCGGTTAACTGCCAGCGGATGACCCGGACAATTGGGGTAACTTGGTATTTTAATGGGAAAAAAAAACGGTAGAGGTGCAGTGCTGCAATTTCTTGCTCACACTGCTGCTGGCAGAAGAACCTTCACTGGAAGGGAGCTTTCTTTCGAGAGTCCATCGAGATTGATGTTTTGGCCCTTTCTTTTCCTACGCTGACCAGATGTCTGGCCAGAGATTGACAGTACCCACATTTCACCCCACTACACACAGCTTGCCAAACGAATTACTGTGGTGCATACCCATTTAGATTACCGAGTGGACAGGGATGGCCGGGATGAAAAAAATGCCCCGCTGTTTTCAACTCCCGTTCCGGGGTGATTGAACCAACGACCTCTGGATTGCAATTGTAAATGTTGTGGGTTTACTTTCCAACAAACCGGTGTGCTGAACCAGTAACGAATTGGCATGTTTTGTTTTTGTGACAAACCTTAATAATTGGCTGTGTCGGGTGGTGGCGGGTTTAACGTTTTATTTATATGTTTACGCCATATAACCCAAAAAAAAACCTCTTGTGGATTACATCCCTGTCAAACTGTCACAATGGTTAGAACATTGGACTTGCAATCTAGAGGTTGCTGGTTCAATATTCCAATGAGGCAGTTGAAACAATTAGGCACATTTCCTAAATCACGCCGCCTCAATTCACCCCACCAGTTAGTCGATCGGCGGGTCACGTGTGGTGGGGCAACGTTGTAGAGATACCCCCACCTCTTCCAAGACGTCTTGGCCACATTGGAAGAGAAGGCCAAAGTAAGACGTATGTTGAACTTCTTTCGCACCGTATGTGTGCCAACTGTGCTAATCAAAGGTGCGGGAGAAGGGCAATACACTAAACACAAAAAAATCAGTCTGAAAGAAATGAGTTTTCAATCTAGAACATTGGTTTTTGATTTGAGGTGCACACACGCCCTGGGGGTGCGAGATGCCCTTTCAGGGAGTGCGAGACGTGGCCAGATTTTTTTAAAAGGTAAATCATCGAAACACAAATTAAGCATGAGCACGTACATACACCTACTTTATACTCTTTGGAAAGCTTTCCCACATGATGACAGACGCTTGTGTTGCGCCCGAAACGTTGTGATTTATTTGATTTTATACCTACGTGACTTTACCGAAAGAACCAAAGAGTATGGATTCCTGCAGTCACGAAAGCTTCAAATCAAGATTACACCTACTTTGTTTCAGAACAAGCTACGTATTTATTACCATTATATACAAAAAAAATCGATTCAGAACCAACGGGATGCAAGGCTGCAGTAAAGGTGTAGGACAACTGATCTCGAAGCCGAGGAGGAGCTCTGCAGAGCACCCTTTAGCTGAGGCCCTTCGGCAAACAGTGACGCGAGCAAAGGGATTGCAATGGTTGCGCTGGACGATGTTTGCAGGACCGGAGCAGATTCGGCATTAATTCTAGATTTGAAGCTTTCGTGACTGCAATACTTAATACTCTTAGGTTTTTCGGTAAAGTCACGTAGGTAAAAAGTAAGAAATAATGATAGAAATAAAATAATAAATCACGACGTATCGGAGGCAACACAAGTCTCCGTCATCAGGTGGGACAGAGACTTGTGTTGCCTCCGAAATGTCGTGATTTATTATTTTATTTCTATTACGACGTTTCGGAGGCAACACAAGTCTCTGTCCCACCTGATGACGGAGACTTGTGTTGCCTCCGAAACGTCGTGATTTATTATTTTATTTCTAGTATTATTTCTATTATTTTTTATCTACGTGACTTTTACCGAAAAACCTAAGAGAGTAAGATTCGGCATTGCCACGTGCGCGTTCCCTGCACGAGCGAAAAAAAAATCGTCGTGCGAGAGGAGCGATGTGAAATGCCCCACTTGGCTGAGCGCGCAGAGCGTGTGGTGGGGCTGAGACGGCGCGCGCGAATCTGCTCGTGATTATTTGGCAGCTTTCGCAGCACGAGATGACACCTCCTCACCTGCCCTAGGGTTACGCCAGAAATCGCTTCCAGAATAAATAGGGATGCTTTGTCAGCCCTTTTCCTCCTCCCTCCCCCCTCCTCCCCCTCGCTTCACATTGTGTCTGTTGATTTAGATACATTTTTCTCTTACTCGATCTTCCTTACATATCCGTACATAATCTCACATTGCATAATACACGTCATGCAAATTGCTGATTCGACAAGCGTAATGTACTGCGCAATGGAAATTGTATGAGCTGAAACGAACGAATGGCCGACCTTTGGGCTCGCAAGCCTTCAAGGTCAACATTTTTCATTTGGAATTGTTCAACACAACAGATTTGAACCAGAATGCACTCTTAACACTCATCAGTGAGCCATAAATAGTCACTCAATCAAACATTTTGATCTTTGATTACAGTACTATTATATATCCGAAAGGATGAGCGTTCCTTCCTTTTCAGCAAATCGACCTTCCTATGCACTGTATACATTCATGCACACGGAATGTATTCCGACAATGGGCGATGATATACACCACAACCATTCCTAGTGCGGTAAAGAGGAGGTGATGCCATCTCTTCAAAGAGGTCTGCCTATATTATGGGACGCCCAAGATCAGTGATTCTTCACCTTTACTGCAGCCTTGCACCCCTTTGGTTCTCAATCGTAAAAAACAAATGTTTAATGTTAATAAATGCAGAGGTTTGATGAAACAACGTACTTACGTGTCCGTGATGTGTGTTTCGATGATTTACCTTCTAACAAAAATCTGGCATTGTCTCGCTACCCCCAGAAAGGGCATCTCGCACCCCCAGGGGGTGCGTGCACCCCAGGTTAAGAACCACTGCTCGAGATAGATTATAATCTTGATTTGAAGCTTTCGTGACTGCAGGAATCCATACTCTTTGGTTCTTTCGGTAAAGTCACGTAGTTAGAAATAACATTAAATAAAACAAATCACGACGTTTCGATCGCAAAACATGATGACGACCGCTTGTGGCGATCGAAACGTCGTGATTTGTTTTATTTTATTTATAACGACGTGACTTTACCGAAAGAACCACGAAAGCTCCAAAATTAAGATTGAACCACTTCTACGGGGAAGTTTTAAGCGTATCTTTTTTCTCTCTCTGGCTATTTGTTCTCTCTGCCTGTGTCCTCTCTTTTGGAATTTTCACACTTAAATTCTAACTTAGCAATCTTTGAAATACGTAATCAACCAGGCTATGCGTTAATTGTGTGTTGACCGACTCTCTGTGTTGCATTACATCACATTTCGATATTTTGCGAGGTTATTTAATTTTAGTGTGCCTTTCTCCCAATTTTCAAGCTTGTGTGCCGTGCCACGTCGTCATCTTACTTGCGCAGCAGCAACAATTGATATGCTAATTTTCTCTGCCCCCTCCCTCTCTCCGTCCCCGCCCCCCCTCTCTATATTTAAGGGACCGTCACAGAAACGACCCCTCTCTCTGTGCCGATATGTGTCCTCTCTCTGTGTGTCCTTGTGATGTCTGTCTGCTTGTATGTCTGTCTATAGTTTTCTAGTTAGATTTTTATTGCTATTTCTTGTATGCCTGATGATGATTGCTTGTGTTGCAATCGAAACGTCGCTATTATTTTAATTCATTATTTTATTTTTAGACGTGACTTAACCGAAAGAACCAAAGAATAACCAAAGAGTATACAGTAGTTGGATTATGTCAATTTCACTCTCGTGGTGGCCCTTTCGCCAGTAGTGGCACAAACAAGACATTGCGGGGCTGTATATTTTACTTTTAACATCCCCATTGTTTAGCTAATCCTCTAACCTAAGCATCTTAAAAGGCAGACTGTGGTGAAGTGACCACCACTCTGGCTTTCGTTATTATTTCTAATTGTTAATTTTCAGTGTCCGGCCTTTTTCGATTCGAGCAGCCAGCTTTTTATGATCGATCGCCAGCACTCAAGCACGGCTAAATCTCTCTGCCGCTCGTGGTGGCTGTGGCATCGTGTCAGCGGATGGCTATCCCCAAGAGACCCAAGGTTACTTGCGGCCTGACAAGAAGTCCAAAACCTATGGTCAATAATAGACCTCTGCGATAAGCGATGGTTTCCCAAATCCATTTGCTTCCGCAACAGACCATTGGCTCAGGTCGTGAGACTTTGTGTATAGAATGCTCACGGCTATCTCATTCATAGGCAGTCATGTAAAACAACGGTTATTTTACTGAGTTCATGTAATGTTACTCAAAAAAAAAAGTTAAACTACTTTTCAGGAGAGTCTTGCACTGAGGATGTTGTGACCAATTCCATTAATGAGTGTTTGACACGTGGGCGGAAACCAGAAATGTTGGAGAAAACCCATGTGTGCAAGAGGAAAGCATGATTTAATTAAACATTTATGCAAAACAGTTTGCAGACAAAACGCATGCATACGATGGGGGTAGCATTAAAAGCTCCACACAGATAAAAAAAGAAGTCCATCGCTCGAGTGCCATCTCCTGGCCACCTACAACACCTATTATTATTCCAAAACAATCTCTTATACAAGTACATGTACCAGCTTTGATGATCTGATGAGGTCATGTGCATTATGAGTTATTTGCTTATACTGAGTTTTGTGATACATTATGTAAGCTAAGCATATACATTTGTATGGCAAATGAATGTTTATTAAAATAAGTTCCCATAACAATGAATCTTCGCACAGTATTCTGGCATGTCAAATAACATCTGCATGTTAGTCTCTAATTTATATCTGCTACAACAGCAGCACCGCACGCTGCTTGGAACATCACTGTACGCGTGCAGCAAGAACATTGGGGAATGTGGTTGCTTGGGTGGGGACGCCTTGCCTGGCGGTCATCCCTTCCATCCTACCATCGGTTGGACAAACGTGCCACTGTTTTACCTCCGCAGAGCAACCGTGCCCTCACCCAACATCGGGTTGCCCTACGGCTGCTCATTCAAAATGGAATTCGCCCTGCGCAGCACTGGGACATGAGGCCTTTTTCCCATGTCAAGGAGGCAATGCTTATTTATTTCACTCACCCACCCTGGAGCTTGAACCAAGAATCTGGGCAATGCTGGCCTCAGTGTCCTGACATGCCGCATTTGCCCTCTTTAAGTGAACCTGCCACCTCGCCCGCCATTTTTAATAACGTTCCTCCACGTCTGCAGTTTTGGGTCAGGCCGGGCGAGCGAGACAGCCTCGAGCTGCTGCCTCGGCAAGGTGAGTTGGAGGCCAGCGTGGCCGACTCAGGGCTGCGTTGTAAAATCGCGAATTTACAACGGGAAAGAACGCGGGACGGCGCTCCCATTGAACACAGCTGAGTTGCGCAACGCTCAATGGTGTTGCACCAGCTAACTGCCTGTGCAGTGTCATGTTTGTGGTTTTTTCTCTGGGACCCTCCGATTTCATCCAATCTGCGAATATAACTTAGCGATTGGTGAAACATCTCAAGAAGGACTCTTCGTAAAACTCTCATGGATGAATAGATAGTTATTACCGGAGTAGAAACTAAGTGGCGTTTTTCTCAATTCGGCTGATTTCGTCAAAGAAGGAGCATAAACCATCACGCAAACTAGTCATCATTGCAGTGGCTTTTGGCTGACCATTGAACAAAAACGATCACCGAATTGCGCACTGTCATATGCAATTCGGCGGCCGTCTGGAACGCTCTTCCCGTCCGACATTAGGAAGCCACTGGAGCGATGCATTTTTAAATCTATATTGAAAACGAATTTCTTTAGAACTGCTTTTGGCGTTTAGTTTGCTGTCCATCCCCCACACCTCCGACTAGCACTGTTGGCTACGTACGGTGCGAAAGAAGTTCAACATACATACAACATATGTGCCCAATCATGGGTCTTCCTTTGTTGCATCAGTTTAGCGTGTAAAAAAATAAATCATTTACTGTTCTTTGTCAATGAATTGCTAGATGAAGGCCTTCCCGTGGCTTGTCGGTCATGGTGGTTGTTTGACCGCACTTTACCGCACCGTCCGAGTGTGGATTAGTGAAGAGGAGGTGGCAATCCAGGACCGATTCATGTGGCACATTCGGAATGGACCACTCTTTTCATTATTTCCTCGTGCGGCAAGGGAGTAAAGTGTGCTTTTGTGAACGTCCTTATGTGCTGTGTTAGTACATAAATGCACGTGTGTACACCAGCATGCGATAACTGAGTTGGGCCTGTGGGGGGCTGGCGGGGTTATTGATTAACCGGACTGGTACACCAGTCACGTGGTTAATGGCGACTCGGTTGAGGATTGCTGCGTGTGACAAACGTGCTGTTGCATTTGACAGATTTGCCACAATAAATGTGTTTGCCCTCGATTTGGAGGACCTGCCCACGTCCTTCATTTTGAGTGTGCAACATTCAGATATGACTCACTCCTGATGTTACCCATGGACGGGTATTGAACTTGGGGAATTGGGTTCATAGCACGCAGTGCATTGACCACTGCGTCAATGTTCTTCACCCATATATGCATTGCACTGTGTGTATGGCATACCGGACCGTATCTAATTTTCGTGTGAAAATATTTTTAAGGAATCTCTGGTGCCTATCCATTAACGAAACGGCTCAACGACAAACAATACCGGGGTAGTAAATGGCTTGAAAAGCAAATAGGGAAGGGACGGCAAATAGTTCATTGAATAATTTACTCTCTTCCCCTATATTCATCAGCTTAGCTGAAGCAATAGTGTGCAGCGCACCGGAGGAAATGATTTTCAGGGTCACCCTTCGGCTGTGCCACAGGTAATAGAGGGAACACCTGTGCACTTCTTCATTCTGGAACCGCGGGGGCTGCGGGCATGGCTGGATTCTGATGCGGATTTATTTTGTGAACATAATAAGCCTTTGGAGTAGATGCCTCAATGTGCTTCTCCTCAAGCCGAGATTTACAATACAATTTGAATTTATATGGTGCCTAAATGCGACCGCATCTCAAGATGCTGTACAAATACATGAGGGATATTTATTTTATAGAGGGAGGCAGTCAGTCACAGTCGGAGGAAGGAAGGAAGGCAGGTCTTGAGCTTGCACTTTCAGCAGGTAGCCAATAGCGCAGACGAGGACAGCGGAGGGGAATGAACGACCTCCTCCCAAGGTTTACTGGGGGCTTCGATGGTTGATGCAGAGGGAGGGTCAAGTGAAGCGTACCACTCACTGATTTAAACTTTATTTTCCGTCATTGTTCAAATATTAAAGTTGGCATCTTCAATGCCACTGCAGTATACAAGATCATCATGGAAATAAACACATGTTACCTGCGCTACACGTGATTCTAAATCTATTATCCCACAACTGGTATGAGTTAGAGCAATCATGCGTACATATGTTATATACGTGTATAGGTGCATTTTAAAGCTGGTTCTGCTTCGGATAAAGTCTTAAGCTTCGGGAAAATATTACCTGTCGTGGTTGACTGATTTGCCCATAGGCGTCGCACATCATTGTTGCCATCCTTTTGAAGGGTGTCAAAAGACGTTTGAATGCCTGGAATGGGCTGTCTGGCTCAACTTGCCTTCCGTGACACGGCCACCACAGCTCTGAGTTGATTCGAAAGACCGTGGTTTAGTAAAAAAAAAAATAACTGAAACAACCTCAGGCTAGGAGGCAAGTGTGCTATCTCTTAGCCGATTCTGGTCGCCCTAAATATTATGTAGTGGATTTATAAAGCATTGGATTAAGCAATAAACGTGATAAAACACTGCCCTGTAATATTACGGGCCTCGACGACGATCGTACTAAACCCGTGCAGCAATTACAGTCTTTAATGCATTTTCAGACTGAGAACCCTGCTGTCATTGCCTGGTTTTAGTGCTCTCTCTCATAAAAAAAAGATGAAACATTTAAATTTGGAGGAAGAACGTGAACCCGATCGTCACACTAGAAGTTTGCTGCTTGTTTACATCGCTGCTCTGCCTCAGACTGATTTCTGAGTACAACCTAAATGTTATCTCCGATGTGTTTTTCGAATTGTACTGTGTATTGTTATAACCGCATAAACATATCGGAGAGCTATACAGTGCAACGGTGAAATAATATGCAGTAAACCTAAATATGAATGTGACGTTCATACTCTTAGTTTTTTCGGTAAAGTCACGTAGGTAAAAAAATGAAATTAAAATTAATAAAAATAAAATGATAATAAAAAATTTGTGTTTCATTTTTTTACCTACTTATTGTTTATTTTTTTATTTATTTTTTACCTACGTGAATTTACCGGAAAAACCTAAGGGTATGAATCCTTGCAGTCACGAAAGCTTCAAATCTAGAATGAATGTGACGCTCAAGTTAAATGCGGCTTGTGCCAGCAGCAATTAACATTTTTACTTTCGGTATAAATGAGTTTACTCAGTCATACTTTTGATGATTGAAGGAGTTGTCTGGTACTCCATAGCTACTCTTAGGTAACGACTCGTATGCTTATTTGAAATCTGGTCATGAGAAAGCTTTTTTATAATGTAATTCTCATCAGGCCTCGTGGTGCTAAGTCCAATCAACAACCCTTACACATTCTAACTAAACTCTGGAACTCCTTGCCTGTCGAGGTCAGGACTTTCGAGACATTACAAATCTCGACTAAAAACGAATCTGTTTGAAATGGTTTTCTCTCTTTAGTCATTTTTAACCGTCTTTCTCGCCTCCCTCTTCTTTACTTGGTTGTTAATTATTTTCCGCCTTGCTATGCATAGCGCCCTGAGAACGATTGTTTAAGGGCTCTTTATAACTTTAAACTATTATTATTAACTCTTTGGACTCTCCGTTTATGTGCTATGAAGAAAGGCCATTGCCTGAAACGTTGCAGATTATAAAAACATTTTAAGTTGCACGTCAATTTATTTGTTAATTGTGGTTGTGCATCATAGCCCAGGCAGCACTACCAAATACTATGTTTATGGTAAGTACGGGTCATTTACAGAGAAAAAAAAAAGTCGTGTGATTTTGTTTTGTTTATAAGGCCTTTCCCCTTAGCCTGGACTTTCTCACGTAGCCTAGGAAGTCGCGTGTCCCCACGCGTGTCCTTCACCCCGCCATAGCGGACTTCCCACCCGGTCCAACTCCCATCCCTGCAACCTTCCATCGACCACCCCCAATCCCTTTCCTACTCCACCCCTTTTTTCCATTCTCACTCCACTGTCCCCCTTAACACCGTAAAACCGCACAAGACACAGTGGCCCAAAAATCAGGACACATGGGGTTATTATATTTAGATTAATAAATCGTATCACGCCCTGGATATTTGATTAATTGGCACGTTCCATGGTTGCGATTTAAGAATCAATTACTGTGTTGTCTCACTTGTCCACTAATCTTTATTGTCTGTCCCGTATGTACTGTGCACCTCATTTGTACCATCCCATATTTTCCATCTGACTGATGTGTAGTTTGTTGTTCTCTTCCATCTTGTTTGTTCGACCGGTATCTTTTTGTAGATTCTGCCTCGTTCCTGCCATTCAACTAAATAAAACATTTGCGTATACTTTGTACAAATTGTCATTCTACGTGTGTTTCCTTTGGCATGACATTAGCTGTTATTTTTTTAAGGTGGGGGAGGGGAGAGTCGAGGACATCCTCACAAAGAGAAGACTTAAAAATACAATATGTGCTCAAATGTCTGTGGATGTCTCTTAGCCATATGTAAAAATGCTGGGGGTGTCCGCACACCCCCAACACCCACAGTGGCCACACCCCTGGTCCTTAGCACCCCCCCCCAACCCAGCTCCTGTCTTCTGTACAACATTTCCTCCCCATCCCTACAATGTCTCCACAACTCATGCGCCCCCATTATCGCTCAGTCCTGCTTCCTCCAACTCCGCACTGTAAGCGATAGTGCCCGACAACAAAACAAATCTCCATGACACACAAGAAATAACAATGATAATAATAACAATCTCCCAGCAGCGTATAATTCCACGCTGTGGGCTGGTCTGGTGAAAATTCACACACATACACGGGGAAAAAAATCCGCAGATTCTGCACAATTTTTACCTATTAACTTTTCCCATGTTTGTGACACAACACAAAGACTTACAACTTCGTCTGACAAAGAAACAGCATTGCTCAACTAATGTCATGTTAAATAAATATATATGAAAGTATGTTACTACTTTTTCAAACATTTCATGTTATAATATATTACTGCAGTATGCAGTGTGTATAAATTGTAAACTCTGTTAACAAAAATCCATAAAGAAGGTACACCACTTCGGCCTATCGTCTCCACCATTGACTCACCCACCTACAAACTGGCCCGATTTCTGTCTGAGACTTTACAACCATTCACTGGTAAGATCACCTCAGCTGTACTCAACTCAGCTCACTTGGTATCGTTAATTAAGGACATCTCACTCTCTCCATGTAATTTGCTTGTGAATTTCGATGTAGCATCTTTGTTTACCAAAGTTCCTGTTCCTGACACCATTGCAATCATTGAAGATTTGGTCCAACAAGGACTGAATTCTGATGTACCGGCCCTGGTTAGACACTGCCTCACCAATACTTACTTCACCTGGAATGGAACATTCTACAAACAAGTTGAAGGTACCCCAATGGGTTATCTCTTATCTCCAGTTGTATTCATGGAAAAATTCAAGACACCCACCGTACGTCCTTCCTTTTGGAAAAGGTATGTAGATGACACCTTTCGTCATCTGGCCACATTTCCTACCAGCTCTGGACCAATCTTTCAACCACATCAATGCCATACACCCAGCCATCAAATTCACCATGGAGATGGAAAAGGATGGCCAGTTACCATTATTGGATGTTTTAATCGAAAAGAGACCAGATGGCTCAATTGGGACACTGTCTACAGGAAAGCCATCCATATGGATACCTACCTAAAACGTGACTCCCACCACCATCCATCCCAGAATAATTTCCTCATCAAAACTCTACACCATAGAGTTCTATGTATTTCCGACCATCACCACCTAGCCAGTGAACTGGAGCATGTACACCAAGCCCTCAAGATGAATGGATATTCAGACTACACAATCCGTAAAGCTATCGCCCCAACCGTTGGGAAAAAAGACATCTGAGGAACCAATCAAAACCATCACCTTGCCATACATAGCAGGGGTCACCAAAAAGATTTTCAAAATCATGACCAAACACAAGATTCAGGTTCGATTCAACACAGTACATAAAATTCGTGATCTGATCCCATTTCTGAAGGATGTCATCTCTGACATGCAATACCCCGGCGTCTACAAACTAAGCTGTGCCTGAGGCAGTAGTTACATTGGGAAAACTAAGCAACAAGTCTCGGACCGTGTTTGTGAACATAAGGCAGATCTGAAACACGGTAGGACCAATATCTCAGCCGTGGCTGATCATTGTTTTAATGCTGTGGGCACACTCGAAATAGATTTTTTCAAGACGAAGGTACTTTGCATAACCATTGCCTATCAGCAAAGATTCGTTCATGAAGCCATCCAGATAGATAAACACAGACACAATTTCAACCGAGAAGATGGGTACAAAATGAGCAATCATTGGAAGGACGTTATTAACCAGGTTAAGTCATAACTGGCTGTGATGTTTAGTCGTTATTTTCGACTCTGGTGTTACATTAACAGGTTAAATGTCTCATTAACACAGCCACCGTTGCTCGTTTTACTTGATATGGCGGTGGCTCTACGATCTTACATTTTCATGCTGCTTCTCTCACAATGCAATGGCCACCTCTGCAGCTTCGTCGTCGTGGAGGTAGCTCAGCTCTCCGATCTTACATTGACATGCAAATTTCTTCACCAGCCCCGCCCACTTCGCTTATGACCCTTGGGCTACACCCATCTCAAACTTTTATAACATCCTGCCTCCGCAGCTCTCTCGCTATTTTTTCACCTGATGACGAGTGCTTGTGTTGCGATCGAAACGTCTTGATATTTTTTATATTTTTTTTCTATCTACGTGGCTTTACCGAAAGATCCAAAAAATATCTATTAACTTCCACACAAAAAAGTTGGTCAAAAGGTGTTTTGTTCTGGCTTGGTCAAGTGTGGCATTATTTTGATCGGATTTTTTTTACATTAAAAAAAATAAGATTATTAAAAGATGTGATGTTCTTCAACTTTGAGACTTGATGGAAATAAAGTGTAGTCGTATTGGTGACATACAAGTCAAAGTCACATTGATTTCCTTCCCAAATGAGCATTGGGCCGTACTCATCTCCCATTTACAGCCTGAAGTGGTCGTGTACATTCCACATTGCCATGGCGGAAGTGAGTATATACACAAAGTGGTGATCATTTTATTGGCTCTGGAAGGATGATGGGCTGAGTCAACCCAACTAGGATATGTCTGATTTTGAGCCGCTCTCTCCACCACTGAGTAGCCACCCGGTTGGTTAATTTGAAGTAGTTGCTGAAACCACAAAATATGCTTCAAATAGATTGTAAAAAAACTAACCTAATCTATTTTGTGAAAATTGGTAACAATGCCTGTTATTGGCAACAACTTCCAAACGCTTGTTTTAAAAGCGAGCCTTCAACATGATTTCATAGCTGTATCCGTATGATTGTTTTGTCATTGCCAATGAAAGCTCCCAATTCATTGCGGCTCAGTAATTAGACATCTCAGTGTGAGGTGCCCTGTAACACTCTCACCCATTATGGCAAGATGCCCAATTAGGAGCCAATTAATGCCATTTCAAATTACAGCTTGAAGAACTTAATGTTGAACTCTAGACCCCTGAAGCTGTGGCACTGCATTCTAACCACCGCAGTGGTTCTTAATGCAGAAAGTACTTTCCAATCATTGTGGCCAGTGACATCTGGCCATCTGTTTCAGTTTGCTTCCTATAAATCTCGCAAAAATAATGCTTATGCACTTCCTTGTTTTTATATAAGGTTGTGAACTTGAGCTTGTTAACTCTATATCCTACTGGTTCCTGTTAGACAATCTGGGAACAGTTGGACAAAACATATTTTGCATTTTCATTTTAAACATTAGAAAAGCCCTATTTATTGGTGCAATCTCAATGTGGGGGGTGAACATTTAGAACCGATCAGCGATAACTTGCGAACTTACATTTCTGTTAGAGATTACTTTTATAATCTGCGAAATGTTTCCAACCAACTTGATGCTTAGCATCCTGGCATTATCAACCCGTGCAAGTAATAAATATAGCTAACAAAAGACAAAATACACAGTAGAGACTCAAATGAGTTCCAAACATTCGAGAACAAACACAGAAATTATTTAAGATGTTACAACAGCCAATGAGAGCCTGAAAGCAGTAAAAAGGAAGTTGATGATTGGTAATATCATGGGACCTCCTTTGCCAGTACCAAAATATGAGAATAGGTTTTCCCCTTTTTTCTGGCAACAAAACAGGTGTTAAGATGTTAAAACACCAAACTGAAACCTTTTACAAGGAATCATGCCTGCATTAACAACAATACTTATGGTCAGAATGCAAACAAAAAACATACTCTGATAATTTATGCATTGTCTTTGAAATTGATTGGTCCACACCAGAGACAGCTTTCTTTTGAGCCTAGTCTCCAAACGGTGTTAGACCAGAGGACGCCAAAAGGCGACAAAACAGGTGCTAAGATGCCAAAAGGCATCCTCTTGTCTAACACCGTTTTGTTTGCATTCTGACCAAAAGTATTGTGGTTAATGCAAACATTATTCCTTGTAAAAGGTTTCAATTTGGTGTTTTAACATCTTAACATCTGTTTTGTTGCCAGACAAAAGGGGAAAACCTTTTCGCATACTGATGATTGGTAAGTTACAAATAATAGCAAGATGTATTCCTATCAGATTACAAACTAACTAGGCTATTTCTATTTTACCAGGTAAGACCCACTGATGGTAGGTTTTTACCCTTTTAACTGGTACAAAACTGACACCTTTATTCAAGGCATCATGTTTGCAATGACCACAACACAAGTAGTCAATAAAGCAAACAAAAAGAAGCAACTCTGATAAGGATAATAATATGCACTGTCCTTGAAGTTCATTGGCCCACACCCGAGACGGCTTTCTTTAGAGTCTAGTCCCCATTGGTGTAGGGCCAGATGACACCAGAAGGCGTACAACTACACCAATGGGGACTAGGCTCTAAAGAAAGCCGTCTCGGGTGTGGGCCAATCAACTTCAAGGACAGTGCATATTATTATCCTTATCAGAGTTGCTTCTTTTTGTTTGCTTTATTGACTACTTGTGTTGTGGTCATTGCAAACATGATGCCTTGAATAAAGGTGTCAGTTTTGTACCAGTTAAAAGGGTAAAAACCTACCATCATATTTTGCCACTGGTAAAAGAGATCTCATAGTGTAAAAGACCCACTGAGCTATACATTTCCTTTTCATAAGCAACCTGACCACAAATGATAGCCCAATGAAGTGGCTTATCATGTGGATATCTATAGTTGCCAAATGCTCTCAACGCATATTTCTAAATGTGGAGGAAAAATCCAGAGGACACGGTTAAAAATCCACGTGACCACAGGGAGACCGTGCAAACTCCAAATTTACAGCAGACGTCAGAGTCGAGATCGAACCCACAACCTCCTTTAAAGCAGGCGAGGTAGTTAACATCTCGCCACTAGCAGAGACATTTTTTTCTGATGTCTACAGTAAAAAAATCACGTGTGAAGATATTCCAGATTTCACACTATGAAATGGGAAAGGTTTCGTAGTATTTGGAAATTGGAACACATAATCAAAAATGGGGGACCAGCTGTTAAAATCAAATTCGCGGAGCTATTTGATAAATGTTCACACAGGAAAAAAATACCTCAATTGTGGAAACATACCTAAATAATCCGTATGTTCAAGAAGGGAAACAAAACTGATTTGAACAAATGCAAACCCATTATCATCTTATCACATCTATATTACATTTTCACTAAAAATGATAGTTCAACTAATAGTTCATTTATAGGGCAACGAAACATGTGAGCGAGTTCATTTTTTCTTTCTTTGATTACATACATACTATCAGCCATATTCTCAAAAAAGTTAATTAAGTTCAAACACCATTATGAGTCCGAAAAAGTATTTGATTCGGTGGAAACTGATGCATTAATCAAATATCTCGCAAATCAAAACCTTCATAAAATATGCATGATGTATTAAAGCCATAGGTATTAAGATTGACCATCTCTCCACTGAGAGTGCATGAAGAAAGTAACAAAACACAAACCACCGTAGTCTTGACAATGTTTTTTAGAGCAAACATTGGAATGCATTTTTTTGAAAATTGGATTGCCGAAATTACGGGGTAGACACAAATGCAGGTAATGATAACCATCTCAGATTTGAGGATCACATTGTCATCACATGTATCTATGGAAATGAATCGCAAGAAATCATTATCGAACCTTAATAAAGAAGACTGTAAAGTTATGCTAAAGATAAATATAATCAAGACAAAAGTCATGGACGAAACGCAGCTCACTGAATAAAATATGATAATTGCTGGAGAGACACAACTGGGTAAAAATGAGAACGTGTTTATTCAGCGATACCTATTGAAGGTGGACTGGAACAAAAAAAGATGGCATACGGTGGCGAGGAAAAGCAGGATGGACTGCTTTGGGAAATTTTAATTCAATAATGTAAAGCAACATTACATTGTGCCTAAACAGGAACATTTTCAATCAGTCTATATAATCTGCTACAACATAGGGATTAGAAACATGGACACAGACAAAAAAAATGTAACGAAGAGATGTTACTCAGATGAAAGGTATGTTGAGATGCATGCTGGGAATGACATTGCAACACAGAGAGGAATGCATTGGGAATGAATTCGAGACGTATTGACTGTTAGGGAAAATAAGTGGGTATGGCCAGGCCGAATCACAAGGGTTGATGGCCGATGGACCAGACTGGTGATGGAGTCACAGCCAGGGAAGGGATCGTGCCCAAGAAGAATGACCACCACGGAGATAGAGCGATTTAGGAACCGTGGGGGAGTGGTGCCGACATAGGAGGATTCATTCATCAGTGGATAAACCGTGGGTGACGATGATCATGATGGCCACTACTTTGAAATAAAAACATAACAGTACGGAAATATATTCTTGGTTCTTTCGGTAAAGAATATGAATCCCTGCAGTCACGAAAGCTTTAAATCAAAATTTAGTACAGAAATAAGTACATGAACAAGAAATAATTGTTGGGCTGCATGTTTAGCTGCACCATATTCTCCACTATAACACTCAATGAGGTGTTAATACATTGGCTTTTGTATCGCTGTATTATCAAAAAATGTAATATGGCCTAACAGCATTTTGTATCACCGACTAAACAAAGAAAGCTTTGATATGCGATGGCATTGCTCATCGTGAAACTGAACATCAAGGTAAATCTCTGGCTAGCTGGCTCTAGATTTGTTAAAGGTTACTCATCTGACATTGTGAGCTGGGTAAGCAGAGGGAAAAAAGCAGTTGGCATTTCTGAGCCATTTGACAAGGCAGATGATGGCCAAATGCACACCGACCTCTGGGCACTATATGCCAGAACAATCACGTCACGTGGAAAATGCCATGGAAAATTTGCGGGAAGTGCGCCGTGTACATCCTGCAACACGCGTCAAGCAATACACAGCATTGTTGTCAAAAATGGAAATAATGGTATCGTTATTCTTTAGCGTTAGGCTTTTAAGGCATCCGGTCAGATTGTCCTAATATATCGTGTGTGAATGTATATTTTAACTGAATCCCTCTAAGGAAGCTTACTAATGGAGCCAGGTACTCTGGTATTCCCTTTTGGCCAATGTTTAGCCTCTACTGCCACAATGTAAATATTTGATCAGCTAATGCAAATGTATTCACCTTTTTTGTCAATGCACTGGTGGGTGACGGCTTTCCTCGCACTCTGTGAGACGCGGCGGTTATTCGACCATATTTCACCACGATTCTCGGTGCGGGTTGCTGAAGGGGAACCCAACATCAGTTCAGATATCGCTCGCCACTGCCAGGAATCGACCTCGGGCCGCTGAGCTTCATGTGCATCAACCCAACTGCTCTGCCATCGCTTCCCCCAGTTGTGCCGTGCATGCTCGTCTGTGGTTCTGCCTCGCGCCTCATGAGTCTGTCTCTCTCTCTCTCTTTGAGAGTGAGTGAATATCGTGCGGTGCGTTTTAAAGTGTTCATTATTGTTATGCATTTTATCAAGGGCATTTTTGAAAATGCAAATACATAGACTAGCAGTGAGCGTTCTTTGTAATGAAGGTTTATCAACTTGGTGGGTTTTTTTGTAACAATTGATTTCCTCCACATTATATAAAAATCTAATGGTGCTATTGTCATCAGATGAAGACATGTCCATTCTGACTACTTTGTAGTCAGCTGTGCATCACCCTGTGTCGGAGAATAGTTCTGGAAGATTATATCACAAAACTACCTTTCAAATCACTGCAGTCAGCCTTTCTATCCATACTCGGGGCACACATTTCATATCACTCACAAAGATTGATCGTCGTGTGTCAATCTAAATTAATCGTTCTAACCATTTCGGAAAGAGCAGCGAACTAATTTCTTGCCAATACACAACATTACAAATAGAGAGTGGATACTTTTTTTTTTCTCCAAATCATAGTTGGCGAGCAACACTAACCCGAGCTACTGCAGCAGTCCAAAAACTGCACGTGTTGGAGGACGCTGATGGGTGAGTTATCCTGGCAGGGCACTCACATGATCGAATCGGTTATGGGAATAGCACTGTAGTAGGTTGCTGAGCACAGGCCCTAAATCCCAACGTGTCAGGTGGCAAGTAACACACTGCACTCTTTATGGTGTAAGAGATCAACGTGAATGTTTTTTTTTCGAATTGAGCAAAGGTTGTAAGAACTGGGGAAAGGAGACGAGCAGTGCAACAGAATCAAAATCTTTATTTAGACTGGAGGAATCCGATGAGCTTTGAAGCTCCAGTATGGGTGGGTAAGAAATAACAGGGGCAGAAAGAGGCTTGGAGTACGATGGTCATAAACAGTTTGAAATGACTCAGTAATTGTCACTCTCTCTCTCTCTAAGAAGCATTTTTTTGGACAAACCATTCACCACCCCAGGGCCTTCAAGTTAGTGATGGTATCACAATGGCAACGCATACACTCTTGTCAAACAGAGGCATGGCCTGAAATGTATTAATTCTAGCTTTCGTGACTGCACGGATTCATACTCTTAGGTTTTTTCGGTAAAGTCACGTAGTAAATAAATAAAAATAAATGTAAATAATAATAAATGAAGCTAGATATTTTCATTTTATATTAAAAAAAAATTACCTACGTGACTTTATTGAAATATGTAATTTCCCTATGCGAATATAATATTTGGGCGAAAAAAAACACTTATTCAACTCTATAAAGTAGTTTTTTGTAGTGGCACCCAATGTTTTGCGCGTGCCACGTTCGTACTTATTCATGTACGTAGTGGACTGGAGATGTAATGCATATGCATTTGTAAAATAACTTAAAGCAACGTGCTGTTTTGCAAAATCCTTTCATCCATTAAAGTGACATTTAAGGGCAATGTGTACCACAGATTGTAGCGTTGGATATCACCGCTCACATTGCGAATGTCTCGCAATGTGTGGTCCTAAAGGAGTTTGTGTTCAACACGGGATGGCGTTTCATTCGTTTGAACTCCTTTTCAACAAAAGCCCAGCTCTACGGGACTCAACCATAGTTCCGTCAATAAGGCATGCTCCTGTGAAATTGAACACACAGCACTGGCACCCTCTCAATTAAAACTGCATTCATTTTGCATTTGCACCATTTTTTTGATGCAGGGCACGCAAATTATGTGAAGCCACGGTCCGCTGGCCTCAGTAAATCCGGGCGGCTGGCACTACGCCAGAGGGCAAAGTAATGAGTTGGGAGGAAGTGCAAAGGAAGGTTGTAGGATGGGAGTTACAGATGAGAGTGGTGGTGGTGGTGGGGGGGGTAGTGGAGTGCTTGGGTGATGAGATGCATTGTCACTCTGTGTGGTGCTGGCAATGATATCGAGCTACAGATGCCCGAGGGCAGTCCTGGGGCTTTTGAAGTGCCCAGCTGGAACAAATGATGGATCCCATGCTCCCGTTGTATTCATAAGAAACACAAATGCATTTGTCAATCGCTACACAATGAACATTTGCGTGAAGACAACATGTCACGTTTAGTTTTCCGGAATGTCAGGGCGAGCGCTATTTGTGCGCAGCTATCAAGGTAGGCACAGCGCACAAAGGAGTGGTGGTGACATTCAAATGGACACTCGAATCTCCCAAAGCCCCAGGCTGACACTCAATGCCAGGTCAATTCTTCCACAACTTTCCTGCATTTTCATTTTTTCCCATGAATTCCAACAAATGCAAGCGTACATGAATTAAGCTCACGCATAAAGTAACTGCACCCAGTAAATAAATAATCGCATTTTCGCCAAGAATGTACGTCACTATTTCTATGAAAGCACAGGCTGCTCCCGTTGTACTAAATAATGCCCACATGCATTATTTAGCACCTCCCTATCCCTATGAAAGTGGGGAGGTTCATGACCATTTGTATGGTGCGTGTGACTTTTTCTGGTTGTCTGCCTGGATTACTTTAAGGTTCTACACTAAGGTTTATTGTGCCATTAGCAGTTCTGCTCGTTTATGCGGTTTTGGGAATGCCATACCGTATTTATGTGCTGTCGGGGTACGAGGTTACGGTTGAGGCGAGCAAAGAATGTTTCCCTCCTGTATCCTTGGTCGTTGGGTCATGTGACCCGTCAACGATTTATCGCATTAACGCTTAAATTTCAACCCTCCTTCTAATCTATTCTGCTTTTCAAGTGCCCGCATATTTCGATGGTCCTTTTGGACAGTGAAGACGGTATGCGACTATCGGAAAAGGAGGATTTTGCATATGCCGTGTTCTTGCAGGTCAACAATTCACCTGAGTATCCCCATCATAATTTATTTTTAAGTTTTGTTCATAGAAAGCCAGGCTAACATCTAGCGCAATTAAAGAATGTGTTTGAGATGTGGAGCTGGCACCGCTTGCTAATTGGAATGTAAATTTGGAGGCAAAGATAAAAATCCAGGCACTGCTGTTTGCTGAACACCAAAGCGCCTTGCAACATTTGCATGGAAGAGACAGGGAAAAAGCCAAAGGTGGCATCGCGCTTGGCTCTAAATACATCGCTTCACAGGTTGACAAATAATTGCACTGCCTCGTTTATGCACGTAATGGGTTTGGGAGTTTGGTAAGCGTATTTGTACAGTTGCGTGTACGCTCTCCGTGCGAATCAGATACGTGCGATTGGTAGTGTCTGGTCTTCATGATGAAGATGTTATAAATACACAGGGTGTCCCTGCAATCATCTTCTTGCAATTTACGACGTACCTCACATGTGGAATGACTTTGTGTCTTTGCTACATTGTGTCCATTTACTACTATATTTACCCAAGAATGTCAGTGTGTAACGCACATGACGTAACTCCACGTCGACCAGCCCCCCTCATTAATAATCATGAACAGTTAACGTCCTCCACATGGACCCGCCTCATTAATAATCATGAGCGGGTGACGTCACTCCGTATGGAGAAACCCCCATCATTAATAATCATGAACAGGTGACGTCACTCCACATCGAACAGCCCCCCTCATTAATAATCATGAACAGGTGACGTCACTCCACATCGAACAGCCCCCCTCATTAATAATCATGAACAGGTGACGTCCTCCAAATGGACACCCCCCCCCCCCGCCATTAATAATAATTAGCAGCTTACGTCACTCCACATGGGGGGAAGAGGCGCCTCCTCCCCCCTCCTCGGCGTCAACTTACAACCCTCACGACAAAGGCAGAACCCTCACGTCACGTGATCTCCGTAACGCTGTTGAGACATCGAAGTAAAACGGACGTCATGGTGAACAAGGGATTATAACCTTCAAATGAAATAGGTCTGTGTCACCGCAGCCTTACAACTTGCACACGAATTGATGCAATGAATATCACGTCGCGGTCTGCTTTTCGCTTGCAAGTTTCAGATTTACTGCAATACACCCGTCCTTGGACGGACAAAAGGCTAGTTTCTTATAATTTAGATTTCACTTCACTGCTTAAGTCGCTATAATGTTTGGCAATTATCATTGCATTTGTTCTTCAACAATTAAACTTTCAGTTTGGCATTTATTTAATGCATATTATGGTGCTTAATAGTACTTTGTAGTTAAATATTATTCAAACGATATTCGTTAATATTCATTGTAAATTGAGTTGTGATATTTTTCAAATGGTGTTTTCTGCATTGTATCGTTTACACATTTAAATTTGTTTTGTATTTTGTTGTTCTCATTTAAAGCAGTGTCTCAATGAGCCCTTGATACGTCGTAAACAAAACCCATCGATCTTGTCTCCGTAATATTTAGTTTACCATGCACCTTGAAATAGCACAAATCACACAGTCCTTTAACCTACTGCACGTGCCCTTATGCATTTTCCTATGACCTGCGCCAGGTTATAGAAATTGCACTGGTCTTTTGAAATCGCGCTGTATGCAGCTCCAAAGGATTCAGTTGCACCAGTTAAATGTGTAATAAACAAAGCTGGGCATATGAGTGAACGATCTGTTTAGAGACAAGAAATTGGTTGGAAACAAGAAGACACGAAAAGGGGAAATTGAAATGTGCTTCATGAATTAAGTGGGATAAGTGAGGTTGGTATGTTTTAGACATGTCCACAATTTACACCCAGTCCACGTGTTCTTTATACGTGTATTATTGCCAAAACAATTGAAATGTTGATGCATTTTTTTCGTGACAGGCTCTATGCATGTGTGTAAATACCATTTACAAGCGGGCATGTAAAGATTCGCTCCTTTCCTGATTGGATGGGGGTGAGCATTCGATAAAAAATACATTTATTCTTTCCTTGTGCATCGTGGTCTGCGTGATGCATTGAGTGGCTGCTGGGGCCACATTAACCCATTACATAAAACATTTACATAACGCATGGCATAAAGCATATACATAACGCCTGGCATAAAGCATATACCATAACACATGACATAAACATATACATAAATCATGACGCAAAAAATAAACGTAACCCATTCCCATGCTTCTCACACGCACAATGCAAAAACCGTGTATTGTGAGGGTAATCGTTGATTTTACACAATTAATTGAGGCATCATTTACATGCTTAAAAACATGCGCTGTGTCTAAATAAAATGAAATAAATGACCTTGACAGAAAAATATCCAGTTGCCCCGCAGCTGCACTGCTTTGGCACATCCGCCGTTGTCTGGAAAAATGCCCCTCGATAACCTTACTCTGCACCATGCCATGTCCACGTATAATAGCTGCAGGTGCAATGTTATTTATTTTGTCACTCGTCATTTAGTTTTAATTAAAGCAATCGCGTGATTATTATATATTGTTTAAATCCGTTTAATTACAACCGTGGTTATCCAGGCACAAATTCTCACTCTTTATTACGTACAGTTCACGTTCACAAAGCAACAGACGTGTTCAATTTGTAAATACCGTGTTTGCATATTATTATTAATTTAATGTATAAATAATGGTCTGTGTGAGCTGCGAGGATGATAGTTAATATGTTCACGTTCTACCACGTCTTTATTTATTTAGTTTACGCACTTGTTAAAATAGAGATCTCGAAGGGTAATGTAGGATTTCAGTTTAGATTGGAAAATATACTGTCCAGCATTATCCCGATGTTAATCGCTTTGAGTAAAAGTAGTTTTTTAATGTTTGTTTTTGGCTGCATGCATCTTTGTTTAAACGATCTGCAGATGTCCACTGGCATTGCTGTTCGAGGTTGACCGTGGGCTGAGCTCCATTGTGGGGACCATGGGGATGGGAGGGGGGGGGTGCCTCTGGCTTGAAGTGCAAACAAGCGGGCAACGAAATCGTGGTGGGATGGTGGTGAAAAGCTCATACAGGATTTATAATGGGGACGGTCAACGAACAGGGCAAAACAACAACAAAAAATCGCACAAATGCATTGCAAATGCAGGTGTAGTTATGACCTCTAATCTACCTCGGTGACATCACACCGATTCTTGCCCGGTGGAAACGTGGCAGCGAAACGCGGCTTCGCTAAATAACATCAGTCAGCTTTGCAGTTGGCTTGATGGAGGTTTAATTAAATTTAAACAAAGCGCAATTAATCAACGAAGGAGCCTGCCTGTCCGGTGGGTTTTTTTTCAAAGAAAGTAATTCTTAAAACGCTCGGTTAAACCTGCAAAGAGCCTCTTTCTGACCGTGCATGCTCCATTATTTGCTGCGGACGCATAGGCAGCTTCCGTTCTTAATAAAGTTTTCATGGGCTCGGGAATGAAAAGGACCCCTGAACGCCTAATTGAACGTGACTGCTCCATCATTCACTGTCGCGCTGTCTTGACCATGGCGCCTCATTTGTATGAAATGCCACGGACAGAGATCATGCGCAATATTCAGAAAAAAAACACACACCGTAACTCGCATTTTGCAGCTGCTGTCGTGGAGAATTGCTGGCGAATAGTAAATGTAACAAATATAGTGTTACGTAAGATATCACAGTAATAGAGACTCCAAAAATTTTAACAAAAATAATGGTATTTCCATGTACGTGGACTGACAAGTATGAAAATAGGGCATCTAAATACAGCACATTATTTGGTGATGCTGTGTTGGCAGTGGTGCACAAGCACAATGAACAAAAACCTCAGTACATTCGTCAATAACACCGCATAAAAAAAATAGGTGACGTCTTGGGCAATTGCCCTTCTAGGCAGCTCATTTTAAGTTTTCTTTCTCTCCAAACAAGTGTCATTACTTGCTGACGTCACCGCTTTCTGGCAGAAGGATCTCCACTCGAGGGAGTTTAGAGAGCCCGTCTAGAGGGCATTTTGCCTACTCTGCCATGCTGGGCAGAAATCTTGGAAGAGGTTGGGGTACCCACACTTTACCCCGCCACACGGAACTTGCCAGTCGACTGCGGCGTACCCATATATACGACTGGGTGGTCAGAGGCGGACAGATTTAAGAAAATCGCTCATTGATTTTTCAACTGCCACGCTGGGAGATCAACCCTTTGACCTCTGGGATTACAAGTCGGTCGTGCTAACCATTACACCACAGCAGCAGCAAGGACGCAATCCATATTTCCACGAATATTGTCTTAAGAGCATCACACGTGGGAGCTTGTCCAATGCGTCTACACGCAATCAGGTGATTAAGCAGCCCATCGGTCAATGCCCGCGGCTGCTGATAACGCGTGATAATGCCTCGAAGTTACCAGGCGGTGTTTCAAGAGCCTGCTCCCCTCTCAAATGAAAGGCCGAGGCCCCCCCCTCCGTCTAAACTCCCCCGATAAACACAGCGTTGCTTATTCATAAGCACGTGTCTCTCAGGGCAAACACTAAAATCGTCGAGCAAGTCCACACCCTCGCTGATGCGAAATGTTCCTGTGAAGCCCTTTAGGAGCCAGCCATCATGTTGACGCTGCACAGAGGGCAACGCATCTACCGACACACGATGCTCTTTGAAGCGCGCAGCGAGCATTGCTAAGGGCTGCGCGTCATTGTGCACGTGGTGTCCCGCACAATGATATGTACAGGGTTGCTTCAAAAATATGTTAACACTTACATGCGACTATCGTTTTTAATGGAAATAGAACGGATGATACACTGTGACATGATAACAAATGTGTGTTAATAGCTTTGAAATTTCAAACAGTCTCCATTTGTTCGCCATCATTGTCAACACATTGCCTGGAATCTTCTCCAGGTGGTCTCCAGAGCCCGGAGGCACATTTCTTGTGGTGTTGTTGCAAATTCTCAGAAGTGTTTAAAAAAATGTAAAAATCTAATGTTGGTGAGGGGAGCAGTGGCACAGTGATTCGTTCACTTACACGCCACTGCACCCAGCGGACCTGAGATCGATTCCCAGCTGTGGTTAACTTCTGTGGCGAGTGATATCCAAACTGGTGATGAGCACTTCCCATTCATCAACCTGCACTGACCAGCATAGTGAAGTATGGTCGAACAACCCCCATGATAGACATAGTGTGTGGAGGCTTTCATCAAGCAGTGGATTGGCAAAGGGCCGTCTATTATATATACTGTAGTATGTACCTCTGGGTCACTATCTCTTGTCTCACTTTGTCGCAATCACTGTGTCTGCATCTGTACATCTATATATCAATGCCTCTCTGTATCTCTATTTCTCTTTCATAAACTTAACATTTGTAAGCAAGCTAAGGTACATTTGAATGTAGGCATTGTAGATGAGTTGACCTTGGGGTCGTATTTCTAAGGACCCAGTTTAAACTATCCAAATGTCTGCAAGTTAATGATCCTTTGTGTAAAGTATTCCAGTGTATTCTAGTGTAAGTCCAACAGGGATCTTTCTGTGTTAAAATATATTTGCTAAGGCAAGGAAGGTCCCCTTGTAATGAGATGAAGGCAGGCCACGTGATTTATATTTTGTGTAGGAATTCAATAAAGAAACATACAAGGTGGGTGTTGTGGAATTAAACAAGTAAAACTAGATCGTACATAATGAACGGTTGATGACAATACACACGGAGCAAAGCGGTAATCGGTGCAATTAATATAAATTAAATATTTAATTCAATAGCTTAATTCTTCATGGTAGCTTTCAAATCTTAAAGACATCCATGCCAATTATAAAACTCAAATCACATTACACATATGTCTGCATTGCTTTATGTTAAAGGGAAATATCGGAAATTACGCCATTAGATTGCACTCATATGAAACTAATCTCCGTGCATTTTTGTAGCTGTTAATTTAAGACCTTATGGGAATAATTAATTGCACCTAACCCTTTCTGCATTGTTAGTTCAGATACACCTTTCCTTATGTAAATTAGAGAACTGTTTCTGTAATCTCCAATACAAAGATATTTAAAACTGTGCAAACAGATGCACAGTTGCATAATTGTGACATATCCAGAGTGGCGTACATACACACCAATGTATAGAGATCTACGATGCTGTTTTTTGGTTGTGCAGTCTGTTCTCCAGTAACGGCGTAGTTGTTGCATTCCTGAAAAACACCGCGTTATAATATAGGGTAAAGCACAGTCCGCGATAGCATGTGAGATGCGTGCGCAGGCCGAACAAAGACTGAGGCGCGTGGGTAGCATCTAGAAGCATCTAGAAGCATCCAGCAGCATCCCGCCGTGTGCGATGCTACGCCGAGGCAGCCATACGACCGCTTATTCCTGTTCGCGCGACGTAGTTCGGTTCACTAAATTGCGTTATATCCAATTCCTATTCACGTTATGACGAAAAAACTGTGTTCCCTAACACAAGAATTGCGTTATATATAATCCGCGTTATGAAAACACGCGTTTATAGGAGAACGGACTGTACCTCGTGTTGTTTGGCGTAATGTCTGACGTTTCGCTCCACATGCTGGGGATCTTGCGAGGAGTTTACAATTCCTGAATAAGCTCCCACAAGCACGTGCAGCTAAAAACGTCAGACATAGTGCTGAACAACACACGGTACGGCCCGGAAATACATCAGAGAAGCCTATTCTTAGGTTTTTTCGGTAAAGTCACGTAGGTAAAACATCAAAATTAATAAAAATAAAATAAAATAAAAAATCACGACGTTTCGGAGGCAACACAAGTCCCCGTCATCAGGTGGGACCGTCACAGCCGGATTAGCTGCATCAAGTGAGGCTGTGACGGTCCCACCTGATGACGGAGACTTGTGTTGCCTCCGAAACGTCGTGATTTTTTATTTTATTTTATTTTCATTAATTTTTATGTTTTACCTACGTGACTTTACCGAAAAAACCTAAGAATATGAATCCTTGCAGTCACGAAAGCTTCAAATCTAGAATCAGAGAAGCCGTATGGCACCACCACAAACAACCTACGCAGCATGGGATATTTTAAGTCGCACGCTTGTGTAGCTGCTTCCATTAACGCACGTGCTTACACGTAGACAGGAAGGCAGCCAGGATGCTGTAGATAACTTGAAATGTGTTGCCAATTGTAAGGCCCTCTGCGCTTTATCAAATCAAGCCCATGAGAAATGACATCAGGGCTTATTCAAAGCAGGGTGGATGCTCCTGTGAGCCGGAGAAAATTGTCTCGGCTAAGACCTCAATTCAGAGAACGAGACGACAACTGTGGATCTTAAAATTGTTTCAATTTTTCATATTTGCTCAGAAAGAACATTACCTATTTCTCTTGCAGCTCGGTTTTTTTGCCTGATCACTTCACGGCCGCGAGTATAGGGGCGGCAAAAGCACGTGGGGCGGCAGTGGGGCGTCAGTGGTTCATGCTCGTGTCTTGCAGCAAGAAGAGCCTGAGCTCGATTCCCGACGCGGGCGCCTTCTGCGTGGCGTGCGTACGTCCCTCCCCCCCCTCTCCTGCATCGGTTTCCCCCAGGTTCTCCGCTTCGTCCCATAGCTAACAAAAAAAAGACATACAATGCAATTCATTGGTACCGTATTGGCCAAACATGCCATTGCGAAGACCCAGTTAGGATTTATTGAGTAAACAATTGCACTAACAATACTACTACATATTAAAATGCACATTATACAGCTTATTGATTGCTTTGTTGATGTTCTGTTTTGTAAAAAAAAAAAATACAGTTCTGTATATTCTGATAAATATATATATACCGTACAGTAAAAGATAAAGGTGCAGCCCTGTAATGTTTTCCTTTTGCCACTGATGAGGCGGAAAGGCTTCGACTCAAGGAATCTTCAGAGAGCACTCCAGCCCTGTGTTTTGGCTTTCTCTTCCACGCCGCCCGAACGTGTTTTACCCCACCTCTGCGACCTGCCGATCGCGTTGCCGTGCTGTACACATTGACACTGACGGATGGACAGAGCAAGGGTGGATTGACGAATCTTGCCTATTGTTGCATTGCAACCGCCACGCTGGGTAACCGAACCGGTGCCTTCTGAGATCGCAAGTCCAGCGAGCGAACCGTCACACCACGGCCTGAGATCGCAAGTCCAGCGAGCGAACCGTCACACCACGGCCTGAGATCGCAAGTCCAGCGAGCGAACCGTCACACCACGGCCTGAGATCGCAAGTCCAGCGAGCGAACCGTCACACCACGGCAGCATATCCCCGTGTCGAGTGTTGACTGTTAACATTGGCTGCGGTGTCTGCCGCTTCGCCGCTGCACTTCTCTTGGGGGGCACAGATTGGCATTTTAAATTTGAACGGGAGATAATTTGATGTGTGTCTGCATTCAAGAATAAGAGAGCTAAAAAAAATAACGCTAAGCTCAATGTCGGCTCCGGATAATGGATCATACATATACACGGTGGAAATACAGAGGCGTTTGTCTAAAATATGTCATGCACTTGAAATAAAAGTGAGTGTGTGTTTTTAAAATTGGGTTCCATGTTGACTATATTAGACCATTGCAAGATATTGTCTGGAGAGGTTTATTCAAGTAGAATTACGCAATAGTGAATAGTGAGTGTCCTGAATGGTATAACAGAGGCATTGTGCTGTGTCTGAATGCAGTAAAGTGTCATGAAAAACAGATTCATGGCACTGCCACGGTGAAGTAACTGCAGCGGCAAAGTCATCGCAGTCCATATTTACCATTTAAACATAAAGGATATATATGCACCATCACCAAACATCTTGAAATACAGTCGCACTTAGACGCTTTATGAATCCAAATAAATGGACTCGGGCAGGACACATCGCTGGAAGGAATCATTGCAGATGGAATACGTCCAAGCGGACATCCTCCGAAGTAATGGAGCAATGTAATCAGCTCGTGTGCAGGTGGAGTGTATCGTAGGATAGTGTGCAAAGCGGCTCGGAGCGCCCATCGTCCCCATCACCTCCTCCTCCTCAACGTCCTCTTTAGAACTGATTTTTGTGTTTACTTTGTCCTTCCCCTGCACCTCCGATTAGCACAGTTGGAGATGTACGTTGCAACAGAAGTTCAACATACAGACGTATAACACGTAGGCTTTCGCGACCAATATTATTCATAATCAATTGTAAATGTTGTGGTTTCACGCTTCAACACACCGGTGGGCTAAAGCAGTGAACTATTTGTCTTTTGTCAACGTGACACTTTTTTACTGATTGGCCGTGTCGGGTGGTGGAGGGTTACGACACATTTATAAATAACGTTGATTATGAATACAGACGTATAATGGCGACACACGATCCTGCAAATCCTTAATCGAGCAGTGAATTGACCATGGCTGTCGATGATGATGGTTACTCCAAATTGTAATTGTAAAGAATTGAGCTTAAAATACTCTCCAAAATGGGTTTGAACCAATGCATTTAAGTGCTTGGTAATACTCCGTATAGATTTGATATTGATTGCGCTGACTCAATATTGGGCACAAAGTTGACGGCATTGGTTTCTGCATTAGATCTTTTAATCTGCAGATAACAACACAATGAATGTTGTGAAAAACGATTGAAAGAGTTCCAAGAATTTACCACAAACATTGTGTCCTCCCGCAAAGGTTTTGACTGGTATCTGCGTCCTGAGGGCCCAAAGTCATCATACCGTGCCTGCTTGTGATTCTTTACACTATGATGGATGCTGGTTCAGTGCATCTCTGTGCAGTAATATATTATGAGAACACTATTAAATGATGGAATGCCCTTCACCATCATGGCAGCCTTAAATAGTGGCTTCTAATCAAGAAGCATCTCGCATTATGAAGATGATACCTACTACACCCCCTTGTCATCCCAGGGAATGATAGACATTTGTCACACGTAAATTAACGTGTGGCAAGAAATGAATTTACCTTTTCACATGTACTTCGGTGATGATAACAGTTGACACGTAATATTGTTATCATTTTAATTTTGATATCAATTTCTATCTTATATTGTTGCATATATTTAAATCACTGTTAGCGCAAGCTAAATGTCATTTAGCATTGCATGCCCTTCGTGGCTGAATTCAGGAGGTGAAAAAGATAAAAGTATGACCATGCAATTGCTTGTTAATGCCACTGCTGTGGAGGGAAGGACCTCCACTAAAGCAAACTCAAGATAGTCTTTGGTCTGCTTCTTCAAATTGGTCAAATGTCTCGGAATTTGTAGGAGTACCCACACTTTATGTCAACTAGTAGTTCGGGGAATATTAATTTAACCTATTAAACAATAAATATCCATGGCAGTAACAGTATTGCTTGATTGGATCACGTGATTTTGAGAGGTGTTGACGGCTTGGATAGGCCATTCATTCAGCAGTGGATTGACGATGACTTGATCCCTGCAGATACTTGAGGTGCTACCATTCTGTGCCACGTAAAAAAATAAATCTCTATTTGAATCGCGACGCATGATACAATTCTTCAAATCAGTCATAGTCGGTGCTGTGAATGCATTAATTGGTTTCATGCTAGGGATGCACATCATATATTGCAAAGTTTTCTGCCGTGTGCTGTGAATGTAAAGTGTGAAATTCTGCATGACCTTGCTGTGTGTCGCGTTTAGCAGCGAACCCTGCAGGAGTTTTGATGAGTTTGGCTTGAGAGTATTTATTTTTCTGCACTCCAGTCTGCCTTTGGGATAAATAGCCCCAGAGACGGCGGCGCTCACCTGTAACCCGGCACTTTGGAGGCGAGGCTTGGTGGATGGCACACATTTGTGAAACTCGCAAACCTGCTGGCATGCAAGGTGGTAATACAGCAGGTGATGGCAGTGCACAAAGTGGGTTGAATCCTTCTGTGTGGCGCTTTTAGTGTTACCCCCCCCCCCTGCATGTGTGGGGTTTCTACTGGTAGGAACCTCCTGGTTACACCCAGCCCACAGGGGATTATTGTGTCCGTCCGGGGAGGGAGGGGCTGGGTGGGGAGGGAGGGGAGGGTGGGGAGGGGCTGGGTGGGCAGGGAGGGGAGGGTGGGGAGGGGCTGGGTGGGGAGGAGAGGGTGGGGAGGGGCTGGGTGGGGAGGGGAGGGTGGGGAGGGGCTGGGTGGGGAGGGTGGGGAGGGGCTGGGTGGGGGGTGGGAGGGGTGGGGCTGGGTGGGGAGGGGCTGGTCACCCCGTGGTGCCCTTATAAAACTCAACGTTTAACCTACTCACGCCGGCTTGTGCCCGCCCTCACAGTCGGGCATAATAGCGGAATACACCACGCCGCCGTTGACCCTGGCCATTGACCGAACAACCCAACGTTCCTTCCAGCTCCCTCCGCAGGAATGTGTTCCAGGTACTCGTATGCATGTTGCATTTTATTTAATAGAACTTGGCCAAACATCCCAATGCAGGACGCTCCTGTGCGAGGAATTCCTGGACAAACTTAAGGGCAATGTTATATTGTTATTATTACGTATAATATCTGTGAAGGATGAAGATGAATAGTACCTGTAATAAAAACAAAAATCTTCAATGAGAAACAAATACAGTATCCCAGAGCAGACTGGAGTCGGGTGGGCGCACGTTATCAAACCCTGAGTGCCTTTAATTCACCACAATCATCAGCAATCTTGACTCGCTCAACATTTTTGTTTTACATTTAATGAACACAAACAATTAAGTGCCATTTTAAAATCCGATAAAAATCTTTTGAAGTTTGGATGATAAAAGACCTTTAATTGTGGCTGTAAATGAATAGAAAATAAACACGTGGCTTTTTTGTTTACCACGCTACTGGATTGTGTATACTGTTATTTGGCTACCAATATCCCTAATATTAATCGCACTGCTTGCCCCCCTACAGTTTAGCATAAATAAAGTGCATCGTGATTCAGGGTGTTCTTGTCCATAGGTCACTGTCATATCTCAGCGGGCATATTTTAGACTTTTTGTTGTTGCTTTTTTCATTTTGTAAGAAGCTAACATAGGCAGTGCGAATAGTTAACAGCCACAGCGGACAGCATAACTCTGTTTCGGCAGGCAGAATAATCCACTCTGTGATTTATGCCACTGCACGAAGCCATTCTCGATACGACAAATAACGCGAACACATGGTCATGCCTGCCCAAATGCCTGTCTGGCATCTATTAACAAAACAAGTAGCAATGTTGATCTGATGTTACGGACCTTGTAAACACAAGTTGTTTGGTTAATTCATTATTTATATATATATATTTGAACATCTACATAAAATTGATCAAACTGTACATATAGTCTACGTATGTATAGATAACTCTTTGAAAACCGGTCCATTGGTTTCAATGAATGAGGAATCATTTAAAATGTATGACATGGACATGTATGTTGAACTTATTTTGCAATTACGAAAAATTCCCAAAACAATAAATAAATCGGTCCGAAAATGTAACTCTGTTGGCTTATCGACCCTGATGCCGCTTATCTATTTTACCTATTTGCAATAGCTCGATGCACGATGCTGGCCCCGTTTTAAAATCATGAAATAGCCGGTGAAGCGCTGTGTAGGGACATGGGGAGCTTGCAACCTATCCCTTGACGCAACAAGGAATTTGCCTGAATCTGTTCCTGTTTATGACTCATTATTTGTTACAAATAAAGTTCACAAAAATATAAGCAAGATTTTTTTTCACTCAAAAAATACTACATTTTGGCATAAAACTCTAAAAGCGATTTTATTTAAAACTGTTGAATATGAATTGACCTTCCGATAGCAATTAATAATTATAGTTACAACCCATTATCAATCTCGTGCTGCGTGAAGGTCTCCTCACGCCGTTCCGGCCATGCATATTTTTTTTACCACGTTGGTCAGTGCGGGGTTGGTGAAGGTGTGCCCAAGAT
This sequence comes from Lampetra planeri, assembly GCF_965212315.1. Lineage (NCBI taxonomy): Eukaryota > Metazoa > Chordata > Hyperoartia > Petromyzontiformes > Petromyzontidae > Lampetra > Lampetra planeri. Next base: position 4,646,718 of record NC_136123.1, read on the forward strand.
CGTTTTGGACATCACTCACCACTGATTTTAGCCATGGCCGAGAATCAAACTCAGGTCGCCAGCTTCACAGCGAGGATGCTCGCCAATGTTACCACTGCCCTCCCTTTACATGAAACAACTTCATTAGCAATTGCCTTCTTACAGTCATTGCCTTTTTTCTTCATGCACGTTTTTTTGTATATATAATTCGTAATATTGATTGTATCCAACTAATAGTACCAAAAGCTTAATAGCAAATCCTTAATCTTAATGTTTAGCAGACAATGCTTAAATTTTCCTTCATGATAAAGAATGTTTTATACGTAGAAGTTCGTGACTGCTCCGCATCAAATGCAGGTCTGGAAGCTTCCCACGGGGTTGGAGTGGTCCTGAGATTTCAAGCTGTTTAAATCGGGCCCAACATTTTAAAAGAAAAAAAAGTATTTTCTCTGATAATTATCAATACATTTCCAATTTTCGGGGTCTCAAGGGTTTGGTCAAATGTACAAAGACTGTGTTTACATATGGTGGATACAGACAGGTAAGAGTAATTAAACAAAACTTTTTTCATGAAAACTCGTAGTGTGTTATTTAGGCCAAACACTCTACTCATTACACTATGTAACACGATTTTTATTCCTGGGTACTAAGTGTTATTTTTTCATTGCTCATGCCTCAAAAGTATAGAAAATGGCTATTATTCTCCACAAGCTTTGCTTTTGTGACCAGGACTTTATGTAAAGAAATTACACAAATGCACACCACGTTTTCTCATTGAAAATAGGTACTGTACATTTCTAAATATTACTGTCCTGGTCACAAAAGCAAAGTTTGTGGGGAATAATAGCCATTTTTTTGTACTTTTGAGGCATAATCAATTTAGAAATAACACTTACTACCCAGGAACAAAAATAAAAAAAATTGTTACACAGTGATTTATTGCTTCCTTGTGTTTGCAAGTACATCGTTTATTATCTAACATTATATAACGCGTTCTAAAAAGCATTAGAGGAATAACGAGACTTCATTTTAGCCCATCGTGTAGCCGTTTGAAAGGACGTTTTGAGGCCAACATCATCATCTTGTTGAAAATCTCTACTTCCTCAGTTTAATTAGCAGAAACGTCCCTGGCTTATTGTGCACACCCCTAAGGCTATTCATTTTGCGGCGTCTGGATACGTCTGTCATCTCTTCATCAGTTATTACTTTTGAGTGGTGTGGCTAAACCTCATACTATAGAAATCCCTCAACGCAGATATTCTTTTTTTTAACTAAGGTGAAAGCACGCAGAAACGAATCATGGCGAGATCAGAATGTAATTCTAGATTTGAAGCTTTCGTGACTGCAAGGATTCATATTCTTAGGTTTTTTCGGTAAAGTCACGTAGGTAAAAACATTAAAATTAATAAAAGTAAAATAAAATAAAAATCACGACGTTTTGGAGGCAACACAAGCTTCCGTCTTCAGGTGGAACCGTCACAGCCACGACAGCTGTATCAAGTAAATGAGAGATTGCAAGAGCTACCACTCCGTTTATATAATGGTTGGAGAGGGGGGAAGGGCCAAGTACAGCACACTTTTATTCATATGGTAAGGTGAGGCTGTCGTGGCTTACCATATGAATAAAAGTGTGCTGTACTTGGCCCTTCCCCCCTCTCCAACCATTATATATACGGAGTGGTAGCTCTTGCAATCTCTCATTTACTTGATACAGCTGTCGTGGCTGTGACGGTTCCACCTGAAGACGGAAGCTTGTGTTGCCTCCGAAACGTCGTGATTTTTCTTTTATTTTACTTTTATTAATTTTAATGTTTTTACCTACGTGACTTTACCGACAAAACCTAAGAATATCAGAATGTAAGTTAGATGCGGTCTCTTGTGCGGGTGCAAGTGTGATGTCTGACAGTCGCAGTTCACGACAATACAAATGTATTGATGAATTTTATCCTTCATAAACATGAAGTATACACGTGAATCGTAATCTTTATTTATCCTGGAAAAATCGTATGAGCTATTAGGCTCTTTGTAAATCCTTTATATTAAGTGCACTTGCTTGCTTGCTTGCACGCTTACGACCGTGCAAATCTTTGGGCGTTTTTTAACCCACTTCCCGTGATCCAATCGAGCTGACATTTTGCACACAGACTCGTTGTGCGTGACAATTTATTTTCTTGAACAAAAATTTCCAAAATTTTCCACTTTTTAGGAAAAAAACAATTATATTTAATTTAAAATACCAATGTGATAAAAATGAAACTCTACTCAAGAAAAACAGAAATGAATAATAAAATAAAACCGATGCCACGTATATAAAGGATTTATAGTGAAAAACTTTGTTTTTACGGGTTAATTTTTTCACATGCCCAGTAGACATCTCATATAGATGTCATATATTGGCCATGGCACCACCACACAACAGCTTACTCTTGTTAAGGCCGTTCCTAGAATTACTCTTATTGCATATTATTTCTTGGTAGGCATCATATCAACGTGGTAATCCAATTACAATCTTAAACGTTTTAGCTATAAATACTTTGTTGGATTTCGTAAATGTATCGTTTTTAAGAGTTTATGATAATTCAGATGTTAGGAAGCCACTAGAGCCATGCACTTTTATATCTAAATTGAAAAAGTCATATCTTTAGAACGGATTGTTGTGTTTAGTTTGTTGTCCTTACTCAGCACCTCCAATAAGTACTGTTGGCTACATACGGTGTGAAAAAAATCAACTTGCATACATAATTTCTATACAATTCCATTCTTCAGTGCCGTGCTTTGGTTTATACAATCCACGTGGCTTTGTCTTGAATGCACCACTGGCTGTGTGACTTCACCATAATGAAAGCCACGCTTTTTTGTCTTGAGTTTGACTGCCTACAGTGCAGTATGGATACAGTTTTTATGTGCGAAGATCTTGAATCCGATCCCAGCAACAGCAAAAAAAGTGTCCACTGCCATTTGTCATCCTCGTGGATTTAGAGCTTACAGGAAATCACCCTTCGTATTATATCCGTGATGAAAGATGAGCAGGTGATTATTTTCGTGTGCGGTCGAGTCCCTGATGTGAAATCCTGTCTGGCTGTGTTTGCTCAAGATACCGCTTTGGGTTCATTAGGTTGTTTGCTCAAATGGGGCAACTGATGCCCTCCAAAGCCATTCCAGTTTTAAATCAAATTGTATTTAAATATTTATCCTGCCACCCTCCTGTCTGACCATGCATATTCCAGGCTGTGCCTGTTTGCCCAACGGTTTTTCTGTCAGTCAATGTGTCTGCTTCTGTGTACATTTATCCGTTAAATTGTTCACTGACTTGTTTGCTTTATAGCTGCAGGCATTGGGTTATTAAAGCGCTCTTACAGTTTTACACGCAAAAACTAAAGGTGCAGCGCTGCAATTTCTTGTTCGCGCCACTGCTGGCAGAAGGGCATCCACTATGGCAAAGCTCTAGAGGGCAGATCTAGAGGGTGATTTGACCTCCTCTTTCATGCTGGTCGGATGTCTTCGAAGAGGTGGAACCACCCACACATTACCCCACCACACCAGATCCGCAATTCAACTTACTGTGATCTCCACACGTATACTGGCTGGTGGACAGAGAGACAACGGGGGGTGGGGTGGGGGGGAGTTTGTAACTTCCTCAATGTGGCAACTGCCGTGCTGACAGATTGAACTGGTGACCTATGGATTTGCAGTCGAGTGTGCTAACCATTGCACTGCAGCAGCATACCTATTCCATTTCGCTCGTGATTTTGGTGATGCCCGCTGAGATATTGTAATTGCCGGTGCGTGACTGTATACATTGGTTTCGTAATGTCGTGGCTGCATGGAAATTTTGCCTGATAACCCAGCTAATACTTGATCTAAAAAATCAATTGGTGACGGTGATAAAATAATCATGAAAGTATATTGTTGCTACCTACAGCATTCCCTCGTTATACGCGAGGGATACGTTCCAGAGATGGTCGTAAATTGCAAATTTTGCGGGTAATCATATTCTTTATTAATTGCCTTAAATAAAAACGTAAATATGCTAATGGAAAAATAAATTAACTCATCACAATCTCTCTCATCGCTTTATCTCATCACTTTTTCTCTTTCTCGATGCAGTCGTGCAGAGCTCCAGATGCGATTCGTGGATAGCCAAAATCGAGGAAAACAAGATAGTGAATAACGTGGGAATATCGTAGTATATGACATGATTGTTGGCATGCATACACATATATATGTACTTGGAAAAGTTTACTGATGCTCAGTTGTAATTACCATGGTGTCTGCTCGCTTTACACACAGCTTTAGCAAGTGGCAGTTTGGCCAAAGGCCACTGCCAGGCTTGCCAGCCGCTCATGAGTCCCTGTGGATGTATTTTTATGTTAAACCGCATGTGGTAATACACATTTTTGGGAGATAATTCCTCAGACGATGTTTGTTCGACACCGTAATGGCTGGTGATGGTTAGCGAAACTTTTCAATTGCTGTTTGCTTTAGATACTGCAATCTAGGGAAATCAGTAGAAACCACCTCTGAGTGGTTAAAAACAAACATAAACAATCAATGTTGGCCAAAATAGCCAACATCTTGTTCCTATTTTATACAGAAATGTGCCGTGTTATTTTCATCACTCGTCTGTTTTAGCTTATTTGTTCATTTCCTCTGAAGAGGAACTTGTTTGCTCGCTTTAAATGTCTTATTTGCTGATCAAGTAACACAAAGATTGTTCAAGGTCAAATGGATTTGCGAATAAATCCCCGACATTGATTGAAGAGCCGTCCTTACGTAGGGCCCGAGTTTGACCAGAAATCTGACAAACTTTATGTCGTTCTAATAGGTGATGCTTTCATTTTTGCAAGTAGGTCCCTTTATTGGCTTGCAGCTTTGATTCCGCTGGGATGGTCGCCATTGTGTGATGGTTAGAACACCAGGCTCGCAATCAAGAGGTCGCCACAGTTAAATGTATCCGGAATAGCAGGCTGAAACTATGAGCAAATGTCTCACATCCCCATGCCTCTGTACACCCCAGTAGTATAATTGGCTACGCCACAGTTAGTTGATCAAGCATGCTGTGCGTGGGGGTGGGGGGGGGGGTTACAGTGTGAGTATTGTCATCTATTTTAATTCAGCATCTCTATGATAACTTCATTTGCAATTGCATTTGACACGTATCCTTGTCTGTTTACGTGTTAGTACAACCGTCAACCTATATCTAGTTAAGCTTTCATGTTTCTGTAGCTTAGTTCATTTAAATATGTGATGTGGTCAATCTGGACGTAATTTACCTGAGCCAATTTTCACTGCAGGGAATTTAATATTTAACTTTGATTTACCTTTCAAATAGTTTTCATCCTCATGCGATTTGTCTTCTTATTTTGTTCCTAGTCTTATTTTATTACCATCCGCTCAGCTTGCCGAGCCAGCCGACATCGGCTCTCATCTGCAGCGTCGAGGTTGGAGGGCCTTGTGACCACCGTTTAGTCCAGTCATCCAGTCAGGGGGCACTCGTCAGCAATGTGCGACGTAGTTTCTCGCCAACTACAGACCACGTTGTGCCCCTGTGTGCGGTTCGTTGCACACGGACCCTGGCTGCCACAGAGGCTGTTGAGCGGGGCCCATGACCGGCATTGCAGCTCGTAACCAGGAAGATGAACGGTGGGGTCGGTGATGATAAAGAAGTGGCTCTTCGTGTCTTGGGTGGACCATTTCTCACACCGCCTTGATACCACCGAGCGCCAATGTGGCATTGATGTATGTATGACGAACTTCTTTTGCACCGTACATAGCCAACTGTGCTAATCTGTCGTGCGGGGGGAAAGACAACAGAATGTGTCTGTGGGGGGGGGGGGGGTGGAGGAAGACAAGTTGACACGAACAATTTATTGAATAAAGAAATGGAATGGAAAGTGGCTTCATCAAAGCATCTTCCATGGGTGGGAGCAGCAATGCTTGGTGCGATGTTACACTCGGCACTGTCACGCTCCAATCACCAGCCTCCTGCCTGCATTGCGTTCGCCGTGACTGAAAACAGAGTTTATCTTGCCCAGTTCTCCAGTGCCACGGTGGCGAGATGTTAACTACCTCACCTCGTATACAAGATCCCAACCCTAATGCCTGTATATTTGTAGTTTTCATGTTCTCCCCGTGGTCGCGTGGATTTTCCTCTGTGTCTTCCGATTTTCTCTCCACATCTTAAATCACGTGTTTTGAGTATTTGGCTGTTATACATTTACACTTCATTCAGCTATTATTTGTGGCCAGGTCTATATGGTTCAGTGGACCTTCCCTGGTAAAATACAAAATAGTTAAAGGTATTTTACAAACGGGTCGAACGTGTACAATTGTACAAGGGAGACTTGTATTTGCACAGACCTTCTCCAACATCTTGGCTATTGCCTCCTGATGGCAGATGCGAATGCCAGCGATATTGCTCACCACCGGCAGCCAAGGCGGTGGGCCGGGTCGTAGCTACGTCGCTGTGACGGTGTGCAACGGTTGAATGAAGTTGGACATCGACCAGCTTTGTGTGCGTTGGATCGGCGTTCTCGTTGTGTTGAGCTCTCCGCCAACACCGGGACCTGTACGGGGAAGCTAATGATCCAGCCTCGCGGCCCGCATTCCTCAATGAAGCTCGATAAACCTGGCATAGTGCCACCCTTTGACTTACGAGCCATTGGGCCGGCACTGCGAGTCTTTTAACTCAACGTTGAGGGTCTGTCGGCTGCCAAGCGCAGCATTTTCAGCGATTTTATAATATTTTCTGTGGTTTTTTTATTTGTATCATTTTGATGATGACGGTCAATCTTGCAAATGAGGCTATCCTGGTCACTTGCTTTCTCACCAGGTTCAACAACTCTTCGAGGACATTTGACCAACATGGAAGCGAAGACCAAACACCCTCAGAGGGCCTCTCCAGATCTCCCTCCAGTGGAGGCCCTTCTGCCAGTAGTGTCATGAGCAAGGCATTGCAAGGCTGCACCTTTACTTTGATGCAATTAATGTTTCATGAAATTGGTATTGATTGCTTTTTAAGGGAACTTTGGTTATGATTCCATTTAATATGTTTGGAAATAAATACATAATGCAAACAAATTAAATTCCCATGTTTGTTATGGGATATTTTAATTAAAAGACAGTTTATGGTTTTCTCTCCCCATTCATTCAGAATGCTTTCGCTCATAATTATCACTGGCCATACAAAGGCTCATTACATGCCAATTTTTTTTAAATATATAAATCCAGTGCCAATGTACAATCACAGGAAAGAGAGGAGCAGTGCTTTATGTGTGTGGACATTTTCCTGGCTAAACGTTGAGCTTCTCTTGCAGGGGCGATGGTAAGGCCATTTCATTGTATGTGACCAAACGGAAGTTTACACTTATTAAGTTTACATTTGGAAGAGCATGTCCAAGAGTTGGAAAACAAGTAGTTTCACATAGGCGTTGTAGGGGAAGGAGTGCATTGAAGTAGACAAATAAATAAATGTTCAAACACGTGACACGAATGTGTACGATGCCACTGTAGTGTTCCCATCCTAAAAGTAGCACAAATATCATCCCCTACTGTTTTCAGGTAATTTGCTTATATGGCGTGTTGGAAAAGAGCTGATGAAACGTCGTGCTATCTTTACTCACTCGGCATGTCACCGTTAAACAAAAACCCCAATTTAGCACGGATAAATACCCGCTGATTTTTTTTCAAACCACTTGGAGTGATCACTTTTGTAAGATTTTTTTACGTGGTTTTAACCAAAGAGCAAACCAAAAATATTATGAAAATGTCATTGCTGGTATGAAGGTTAGAATAAAGGCAATATAAAGGAGAAAGGGAATGAAACGTTTCAATCCATGAAAGAGTACGGATGGAAAGAAAGAAGCACAAGTATTTATTACTATTGCACTGGTTTACGAAGGAAAGCTCAATACTTTATCAGAAGGGTCCTGCCAATTTTTCGCAAGAGGGGGGCAATGTTACTTTATGTAATCCCACTTGAGTGATTTGCAGTTAATATATATTTTTAGCATTGGGATCTTTGGCCAATTCCCGTTACCATGCGTGTTTTATTTTAGCTATGGGAGGAAACCGTCGAATTCGGAAGACACCCATGCAGAACAGGGGGGGATTGAACTCTATTCAGAAAGGTGCCCTAGTGGGAAATCGAACCCAGGCCCTTCTTGCAGAGATGCACGAGTGTTGCCACTGTGCCACCACCCTGCCACCCAAGTGACCAATAGGAGATCGAGGGACAGGACCAGGGAATGAATGTACGTGTGCTCAATGGAGTGTGATCACAGACGCAAGGGAGATCATTAGAACGCCACGGTGACGAGATATTAACAACGTCGCTGAGTATGCAGGAGGTCTTGGGTTCAATCCCGACCCTGACGCCTGTATATTTGGAGTTTTCGCTTCTGAAAAAGAGCTATGTAGCTCAGTGGACATTACCTTGTAAAATAAAACAGTAATAGTTGATTTAATAGCGTGATATTTTAGGTCGAATGAAGGAGGAAGTTACAAACTAAAAAAAAGTCAGACATACACATATGCATATTGGAAAGCGTTACATAATGTATGTCCTTGGAGCAGGAAGCGGTGCATCCAGAGGCCGCACAGAGACATCAAGGCTCAGATAGCAACTCCCCTCGGGAGAGTGCAGCTCAGCCGGCAAGGCTGCAACGCCGGGTTGGGTCTTTTTTCGCATTAGTTTGTGTCTCCAAGTTTTAGGCAAACCTTTGGTCAATTTGTTCAGATTTCTATCCAGAAAGTGTCGAATGGCAACACAACATGATAAGAAAGTTTGGTTCATGATGGATATTCTTTACTAGAGTTATTGTACCCCTACCTCCACCCCGACCTCTCCCCCCACCACCACCAACCCCCCGTTACAGACAGATGGACAGACGGACAGGCGGATGGACTCACAGAGTTCATGCATTAACGCTTTAAACCTTACTTTGGAAAGCGTTAAAACAAAAAAACAGCTTCAAAGAACCATTATTGTATGTCACAACGAAGGGAAATGGAAAATGATAGCAGATGTGATACGTGAAAACACCAGTCCGGTATTAAAAGAAATGCCATGACAACATTTGTACAACCTCTTTGTAATACTCTTTACATATTAACGAAATGCCACTGCTGCATTACAGCATATTGCATGACTGCATAGAGTAAGGAGCTTTGGAATTTAATGTGGAATACTATCTCGTATTACATCTTTACTTACACCCCCGTACACATTCTATTATTGTATATAAAATGTGAATAGAGCATGTGTGATTAAATTTAATTAAATACAGAACGGAATAAATGAAGCATGGCGTTTCGCTGTATTACAGAACAGTGCATGACTGGATGGAGCAAGGAGCTCATGTTTCATGTCACTGGTTCACCATCATCATCATCAGCCATGGTAAATTCACTGTTGGATGAAGGCCTCCTCAAGCCGTGGCCACCTCCTATGATTCTGCGATGTAATAATCCACCAAACATCTGCACGTGAACTGCTATTATTGCTCCATCTTCTCCGTTTGGGTCCTCTCAGACGGAGTCAATTTTTTTGGGTTGCCACTCCCGTTATTATTGTTGACCATAATCCGTCGTTCTTTCTATCTATCTATCTTGTCACCGCATATGATTTCATAAATGCCGATGGAAAAATAAAAAAAATTACCACCATCAACATCATCATCACCACTAACAAAATCTTGCTCAGATTTGTACCTGAAAAATAATTGCCGCTTTTAAATGGCTGTACCCACATTGTTCATATGAAGCGCCATCCCTTCGCCAAAGGTGCACGACACAAGCCACCAAGAACCAGAGCCCAGGGTAGCGCTGTTATCGTCGTCAAACGCGGCCAGCCTGCGCATGCTGGACCGTCAATACCGAGTGTCAAGTTACCAATGGACGCAACATCGGGCATCGTGCAGACCTGTTCAATCTCAATTAACGTCAGCTTGGGCACACAAAATCTGCTCTGTTGTTCGACAGGCGAGTGAGCCTCATCGCATGCGGCGTTGCCGGTGGCAATCAACAATGCCCCCTGTGGTGTTTGTTCCCGTTCTGTGTCCCGAACGTGAACCCTCCAGGTTAAATTTGGCGAGGCAGACCAAGTCATCCTTTAAAATTGGTATTGAAGGCACAGCGTGTCGGAACACTCTTCTACGACACGCCACTCTTGTGCACGTATCTTCTACTGCTGTAGTACTTCAACTCATGCACACACCACAGCCTGCTCTGCGCCTCATCTCAGTGGTGCTGATGATGTACCACGGGCATGTAAAAGCACAACGTCTGTTTGTGGGATTTATTCTGGCAACACTCAAAAGCGTTGTGTGCTAACTGTAAAGGGTTCACTTCCTGCAGTGGAGGTAGAGGCGCAGGACCTGCAACTGCTTACACACCATTGCTGGAAGAACGTTCTCCAGTAGACGGACTTTCAGGGAGCTAATAAAATAATAAAAATAAAACATAATAAAATAATTCTCAAGACGTTTCGGCCACAACGCAAGCAGCCGTCCTCAGGTGAAGACCAGGTCTGTCGGGGAGACAGCAGCCGTCCTCAGGTGAAGACCAGGTCTGTCGGGGAAACAGCTGTCTCCCCGACAGACCTGGTCTTCACCTGAGGACGGCTGCTTCCGTTGTGGCCGAAACGTCGTGAGAATTATTGTATTATGTTTTATTTTTATTATTTTATTACTTCCCTTCTACGTGACTTTACCGAAAGAACCAAGAAGATGAATCCCTGCAGTCACGAAAGCTTTAAATCGAAATTCAGAGAGCTGTTCGAGAGATTATTTTTTTCCTATACTTCCATGCTGGTCAAATGTACAGTCAAACTCGGTTCATCCGTGACCCCATTATACGTGAATGTGTTTTAAAGGGTCGGTAAATGCCGATATCTCTCTGGCAAATACTTCGAATTGTCTGGGGTGGAGACCACGGATACATGGAGCTATTCGGCAAATTATTCAAAAATCTGGGGTTATCCGGGGTAAAGTTGGTAATCAGACGCCAGGACCGCCTCCTGCCACCAAGTCAAATATGGGTGCAAATGCCAATGCACTGCATTGTTGTGGAGCTGCTTGTCCTTTGGAGTCTCTCCGAACATGATGGCAAGCAAGATCCCTTTTCATACCCCATCCATCGCAGCAGCGGCACTCGTGTTGCATTGCTCTCACTCTCAGCCACCAGTCCTTCGGGGTACTCCACTTACATGATGGCAAGCAAGCTCCTTTCCCATCACCAGTTGGCCACGTACGTTGCGAAAGAAGTTCAACAATCATGCGGCACAATAGAAGTGCTGCGTCAGGTGGGCAATTGCTTCCGAGGGATGGGTATGCGAAGGGAGCTTGCTTGCTATCATTGTAGGGGAGCCTCCTTCGGACTTGGTGCCTGAGGGAGCAAGTGCTTGATGATTGCTAGCCTTGTTCATGGGCCTCAACTTGACTGGTGGGCATGCCCCCGTTTGGTCACGTGGTCATCACGTGTCACAGGTGGGCGGAGCTCTTCCAATTATACGCGGTCAGGACCACGGATAACCGGAGGGAGTTACTTGGCAAATTCTTCCAATTATCCGCGGTTATCCGTGCCCCCTCCCCCCGAATAAACGAGTGAATCCCCCGGATATTTGTCACTGGAATAACCGTACCCCTGTTTACTCTGACTAAATGGAGTTGGAATATATAGTATTGAAATAAGTGGAAGTACTCCACACATCCCACCTTCTGATAGACTATCCGGAGTGTACCTATTTATACCGCAAGGTACACAGAAGTGGGGCGGGGGAGGGGGAAGTTGTCCATTGTTGCAACTGCCACGCCAGGAGATCAAACCAGAAGCCGCTGGATTCCAAGTCCACTGTGCTCACCATTATACCATGGCAGTATCACCATCCTGCAGCAGATGGATAATATTTTTTCTTCAACAACATCCCGCCTCTTTTCAAACCTACTGTTTGCAGCTTTATGTAAATGTGACATTGAAAGACGCTCAACCCAAAGTAATTAAAGTCTCGTTTATTCACGTGAGACAAGATGCTTCGTGTAGTTAATTTATGATTAATTCACAAAAATATAATTTATGCTACAATAACAATCTTTGCAAACAAATGTGATGCGATCGCATAAATTTGGGAAAATTGCATTTCAGTGGTATAAGTGACTTTTAAGGAAAACAAATCTGAGATGGTAAATAAATGGCAGAATTAAAATGATGGCACCTGACAATTTAAACTATCTTAATAAAAGCTGGAATTTTGACTGGTCTTGCAATTTATTTTTCAACAAAATATTACTTCCATGTTAACAAAGACAGTCACCACATCACGCGTTTTCGGATGTGCTTCTGTGGCTGTCTGGAACGCTCTTCCTTCCGATATTAGGAAGCCACTGGAGCTATGCACTTTTAAATTTAGATCTAAAACTAATTTCTTTGAAACAGCTTTTGGTGATTAGTACGGTTGGCTACATATAATGCGAAAGAAGTTCAAGCTACATGCAGAAAGTAAAAAAGAACTCAAGGTATAGCTAATTTAACTTTTTTTTTTACTCTGGCTTTTATTTTCAGGATTTGGACACGTATGTTGGTTTTTATTATGATACGAGCTATGTCAGGAACCACAATAATTATACTCTGGCTTTTTGACTGTCTTTATTTCATGAGCTGTCATGTTAGACATGTAGTGAGAAAATACTCAGTTTGAAATCAGAAATGATATTTTACAGACGGGGTGATGAACAAAATTCAAAGAAATTCATGGTAAATAATGACAATGTCTACCTTATCCAACAGGCTCGGAGATGCCGGCCTTTCAGCCTCTGTTTAACAGCGAAACGTCGTACTCAAAAATTGTAAATGTTGTGGTTTCACGCTTCAACACACCAGTGGGCTAAAGCAGTGAACTCTTTGTCTTTTGTCAACGTGATACTTTTTTACTGATTGGCCGTGTCGGGTGGTGGAGGGTTACGACACATTTATAAATAACGCGATGGAAACTCAAAAACGTTGATTATGAATTTCAGCCTCTAACTGAGCGCTTTGGAGGCGAAGGTTGGTGGATCACTCAAATTTGTGAAACCCCCCTTCCCACAGGACTGCGAGGTTACCATGGGATGGCAGCACAGCAAGTGGGTTGAATCCATCTCTATGGAGCGTTTAGTGTTATACCCTGGCATGCATGGGTTTCTCCAGGATTCTCTGAATGGAATTGGCCAAACATCCGAATGCAGGACCCTCCTGAAAAAATAATTAAGACTCAATGAGGCCTTCTTGGCTACATATAGGGCATTATTATTTCGAGGCGGTCGAAACGAACTTGGCTACATCACAATGTATGTGAAACGTCAAATAAAAAATGTATTTCCCTCCTGCAATCCGCCAGGCTAACTGGGTTTTGCAGCTTTCAAGGTCAGACATGCCCAATATAATTATAATAATGATTAATAGTTTTACAGGCCACTTTCATTAATCATGTTGACCTCGGCTAACTGTTTTTTTTGTATATATATATGAATCCAGTTGAGCCGGAATTTCCGTTTGAGAGAACCCATATCTTTATTCAGGCCATAGAGCAAAATGTACCGATTGTATTTATCCAATAAAGATGCCATCCTCTATTCCGACTATTCTCCGAAGCACTGTGGTTTCTTTGTAATTTGGCTCGTGGCTATTTACAACGAACGCGACATGCCGATTGAGTGAAATGTGATTGACTGAAACATTCATGGCCATACCAATTGTACGCGTAGGAGTTGAGGGCCACATCATCAGCTCGTTTTAGCACCGGAGTGTTTTATGGCGCGATTCAACTAAAAAAAATTATATTCATTTTATGCCCCTGATACGATTTGCCTTGCCCCCTGGTAGCATGGAGTTGTGGTAGCAACAGCAGCAGCGCAATCAATGCAGTGCTCTGCATATTCCTTCAAGGTCATGCTTCCGTCACAAGAATATATTTATTGAGGCACCACAGAACCTCACATTCTGTCTGAAGTGAACGTGGGGCATGGGATTTGGCTGCCTGTATAAAAACAACCATTTTAAGCTGGACAGGTGAGAAATTGGCTGTGACATTGTGATAAACATACAATAATCCAACAAAAGTTTAATCACGAGTGAAAAGCACATTGAACTTATTGGCTTCTGAATTATTGTTATGATTTTCAGCAAAGCATGTATTTATATATATTTTGCACTTTGTTAAGACTCATACATTCATATTAAGTAAAATCCATATGGAGAGTTAATGTTTTTCTCGAATTAATATCAGCAGGTATGGCACACTTAATCTTTATTTCTGAATATCTAAAATAAGACGTTGGGATAATGCTTCACATCTTGCACTGAGATTTCCAAAAGCTATGCCGTTTAATTTTTTCCTTCTGTTATTTTAAGGGTCATCCATATTCATTTTCGTGGGTGGAAAAAAAAATCTGATACATTACTTTGTCAAGTTCTGACACCATATGCAAATTCGTGACATTTTAGTTGTGAATGTATGAATGGAAATGGGTTGCAGGGATGGATATGAATAGGGATAGGGCAGGGGAATTTTTTCTTCTTCTCCTGAAGCCTGTCAACCCGTTCGCAAGAAAACACGACACTTTACTCACTCTTCTGCATCTCTCCTAAAATAAAAAAAACCCTTGCTGTAGTTCTTATTTAATAAATCTAATTAAGTCCCATCACAAGGAATTTGAAAACACTCAGAGCGCCAGGCTTCGCCTATTTGGGATTAAAGAAATTTCAATGTTTTATGAAATGTAATTTTCTTTTACTTCCATGACCTACTTGGAAAATCAGCAGGAGCCTGTTGTTGCCTGCAGACTAGTGTCTGGTGAATGTGAAGGTTCAGCGAATGCCACGCAAAAGGGTGGTTATTTTGGAGGGCTTTTGGGTCAGATCAAGCGCCCTCTGAGGGATAAGACAGGTCCATTCAACAAACAACATGCTGTTGCTATACTCCGGTGAGTGTGCACAGTAGCTACGCTCGCATTTTCGATGGTATGCTTCTTGCAGGCATCACAAGAACGTTTCAGCGGTGGACATTTTCGGATGAATAATTTGGGGTGCAGCTGCACTGAGCATATTTTACACGGCTGTCTTGCTTGGTTTATGTTGGATACTTTTCCACAGGGCAGCTAAATACGGCTTTGTTTGCAGGGAATAACAACTGTTTGTTTTCCTAAACATGTTTGTACATTGTACATATCTGTTAATCTTCATGTATATACCGTGCCATATTAAATCATACCTCATGCTCGTGTTATGCAATACCTTTTGACAATACAGGTTTATCTGTTTTGTTAAAGCTTGTTTAGAGCGGGGCTTCGTATTTTGTTGTGATGGCTTAACGGCAACAGTGATCAGATCTCTGCCACTGCAGCCAGTTTTAAAAAGCTTGACGGTCAAACAAATTCTGAGATGTAAAACGTGCCGTAAAATTCGGGATATTGTGGAGTGTGTGTGCTCTATATATGCTCTACATAAATCAAAGGATAGACTCTACGATGAATCTACTTATAATGTGTTTATTTGTAATCGTCGTGGCGTTGAAGTTCAGGAGGCTGTAGAGATGTATTGGAAAATTATACCCTTTTTGTTTCTATCGTAATTGTTTCGTTTTGTTACAGTGGAAAAGCATTAACGCGGGGTGGTTACTAAGCACTGTATTTGGCGTAATTACCTTGGCGAGAGAACAGATCGAGAGTAAGTGCATTCTGAGTTAAACGCTTGGGCAGAGGCAATTCAACAGATCTATGATTAATCAGTTAATTCATTTCCTCTGGGTTTCAAAGTGCGGTTTGCTCAACTGTGTCTAGGAAATGGCCTCGGTGGAGCTGAATCTGACCAGTGTCTTTATTCGTAGCCAAGACACGGCTGATCCGATCTGATGAGCCCCAGTGGGGCACTCTGGGCCATAACGTTTCTGAGTTGCAGTTAAAAGAGACGCTTGTGTGGCAGGATGCAAAGGGATTAGGAGTCGTTTCAGAGGTCGGTGTGGAGCCTGGTGGGGGTGGAGTATCTCCATGATATATTGAACACATACAAACACTCTGATGTGTTTTTTGGGGGTTTAGCACGTTTTGTTCAGAACGAAATTCCAATATTTCGCTCCGTGGGCTTGGATCTTCTTCCGGAACTGAATTGGAACTTAAAGCTCCATGCACAAGGAGAAAAGTGTGTAATATTATTCCAAACGCCACGTGGTACGACTCGAAAACACACCAGAGAGGCATACAGCACAACCTCGAAAAATAAGTACCCATTAAAGCTAGTGGTTACATATTGCGAACAACTTAGGCTGTAGGTAAATATTCAATTATATGGAGAGATTAAAAAAACTATTAAATGTATACATAGGCTTTCACGACAAATATTATGATTCATGTGAGTTTATTTTGGGCTAAATCATGTGGGTATTATGTACATTTGTTTTACTATAGCCCTCCACCACCCAACATTCCACTTTATTGAAAAACCCCAATCATTCGCACATTTTCCTACGTAACGACTTGATTTGACCGGCCCTGTGGGGTGGTGAAGGCTTATAGCTAAAGCAATTGACATTTATACCCGCACGATTTAACCTAAAATAAACTAACGAGAATCAAGGTTTTTTTTATTAATGCGACGGTCTTAGGTCAACATGCACATGTGTGGTGACAGCGACTGCCTCACGGAAGCATTCGGTTTCTGTTACGAGCGCATGTCACGCCACCAGAGCACAGATGAAAAACCTAATAATTCGCCAATGATTTCGATGTAAAGCTTTCGTGACTGCAGGGATTCATCTTCTTGGTTCTTTCGGTAAAGTCACGTAGAAGGGAAGTAATAAAATAATACAAATAAAACATAATAATAAAAATAAAACATAATAAAATAATTCTCACGACGTTGCGGCCACAACGCAAGCAGCCGTCCTCAGGTGGAGAACAGGTCTGTCGGGGAGACAATGAATTACCGCGGGGTTTAAGAGATTCGTAACAGTGTTTATTTGCATTCATTGATTCATCCGGTGAGACTGGCTCTTGATGAGAATTGTTATATTCAAGCTATCTAAAGTGTTATGCTGACAATGTGGCAACACACCAAATGCCCTGCTGGTCTATGCTGCTGCTGCTTTTTGTGTGATTAATGAGTGGCGAGTTTTGTTGGGATTTGTCCATCCCTACATCAGCAGAAATTTCAGACCTCGTGGCAGAAAGTGCGATTGGGCTTTTATAATAGCGGACGGAGTTAGTTTCTCAATACCTGGAAAGCACAGTTTTCAGATTGAAGAGTTAAATCTGCAACATGTTCTGTCGTGCAAGACGTTGTGGCTGTAGATCACGCTTTCTCATCATTCTCCGAGACCACTGCTTTTGATATTATAGACCACTCCATGCCTAATGTAGGCATCCTATCCACTTCTATTTTGGTTCAACTTTCACCTCTCAAACGACCCCTTCAATGTGTTTCACAAGTCCTCTCTTCCTCTGAAAAAAATCCCGTTGAAATTTGTGTCCCAAAACGTTCCATCCTCGACCTCCTCCACTCTCAGTGAAGGCGCACGTAGTGCGCTTCGAGTGTGCACCTCCTGAATTCTTGACACTTCAATGGCAAAGAGTTGTGAACACTTGAAGTTGTCATTGAGCAGGACCTCGCATCTGCACCACATATCCGGCGGCGTCTGCTTTCATTGAGGCCCCAACCTCGATCTCTGCAACTCTGCGGCATACCGCCCCCCCCCAAATAAAAATCCCCTCGTCTCCAAACTTCAGATGATCCGAAATGTGATTTCCAAGCTTCTCAGCCACACCTGTAAATGAGACCGCACTCCAATCCCTAAAATGGGGGTTCCTCAATCGAATCTCGGGTCATCTTCAAGATTTTCCATGGACTCGTCACTACTTACCTCTCCGCTCCTATCTCAGTCTACTCGCTTCCTGCAACCAAGGTTATCTTGACGTAGTAACTAATTGACACGTTGTGTTTACGTGACAACTCTTACTTATTGGCTGTGTCAGGTGGTGGCGAGTTAACAACACTTTTATATTTATGCGATCTAACCCCCCAAAACACTTTTATGAAGAATTATATTGGTCGCGAAAGCCTACTACATGTTTAAAGTAAATGACTGTGATTCTGACGTGCGGAGCCAAACCCAATGTTGCTTGAAAACCACGAGAAAGAGGTGGGCCTGGACTCTTAAGTGAAGTTATAGATTTAATGCATTCCTGTGCCTCTATTATATTCCCCCCCCCCCTGAATTGTTCAGTGAACAATGATATGTTTATTTTATGCATATCGTTAAGGGATACTACAGTGATGTAATGGTAAGCACACGCAATAAACAGGTCACCAGTTTGATGTACCAGCCGAACAGTTCAAACAATGGAGCAATGCCTCTTAAATGCCACCACCACTACATTCTTGGTTTTTTCGGTAAAGTCACGTAGAAGGGAAACAATAAAATAATAAAAATATAAAACAATACAATTCTCACGACGTTTCGACTGCAACACAAGCAATCATCATCATGTGTGAAAAACACAGCAAGAAAAAAAGTTCTACGTGACTTTACCGAAAGAACCAAGAATATGAATCCCTGCAGTCACGGAACCTTTAAATCGAAATGCCACCACCACCGTTCATCCAGCAGTATATTTATGCCACAAGTTAGTCGATCGGTGTGTCTCGTGTGGTGGGGTAAAGCGTGGGTCCTCTCACCTCTTCCAAAACGTCTGGGCAGCATGGAAGAGTAGGCTAAATACCTGCTCGAGTGTCTCTCTAAACTTCTTCTAATAGAGGCCCTTCCTCTTGCAGTGCCGTGAGCAAAACATTGCAGGGGTGCACCTTTACCCTATTCACTTTGAACATGACGTAATAAATACACTTTGCAGTAAATAGGAACGTTAAACTTTACATGTTATGCTATCTGATTTGTACTAAAAACAGCATACCTTTCCACATAGCGTGTGTCTTCAACGTGAAAACCTGGAAATGTTAATTACCCGCTCGCACACATCACCGTGAATTCTTCAAATGCATCTCTAAACGTGTTGACGCTTGTGAAATGTTTTCTCAGAGCCAGCTACATTATTCTCTATTTTACCTACGATATTGCCATGGGACCTTTTGCATTTTCAAGCGAGCAAAGAAGTCTGAAGGAAACAGAGCATTTTAAAAACAATTAAATTTCACTTTATTCAGCTGGAGGGAAAAAAAGGGAATGTTCCATCTTGATGAGTTGTAGTATTAGATTTGAAAGTTACATATTTCAAATGCATGGCAATAAATGTAAGGTTTGTAGAATACCGTAGATTGAATATTCGATGTTTGTGTTGCACGTAAACTTGTCAGCGTGAAAGATTCCGTGCTGCTTCGTTTTGTCGTGAAAAAGCAACTGCAAACATTTGCACATTACAGTACTCATAATTCAATTCTCATGAATATCTGTTGCACCGTTTAATAGGAAAGTTAGTGCACCTGCCAAGCAACACTTACCTGTCCATCATCGATATAAAAGAAACCGTTTTAATGTTATAGCTGCAAATAAGAAAGCTAAAGAGGCAATAAGATCAATGTTTACCATCTAGCTCGTGTCACGCCTCTCCGTGTGGCAGCTCGTGGGATATCTGTGACATTCACCTCCAACCTTCCGACCCGAAAAGCAGCAACCCAAGGCATACTGTTGTATCCGCGGAACCATCCCTGGAGATTGAGTTAAGATTGATTGGTGTGTTTTTGCAAGGTTTCATTGGTACCGGAAGGCAGACACACGGAGAGACGGACAGAGGTGATGGGCAAATATACCGCAATGAATTGCTCCTGCTCACCCCGACTCATTGCCCTTTGCAGTCATTTGAAAAAAAAAGGTTCTAAAGCACACGTCAATTGCAATTAAAGGCAAATGCCTTGACTGGAGAGAATATATCCAATTCGTAATTGCAAGACTCATTGTTTACAGCCGGGGAGCACCCTCGACCAACAGTGGAAAGATGAAGAGTGGTGGGGGGGGGGTCGGTTAGGGGAAAAAAGCATGGCAGGGAGTCGGGGGTAGGGCAGGGCAATGATCCATTCAGTTTCTGGTGTCATACTCCCCTGACGGACGTTTTGCGAGGAGCACTCGCTCGTGCAAGACTGCGACTTGCTGATCTTGCGGAATTCTCACCTCAATTCCTAAGCCTCTTAATTTAAAACCTGCCAACCCTGCCCGGGGCCTGTCACACTATTTCCTCCACACCACTCCCATGCCGGCCCCCCCTCGACCCATCGTCTCACTCCCTCGGCCACACCGTTGCCTGTGACCAAATCACCCCGAATGCACCCAGCCTCATGGATCTCTCTCGGAAGCCAAAAGTGAGTTCAGCCTGGTTACTGCTCGGATGGGTAAACCTCGAGTGCCGACCAGCTGTTGGAGGCGTGAGACTGCGAGGTGGCAAGGAGATGCCAGGAAATTAATGGGCGTCTTACACACACACACATGTGTGTAAGACGTGTGTGTGTGCCTATTCTATGTGGGGAGCGGTAGTGTAGCGGTTAGCGCAGTGCGCTATGAAACTTGGCACCCGGGTTCGATTCCCGCTCACAGCCAACACCAGTGACGATTATCTGATCCAGTCCTGGTCCTGGGCTTTTCCTTGGTCGACTCGGCCTCAAATGAGTACCTGGTGCAGTATGTAAACACCTACCCCCTCGTGTGCTGTGCCGGCCTTCATAGGTGCTCGCTAACAGCACTTGCCCCAACAGTCTGTTTAGACTATATGGGGATCTTTGTATTTAATCTTTGTCTTCTATGCTTGGGGGGTATTCACTGGGTTCTGGTTTCTTCCCACGTCAAGCAAATCCCTCATTAGTGGTATTGGCTAAACATACCGATGGAAGATTCACCTGTAAGAGGGTCTTGAGACTCGGCGAGGCTTTCCTCGGTAAATAATTGAAATTATTATTGCGACTCCCTCCCCCTCTTACAAATTGGGTCCTGGAAGCCACCAACACAAACTTGCAAAATACAAACTCATTATGCATTGTTATGGAGCATTGTGAGCAATTCCATACATAAGCAGGCCTCGGTTCTGTGTCTACACAACTACCAGTATCACGTTTTAGTCCATCGGCGTATTGGCTGTTCAGACCAATGTTATTGGCCGTAGTAAAAAAAAAACCTGTGGACCAGTTTCCACCTTCCCCATCTCATCAAGCAGAGTCAGACTTGTAAAACACATGCTGTTGGTTGGCACCGATGTTGCTGACAAAAGCACTCCCGCTATAAACGAGGGGCTCCTGCTCAACTCAAAAAGCCACATTGACACGTGCATTGTGGGTTGCTGTGGAGCATCACGGGTAACAACATACGTAGACCGACCTCCGTTGCTTCTGCGGTGCAGTGTGAGCAGCCCGGGAAGGAAGAGGGAGGGGGAGGCAACGGAGGGAAAAGGGGAAATGGCAAAAAGTGGAGGCTTCAGGAACCCGCACAGGGAGGCAGGAAGGATGCCATTAATCGGCCAGAGCAGGGTCAGCGTGATGCCACAGCGGAAGGAAGCCCAGAGCTCTCCCGTGCGTGCGAAAACTTTGGTGTGTCCCGTACACATTTGCAGACGAGGAAAAGGGATTGGTAATTGTTTATTTGAACAGCCAAGCATTTATGTTCATTGCTTTTTTTTTGCAAATCGGCATAAATTCTCAAATGAGACCTTGCAATGAACCATGGTTTGTGGTGTGTTCTACATGCACGTGCCCTTGTCTTTACGCATATGTGCGTTGCTACACGTCTGTCATTGAATTGTGCGTGTGTGATTTTGATTGTAGTGTGTAGTAATATGGGACATTGCAATGAATTATACCGGTGATTTGCCCGACATGTACATCCCATGTCTTGTTGTGTCCTCATGCATGCATGCATTGCTGCACTTCTGTTGTTGATTTGTGTGTATTTGAATTTGATCGAAGTATAACTAAGGCATTGCAGTGGTATAGTGGTTAGCGTGTTGCTAACCACTATACCACGGCCAGAGCTAACATCGGCGGCAAGTGATACTGGAGCCTCGCCTGCCCTTTACCTCTTTCCCCAACTGACCAGCATGGTGAAGTATGGTCAAACCCCTCCCCCTCCTTAACCGATGTGCCGTCGTAATGTCGTCTCCTGTTGGTAGATTGAGAAAAGCTGAAGTCTCTTTTATTTTTACGTAATGATGATCTTTTAAATCGTCCATGTGTGTGCTGTGTATTAGGTTGTGGTGTGGTGAAAGCACATATTTATTGAAATACTCGTTTCAATTGGCATTTGACCAAACCTGGGCCTCCACTAGGTCAACTCAGCCTTAGATTAGTATATGGTACTGTGTACGAAAATTTGCATTAGGTAGACAACACTGTTTTGACAATGTGTTGGTTCAATCACTCCCTCGAGTGTAGTGCAAGCCTGACTAGGTGACTCTAAATAGCACTTACCCTGGAAATCTATACAACTATAGTTAATGGGGGCTTTGATTTATTTTCTTCTATATTTGTGAACCCAGACGAATGCATGGTGGCATTTTTGCAGAACATTGCTCATGGTTTCCATTTAACAAATCGCTGAGTTTTGATGTTACTCTGCTCTGCTGAAGTATTGTTTGTTGAAGTTGCTAAAACAATCTTTATCACAGCTCTCAAACTTTACATCTCGCACATCTCCACGTTTATTTTTACGTTCGCGTCCAATTTTCCACATTGGTGTTGTCTTTCGAATGGCCTTTAAACGTCTGACTATTGTAATACGAATACATGTACAGCCCTCTGGTCAATCCACTGCTGTATAAGGGCCTCCCCCATGTTTGCGCGAGTCATGCCCTTTGTTTTCTGCAGGCAAACCTCATTGAGTCTCAAGACTCTTTTTCAGGAGGGTCCTGCATCGACATGTTTGGCACGTGGGAAGAAACCGGAATGCCTGGAGAAGACACAGGCTCATAAGGGAATAAGCCCTCACTTTTTCTACGCAGACGGATTCAACGCACTTGCCCTACTGCTACATCCCGCTCACGGTCAACACCAAGTGACGATTATCTGAACCGATCCTGGGCCTCCCCTAGGTCGACTCAGCCTCCAATGAGTACCCGGTGCTTTATGTAAACATCGTCATTTGGAAGACAAAGGCGACCGGGCGTGGTGTTGACCACCCACCCCCTCGTGTGCTGTGCCGGTCTTCATAGGTTGCTCGCAAACGGCACTTGCCCCAACAGTCTGTTAGAGGCTACATGGGAGATCTTCGTCGTTGTTGATCCACCAACTCAAGCGTGGGCCCACCACACCCAGGCTCTCGCTCAGCATTGGCTCTCACGCTAATGTACATCTCCGCTTGCTCGGCGCAATTGTCTCTTTTTCTGCATACCGTGTTTATTTTATTGGGAAGAACGTTGTTTGGCTTTCCCTTTAACAAAGTCGTGTTCTGTGATACTTTGCGATCGCCTGAAGGGGGGGGGGGGGGTAACCCTCCAAGAGTAAATCACGTGGGCCGTGTTATCCTTGCAAAGTTTGAGTTCTCCGCACTGAACATGAATAAACAAACTCGCAGATTAAAAATCAAGGCCCTATAAATAAATCCTGTGCATACCACCTTTGTGGTACACACTTGGTGTCCGATATTTAATGTTTATTCGCTGATGGTGTGGGCAGAATTGTTTTTCTAATTGACAGCACTTCTACTGTTCCACCACAACCCCCCCCCCCCCTAATCCCCCTCCCCTACAACACCCCCCTAACTTAACCCCCTACTAACCCCCCCACTTACCCCCCCCCCCCCCACTAACCTCCCTCACAACACCCTTCCACTACTATCCCCCACTAACCCCCCTCCCACTACACCCCCTCCCCCCCCACTTACTCCCCCCCCCCCCCCACTAACCTCCCTCACCTCCTTCCACTAACCCCCTTCCCCACTAAACCCCCCCCACTTACCCCCTACTACCCCCCCCCCCACTTAGCCCCCCCACTAACCCCCCAATTACTCCCCTCACTAACTTCACCCCCCCCCCATTAACCACCTCCCCCACTTACCCCCCCCTCACTTACCCCCCCCCCCCCACTAACCCCCCCCCTGCCCCACAACCCCCACCCCAGCATTGGGTTCACACGTCTTCACAATCATCGACATGCACAGCGCGAGGTGCACGCCTCTCCTCGCATAGCCACGTGTCACGGCCAAACAGCCACCCACCCACATTCAAAATAATTAATAAGGCAATTGTTAGCGAAAAAAAAATATATATATATAACACGCAGCACGAGAGAAATGATGATAGATACACTTATACAAACATACATATGCACGTCTTGTAGACGTGCCAGTACTCGTGGCAAGGACTTTTGAAGGATGTTGAAGCTGCGACGGGACTTTGCTTACCCTCGCAAAGCCTCGGTGGATGCACTCGCCAAAACATTGTAAATTAGAATGTGGTGATATTGCCTGTGCTTTAGATAGGGGGGGGGGGAGTAATATTTAACGAAACGTGCAAATATATAGTGCATGAGGAAGCATTCGCAAAAAAATTGTGGGTAGTGCGGGCGTTTATGTGATGCTAAAACGTCAATAAGTGTGACATTGCAGTGCAAATTACGTGCAGAATTATGTGAGAGATGTACAGAATTTATGGCGATTGCCCAACCCTAGCCACAGGCATTGGGTCATCAATTTCAGGCTCTCGTTTGATTATTGCACCGTGTTCGCATTTATCAACCTCGCGACGTTATGTAAATGTTCAAGTTTAACTGCGCTCGCTTCTTTAAGCACTTTCATGACCAATCATTTAAGGGGATATTAACATGCTTTTTAAAATGTTAGGAACGGAGTACAACATGGTCCATACTCTTTGGTTCTTTCGGTAAAGTCACGTAGGTAGAAAAATCAAATAAAACTAAAAATAATATATTCTTAGGTTTTATCGGTAAAGTCACGTAGGTAAAACAATTAAAATTAATAAAAGTAAAATAAAAAATAAAATAATTTTTGATTTTTATTTTATTTTTATTTTACTTTTATTAATTTTAATTTTTTACCTACGTGACTTTACCGAAAAAACCTAAGAATATGAATCCTTGCAGTCACGAAAGCTTCAAATCTAGAAATAAAAATAATATATCACGACGTTTCGATCGCAACACAAGCGGTCGACCTCAGGCGGCGGGGAAAAATAATCCAGCAGTGGAACTGCTGAACCAGCGAATCGCTCGCTGGTTCAACAACGTCGTAATATATAACTTTTTGTTTTACTTTCTTTTTCTACCTACGTGACTTTACCGAATGAACCAAAGAGTATGGATTCCTGCAGTCACGAAAGCTTTAAATCAAGATACAACATGGTCCTTTAGGCTCTGCGTCACACCTAATTGCGTGCGTAGTCACCTGCAAAGGTGCAAAGTGTATTTTCAAACGCTGATACACAGCCATAGCAAGGCACTGATTGATTTAATTATTAGATAATTCAAGTATAACTTCGGAGAGTGACCCATGCAGAGCGCTGCTGTCATCTAGTGGTGCTATTTGTTTTGGCAAGGTTATTAAGAAAACAAATAGTCATATGCAGGCATATGAAAACCCGTGCACTCACATCAGGTCAAAGCGCTTGGGGGGGGGGTGAACGTTTTAATTTATTTTGGAACCAAACGATGCGCACAATCAACCAAGAGCTCTGGGGATATTGAGGATTGATGCTGGATTGGGTGTAAGGGGGCATTTGAGTGGGCGACTTCCCTCTGGCCCGGGTACATAATAGTTTTGGTAATGGAGCAGCTGCCTCGAACTGCAAACTCGACACGTCGCGTACGCTACCAACAGTACAGCCCGGCAGATGATGATGTCACCGCGATGCGTACCAAGTGTACCACAACCTGATTCCGTAACCTTTCTCACAAATCGCCTTCCACATTGTAAAGTGCATCCGTACTGCGACGAATGCATCCAGCGCGTATCCCTGGATATGAACGGCTTCCTGTGCAATGAACAATGAGGTCACATGTTGCGTCCCGGGGTCTGTGTACGTGTGCAAGTGCACGTGTCGGATCATTCGCAGGCCCCTTCATATGTACGTCTGACACTGACATTTAAAAAACAAAAACTTTGTCGAACGTGATGGGGGTAAGTGTTTTGAGAACAACATACTTTATTCATCACTGTGATAATCATCGTTTCAATGAGAGATTCATTGTATAATCGTGGTGGAGTATTGCCACAGTCGTTCGCACCCTGCACTTTGGATGCAGTAACCTGAGCTCGATTCACGGCCATGGCTATTATTGGTGGTGAGTGATATCTGAACTGGAGCTGGGCCCCCCTCATTCAGCCTCAGATGATCACGGTTGGCTACGTATGGTGCGAAAGAAGTTCAACATACATAGTGTACATACATCCGATACTGGTATGGAGTTGAGAGGACTTTATCCAAGTGATGATTGACAGATGGCTGTAAATTATTATTAATATGATTGAGTTTCATGAGTATTTAAACGGTATTCTTTGTAATGTATATAAAATACACAAATACTTACAATCTAGATAGGTACACAGTATACATTAGGTCTCCCACACAAAATTAAAATATTAAACTGGCCCAGTGATTTTACCATCCCACAAAGTTCTTGTGTAGCCCACAGCTGTGACAGTAGAATGTGCTTATTTAATGTTTTGATCCAGATATGCCCAGGATATAAATGTGCCGACTTGTGTTTCTCAGAGGGTCAGTGTCACATGTGTCCAATTCAGTTAATGTAAATGGCATTAATTATCATTTTAAAAGCATCAATTATTCAATCAACTGTATCGGACGCAACTGACCACACAGAAAAATATGTGCTGGCTCATATTCGTAAACTAAACAAAAAAAAATCCGTAGCTATAGACTAGTATTTAACGTAATTTTCTTTATTAAAGCAACAATGTTAAAGAATATACAGCAAACAACAATATGAGGTGATAAAAAAGGAACACTTTGGTCTTAGGCGAGGCCCTGGTGCAGCACTTTTCCAAAACAACAAAAAAAATCACACACAGGCCCTCTCAAATGTGTATCTCTTAATTGTGCACATTGCTACATTGATGCCTGTTGGTACTGTTTGAGCCTCAGACACATCCGCTAGTTTGCAATAGTCATGAAAAAAAATAAAGCGCGGTTAACAAGAAACAGAATGCCTCATCACTTCCACCCTCGGCTGCGTTCACGTGGCCAGCTGGGATGACGACGAACACAGGATGTTCGTCTGCAGATGCGTCGAAGGAAATTGTAGCCGATGTCTTACGACTGCTGGCGGTGTACCTCACGTGGCAGAAACATTTTTAGCGCAAATGCCGCCGTGCGCAATCCGCTCGTCTGTGTCGCCCGGGATGCATTTTTTTTTACGACAAGACGCCACCTGAAGTGTCATTGCGGGAGTGTCCCGCCTCTGAGGTGCAAAAAAAAAAATCGGATATATCATGGGAAGAAGAATATTTCCAAGTACCATGGGAGGGCAGAACTATATATGAATGCGTTGTCTTTAGTGGTCCATTATTATGCAAGTGACATAACAAAACGGGACTTTTTTTTTCAAACATCCCTCAGGAATGGCGACCTCAATAGAAGGAACGTCCTGTGGAGGGGAAAAAAACCAGGATAGGTGGCAACCCGAGCCAACACCGATGACTGTTTCAGTGATGTCTGGTCACACAGCCGGCTCCATGCAATGCCCCTGGACATGCAAACCCAGGTTCGCTCCGCCTCCCGCAGCCCAAGTGAAGCATGATCCTTGCACGGTGAAGGAAAAAAAACCACGTTGACGTCCTCACTGATGATCTGAGGGCCACGCATGTGGTCCCAGTAGAATGTGCTGTGGATCACCTCCTTATATGGACAGATGGTAGACTGCTTGTGACTAAGATTCAAACAAGAGCAACGGCTGCGCCGATGTCAGTATCATATCCTCAGCATCAAAAACCCCACGGTGGTTTTGTGCAAATAAGTAATGAAGCGAATAAAAAAATAATGATGAGTCGCTGAGTCTAGACCTGAAGTTGGAGAATGCTGCCAATCCTCTTGAAAATATTCCAAATCGGACATCTCTGTGATGAAATGACTCACTGTAGACACTTTAGTGTTGAATACATTTTGAGCGAGCGTGTGTGTGTGTGTCAACTGTGACAGCTGAAAAAGAAAGCCGATGATTTGTTTTAAGAAGTGGGATGGAGAGAATGAACTAATGGCAAGAAACTTTTGCTGATGAACACGAGCCACCAGCTGCGTTGGAGAAATTCCAGTCACAACTTGGAATCGCTACACGTTGACCACATCAGTAGACAGCTGTGCATGGGCAGTAAAGACACTGGAGTGGAAGGGTTCCAATAACTGCGACATTACATCGTCGACAATGAAGCGGACATGAAACGTGGATGAGCCAGCTGTTTCTTGTCCTTCGTTGTGGTGGAAACCCTAGGCATGGTAATTATGAAACAATAAGGCTGATAACTGAGGAAAAATAACGAAAAGCACGGCTGCCGAAGGAATCGGCAAGTCGTGGATCAGCCAGCGATGGCACAAGAGGCACGTGTTTTGGTTCAAAGTTCAAAGTTCATTTATTAGGTATAGCCCTGTGAGCCGTTCGGCTCTTGAATCGGGTGCAACCGCAACAAACAAAAAACAAAAACATGAACAAGAAAACATCCTAAAGTGACTATGTGCAAACAGAAAATCCAAGAAAAGACAGCAAAATATTGCAGAAAAATCACCGTACACCAACCCTGTGCAAATGTAATGCGGGCGTAAGCGACCTTCCGGATGTGACGTCACGGGGGGTGGAGTCATGTGACGTGGGTGGAAGGTTCGGGTCCTTAAGTGGGTAAACCGGAAGGGGAAGTCAGTCGGGGTGTGAGCGGAAAAGAGTGAGGCCACGCGGGCGAGTGAGAAGAGGGGGGGCACCGACGGCCATCGGGAGCCAACCCCGAAGACAAGAGGAAGCTGCGGAGTGGTGTGCAGCTGCAGAGGAGACAGCCAGAAGGGCTGCATGTTAGAGGCAGCGGTGTGGCTGCCAGGTGGAGCTGCGGAGAGAGAGAGAGAGACAGCACGAGGCTGTCAGAGCTGCGGAGGGAGAGAGGGAGACAGCACGAGGCTGTCAGAGCTGCGGAGAGAGAGAGGAGTTGCAGCGAGTACAGCCAAGGGGGGCTGTGTGAGAGAAACAGCAGCGGGGCTGCTGTTGTGGATCGGGCCGACATTGGAGTCAGCACCGTGGGGAAGCTACAGAGTAAAGACAGCCGTGTGGGTGTACAGCACGAACCGAATAAAGGACACTGAGCCAGACATCGTGGTCCAGTCGTTTATTACACTGGTGTCGGAAGTGCAACGGCATGTCGAAACAAGTGAGGAAGAAAGTTAATCCGGCGCCTGCATCGGCTTCTTCGTCCGACGACGACGAACTCCCTCCAACCACGGATCCTGTTGGGGTGGTGGAGGAGAGCCCGGCTGAGGCGACCACGGGAACGGGAGTGGAGGATGTTGGCGCGGTGGCGGGTCCGTCGACATCATCAGACGCGGACCAACGATGGCAAGCGATGGCGGTACAACTGGAGGCACTTAAGGACGTCCTGGCGCATCTGTGCCATCTCGTCGCGCCAGGGACGATGGAGGACGCAGTTGGTGCTCCGCGGGCCGCCACGTTGCCTGTCCTGCAGCCGCCATTGCCCACGCGGCAAGAGGCCGCCATTTTGCGCGCTCCGCGGCGCCAAACCGCCATCTTGGCCACGCCGCGGGCCGACGCCATTTTGAATTTGCCACCACAACCACCACCATTGGAAGACGGCGGGAAGAGGAGTCGGAGTCGCCACCTTACAACGGTTAAAGAATTTTCCGTCGGTGGGGACTGGAGCGCGTTCGCCTGCCGCTTCTTGGCGGCGGTACGCACAGCAAGATGGACCGATGCGGAGGCTTTGGAGGTGTTGCCGACTCTCCTGGACGACGAATCTGTCCGATTCTTCCGTTCCATAACGACCGATAAGAAGGCAACTTTACGTGGTGTTTTTCAAGAAATGGCCGATGCTTATGAGCCACCAGATGATGCGCATCGGCGATTTGCTCAACGACAACGAGCACCAGAGGAGTCGCCCGTGGCGTTCAGGGGTGCGGTGCTGGAGCTGGCCATGGCAGCTTATCCTGAGACGCCACAGGACCTGCTCGAGCCTCTCATATTAGGGAAAATGTTGGAGCTGTCTCGGGATCTAGGGATCCCCATGCCTGTGTGTGGGCATGAGAAGCTAACTTCCCAGACGGCTGCTAAGTGTCTCGATGCGCAATTCAACCTCCGTCGCTGGAAACAAGTGACGGCGTGGACGGGGGGGCCCGTCAAAGAAGGGGATGCGCTGGGGTGGAACCCTGCGCAGGCTGTCTATGTTCCGGATGACCGGGGCCCTCAACAGCTAACGGCCGCCTCCGCTCCATGGACGGGACGCGGCGGGCCGAGACCGCGCGCGGCGCTACCAGAACGGGGCCGTCAGGAGGCAAGGCCTGCGCTTCGGCGCAACGAGGCCGAATGTTTCCGCTGCGGGCGTAGGGGCCACTACGCCAGAGACTGCTGGGTCCGCTTCCCGGCTCCGCCGCAGCAGGAGGCCTCGGCACCGGACAAGTCGGCTAAAGATCCTCCGAAACAGACAGGCCGGCCGTGACATTGCGGGGGACGAGGGGCCCTGCTCGGAGGACGCCTGCCAGGTCTGCGGGACCTTCGAGCCCTGCAGCCCTTCCGACCCAGCTGCGGGCACGGTCACAGGACAAGCCCAAGACTAACTCTTTAGGGACATGGGACGTCGGTGGACTTCCAGCTGCGACAGGGGGATTACCCCCTGTCATTCCTCGACTTTCATCGCGTTCCCGTTCTGCGAGTGGGCCGCCGACCGTCCGGGACGGGCCGGCGACCCGCACACGTTCCAAATCGCTTACGTTTCATTGATTGTTGCTGTGTTGTTATTTTTTTTTTCTTACAGTTGTATTTATTGCATGCTTTTTGTACGTTCGTTGATGCTAATTGTGTTGTTCTTGCTGTTACATTTTATGCTTAGTGTCCTTTAGGGGGGGAAGCTCGGTTCGCCGCATTACGATTTGCTATTGGTCAGCCAAGGTCGGCTGGGATTTTTCTACGGGGGAGGGTGGTGTAATGCGGGCGTAAGCGACCTTCCGGATGTGACGTCACGGGGGGTGGAGTCATGTGACGTGGGTGGAAGGTTCGGGTCCTTAAGTGGGTAAACCGGAAGGGGAAGTCAGTCGGGGTGTGAGCGGAAAAGAGTGAGGCCACGCGGGCGAGTGAGAAGAGGGGGGGCACCGACGGCCATCGGGAGCCAACCCCGAAGACAAGAGGAAGCTGCGGAGTGGTGTGCAGCTGCAGAGGAGACAGCCAGAAGGGCTGCGTGTTAGAGGCAGCGGTGTGGCTGCCAGGTGGAGCTGCGGAGAGAGAGAGAGAGACAGCACGAGGCTGTCAGAGCTGCGGAGGGAGAGAGGGAGACAGCACGAGGCTGTCAGAGCTGCGGAGAGAGAGAGGAGTTGCAGCGAGTACAGCCAAGGGGGGCTGTGTGAGAGAAACAGCAGCGGGGCTGCTGTTGTGGATCGGGCCGACATTGGAGTCAGCACCGTGGGGAAGCTACAGAGTAAAGACAGCCGTGTGGGTGTACAGCACGAACCGAATAAAGGACACTGAGCCAGACATCGTGGTCCAGTCGTTTATTACACAAATATCCCAGTGGGATGCAAGTCAAACAACAACAACAACATGTCGCTGAGGACTGGAAGGGTCCCTACCATCGATGTGGATACTGTGCAAGTGGATCTTTGATATCCACTTGAATGTGGGCTCCCAAAAAGCATTCGGTAGCTCAGATGCAGCCATTGTTTTTTTGCCGTCAAGCCGCTCTTGTTTGAACTTTAAGTGTGAAAACACGAGACCGCATCTGAATTGTAAAAGATGTGACCAGGGTACAGCATATCGTGTCATACATCAGTGTGGAAAAACTAAACTATGGTGACTGTCAATGTGATGGCCGAATGGCAGTGTTGACGTAGGATTATTGATGGACCATCATGGGCAGTTTATTGATATCACTGGATTCATCATCGATAAGCACAAACCGCACATGAATATTAAAATATGGTGATGACAGCTGTTGAATGGTGGTCTTCAGTTGATTGCCAATACGTTAATGTTCGTGTTATTTGGTAAGAAACTGACGAAAATGAACAGCAAGATCTGCAAATATGTGGTAGGATATAAGATAATATTCACGGTCAGTTTTCTCTTTCGCATCAGTACATGGACTTGGATAACTTGAGGAGAGCATGGGTCTTTATGAAGCGGAATCGACATATAAAGATACGTCTGTATTTCACTGACGTGAATGTCAGTGGTGGTGTCATAAATTATGTTCATATATTTAAAAAAGGTATCTCCTCATTGCTCGTGCAGTGATGCTATCTTTTGTCTTGTCAAGATGTTCAATTAAAGGGACTCAAAGATGGCAATAATAAGTGACATCATTGCCTCCCTTTCAATATGCCCATACATTACCATTCTCAGTTCTGACACAAAATTATCCATGCACAAGATAAATCTAAGAATCATACGTATTTTATAAGGATGCTTGTAAATATCTGGTTGCACTGGACTAATTTTTCATTGTTTCTCAAGTGAAAATTAACATATACCCAGAGTGCTTATTTAAATGATCCATTTTGCCTTTGGTTGTACATTTCCTGGGACCTGTCCAAAATGAAATTTACAAATGCCACACGTTAATTATATTTTCTCCAACTGCCCCACGTTGGAATGAAATTAGGGTTTCCATCACGACGCATTCCTGACTCAGTAAATCTCAATTTACGTGGCAGTTATGTTAAACAGCTTCTCTGTCACTCCTCCCATGGAAATCTATCGCTTGGCTTCGCTTATGATTTAAATTTAGCTTCAGATTTCGGCTTCAAAGTATTTAAAGAGTACACCGTAAATGTGTACTTGGTGTCCGTGTGAATTTTGCAATCCAATGCGAGTGTGTGTGTGTGTGTGTGTTTTTTTTGAGAAGCCTGGCTACATGTGTATGTATTCGCTTCTGAAAAAGAGCTATATAGCTCAGTGGGCCTTACATGCTAAAATACAAAGTTTAATGAACGCTGCAACCTGTGCCAAGAAATGTTTCAGCTGGGTGGCAATCGGGTAGAAGTTCCAGTCATATCTGCCCAATATAAGCTTGATTTGTGTATTCTGTGGACTAATTGCACTATCTGTTGTACCTTTAAAAATATTATGACTGTCAGAAATTTGCTTTTCAAACATTTCTTATAGATTTCACACAGAATAGTAACACAATAGTAGCATATTTCTACTTAATTGTTTTTATAGGAATTTACCTGTTCATAAATGTGAGTGTGTTAGAGTAAATACAAGTGAAATAAGCATTATTTTGTTACTGTTTGTTCCGAGAATTTCATCAATGTAATTATATGTGCAGGTTCAAACAATGCAATGTACCCATTGTGATCATGTGCATTTGGGAATATATTTGTTGCACAACATATACAAACACTTCACAGTAACTCCCTTCGCTCCAGCTGCTCTGCTTGGGGACGTGAAATATCTCATGCCAGCTTTGAAAATGTGGATTTTTTTGCGTGACGAAATAAAAAAAAATATTTACAGAAGTGAATCCACAATATGAATGACCAGAGCGCTGATCTGTATCGCAAAAAAATCCCGGGTTAAAATCCAGGCAGCCACCAGGTGAAGCGAGATGTGGGTCCCAGTGACTGCACATAAAATATCTGTCATATTTAACTTCGTTTTCCACTTAATTTGGCTTATTCCAGCTCTGATAGTTTGAACGTCATGTGACGCACGTTAATTACATGGCGTTAAAAGGGTTGCCCCTAGTGTGGATGAATAACCCTATTAAAGTGACCTAAGAAAGTATTTTTGCGAAAATGTGAGGCCATTCTCCAGCACAGGTTTACACAGTTCTTAGTTTTTTCGGTAAAGTCACATAGGTAAAAAAATGAAATTAAAATTAATAAAAAATAAATAAATAATTCGGTTTTTTTTACCTACGTGACTTTACCTAAAAAACTAAGAGTATGAATCATTGCAGTCACGAAAGCTTCAAATCTAGAATTACACAGTTCTGTCTGCAACAATAGCACAATTGTAACATCATTGGAAAGATAATTAAAAGAAAAGATAAAAACCTTCATTGGCAACCTTTTATGAGCAAACTGACGTTAATAAATTATTACCGTAGTGTAGTTTACACACTCAGCAGCATTTACATGTCTTATAATCAGAGGGACGCAATAAAACAGTCGAGTAAATGAATGGGCTAACAGACAGGCAAATTATTTCCGTGACAGGCCTATATTTTTTGTGCGTGTACACCAAAAGGCTATACAGTATTTACACGCTTTACCCATTCAGTACAAAATGTATAAACAAAAGTAAATCAGCAGGGTTCAATTCAAACATGCGCACAAATCCTTCCAAATCCTATGTTTACCAACATGAGTTTAAAAAAATGATTTTTGTAAGGTATCGAATAGAAAAACAAGGGGAGTGGTGGTGCAGCGGTGAGCACGTTGCATTACGAACCTGGCCACCCAAGTTCAATTCCCGCTCACGGCTAATACCAGTGACGAACCGGTCCTGGGCATCCCCTAGGTCGACTCAGCCTCAAATTAGTACCTGGTGTGGTGTATAAAAATCGCCACTGGGGAACAAAGGCGGTCGCGCGTGGTGCTGGCCACCCACCCCCTCATGTACCATGTCGGCCTTCATAGGTGCTCGCCAACAGCACTTGCCTTTAGAGTCTGTAAATGCTATACTGGGAATCTTTATCTTTTTCTTGTATAGAAATATGACTTAGTTTATGTATTTAATTTTTTTCATTTTCATCATCATCAGCTATCATCACAAATCGTAGAAGGAGCAGGGTTCACTGGGGAACCCACGTCAGAAACAATCGTCATTGTAAACTATAAACTAAACTACGATCAACTATATTTTACCAGGTAAGACCCACTCAGCTGTATAGCTCTTTCTCAGAATCGACCTGGCCACAAATGATAGCTCAACGAAGTGGCTTATCATGTAAAAATTTATGGCAGCCGAATATTCTAAGCGCGTGTTTCTAAATTTGGAGGGAAACCCCGAAAGGACCCGGAGAAAAATCCACACGACCATGGGGAGGAGAGAGGCATGAAAACTCAAAATATACAGGCATTATGACTGGTATCGAACTGACGACCTCCTGCATACCAGGCGAGGGAGTTAACATTTTGTCACCGTGGTGCCCCTCAAGTTGCATTGTGCCATCAGATTCCAGGGACTCCTTTCCCAGTCAGCAAATGACGTGCAAAAAGAAGTCGTGTCATTTCCCTGTAACCTTAGTCATCAGCAGGTCAATTTCCCGTTAGGGTTGTGCGGTAACTGGGTGCGGTGGTGGGGGGGGGAGACAGCATGAGGCGAGGGAACAAGAGGCCATGGAGGTTATAGATTATGGCGAGGTGAAAGCGTTTGCGTTTTTTTTTACTCCCTGCCTCAAATCGCTGAGAGGTTGCCACTGTGTGCCTTCGGGTGGCTCGCTAGCTCCACCGGGTCGTGGCCAAGTCTGGCTCCACTTGCCATGGCCAGGGCGAATACCACGAGTGATGACGATGTCCTGCACAATTTTACACTGCGAAAATAACAACAAGAACGTATGTGTGACGAACAGAAAAGGCGAGCCGTAGATTCATGTGCACGGGGTTTGTGCACATTTGTCGGAGGTGACGTCGTAGTTTTAGGCATCTGTATTAATAACCAACATCTTGTGCTGAAAAAATGGAAATTCCATTAACATGCTGTGTCAGTTACGGGAAGCTGACAGGCCATCGTTTTATCAAATAATAAAAATATGATTGTGTCGTCAATAGAGCTGCCTTGCATGCAAATGCTGTTATTTTGCATAAAAAACAATCTTCCCAATTGTTTGTGCCAGTAATGACTAATTTTATATATATTTACATTTTCCACAGATTATAATTGGTCCAACTTGTATTTGGAAATGTGGAAACACTACTGAGTTACACAGTTTTCCGTGTGATAGCCTATTATGAATTTTCATTGATATGGTAAAAAAACATAGGTTTATTCAAATTAAAGGAAATATTAAAATAGCATTTTAAAAAACCCAGTGTCCTGTTAAACAAACGAAAAAATGCAGCCACAATATCAAATAACAAAGCTGTGAATGTCAAGTGTCTAAAGGATAAGCTTTTTTCAAGACCAGCATCATTCCACAGGACAAATTGAATTAGCCGTGCTCGAGGCCCATCACCTATATCATATCCTAATATATAATAGCCCAGATCTGTCATTATTTATTTCATTCTGTGCCTGTGATTAACGCGGCACAGATTGGTTTAAGTGCATCACGTGACCGCGAGCAAGCAGCCAACCAGAGGTGAGCCCCTCCCAAACATGTACGCCCCCGATGCTGCCCTGGGGGAGAGCCGTGCTCTCTCCACTGCTGGCCTGGGGGAGAGCCGCGCTCTCTCCACTGCTGCTCTGGGCAGAGCCGTGCTCTCTCCACTGCTGCCCTGAGTGAGAGCCGTGCTCTGTCCACGGCTGCCCTGAGGTAGAGCCGCGCTCCGTCCACTGCTGCCCTGAGGGAGAGCCGCGCTCTCTCCACCACTGCCCTGAGGGAGAGCCGTGCTCTCTCCACGGCTGCCCTGAGGTAGAGCCGCGCTCTGTCCACTGCTGCCCTGAGGGAGAGCCGCGCTCTCTCCACTGCTGCCCTGAGTGAGAGCCGTGCTCTGTCCACGGCTGCCCTGAGGGAGAGCTGCGCTCCGTCCACTGCTGCCCTGGGGGAGAGCCGCGCTCTCTCCACTGCTGCCCTGAGGCAGAGCCGTGCTCTGTCCATTACATTAGTACTGGAGTTCTTTTGGTGCTTAAATCCACTGCTGGATGAAGGCCCACCGCACGCTGTGCGAGTGGATCGTAAGGATTTACTTGAGCAGTCTTTTGGGGGCCGCCCCCACACAACCACATAGTATGTAATATAGTAATATACATAGTTGCCTATTACACAATTGTGATATATTTTTTGCATTAAACTACCAAATTTCCTCCACCAAAAAAACACTTATGGCTCATTGCATTGGCTACAAAAACCATGACCTTTTAAATCAAGAATTGTACCGTTTACCACACGGGAGAACAACGCGTTTTCAAGCAACCACTTTAAAGTGGTGTGGGAGGTGGGCTTGGCGAGTGTTGTAAATTATGTTTTTTTTTGCGAACTGCAATGTGAGTAAAGAGTTCTTGGCACAGAGAAGGACCTGGCCTCTTTGGTCACGCTGACACGCTACATCTCGCCGTTGTCAAGCCGTTGCAATGAAACATTGTCTCTCTAAACCCACTTGGCACCCGCGCATACAATTATTACATATTTTGGCCAGCTATAACTTCCTGATGGATGCCGCTATGGTGTAATGGGTGGCACATTTTTCAACTTTGCAAATCCGGAGGTCTCCGTTGCAATCTCCCGGTAACGCAGTTGAAGCAATGGGGCAAGTTTGCAACCTTCACCGTCTTTGTCAAATTGTCACCGTTTTTTTTTCTCCAAATGTCACCTTATACAGCATGGGTGCATTAGATTACAGTGACTTAAGAACCCATAAATGAGTGGAGGACATTTGTGGGTGCCTAGTCGGGTTGCCAACTGTCCTGGTTCTTCCCGAATGTCTCCGTTTTGAATCGTGAGCTCTGTTAGTCTTCCCCGGGTACATTAAAAGTCCCTGGCGTTCGTCAATTGCGTAATGATTCACCACTCCGGACAATACGTTTGCGCCGCAGGTCTTCGTTCCGGTTTTGAGAGATATACTTCTTCTCCATGGCGTGAGACAATTTTTCTTGTACCTTGGTTGTAGCAACCCAACTTCATTGCTGCTGTGGTGAAGCATCAACACCCGAACGGCATTTCACTGCATCACCAATGCAGAGTGACTTGTTTATATGGCTCATTGTTCACGGATCTTTGACTTTTTGCCATGATTGCAATTGTAGCACACCTACGATTGGAGGCTAATTGGGTCAGTGTTTATAAGGAGAGGGAGGAATCGGGTGAAAACTCAAGCAAAACAGTAATTACCTTGAACCTTCGCCACTCCTGCCGGAGCTCCTGTCTCGCAAACTCATCATTAACAGCTTCCTGTGGGGGTATAGAAGGTGGGTGAATAGAGACGTTTAAAGTATAAAGGAAATGTATGGTTCCGTTGTAAAAAATAAAAAAAGTTAAATGAATGTGAGAATCATGTGACCGAGGTAATAACAACAATAATTCTGAAAACAATTACGGTAAAGTTTATCTTTGAGTGTTATGTCATGAGAGTTGGTTCAGTAAATAATGTATCACAAGTCAGTGCGCCACCAGGGGATGCTGCCGTGGTTTGACAGTTATCACACCAGACTTGCGATCCAGAGGTCACAGATTTAATCTCTTGGCTCAGCAGTTGGAACAATGGGCACATTTCTTAAATTACCACCACCACCCACCCCTAAGCCCCCCCTCCACCACCATCCTTCCCCTGCCAAATCGCCTCTGTCCACTCAGCAGTATAAATGGGTACACCACCGCAATCAAATCGATCGGCAAGTCACGTGTGGTAGGGTAAAGTGTTGGTACTCCTACCTCTTCCAAGGCCAAATGCCCTCTAGATAGTCCCTCGAGAGCTCTCGCTTGTGGATGGCACCTTTTCACCAGTATCGGCTTGAATAAGTAATCGCAGTGCTATACACAATCAGTGGAGTCTCCAAATGCTAATATTCATAGAGGCTAAAATAAAAATTCACTCATCCGCGGCACTCTCTAATAAGCCAAATTGTCAAGATTTATTTGTGAAAAATGTGTTTTAAGCCTCAGGACAGATGAGCGCATCACTGCTCAAAAAACGGATCATAATGTGCTTCAAAGCAGTTTTTAAATTTCTTTAAAAAGAAATGTATCACCACTTTCACGCAAAATCACCCGATATGACAACCCTGCTAACGGCTGCCGTATTTTACGTAAGCAAATGTTTAATTGGATGCTAATTACCATGTTCATAAAATACCTATACAACTCATCAGCATCAACAATGTAACACAATTGTCGCTGTGTAAATAGAAACCATTCATTGAGAAAACTCGCATCGGCTTTCACAATGACACGTAGCGCATTGCAGACGGTGAACGGGATGGCTCAGTGGAGACTGAAGGAGAGTAAGAGAGTGACGGAGGAGTCAAGTGCCATGCCTAAGCGCAAGTGTTGATGAGAAAATGAAGGGAATTGAAATATAAGATGTGAAATGAGGCGTGGAGGTGCTGTTTTTAAGTGGTGATATTGTGAGGTTCAGTGGATGGAAGGAGACAACACAGAGTACCTATTTATGCAACATATAAAACTATTAACTCTTTTTACTTTACCAGTTAAGGCCCACTGAGCTATATAGCTCTTTTCAGAAGCGACTTGGCCACAAATGATCGCTCAACGAAGTGACTTATTAAGTGGAAATTGATAGCAGCCAAAAATAACTTGAAACGCAATGTCGATTCTAAATGTGGAGGGAAAAGCCGGAGGACCCGGAGAAAAACGCACTCGACCATGGGGAAAACATGCAAACTCCAAATATGCAGCAGATGTCAGGGTCAGTATCGAACCCACGCCCTCCTGTATACCAGGCGAGTTAGTTAACATCTCGCAACCGTGGCTCACTAGACTCAAACTAGGACCCACTCGCCCTGGATGGTGCACAAGTTTGTCAGTATTCCCATACTGAACCCAGACTATCATGGACATGACATTTGTCTGGGACAGTGAGGCATGAAGAAGGTTAATAAAGGTGCACTGCATATTTCTAGATTTGAAGCTTTCGTGACTGCAAGGATTCATATTCTTAGGTTTTTTCGATAAAGTCACGTAGGTAAAAAAATAAAATTAAAAGTTAATAAAAGTAATAATGGAAATAAAATAATAAATCACGACGTTTCGGAGGCAGCACAAGTCTCCGTCATCAGGTGGGACCGTCACGTGATGCAGTAATTTTAGCTGTGACGGTCCCACCTGATGACGGAGACTTGTGTTGCCTCCGAAACGTCGTGATTCATTATTTTATTTTATTTCCATTATTACTTTTATTAACTTTTAATTGTGTTTTTTACCTACGTGACTGCACTGCATATATTACAACCACTTCACAGCAGCG
Organism: Lampetra planeri; assembly: GCF_965212315.1. Classification (NCBI taxonomy): domain Eukaryota; kingdom Metazoa; phylum Chordata; class Hyperoartia; order Petromyzontiformes; family Petromyzontidae; genus Lampetra; species Lampetra planeri. Next base: position 4,686,911 of record NC_136123.1, read on the forward strand.
GCGAAGCTGGCAGATGCCTGTTAGTGCTAATTGCACGTCAGGTTAGCGCCGTGGACATTTAACGTTTGGTCTACAGAACAAGGGAAGAGAGTATGCCGTGAAGCAGAACACCTCAAATGTGATGCATGCTCGCGATTTGTTTGAAAAGAAAATATTTGTTGACATCTCCATGTTATTGTTCTAGACGGCAGTTTTTTGTTGTTGCCCAGAGTAGCCAATGTGTGGAACAAACCACACATGCAAGGTTAGGTGTTGGATTGAGTAAGTTTTCACGAGAAAACTAACTTGGTAAGTTATTCAGTTTAACACGTAGGCTTTTTGGGAGTTAGAACGGGTGTGTTGGAGAGCCAAGCCAGAACATTTACAATCTGAGTACGACATTTCGTCAGGAATTTAAACTAGTTTCATCAGGCGACAGCCATATTTCAGTACTAGCAACGAATTGGCATGTTCTGTTTACGTGGCAAACCATATTAATTGGCTGTGTCGGGTGGTGGCGGGTTTAATAACACATTTATATATTTACGCGATCTAACCCAAAACACCTGTATTATGGTTGGTAGGTTATGTTTCACAAATTTAAGTATGTGGTGGTCAAGTGAAGTCATTTTTTTATTTGATTATTATTCTGCTGCACCACCTGCCCCTGTGTATACCACCTAAAGTCACAGTTTGTCTTGAGCTTGGCACAGACAATGGTCATTGTCTTACAAAACCAATAAAAATTGGACTTCACGTTGTTGGACAGGTTTCTAAAATCTCCAGAATGTACAGACATGCCTCATCATCCGAGTCAAACGTCTTAGGAAAGCAAAGTGATGAACACGGTTGCAACTTAAAACAAGAAGAACGTTCTTAACATGTCAGCATTATCTTCTTGGTTCTTTCGGTAAAGTCACGTAGAAGGAATATAATAAAATAATAAAAATAAAACATAATAAAATAATTCTCACGCAATTTCGGCCACAACGCAAGCAGCCGTCTTCAGGTGGAGAACAGGTCTGTCGAGAAGGCAGAGTCTGAATGTCAGCATTAACCATATTGAAAAAACGATTCCCACCAAACATTACTAACTTGGCTAAAATATTATAATTTATGAGCCATCCCTGACTTTGTTTCCCGTAAAGTCAATTAGGTTGTGGGTCCTCTGCTGTAGGTTTTGTAGGCATGGCGATGATTTGACGATTGCGTGCAAAAAGTGTACTTATATATTAAACAATGTAAAGAAAATAACTAAATGTTTACCATGTAAATTATTTCTGAGTTATAATTAACGTAGTACAGAAAGGTGGACATTTATAGGAGCACATCATGGCTTTGCAAACTAGTTTTGTATCTCGCACTATATATTGTGGGCTTCATGACCGTTGTGTATATCACAGGCATTTTATTATAGCTCCGAATCAAAGGCCACAAACAAAATACTAACTTGTCCATTTATCTCAGTGGACATACAATTCAATGGTCGCAAAAAAAATGATGAACAAGTAAAGATGCAATTGAGGATAATGTAGACGGATTACTGTGCCCAACCTCTGGCTTTAAAAGAACATGCGAACGGTACATTCTGTGCAGACGGATTGCATTGTTGCTGTAATATTGTCATTTCCATTACATTAATTAAAAAAGGAGCAGAAAAAGATGACATTTTTTATCAGGGCATTGCAATTTTTGGTACAAACCAAACAAGGGAGGACGAATCTCCCGGTAACGAAAATGTTTTAGTCAAGCTATTCATTACTCATGGCCAATTACAGCTTCCAAAACTCACTGACCTATCCTCAGTGGCAGTTTTTTGTTTGTTTACCAGGTTAGGCCCACTGAGCTATATAGCAATTTTTTTCAGAAGCGAGATGGCCACCAACAAAGTGGATTATCATGTACAAATGTAGAGCAGCCAAATACTCCGAACTTCTTCTTGGTTCTTTCGGTAAAGTCACGTAGAAGGGAAATAGTAAAATAATAAAAATGAAACATAATAAAATACAATTCTCACGACGTTTCGGCCACAACGCAAGCAGCCGTCCTCAGGTGAAGAACAGGTCTGTTGTGGCCGAAACGTCGTGAGAATTGCATTTTATTATGTTTTATTTTTATTATTTAATTATTTCCCTTCTACGTGACTTTACCGAAAGAACCAAGAAGATGAATCCTTGCAGTCACGAAAGCTTTAAATCGAAACTTACTCCGAACTTATATTTCTGAATGTGGAGCGAAGAACCGGAGGGCCCAGAGAAGAATCCACGTGACCACGGGGGAGAGAGACATGCAAACTCCACATATACAGACGTCAGGGTCGGGATTAAACCCACAGCCGCATGTATACTAGGCAAGGTAGTTAACATCTCGCCACCGTAGTTAACATCTCGCAAGCCAGCATTAAATGCTGGGGCGCGATTGACCCATGCTTGGCCACCATGGAGACATGGCCATGTACTACGTTGGTCATGCACATAAGGATGATTCGCTCCATCTGTAATCTTAAATGCGTTGAATGATTGCATCTTAAAATAAAATTTTAACCAGACAAACAACAAGGTTCACACAACAAAAGGTCCCTCATATGTTGTATTAGGCTCAACATTATAACTAAACCCTATAGTCAGTTGTCATGTCAGCGGTTTTGCCTATTGAAATTGCAGCAATGTAAATATGTTGATTGCTGAATAGCCAATTAATTCAAAGTCACTACAGTTATCTCGCTTGCTGTGCATACATTTGAGGACTTTAGCTTCTGCTTGGAGATTGACTTTTTGACGAATATAGTATTTACCGTAACTATCGTGTGGAATGTCTGTGTTTTGTTAACGTTTTACAGTTCACAAAGTGGAAATTGGATTTTGTACAGTATTGAGCACAATTTCCTCTGTAGGCCCGCATCCCAAATATAGATCTATGTACCAATGCTTCAAAGCTTAATCTGTGTGTATTATTTATTTATTTCATAACAAAAAAGTATATTGACATACCCTGACCTAGTTAATGTTTTGTATTGAATAGTAATATGCCATACAATTTAGTGACAACTTTAAAGGCAATGATGGGAAATAATAATTAGTGACCCAATTAACACCACATGTTTATTTGTATTTACTCCATAAAAATAATATCAGCTGTAAAAAAAAAACACGTGTAATGAGCGATTGCCCGATGCACTTGTCAGGGGAAATGTTTATTTTCAGGGAGCCAGATGCCCCCACTCCATCAGCCCTGGTCCCCGCTGCAGAGCCCAGAATCTCCTGCGCGTGTGCCCTATCAACCCTCCGTGACCACGCCCCCCGCTCCGTGACCACGCCCCCCCCCCGCTCCGTGACCACGCCCCTATTCTCGATCCTTCTCGTAGACACTAGTCCACCCGTACTACAGGTTGACCCCATTGTGTCCATTAAACAAGCATGCATACACACTATCACCTTTGTGGCCTAGAGTGTGAATGGCTAGCCTGATTAACCTTGTTCGTCATGTGTAGTTCTTGAATATACTAGCAATGTCATGATCATCATCATGATCAATCCAATTCTGGATGAAGGCCATGGGTCGGCGTCATCTGGTCCTAGTCTCACATGGGTTGGCGTCATCTGGTCCAACCCATGTGAGACTAGGCTCTAAGGAAAGCTGTCTCGGGTGTGGACCAATCAACTTCAAGGACAGTGCATATATTATCAGAGTTATGTTTTTTGTTTGCATTATGGCTGCAGGTATTGTGGTCTATGCAAACATGACTCCTTGTAAAAAAGGTGTCAGTTTTGTTGCCAGATAGAAGAGTAAAAAAACAATTACAACATGCACGTTGTTGAGGGGCTGTGAATACCAATGTGCATGTATTTGTGCATTGCCACGCTAGTGAATGGTCCAACCGCCATTTGTAATGGATGAACAGATAATTTATATGACAGTGAATATGAGATGAATCAAGAGGCCATTGGGGGGTCAGCTGTTCATTTGCAGGTGACATGTCTAATGTATTAATAGCAGAATTAATTTCAAAGTGCCCCCTCAAAAGGTTGCACCTCCCTGCCCCCCCCCCCCCGTGTTGCCATCACTGCCCCCTAGAAGTCCTGGCGAGACCTCTTCACACACCGTAACCCCGAACGATGGCACCGACTTGGAACTCGCCTTCGCAAGTCGTCCGGCAATTTACAACCCTCCACGTTACCCCCCCTTCAATCATCCCCTTCAGGTCCACGATCATCAGCCGTGTTGTGAGATTGCAAGGTGGACCAGAGCTGTCACGGGAAGCTGCTGTGCTGTAATGGATCAGCAGGCCGGACTTGCAACACAGAGGTCGCCGGCGAAGTCGTCTGGTGACGCCAATTGAAACAATGGTGCAAGTTTCATTTCGATTTCACGCTTTCGTGACTGCAGGGATTCATATTGTTGGTTCTTTCGGTAAAGTCACGTAGAAGGGAAATAATAAAATAATGAAATAAAACAATAGAATTCTCACGACGCTTCGATTGCAACACAAGCAATCGTCATCAGGTGTGAAAACCACAAAAAATGATTGCTGTGGTTTTCACACCTGATGATGATTTCTTGTGTTGCAATCGAAACGTCGTGAGAATTTTATTGTTTTATTTTCATCATTTTATTATTTCCCTTCTACGTGACTTTACCGACAGAACCAAGAATATGAATAGATGCAAGTTTCTTCAATCCCCCTGCCCCCATCCGGCAGTATAAATCAGTGCAGGCACAACACCGTCAGTGAACTGACAGATCATGTGTGGTGGAGGAAAGTGCCCTTTACTCCCACCCCTTAGGAGATCTCTGGTCAGCGTCGAAGATAATAGTCCAGCAGTACCTCTCGGGACGGAGTTCTCTGAAGCTCCCTCGAGTGGAGGCCCTTCCACCAGCAGTGGCGCGTGGAAGCAATTGCAGAGCTGCACCTTTACATTTTACCAGTGCTGTTTGGGGGTCTGTCCGTTTAAGAGCTATACGAACAAATCCCGGAATGGTCAGTGCTCTTCCCCAGTTTCGGGGGGCTTGTACACCTGTGGATGTTTGACTACACTGCAAGCATCGCTCAACCAGGAAGGTAACAAAGGAACAAATAAGCATAACCCGTAAAAACAAAGTTTTTCACTATAAATCCTTTATATGCGTGGCGGCTAGAGTCCTCTCGTCCTCTGGCTTGAGATGGCTGCCACCTATGGGTCAGATGATTGCATTGCACCATGAAGCAATTGGTAGTTAAATATAATATTTTTTTCCTAAAAAGTGTAAAATTTTGGACATTTTTTTTTCACGAACATTAATTGTCACGCACGACGAGTCTGTGTGGAAAATGTCAGCTCGATTGGATCACGGGAAGTGGGTTAAAAAACGACCGAAAGATTTGCACGGTCCTAAGCAAGCAAGCGAACTTAATATAAAGGATTTTAAAATGGGTCCTGCCTGAATAGCCCTGCGATGCATTGTTTCGGTCGTACTGCACGCTGTGTGGCATAATGTCTCACATTTGCCTCCGCGGTCTGGGAGCTTCTTCGGGAAAATGATACTTATTTACATCATTTGCCAGCCGTTGCTGGCGTTTGATGGAGGTCAGCCAATGTTGTTCATTAGCTTTGCCACTTGCGCAGAGCACATGAAGAGGAACGACGGGACATTATGAGCGTGCTGAACAGCGCGGGGTACCGCCCGCAAACAGCGGAGAGCTATCCAGCACAGCCGTGCGTAATAGCCCTGCCAGAAAGTTTGTGAAATTCACTCATTTGAGTCGAAGTGCAAGACGGCTTCACCCCATACTTTGGTGGTTCAAGTGAGTTATGTCAGCATGAAGAAAGGTAAACAAAAAACATCCTTGAGGCAGATGAAATCAAGTATCAGATTATCTGCTTGGTTTATGCAGTCATTGCTCGGGCTTACCGATTAAACTGCATTTAGAATGTTGATTTGAAGCTTTCGTGACTGCAGGAATCCACACTCTTCGGTTCTTTCGGTATTATCACGTAGATAGAATATTAATAGATCACGGCGTTTTAGTCGCTACGCAAGAAAGCATTCTCTCTCTCACCTGAAGACGGTCGCTTGTGTTGCGATCGAAACGTCGTGATCTATAAATTTTCTATCTACGTGACTTTGCCGAAAGAACCAAAGAGTATGCATTTAGAATGTTGACAAAGAAGTCTCTGATCAGTTTCAACTAATATATTACCAGTGGGTCTATGATGTCCAGAAGACCCATAACGAGCCAGAGAACAGCTTCCTCTTCAATGAATACTGGCCATGAAACTCGCATTGAGCGGGCCTGAGAATTGATGTTTGCACTGGCAAACTTTGGATGTTATATAATATTATTTTATTATTTTATTACTTTATTAAATACTATTTTTATATTATATTATTATATAATTTTATTTTATTTTCTTATTATGTTTTATTTTTATTTTATTATTTCCATTCTACGTGACTTCACCGAAAGAACCAAGAAAATGTAAAAAAATAGTTGATCAGACCTCTCTGTACCACCTGACGACACATGTGACTTAATTTACATAAAGTTTAAGAGCATTACCTTCGAAGCAGTGATGCTCATTCGGAACTCAAGACACTCAGGGATGGCCAGGCTGTAAGCTACAGGATGCTCTGGTATAAATTATGCTCCGTAGCACTAGTGGTTTTGAAGTCTTCTGGTCTATTAAGCAACTAAATTCAGCATTATGAAGGTATAAAGGCAAATACAAATGAAATGTTCTGTAGGTCTAACATTTTTAAATGTTTTGCAGAAGTGATCGATTGTTTGTGCATTGGTGCTTTGTTCGGGCAGCGGGGCGCAACGCAAGTCTGTGATGGCGCCCGGCTGTGAGTGAAGTGAGCCAAGTTGCCTTTGTCTCGGCCACGCTGTGTTCCCGAGCATTTGTGAACAAATTGTACGAACCGCTTGCGAGATCACCCTGAAATGTACATCCAGGGAAAGGATAGGGAGCCGTCCGACAATGGGCACTCCTATCTCTAACCCATGCATCAAAGTCTGCAGAAGTTATCAGAACGTGTGGGGGAGTGTGAGCTGGACATTGCAGATCTGGTGTGGTCGGGACAGGTGATTAGAGCCAGTGTGTGGTGAAGGACAGACAAAGACAAAGGACCCCCGTGTGGCCTTACAGACTGTTGGAGCAAGTGCTGTTAGCGAGTAGCAGCTATGAAGGACGGCACTGTGGGTGGCCAATACCACACCCGGCCGCCTTTGTCTCCCACGTGGCGATGTTTACACACTGCACCAGATACTCATTTGAGGCTGAGTCGACCTAGGGATGGCCCAGGACACCGTTAAGATACTCATCACTGGCGTTGGCCGTGAGCGGTCATCGAACGTGGATCGCCGGGTTTGTAGCGTAGTGCGCTAACCGCTGCGCCACCGCTCACCACAGGACAGATCACCACCCCTCTCCCACATGATGTCATCTGGAGTGGTTTCCTGCGCACATCACAATTCATTTCAAAGTCAGTGAGGAATTTGAACCCCCTACCTGGGTCAGATCTCCGAATGTGGGCTTGGCTGTCTGCAGTATCAGAGCTTTGGTGATGGGATCCAGGCCTGCAAAACAAATGCATTCAACACATCAGGCAAACCTGATGGCAAAACTTGACTGCAGCTCTGACTAAAACGCATACGTACACACACAGTTACGTATTTTCCTTCCTTTAATTCCCAGTAGTAAATTGGGAAAATAATAAACGCCTCTATGTTTTGCTGCTTGGCTATTTTTTTTGCGATCAAGGATCCTGATGTACCCATGAGCAATGGATTCAAGCGTAAGCTGCTTCATTGCATTTATTTTATTTTCTGTACGTAATTACGTGCACAATCCTAGCCACCTATTGCAGCAGTCAATATTGCTGTGCGTTATATTTGGAGCACGCTAATGCCGTGTTTCTTTTTAACGAAGTACACGCTTGTTTACTGGCATTCTTGCCCCCACTCCCCTACCTCTCTCTGCTTGGAGACACCGGGCACGACTGCCAATTGCTGTGCAAGGAATCATAGATAAAGCTCGGAGCTATTATATGTTTAGATGGATGAATTACCTGCAGACCAATCTATATGGACTCGACTGTCAAGTGTGCGAAATATTAAATCCCCCATTTTTAACAGCCCCGCCGGCTCCTTTCATTCATCTTTCGTTGCATTCTGAAACCAGAATTCATAATCTGCTTCCTCTGCCTTCCACCGTCCGTCTTGAGCATTCACTTTGGTTATCTCCTAGCATGTAGGTATTAATATTATTAGGCGCAAGGGTTTTTTGTGCATGCTATATTTAACAAACAGACTTGCGTCGCGTTTCGTTAAAGAATATATATTTACTTTGCTGATCAAAAAAAAGAACGCGATGTAATTTAGAAATTACATTTTGTACAAAACAGAACATTGTAAATCATTAATAACACTTGCAGTAGAATTGGCTGCGTCTGATCTCTCCAGGCTACGATGATTTACATAAGAGAAGACGGATCTCTCTGTGCGAAGCACTAGGCACGTAACAATTCACCCCCCTGGCTATTTGATAAATTGTCACAATGCAACAGGAACTATTCTTTAAGTCTAGTTGTTATTGGCTTATTTGTATTGTTTATAATTTCATTGGTCTCAAGTGTTCAGTTTTGTCTCCACCATTATCCTAAACGCAAGATGAGCAAATTATTTGCATGCAGTTGACATACATTGTAATTAGTTAGTTCCCACACGCATGATTTGATGCAAGTATTGTGAGCGAAAGAATAACATTTTAATCGATGTATCATTATGTACGTACTGATCACCATAAATCGATATTATACTATAAGTCCAATTATCTATCACATTTCTTTGTTAATGCGTTCTGAAAACGGGGTCAGGGACCTGGCAAAATCCACCATATATTATTAAAACAATTCGAAATGTGATTGCGTTGGATTTGCTTAAAATTGAACGTACATGAGTGCAAAAGCTTTGAAAATGCCAGGTAAGAAATCAAGTATGCGAACAATACAACACGAGATGGGAACTGGTAGCTCTTCTTCAAAATGTAAGTCACATAAATGTCAAAAAAAGTGTCCACCTTGATGCAGAAAGCATTAGCACTCTTGAGAGAATGTTACAATTGATGGCTTCATGCATATTTTGTGGCAGTGTTCTGATCATGTCCAGCACACTTATCTGCCACCTCCCCCAGTCATATAATCTTTCATAAATTCCTCTTAATTTTTTGTGTCACTTCTAGTCATTAAGTCATTTTGGAAGGCTGTTATCCAGGCTGGGTCTGATGTAAAATTGGCAGCTTCGATGTGATTGCTATGCCCCTTCCACCATTCAACGTCAGAGTGGGCATTGAGGTCTCTGAGTAATAACTATGTAATTACTAAGCAATTACAAACCAGCAATGTGAAGTAGACTATATATTACGATGACCAAAAATGATCTTCCTGCCCATCTGATTTCACACTGCTAAAATTACAACATGCTTTCGCTGTATTGCTTTCGACGGGTGGTTCATTTTCTTTCCACCAAAGTCAAATTCTTATTTTCTTAAAGAGAAAATGAATAAAGATTTCGTCGCCCAGCTTAGACACAACTCCTCTTCGCTTCAAAAGCCTCATGTGCACTTTGTCTCTCCCAAGGGGGATCAGTTTGACGGGTGATGCATACGAACAGCTACGCGAGAACGTATAATAGTGAGGGCACATCTTGGTGGCCTCGCCGCTTGTAGTGGCATCCGAGATTGCAAGATAATTATAAATACCCCCCCGCAATGGAAATAATGCCCTGTAGGCAGGCATTGGTGACATCTGCATGCAAAGTGGAACACTTCACGGAGACACTCAGGAGCTTCCAGTTGCGTCTATACATTGTTGCTCACGTGCTTTCAATCCATATTTTTACCCCTCACACTCTCTGCGGAGTCCATCTCTTCACCACGGGAAGTTCACATTTCCATACAGAGTGGTACAGCAAATGAAAAACACCAAACACCTGAACAATAATACATCTTAAGATTCAGTGGGTAAAAAAAAACGTTACACAAACTTTGCTCCAGGACACCACCTGGGGCCGTCTCGTGGCACGAAACGGCTGTCGTGGAGGGACGTCAACGCGCACGGCGCTCCTTACAGTGCATGGCCCCTGGCTCGAGCACAGCGAGCCGAACGAGCGTGCGAGTCACCAGCGTGCAGGGAGACACGTGGCACAGCAGCAGGCTCAGCTCGCCAAACGACCGCCGCTGGGAGAGACGTCCCATCACCACCTGCCTCTGTCGCGTCGCCTGACCGCCAGACACGTCGCCATCTCGCTTAGTATACGGCAACTTCGTGATGGAGCCCCATAGAGATTCAACAGTTGCCGGCGCTATGCCTGTCTGCTGTGATTTTTAAATCCTTTATATTAAGTTCACTTGCTTGCTTGCTTGCGCGCTTACGACCGTGCACATCTTTCGGTCGTTTTTTAACCCACTTCCCGTGATCCAATCGAGCTGACATTTTGCACACAGACTCGTTGTGCGTGACAATTTATTTTCGTGAAAAAAAATGTCCAAAATTTTCCACTTTTTAGGAAAAAAAATCATATTTAATTTAAAATACCAATGTGATAAAAATGAAGACGCTTACTCAAGAAAAACAGAAATGAATAATACAATATAACCGATGCCACGCATATAAACGATTTATAGTGAAAAACTTTGTTTTTACGGGTTAATTTTTTTTTGTTATAACCAGGGCTCACATCACACTCCTGCTTCTTTTCAAGTGTACGTAAGATGAGCAGTGCAAGACCGACAAGCTGATTCAGTGATTTTTTTTGTATTCGCTGAATTATGAAGGCAAGAGGGATTTTTTTTTCTCCTCTGAATATTGACCTCGTTCATATGAGATGCCCAACATCAGCTATCGAATCGCTCGTTTCTTTAAATGAGTTGAGCGGCCAAGACTGAGTTATCCAGGCAAACACACACACACGGATTAGCCACCGATATATAATACACACGACAATATCACGCATGGGGCAATCTGTTTAAAAATACAACGCACATTTTTAAAATTCTGAGAAGTGAATTTACGAGCATAAAAGTTCTTATTGTTTTAATGTGAATATAAAATTAGTTTGTGGTAGCCTCCCATTGTGGGCACGAAACAATGCACTTAGTTTCTCAAAATACAAGTATTCAATCTTGGCAATGTTACATTTATATGAATAGAGTGAACACAGCTTTTCAAACGAAAAACAATAGCAATGAGAAGGTAAACATTTGTGGAATTACAATATAATTGTGACCTTTGATCAAATCACTGCGGTGTTGGTGTCTCAATGTAGCTCGTTAATGCAAGATAATATCGTACAAGGTTTAGTATGTTGCATAAATTTTCTGGATACCCTAGTCGATTTTTTTTTCTGTTTTTATTTGTATTTGCTATTACTACCTGCATCTGCTCTGGGTTTCCTGTTGAATGACTCGGCATAAAACAAGCACCGTGCTCTCCTTGGTCTGGCGTGGTTCAACATAGCTACTGGGGGGGGGGGGGGTGGACCAAAGGCAACAAACCTCACGTATGGTGCCAAAAGCACTTGCCCTAACAGCTTGTAAGGCTAATTGGGGTATCTTTATATGTAGTTTCCAGAGAAATATACAATGAAGTATCGGTTGTTGTTTTTCTGCTGAGAGGGAAGAAGAAATTAAATGTATTTGCTGATTGGCCTTCTTCCAATCCCACACTTTTTCCTCTGTGCGAGCAGCAAAAACAAAAATATATTTTTTTATAGTTAACCGTGGAACAATTTGGTAATGCAGTCATTGTGGATAATTTGGTCACGTGATACCACCCCCTCTCGCGTCGTGCTGGCCTTCAAAAGTGCTCGCTAACAGCACGTGGTCCAACATCTTAAAAAAAAAAGTCTTTACGGGGGATCTTTGTCTGGTGTTTTGTGTGCAAACACAATCGGAGGCATAATACAATATACGAATGTTGCACTGAATCTCAATTACTGTATTTAAAGATGTGTCAATGCTAAACGAGGAAAGCAACCAGACGTTTTGTGTAATTGCTTTTTATGAAGATAAAGTGTACACGGGCGTAGGGTATTGAATACTGCTGATGGCGAGGCTGCCCGATATAGGTCCTGGTAATCAGCCCAATTGAATCAGAGGGCCGGGTGTGTGGGGGCTGATAACATCTTCTCTTGCCTAACCATGCATTTGGAAATGTAAGAGACCTTGTACAAAAAAAGTTTCAAGAAAATAATATAATTGAATGCTAATCTTTTTTTAGATATATATGTAAAAGCAAATATCAAATGATTGGTGCTACAATCTTTTAAGCGCTGCACTATAGACCCGGCTACTTTGGTTCGATTACACTGGTCAACACACTTTTTCTTGCATAAGGTATTCCAACGGTTCTAAGGTAATTTTGGGGTGCTGATTCAAAATCTGGCATCAGTTTTTGTCCATCACTTCAGGTTTTTGAGATATCAAATATTGCATTTTCAATAAAAAACTGCAGAAGAAAAATATTAAATAAATGTGGATATTTACATAAAATGATATTATAAGCACACTATCCTAAAAATACAGCACCATATTTGAACATTAAAGTAGTCACTGACTCGCAACAACTTGCAATCATAAGTGACAGAGTTGATTTCGGGTAAAATCAATGAAAATGGGGTATGCCGATAGCATAAAAATGAGACGTGATAGATCAAATCTGAGATCAGATTTGAAATCACCACCCCGAAATTAGTCTAAAACAGCTGCAAAAGTCCAGGCCAGAATTTTTTTTGTTGACCAGTGTTATGGCCACGGCTCCCATCAGTGGTGAGTCATATCTGAGCCATTTCTCCTCCCCTGTCTGCCCACTCTTCCTGAGCTGCACTGATCGGCATGGTGAAGTATAGTTAAACAACCTCCACGATTTGACAGCTGTAAATTGGCAAAGGCTATAATTTTATTTTTTTTAGCAAATATCAAAAACAAGAAATGTATTGAATATCTTTGAACACGTTTCAATTCCAAAATTGCTTCTAAGCTCAGTCGGCCTTACCCAAAAATATCGTTATTTTGAGATTCTCTCTTTGTAAACCTTTCAATTTTGTGGACTAATTGCGTACGATATATCTGTATCGGTGGCTATATTTAAAATTAAGGTGTCAGTGTAGATGCCTTTAATATGGCTATTAGTTATGCACAAGCAAATACACTGCATGTGTTTCTTGCCTATGCAAATTCTGTCAAGAGACAACTTCATGTTATACATCGGAGTCATCCCTGTGATTTCTTCATTTTAAACAATTACACGTGACTCAAAATAAGTTGTACAAAAATTGGAAAAGATGCAGTGTAACTTATTTTTTTAAAGGTTAAACTTGGAAGTCATTCAAAAAAATATAACCAGATACAGATGTTCACTGTAAATTTACGTCAAATAAAACAAATGCATAAATATTTTTTCGTCTTCACATTTCTTTTTTTTACCATGATGGTTATACACACAATTCACCCGCGCTGAAATATCAGCCTTAACATAAAAGTAACATAAACCTCCGTCATTTTGCTCAGATTATAAATATTTAGGAAACCCTAACAAGTCCCCTTTCTTGGTATTGGATGGGCTTGAAAGGGTCACAGCATGCTCTGTTTGCACACGAGGAGCTCTGTTTGTGAATGGAGAACGACCGCCTTTGTTCCCACGACTCGGGGCGAAGGGTTTGGCCCTGGCCCCGTTGTCTCCTGCAGGAATCATCTGGGGTCCGGGCCGCGCCAACATAAACAGCCGGGAAAGTGCAGAAAGTGGCAGAAAATGTGCACCCAGCGTCAGTAGATAAAGGGGAGGCCAACTGTGAGAACAGCTCGCACGCTGCGGGGTGGAGAGGGTGGTAGTGGGGGGGGTATCTTGCAGAATATCGGAAGATCATTCTAGAAGGCAACAAAGCATGGAAAATCATGTTGGAACGTGAGCCCCCTGAACACAAAGACAAATACCCCCTCCATATATTGGATATATAGCATACATGCAAATTGAAAATCATCTGTTCTTAAACACAATATTCGACACATGTATGGTGAGCTTATGAATTAGTATCAATCAAATTATTGTACTGATGCATCCATCGTTCCTCCAGTAAAAACTTCTAAATGATCAAATGCATTCATACTTGTCTATACGGTTTGTCGGTGGGTTGAAGTTCCTGGAGCACCCAACATTCACAAATCATACTCAGATTTGGGGGGACTGTGCCACTGTGCAATGTTTAGCACGTTGGACTTGAAATGCAAAGGTCGTCGATTTAAACTCCCAGCGCAACAGTTAAAGCAATGGCCAACTTGTTCAAATCGCTCCACCTGTCCACACAGCAATGTAAATGTGTGCACCACAGTCAGTCGATGTATGTAGCGGGATACACCGTGAGTAGTCCCACCTCTCCAAGACGGCTGATCAGTACGGAACAGCGGGCCTAAATCCGCATGTGGACTGGCTCTCTGTCTAACGGAGGCCTTTCCAACAGCAGTGACGTGAGAAAGAAATTGCAAAGCTGCACCTTGATCCGTGCCTGTAGCTACAATGCAGAACTAATGTGCAGATAAAGAGATGTATCCTGGAAGCGTACATCGAGATGACAAAGTTACGTCTTCCTATAGGAAAGGATAAAATAAAGTGTTGAAAATGTAGTTGTTTTTAATATGTACAGCACTCCCTTTATATTGTCTGAGGCAATTATGGGTTTTCAAATAAACTAACACTTTTTTTAAGGCTAAATTGCTAAGCATGATGTCAGGTTAATTTATATTTAGTTTCCAGTTTCAGTTTCATTTAAGTTTTTGAGTTTCAGTTTTCATTTATTTGGTATAGCCATGTGAGCCATTCGGCTGGTACCCACCACCACAGATTAGCACGGTCGCACCTCCAATTAGTATGGTTGGCTACGTACGGTGCGAAAGAAATTCGACATACATCCAGGAATGCCCTCGTTGTCTTCGAGATCCTCCATGAACTTGTCCCTTTGCCCCATCCACATCTCCCACCTCAACGTGCTCTACTGCTGCACCCCACCGTTTGGAACTCCCTCCGCCTGGCTGTCCACATTTGTTCGCACTTATTACACGCAAAAGTGCTTGCCACAAATGAGCCGCAATACCTCGTTGATCTCGTCCAGAAGCATCACACCCAAAACCCAAACTCCGGTCATCCTCGCAGCAGTGGCTTTTGGCTAGCCATCGAACGAAGACTTTACAACGGGACAGAACGCGGGACGACGCTCCCATTGAACACAGCTGCGTTGTGCACACTCAATGAATGGTGTTGCACCAGCTAAGTGTCTGTGCAGTGTCATGTTTGTGGGTTTTTCTTTGGGACACTCCGATTTGATCCAATCTGCAAATATAACTTAGCGATTGGTGAAACATCTCAAAGAGGTCTCTTCGTAAAACTCTCATGGATGAATAGATCATTTTTACCGGAGTATAAACTAAGTGGCGTTTTGGTCAATTAGGCTGATTTCGTCAAAGAAGGAGCATAAACCATCACGCAAACTACAGTCACCCTTGCAGCGGCGTTTGGCTAACCATTGTACAGAGACGGTCACCGCATCGCAACGCTTTCAGATCCGCTTCGACGGCCGTCTGGAACGCTCTCCCTTCCGACATTAGGAAGCCACTGGAGCTTTGTACTTTCAATTTAGATTGAATTTTTTTTAGAACTGCTTTTCATGTTTAGTTTGTTGTCCTTCCCCGAAACCTTCGATTAGTGTGATTGGCTTCTCCTGCACCTACATTTCTAGATATTTACCTGTAGTATTGATTTGTAAAGTCCTCTCCCCTGGTACCTTTATCTGATTAACGTTCCCCCTTCACCTGTAACAAGGATACACTTTCTCTTCCCATCGATTACATTCAATAAATATATCTCCTTTCAAACAGCATCTTGAGATGCAGATTAGTTTGGACACTTTATAAATGCAAGCCGTATTGATTTGTGTTTAACGATGCCACGTGAATTATTGTGTATACTATGCAGTTGTGAAGCGTACATTTTGAGTCATTTTGTAACTTTTGAACAGACCGGAGAATATACAATTATTATTAAAACCACACTTCCATAAGCCAACTTCTCTCTGCTTATGAGCCAGGAGGCCTGTGGTCGATTTAGCATCTGAACGCATAACTAAGCTATTAGACCCTCAACAGTTCCCGCTTGTATCCAATAACAACTACTCTTATTAACATGGGTGGCATGTCTTTGATTTTTAAAGAACATTCTCTTTCCTGTAAACTTCTTTTGTCCATGACAACTTTCCGCTAAAATCTGTCTGGTATGAGCTCATTGCTGCCCGAAACACACGAGTCGCACAGCTGGATTCACGAGTATTCGAGTCATCTGTTGCATAAGCCAAGGACTGCTATTGGCAGTCACACGCCAGATTGTTGCCAAGAATACCATTCACACAAAGGGGTCTCCTTGCGACTCGTTGCATGCGCTTTTTGTAAAAAAACGTCTCACTTATTTAAATAAAAGGGCTCGTGTAGGGCATCCATTTCTTTTTTGTTTAGTCAGGCGTTTTCCCTATCTCGCAGTCACCACGCTCGTACATCATGACGATCGCTGTTGGTAATGCATAACGTTAAGGGCAACACTTGCAAAACAGCGAACCGACACTAATTCAGCGCAACAACTTGTCAACAATATGCTCGTGAATTAGTTGTGTAATTGACTAATACGTGGTACACACTGAATGTGAAAAATGCGTTACATTTATTTACAGATTGTGAGATTGAAACTTAACGATGATCATTAGTTACAGTTACGCCCACCATCTCGTGATGGGAAAACACAACGCAACGGAATGGCATTCGTTGTCATGTAGTTACTAATGTGCATCAACGAAAATTCTTACTCGTGTATTTTATAATCGTATGTCCTCTGGGCTGTTTGAAATCTGCATATGGATAACACATTCAGAGGTCGCCGGTTCGATGCAATCTCCTACGAGGCAAAATATTTAGTAAGATACATTTTATGAGTTAAACTAGTCATTGGTCTTGAGCTTTCGTACTTAACCACCAGTGCTCATCAGAGGCGATATATTGCGATATTTGAAAATATACAAGCTAACACAATGCAACCACTGAAGAGTTCACAGCGATATACACTACTACAGAACAATCGCAATGGTTGCTGCGTTACTACTTTGATTGTCATACATTATTTTGCAGTGGATATACAGTTAATGCTTCAGAGGGATGCTGCTGCCGGTTTGTGGGATGGTCAGCACACCGGACTTTTAATCCAGGGTTTATAGGGTTGGTTTATTCTCCCGGGGTCGCAGGTTGAAACAGCGGTGCAAGTTTCTAAAATCTGCCCCCTCCCTCCCTCCCTCGCTGACCCGTCTCTGTGCACCCCGGCAGTTCAAAATGAGTTCGCCACAGGACGTTAAATCGGCAGGTTGCGTTTAGAGGGGGGTAAAGTTTGGGATATGTCCAACTCTATCCAAGAAGACGTGTGACAACAAGTACGGGAGAGTTGGCTCCTCCCGCCAGCTGTGATGTCAGCAAGAAATAGGAGGGCTGCATTTTATTTCCTTTACCTGTAACATTCACCTGGGAGGTGTTTTTTTGTTTTATCTGAGTGGCGTACATCGGGAAAAGTGACACCTTGATCTAATGACCAGCATGTTTTTTTATTTCAGGTGAGTTATTGAGATAATTGAACATCCTTGACAAGACAGTTGTAACTTATCAAATGATGCCAATGATAGCTTGAGGGGCAAAATATACAAAATAATGACTAATTACTCGCCTCACTTCAGCTTTGGTGGAGGAAAACCATGAATAATCGCGTAAAGTGGTAACAATTGACTAATATTATAGATTTTATTCAATCAGTCGCAGTGACTGTGTTAGGAAACAACCAACCTCTAAAGTAGGAAAAAAAAAACTTTCTTTTTAAACCCTATCTGCAGCTGATACATGTAAATTCTGGTTAGGAAGACATTTTACAATGATTAGTATTTTAATTGCTCGCAACACATAATTATTAAAGTGGTAAATTAATCATATTGGAAAGTTTGTTCCCACAAGCCACATGTTCAATCAAGCTCCCTGTGTGCGTGATGCCATTGCATGCAAGGCTTGCGCGCATAGATCGTGCACGAGACTCGAAGGAAGGGAGGAATACTACGCCGGACCAATGAATTGCTGACACCAGTTGGATCATATGTTCAAAAAATCCGGTAATAAAATATAGAGTATATATATATACGTCTATGCCATGCTGTAAGGCGAATAACGGTAGTTTTTAGAATACAAATTTGTTTTGTTTAAAGATAAATGCAGATACTCTTTGGGTCTTTCGGTAAAGTCACGTAGATAGAAAAATAATAAAAATAAATCACGACGTTTCGATCGTAACACAAGCAAGCGTCCTAATGTTTTCTTTTTTTCACCTGAGGACGATTGCTTGTGTTGCAATCGAAACGTCGTGATTTTTTTTCTCTATTATTTTTCTATCTTCGTGACTTTACCGAAAGACTCAAAGAGTATGAATTCCTGCAGTCACGAAAGCTTTAAGTCACGATATAAATGCAGATGTTTAAACACAATTTTAGATACACCAAATAAATAAATACAACTTCTTAAAGTAGTATGACTCTTGGGTGTGTTTTATGGTTACAAAAGATGCCGTTCATCATGACGTCTTATGTTTCACTCCTCGTGCTTGGAGCTTCCATTCCTGATAGAGCTCCCAGTTCCTCAATTAGTTTTCAGCACCGAGCACCAAACGTGAGACATCGTGCCAAACAACAACTTCGGAGAATTATAATAGTTTAAGAATCTTACATTTTAATGTTCTGTATATAAACAATAATGCTAAAACAATTGCATTTGTTTAAAGAATATATGTTTTTTGTTTTTGGAATCTCACCAATTCTAGAGACTTAAACTCAAAGGCAAAACATTGAGGAAAATGCAAATAATATTCATCACGCGGGATCTCGAAAATCAATCAAACACTCAGTAATAGACAATATGGCAATACGGGTTTTTATCTCATTTTCTATTACAGCTTGTTTGATTTTATTTCCAAAAAAAAGGTGTCCATGATGAGGAATCATTACATTTGATTGGCTGAGCACCTTGACAGTGGAGCATGATTGCACCGTGTCACCAGCGCCCACGCCACTCTTGCAAATGAGACTATCCCAGTCCCTTGCGTTTTCACCTGCTGAGTCTGGTAAAAATGTCGACCGGTAACCTGGGATGCACTGAGATAACGTGAGCGAAACTCAACACGCAGTTATGCAAGCAGGTCCATAATGCCTTTATTTAATTGCACATCCCTCAAAAATGTATCTAAGAGTGTCACACTAAAATTATTTAACAGCGTGTGTGGCTCTTGAAATGTTCTGTTCAATAACATTTTATTCAAACTGTGAAGAAAAGTAAATTCTTGGGTAGGATTTGTAGCCCGAGGGGATGCCGGTCGATGGTTAACAATATGAAAAGGATGGAGTGGCAACTAAGAATGGGACGCATCAGAGAGCACGTTAACTCAGGAGATGGAGCACTGAAATCCGCTTGTGTGCAGCTAATAATTATATTACAAGATTGCAAGAGATGGTGGGTGGTTGAGGAAGGCCTTCATCCAGGAGTGCATTGACCATTGGCTGAGTGTGATGAACATTTAATTGATGGGAAGATTACACTCTTACCTCTATACATCACTTAAATGCATGTGCCTCCTAAATAATCTCGTGTTTACAATAGTATAATCTTGGCAGTGCAAATATGTTTAAAATTGGATGTCAGTTCATACCCATTAGTTTATTCATGTTCTTTACATTTTCATTGGAGGGAGAAATGCTGCAGTGGTTAGCACACTGCTTTCAATCCCGGTCAAGTACAACATAAGTGGTGCGCGAAACGTCGTACAGCATGCATAACAACATGCATTACTTGGAAAGCGAGGAACAAATCTTCACTCGAGAGGGTGTTCCATTTGTTTCCCCGAAAGCTTTACGCAAAATCCAGTCGTAAAGATAACAGGATATGTGGGTCCGTTGTAAACAAGAACAACAACAGTGTTACATGCCATAAAGATAGTAGCCACATCTCACTGTGGCGTGTACTGTCTCGGTTGATTTAGATTTGGCTAAACTGCTGCTTAAGGGTGTCTGATAGTTGCACAAAGGTCCAATGTGGCCCTACGGTGTAAGCACGGCTGTCAGGAGTGCCTCACTCAGGACAGACAAAGCATACAATCCAATTCAGCGATGGTGCCAAGCACACGGAAATCTGGGATGAAAATAGGCATTATAATTCAATATCCCGCCCAAGGGCTGCCTTAATGTCCATTTAGGTTGTTACTTTTTTTTAAGTCTCAAACTAAATTCCCAAAATAAATAAGTTAGTGAATTATCTGCACATTGATTGACAAATCCCTCCCACTATGATGCTGCCTGTACCAGATGTTTTGGTCATTCTCAAGGGTCATCTGTTATAAAGAGTAAAGATCACTTTGAACAAACACTGCATGGTTCCTGATTTTTCTTTTTTAAGAATTAGAAGTTACATAACATTTGGTACATTATTTGCATAAAAAATCCATCTCCGTTGACAGACAATACAACTCCACTACTACAAAACAGTAAAGTACAATCCACTGCAAGATGAAGGCCTCCCCACGTTGTGTCAGTCATCGGTGTTGTTTGACAGTACCTCACAATCCTGGTCACTGCAGGTTGGTGAAGGAGGGCCTAGAATTGATTCAGATATAACTTACCACTTATGTTTGCCATGGCCAGGAATCTAATTTTGGTCGGCAGATTCAGAATAATAATAATGCTATTTATAACAAATTTGCGGACGTAACGGCCGCAACTCAGAGGCGCGGAGCCAAGCTCAGAGTCGCTCGAAAGCGTGGTTATAGAGGTGAGTTTTTAAGTCTCTCTTGAAGGAGGCGATTGAGGTGATGCTGCGAATGTGCAGAGGGATATCGTTCCAGACTGTTGGGGCTGCCACCGAGAAGCGGCGCATAGACACGGTGACCATCCTGGATCTTGGTATCAAGAGGAGGTCGTGAGTCGCGCTGCGCAGGCATCTGCCGTGCGCTGAGCTGCAAGTTGTCAATAATCAAGAGAGGTACGGCGGGCAGGCGGATATGAAGGCATGGTGGCAGAGGCAGGCGATCTTGTATATGACCCTACTGGCGATGGGTAGCCAGTTGCCGGCACGGAGACAGGCGAGTGAGTCGAGACGGGGATGAGTGTGGCCAATGACAACGCGTGCTAGGTTGTTTTGTAGTGCATTAACCACTGTCACACAGCTCCTCCCCCTACGCTTCAATGTAATATTTAAGGATAATGCAAATAAACGGCACTTAAATCTTAATTTCATGAGGTGTGTGCCATTTTATTTAAGTATGTCAGGGATTTTTCTAATCCTTTAGATCAGTAGTTCCCAACCTTTCTAGACCTGCGGACCAGTCAACCATCGTAACATTTTCGCTGACCACCATGCAGTAGAATATATGTTGTTTCCGAAAATAAAATTGTATCTGCAATAATTACATGGAACACTTTCCATGGCCTTGCGGATCATCAGTAGTCCACAGACCACAGGTTGAGAACCACTGCCGTCAGCAATTTCAAAACATAACTTAAAGATGTCCGAGAGTGAATATGCATGCAAATATTGAGAAAATGCATGTAAATAGAGACACCAGTGGAATGTGAGTTCTTCTTTAAATTATATTATTCAATAAAATAATTAAATTAAATAAATTCGATTTCAAGCTTTCGTGACTGCGGGGATTCATATTCGTGGTTCTTTATTTTATTATTTACCTTCTACGTGACTTTACCGAAAGAACCAAGAATATAAATAAAATAATTTAACTAATATATCATGATGCATTTAGAATCTGTCAGAAATGTAAATGTATCCAGATTGTCCCCGAATTTAATATATTACAAAACCAAGGTGTACAGTGGGATGTTATTTTTTAAACAAGGTACTCGTGCGTGAATCCAGCTACAGTATATGTCGTCCATCGGTTTGTAGGATGATGGATGGTAGTGGTTTATGGATGGTAGGTATTATGGATGGGCGGGGTTAAGTTCAGCCTTCATATTCATGTAAGGTATCTCGGTGTTGCAATGACAACTGCCTTCGCAAGATGACATGTGGTCCTTTTCAAAATGATAAGCAGGCCAATGAAAGGAAAGACAATCAAAACTCACAAGAGTAGACCGAGGACAAGGCAAATTCATCAAACAAGAATGTGGAAATTCTTCCCACACACTATTTTTAAGCATAACCTTTGGGAGTCACATATTATTACTGCGATATTATAGAGCACTATGGGATTTATGTTTGTCCTATTTTTAATAAAAAGACCCGTGACTGTAGCATGTCTGAAAAATAAATTATTTTCAAATGAAACAAAGCATGCTGTACTAAAACTAGAGGGCTGGAAGTAGGGTAAAGTCGTAATAAACAGATACGTAAACACATTATAAAATACTTTAAATCACAATAAGACGTGTATGCATTTAGTTTGGGGTTACGGGACAAAGAATTGTGAGAACACTAATCTAGTTATAATACAATATTTATATATTCCATTAAAATAATTAAATCAATTTCCTGCCTTTGTTGAGTGGCAGTCTCAGGAAGAAAAGATCTATATCATCCATTGCAACAGGCCCCCTCATTCGTTATTCAATCTAATGAATGAAAGCCTTTTTTCGCTGTTTTATTTTTTAACAATGTGTAGGGGTCTTACGGAGGGAATATGTGTCGAGCTGATATGTATGGGATCCAACGGGAAACTAGCACAGTGGGCGGGGCTACGTCAGTGCACGGGCAGGTGCCCTCTACGACGTCCGCGCTTCGGACGTTACGATCCCCCGGGGCCCCACCCCTCAGGGAGGGGGATGTATAAAAGGGGAATGTATCGGGGGGCTAGGGAGAGTGGGGTTAGCTAAGAAGAGAAGACGGAAGACGTCCCAGATAGAGCCCTGGTCTCCCCCTGCTACGCCGTCCTTGTCAGGACCGCGCAGGCTCGAGCCAGTGGCGTGGTGCCAGAGCCAGAGCCAGGGTTGGTCTGGACTCTGAGTACCGGGCCCGACTGACCAGTGTCGGGCCAAGATAGCCTCCCCTAGTCCACGAGAGGAGGACTCTGAGGCAGGCTAGGGTTAGCTGGGAGAGGTGTCCCCAGAAAGACGGGTGAGGGGGCCGATACCCCCTCAAGTGTGTATGTCACGACGGTTGTTGTAATAAAACTCAGTGTGCCTCAACCCCGGGTGTCGACCTGTATTCGACGGTACTACAAATGTGTGTGCATGTGAGCATGAGAAAGGGCCAAGGCTGGGTAGCGGTAATGTAGCGGTTAGCACGCTGCGCTACGATGGCCAACACCAGTGACAATTATCTGAACCCGTCCTGGGCCTCCCCTAGGTTGACTCAGCCTCAAATGAGTACCTGGTGTGGTGTGTAAACATCTCCACTGGGAAGACAAAGGCGGCCGGGCGTGGTGCTGACCGCCCACCCCCTTGTGTGTCGTTCCGGCCTTCATAGGTGCTCAATAACAGCACTTGCCCCAACAGTATGTTAAAGGCTATACGGGGGATCTTTGTCTTTGTTTGGGCCAAGGCTGCCAAGCTATCGCAATCTCTCTCCTACCGCCAAAATAAACTCCTTCATCATCATCGTCCATCGTTCTATTATCTCTCCACAAATGCAATTTACATTTGGTCGTGTAAAATATTTCATTTTTATGAATATACAGACTTTTGGGTTTCACAAAAAAGGAGATGTCTAAAGAACCCCTGCATAGTTGATAATTGAATGACCTTATTTCAGAGTAAAGTCATTGGTCATAATATTGACAAACACACACTTTTATAATAAACTATACTGCGGTAGTGAGTGGACTGATCCAGAGACATGTGTACTTGAAGGGGTCAACACTGCCATACAATGCGTCCTTTGCAGTGGGACGAGACATCTCTTGATGGCTATATGCTGTGCATCACCAAGGGACACCACAATAGCCTCAGTATGGCTTGTAGGGGTTAAGCCCCCCCCCCCTCCTACTAAAGGCTCACCCTCCCTTATAGATTATTAAGGTCAAGCCAAAAAAATACTTGGTGCAAGATCGAAAATTAGTAGAATTAAGCGACGAGCATTGCAGACTTTTTTATGCACACTAGGGGTGAGAGCTATAGCAGAATGCACAAGCGATTAACGCAGCTCTTATCGTTACTTTCCACAATGGAGAGATGTTAACTACCTCGCCTGGTATGCAGGAGGTCGTGGGTTCGATTCCGACCCTGATGCCTGCTGTTTATTCGGAGTCTGCGTGTCTCTCTCCGCGTGGTCACGTGCATTTTTCTCTGGGTCCTCCATTTTTTTCCCTCCACATTTAGAATCAAACATCACACGTTTCGAGTTATTTGGCTGCTTTAAATTTCCACTTGATCAGCCACTTCGTTGAGCTATCATTTGTGGCCAAGTCGGTTCTCACAAAGAGCTATATATAGCTCAGTGGGCCTTAACTGGTAACATTAAAACAATAGTTTAATCTTCTTGGTTCTTTCGGTAAAGTCACGTAGAAGGGAAATAATAAAATAATAAAAATTCAGACGCTGTCTTTCCGACAGACCTGTTCTTCACCTGAGGACGGCTGCCTACGTTGTGGCCGAAACGTCGTGAGAATGATTTTATTATGTTTTATTTTTATTATTTTATTATTTCCCTTCTACGTGACTTTACCGAAAGAACCAAGAAGATGAATCCCTGCAGTCACGAAAGCTTTAAATCGAAAAATATTTCAAAGTACTATGGCTCAGCCACCCACTTGATGTATTGTCTTATACAGGCTCCTTCTCTTTAGCCCCCTGGTAGGTGCCTCACAAACGTGATCTCTGCATGATCCACCAACTTCGCATAGAACTTTTACAAACGATATTTCTGCATAACCATGCATTTGTTTTATATATATGGTCTCTTTTTTTTCTAATTTACTCAATTTCGTGGCATTGGCCTCGTGTGGGCAGCAAGGCGGTGCGCTGGTAAACATTTGAGCCCCACGGCAACAAGTAAACTGGGTTTTAATCCCTCCCTCACTTGATGCAGCAAATCTGGCTGTGATGGTCCCACCTGATGACGGAGACTTGTGTTGCCTCCGAAACGTCGTGATTTTTATTGTTTTATTTTTATTAGTTTTAATTTCATTTTTTACCTACGTGACTTTACCGAAAGAACTAAGAGTATAAACTGGATTTGATTCTCGACTCGGGAGCCTTTCTGTGTCGAGTTTACATGCTCGCCAGCTGTTTCTTCCGGATTCTCCAGTTTCTTCTCATAGATAAAATATACAACGCAAAAGGTGTTGTTGTTGTTGTTAAAACATCCCAATGAAGCACCATCCTGAAGGAGAGCCTTCAGACTTAATATGTGGCTTCTAGATTTGAAGCTTTCGTGACTGCAAGGATTCACACTCTTAGTTTTTTCGGTAAAGTCACGTAGGTAAAACATTTAATTAAAATCAACATATATTTAGTTATTATTTATTTTTTATTTTATTTTTTATTTAGCTATTTACTTATTTATCTACTTCTTTGTTTTTTATTTCTTTCTTTCTTATTATTTTATTCCTATTACTACTTTTATTAATTTTCATTTCATTTTTTACCTACGTGACTTTACCGAAAAAACTTAGAGTATTAATATGTGCCTTCAAAGTAAGAATCCATTGAGAAATTTCACAGAGCCGCGCAATGCATTTGTCAGCGAATGGCTGCGGAATTAAAAAAAAACATTTTCACAGGACTTTAGAAAAAGCATTCTAATGGCCTCTTTATCCTTCAGAAAATAGCAGTCGCACTTTCCCACACATTCTGCTAAGGGATTGTATCGTGATATTCAATTCGGTGCATTTAATTGTAATAGCTGTGCTTTAGTCAAACATGAGTACAAGAATAATACTGCTTACTTCCATTCAAATTAAATTCAGAAAATGAAGAAAAAGTTTTTAAGAAATGTGGGTCACTGCAAATTGCTTAAGTCATACGAGATCATGTATAGGAGTCTTATGGCTCACTGCAAATGGCACAAGTGCAAATTCATCAACATATCCCAAGAGGTGTGGAAGAAACATCCCAACCCATCCTGGGTGGCCGTCTAGATTTGTGCAGTCATTGGGGAACAAGCTGAGATGATCAACTCGCTGCCCTTAAGAACTCAGTTCAGTCACAGGTTGCTGTCTGGATTATAAACCGAGGTCTCGGCAGTGCTTGGCTCAGCATACTGGCCCTTGAGTCACCCCAGCCGCTTCTACACCACCATGAATATATGCTATGGAATGCTAATTGTAATTGTCGAACAGGAAGTCTGCGGATAGAGCGATGCTGAGTAAAGTTTTGGTGAAATAAAATAGTGGGAAACTAAACACTTGCACAATCCTCGGGAAATAATGATGTGGCAGAACCTGACGTCACAATTCTCAACAATCTACACAGAAGAAAATCCAACAGCAATGCAAGGGTGAGAGGCAGGAGTGGGGGGAGTGAGTACACCTGCAAGCATTATGCGCAGGAGCCAGTAATGCTGCGAACCGGAATATGATTTATAAGCCAGCAAATTCCCGAGACATCCTTACATAACCGGAAGTGTGGACTACAGCGCTTGGCTTCATTGCTGAGGTCATTTGTTCCTCTAGGTTTTGGCACGGAGTCTCCAAAGCTTTGCAAGGTAACTGTTTTGAGCGTCCCTGAAGGACAATCTATAAACAATAGATTTTTGTTTTGTTTGCCAGAAGCATTTGCAAATGCTTCGAGTCAACATCAGTAACAACCCCCACCAACCCACAGTGCTGCAGACTTTGCACAGAACCTTGAGAAGGGCAGCGTGAGAAATGTGCGAACATGCGCTTTGGAGGAGGCCTAAAATAGAAACCTTTCTCTTTAAAGCTTTCGTGACTGCAGGGATTCATCTTCTTGGTTCTCTCGGTAAAGTCACGTAGAATGGAAATAATAAAATAATAAAAATAAAACATAATAAAATAATTCTCACGACGTTTCGGCCACAACGCAAGCAGCCGTCCTCAGGTGGAGAACAGGTCTGTCGAGAAGCCTGTCTTCTGTTCTCCACCTGAGGACGGCTGCTTGCGTTGTGGCTGAAACGTCGTGAGAATTATTTTATTATGTTTAATTATTATTATTTTATTATTTCCATTCTACGTGACTTTACCGAAAGAACCAAGAAGAAGAAACCGTCCTCTTCTTGTCACACGGCGGCAGCTTCACTGCGCCTAAGTCCATCACTCAGGATCACAGCGCGTGCCTTCAACTACACAGGTAAAGATGAGGCCCTTCGGTTGCATGCACACACCTCTGCTGGTGGAAGGCCAGCCCACTGGGGAATATTTTGGCCAACTCTTAAACGCTGTCCATATGTTCTGCGAAGAGGTGGGAATATCCATGCGTATCTGGCCACAAGCGATCTGCTAATCGATTCATCGTTGTGAAAAAATGTTACTACTGGATGGACGGAGGTGCAGGGGCATTTACGAAACCTGCCCGTTGCTTCAGCCGGCA
Organism: Lampetra planeri; assembly: GCF_965212315.1. Taxonomy (NCBI): domain Eukaryota; kingdom Metazoa; phylum Chordata; class Hyperoartia; order Petromyzontiformes; family Petromyzontidae; genus Lampetra; species Lampetra planeri. Next base: position 4,714,473 of record NC_136123.1, read on the forward strand.
CGTTGGCAGATTGAACCGGTGACCCGTCTGGGTTGCAAGTCCAGCGTGGTAACCATTATACCACGGCAGAATCCCCCACATACACTTAAAAATACCAAACTATAACCACGCACGGAGAGACTTGTTTCCGTGGTGCTTCTTGACAGCAAGTAGGTTGCCAACGGGCCAGGGAAGCTTTGGTCAGTATCCAAAACTGTGTCAATGTCAGACAAGCAGCAGAAAACTGACAGCCACATTGAGTGAACTCAGCTGACAGAGTCAGGTTTTTCACCAAATGGAAAGTTACTCACTGCCGCGTCCAACTTTTCAATGCACGTGATGAAACGAGGTTTTGAATCGATCAATCTTGTCACCATGCCTTCATGCATAATGGAGACAGTCTGACCGAGGCTTTATTAAACTCGCTGCCAATTAAAGTTAGCGATGCGCAACGCTCTTAGTCACAGTTTCATTGTAGTGTGAGAAAACGACCATTACAAAAAGAAACAGCTAAGCATATGTACTGGCCAGGCACAGTGGTAGTTGAAACTCGAGCATATGTTATCGTATAGCAACATAATACATTATTCATACAGAAAACATACAGCACGAAATAATAATAATTATTCATAATAATTCACAGCTGTTTGTAAATGATCTACAAGATGAAGGTCTCTCCAACAGCAGGTGAGTGATTGGGCTTTTTAACCATACTTGACCACACTTGTCAGTGAGAGTTTGTTAAATGGGCCCAGGGCCAGTTCAGATGTTGTCTCGCCTCGCTCACGTTAGCCGTGGCCAGGAATCAAACTCGAGTTCAGTGGGTTCACGGTGCGGTGTGCTAACCACGGCGCCGTGACTGGGTGACATAGAAAGCTTGGGGCTGTGGAAATAAATTTGGCATTTTGCAATTAAAGGGTAAAGGTGCAGCCTTGCAATGTTTTGCTCAAGCCTCTGCTAGTGAAGGGGCTTCACTAGAGGGTATCTCGCTTACTCTTTAACGCTGACCACACACATCCCACCGATTGAATAACCATGCTGACCCCATTTTTGATAATGCAGCATTCGCTGTTTCAATTCCAGGATGCTAAGCATTCCACTGCGACAGGATCACCTGCATCAAATGCGAGTGCATATTGCTGCCAATATGTTTATGTGACTGCTGAGAGCTGCATCTAGTCCTAAAGGATGAGTGTGACCTTCCAGCTAGATGTTCTGGTCATACCGGGCTTGTACATTTAAAAGGCTCTGTAAGGAAGTTTATTACAAAAGTGACACAATTACATTAGTTGTGAGACCTCTTACACGACCTCATTCCTCTCACTGCTTCCTCGCATTCATTACATCCATGGCCTCGGCTTATGTTGATAACTTTATGGACTCGGCTTATATTAACTCTGCGCTGTTTGCGGGGCATTGAGAGTGTGGCAAGCTGCAGCCTTGAGTGGCATATGAATTAAGAATGCTGGACATTAACCAGGACCTTGAAAATCTGTTTTATCTGTCAAGTCCTGACGAACTATAATCCGACCCTAGATCATATTTCGCACGTGGTCTGAATTGTTTGTGCTTTAGATGCGGGTAGTCCGAGTGGCTATGGCTAGTGCACTGCAGTGGAACACGTTGCTTTTCACGACCTTTACAGTTCAACATCTAGAAATGTGTAGCTGACCATCAGCACTTTAAACACTGTGGGAAACGAGGAAAACGTTGGTCTTGGGTGTCTCCTGATTGGTCGAGACAAGAAGTGAGAGTATACAAGGAAAATAATTGTACCCTTAAAATGTTAACAGTATCCATTCTAGGTCCACATTTTTTGGCGTGTAAAAATTAAGGGGTCGGGGGGGGGGGTTCAGTGGCGCAGTGGATAGCGCACTACACTATGAACCTGGCCCGCCAGAGTTCGATTCCCAGCTATGTGAACCAGCCCTGAATGCCAACCTCTTCACGAACCTACACTGACCATACAGTAAATTTAGCTGTGACGGTCCCACCTGAAGACGGAGACTTGTGTTGCCTCCGAAACGTCGTGATTTAATTGATTTATTTCCATTTATTATTATTATTATTATTTTATTTTGTTATTTCTTTAACCTACGTGACTTTACCCAAAAAACCTAAGAGTATGTATGAATCCTTGCAGTCACGAAAGCTTCAAATCTAGAACCTACACTGACCGTCACGGTGGAGTACGATAAAATCACTCCTATGACCAACGTGACATAAGGAGGTTCATCAATGAACATAGATTTGTAAGGCTCATGATGCATGATTAAATCTTAGTCATATATAATTAATTAATAGTGGTATATGTAAATCAAACACTTTTAACAAACGTAAACATACAAACAGTTATAAATAAAACAGTAAACATAAGAGAGGAAGAAAATGTTCAATTAATCCAAACACTGCTACATGACTTTTATTATAAGTAATTTCAGCAGAAGTGTAAAATCTGTCTGAAGGTGTTTGGATTTTGACAACATTTCTGAACAGAAGCTCGTGTTTCTCTATACCCACACTTGAATGCGTTTATTGTGCTTCATGGTAACATTGAAGTGTATCCCGAGACCTATTATGGACCACAAGCCTGCTGATGTTAAAGATCCCCGTGATTGTGGGCTGTGGTCCCAGACAAATAAATCACTCTCTTCACTCACAATGCGTGACCTCCAAATTACACCTTATTCACATCTGCTATTCAGTTATACATACAGTTATTATACATTAAATACAATATTTAGTGTTATATGTGTGGTGATTTCCAAGGTTGCCCTAGGTCAATAAATATGAAAATTGCGCAGCATTTGGCTTTCATCCAGACATGCATTCCAAATCCCTATAAGATTAAAATGCCCAGATACAAATTGAATACTCAAACACAGACAGAAATCTATAGTTTAGCCTTGAAGACTGAAGGGTAACCCCCATTAGCGAGCACATACTAATAATGCCAGCACAGAAACACGAGGGCATTGGTGTGTTCTAAAACATGCCCAGCCACCTTTGTCTTCCATTTAATGACATTTTCTTGGGTTTTCTTTCCCGCACTCCCGTGGGGCCTTCCTTCCAACTCCTCTTTCTCCACTCATTTCTGTCCTGGCCCATCATCGCCGCAGCCACGCCAGTCCTTCATATTCTGGTTCACCCCTTAGAACCAATCTCTCTCTGGGCCACGCTCTCAGTCTCCACCTCGGTGCTTCCAATGTGCAAAGGAGTTCCAGCCCCAGGTGAGTCTTGAACTCTGTCTTCATTACGTCTTCCACACAGCACATCACACATCTGGGAATCTCTCCGTTCGGGTGCCATGAACCCCCTTCTATCCGCCCCTTTTATTCTCTCCCCCCATCCTCTCCGAAACTTCCCACGACTCTTCGCCAATCCCATTCATGTCTCCCTCACGGTCTCCCAGCCGAAACCCTCATTTCAATTTAGTTTCCCCTGACCACCAATATGATTTTAATGTTCTCCACCCTCCAAAACCGATTGCATGCCCTCCGTCAGACCCGGCGAGTGGATATTTATCGTTCTTTCGTTTCTCAATCCGCTGTATATTTACCTGTTTATGCATTTCCTCAGAGGGATTGCCTCTCGGCATCCCTTACACATGTTTATCCCGTTTCCTATGCACGCGGCCTGTGATCCAGCATTGTGGCGGCAACAAGGGTTGGTGGATCAACGCACACACGTGGTGAAACTCCGTTCGCGTGGGCATTTAGGCGCTTTACCCTGGATTGGTAGAAGAATGTAGCACGGCAAAAATATGGACTCCACCCCCCTGTTCCATCTGCACGGGATCGAGAAATTCCCCCTTGCACGCATGATATTTCTATGGGTCCTGTATGTACATGTATGTTGCACTTCTTTCGCACCGTACAGAGCCAACCGTGCTCATCGTAGGTGATAATCAGGTGCTTCAGTTTCCTCCCACTTGTCAACCACACCTTAACAAACAGAGGGCCATAGAACTTGGGCAATTGTTTAGGCCAGCTCACCACGTGGCCGCCTTCCCGTTCTCTCTTCTTCAAGAGAATTAATACTATGCAGCGTGTTACGAATTGAAATGATTTTTAAGTCGTTGCCATCTGAGTCGACTTTTTGTGTCAGCTTGTCAGAGATGGATATCACTCTGGCCTTCTTCTTAATCTGTTCATTTCATCTTGGTCTTCCTGTCTAAACCTCATTTCTTGTAGACCAGGTTCAGATATATTTTTTTCCAGCCATATTATAGTCAATGTTTCCAAGACTTGCAGCGCTTCTTCCCTGCTTTTTGCACATCGCTCAATGCCATCGGCAAACAACGTGCACCAAAATGCTTCCTGTATTCTCCTTGTCAGGGTGTCTAGGACAGCTACAAAGAGGAAGGAGCTTAGTGGGGAGCCCTGATGCACTACGTCCTCCAATACTAAGTCTATCATGCTTCCACAAGTGATATTCATTAAGGCAATGCATCGGAAATTCACCAACTCTCAGACAAAGCAACTGCAACTGAATTTCGACTCGTTGCACGTCAATGGGGAGATGTGAAAGTCGACGAACAAGAGCTCTTCACAGTGACTCTTTCTCTGTCACACGTGCCTTTGTCTCGTATCACGTGGGTTTTATGGGAACTCCTTATTCTCACACACACTACCAGGTTCATTTGCGCTTGGTATTCTATTATACTTCTCTTCCAGGTCCACAACGACCGGGTTAAGATCTTTTTTCTCGATTGAGAATATTTTCTCACGGACATTCGAGCCGCGAAGATGGCATCTGTTGTCGCCCTGTCTAGCACGAAGGCCTACTGCTGTTCTCAACTTTCTTTAGATCACCTTGTCCTAAGCTTATTGGGATGGCTTGTCAGTGGGGCCCCTAGATAGCTCGCATCCTCCTGGATGACTCTTTGTATCATGACGCATGATACATCAACATTGGTACTTTTTTTCTTCCAAATTCATATATGATTTATGTAATTGTGTCACATGACCCCTGCAGCTGGTAGTGGCACTGGCGGAGCCAGTGGGGGGGGGGGGCACATGCCCACCCCAATGGTCCGATCGAAATCCCTAATTTAAATCGGATCATTGGGGTTTATTAGTAATAAATCGGCATTTTGCGACCCCCACTGCCACTGTGTAGCATATTATTACGTGCCAGGGACTCTATGAGATGATAGGACAATCGTCTGAGTCCATAATTGGCAATAAGTAACGGCAAAGCAGTTATAAGTGACTCACAGAATTGTACGCAGTTGCGTATACAGTCCACACAACTTGCCTGAAGGCATTCACCTTCAGCGAGCGCCATCACACACGGTTCGAATTCAACCTTCAACCCTCGATCGATGGCTGCACCATCGCCGCACACTCGTCGAATAAAAATAAAGGGACAATTCCTTACTTACGAACAACTCCTATCATTTTTCATTGCTGGAGGGGTTGCCCCCCATCTACCTGAAAATCTTGGCTAGGCCATTGGGTAGTGGCTGCTATATTCAATGCAATCTTTTCTAAAAATATATATTTTTGAATCAAATTGTGACCCTGAATCGTGACAAATCAGGGAATTTCTGGGGGTGAGACTGAATTGTTTAACTTTTAATGTTTATACACTGCGCCAGGCATTTATTTTAGAGGGAGTCAACATACGGGAGGCTCATGTTGGAATCATGACCAGATTTCAAACCCGAGTTCACTGAGGATGACGCAAACGCTTTTGTCAGCTTACTCGCCGCTCATGGAATTGTCCAAATTAAAACAGACACCTTAGGCATACAGAGCCCATTGGCCAGATGCTGTGTGCGGTAACGGCCATGGTGATTGATGCCTTGTTTCCATAAGGGCATCAGTCTCCACGTTGCGATAATCGCTCGTGATAGCACTTTTACTCTAGAAGAGTCAGGCCCTACAGCACACAACCACACAGCAACCCGTCCTGGATGAAACCATCCCGATCCATTCCAAACACTGCACTGCTGGAGTTTTATATAAATACACACGTGTATAACTGCATTTTTTTCCTGTACCCATCCCAGAACAAGTCATGAAGTCACGGAGTTAACGACGAAACGAGCGGCATGTGCCAAGACTCTCACTTACAGTGAAGGAAAAAGTATTTGATCCCCTGCTGATTTTGTACGTTTTCCCACTGACAAAGAAATGATCAGTTTACAATTTTAATGGTAGGTTTATTTGAACAGTGAGAGACAGAATAACAACAAAATCCAGAAAAACGCATATCAAAAATGTTATAAATTGATTTGCATTTTAATGAGGGAAATAAGTATTTGACCCCCTCTCAATCAGAATTGAGTTTTTTTATTCTGTCTCTCACTGTTCAAATAAACCTACCATTAAAATTATAGACTGATCATTTCTTTGTCAGTGGGCAAATGTACAAAATCAGCAGGGGATCAAATACTTTTTTCCCTCACTGTAGGTCAGCTTCCCAGCCGTGTTCGCGTTAAAAATGTACACCGCAAAACATTAAAAAAACATAATGTTGCAAAAAAACCTGTGCAGCCAAACGCATTCCTCTGTTAAAGCCTGAGACTGTCCTGTTTTCAGAAAGGCTGTCCCCGAGTTTCAAGAGCATTTCTGAAAATGTGAGTTTTGTCCCAGTTTTAAATGCTGTATGTATGTTGAACTTCTGTCGCACCTTAAGTACGAATGTATGTTTAACAAAAATTTCGATTTAAAGCTTTCGTGACTGCAGGGATTCATCTTCTTGGTTCTTTAACTTCTTTTGCAGGGTACGTAGCGAACCACGCTAATTGTAGATGTGGGGGGAAGGACAACAAACTAATCACAAAAGCGTTCTAAATAATTGAGTTTTCAATATAGATGTAAAAGTGCAAAACTCAAGTGGTTTCCTAATGTTGGAAGGAAATCATGTTTTGACCTCATGCTCCATTCAAGATGCAGGCAGTGGGTGCGGGCCACCAGAGTAGTGGGCGGTGCCTATGAGAAGTAGGTGGAGCCAATGCCAGATAGAGTGTGGGCGGGGCTAGTGACTGAGTGGGTGTGGCAAAATAAAAGTGGGCGGGCTGTTGTCGCTCTATTTTCAACCCCCAACGACCAGTAATGGAAATGAATGGGGCTAAACGGATTGATCAACAGAGGCTGAGCCCACGAACCACCAATACTTCTAGATTTAAAGCTTTCGTGACTGCAAGGATTCATATTCTTAGGTTTTTTCGGTAAAGTCACGTAGGTAAAAAAATTTAAATTAATAAAAGTAATATTAAAATAAAATGTATTAATTTTAATTTTTTACCTACGTGACTTTACCGAAAAAAACCTAAGAATACCACTAATACTTCTTGAGCGAAGTGACTCATTCGTCAATCGCAGAGCCATTCTTGGCCTCTTCCTGGGCCAGAGCCGAGTGGTCATGCGAACAAGGCTTAAGCAAGGAACGGTACAATTATCTTCTTCATGTGTTTTCAGCACTGCGTGTTTGGAATTGAACATTTATCCCCGAGTAAGCTCCAGGCACGTGCTGTGAAACGTCAGACGTCACGCCGAACCACGTGAACACGCATCAGCGAGAGAGAGAGAGCTATACAGCACAACGGCGTGAACAGACGCGGTGGGGCCATACCTTGCTGCAGTGAGACACAGCAGCCCGAGTGGATGTACACTGCGAAGGGACAGACCTCCCCCTATTCTTAGGTTTTTTCGGTAAAGTCACGTAGGTAAAACATTAAAATTAATAAAAGTAAAATAAAATAAAAATCACGACGTTTCGGAGGCAACACAAGCTTCCGTCTTCAGGTAGAACCGTCACAGCCACGACAGCTGTATCAAGTAAATGAGAGATTACAAGAGCTACCACTCCGTATATATAATGGTTGGAGGGGAGAAGGGCCAAGTACGGCACACTTTTTATTAATATGGTAAGGTGAGGCTTAAGAGGCTAAGCCTTTGTTATGGAGAGGTACGGTTTGTGACTAAGCCTGGCCTACATAACAATAGTGTGAAAAAAGAAACAAGTAAACATGGTAAAACAAGCCTGGCTGTCTATCAATAACCTGTAATAGTTGTCTGTCAAATAAGATAGTCCAAATAAGTGTAGTTAAATCTTTTTTGCATGGTTAATCACATCTTTCCAATGATTACTCAGTTTGTAACCATCATCACGGTTGAAAACGTTGTGATTTTTATTTTATTTTACTTTTATTAATTTTAATGTTTTACCTACGTGACTTTACCGAAAAAGACCTCCCCCTGTCTCACTATCACTGAGCACACAGACGGGCAGACACCGGGCAGGGGTGCAAGCAAATAGTGAGTGAGGGCCTGGCACTGAAGTTTAGATTGGCGTCGCTAGAGCATGGTGGAACGTTATAATGGATGAGGTTATTTTGCAGTATATCTGAGCAATATGTTATAAGGGGCCGTCCATAAATGACGTCACGCACCTAGGGGGGGGGGGGGGGAGTCAGACATTTGTGACGATGTGTGACGAGGAGGGGGGTGGGTGAGAAATGTGACGTCACATCAAAATGCGCAACTTTAAATAAATATAGACAACACGTTCTACTTAATTAAATATACTTTTTTTATAAATGTTTTCTCCTACAACATCAGAGTGCAGCGCCACATTAAATACGCACTATAATGACAATAGTTTAAAGCGATTTGAGGCATGTTTTATATTTGGGGGGGGGGGGGGCAAAGCTTTGTGACGTCATATTTGACGGGGGTCTGACTTTTTGTGATGCCGTGTGACGAAGGGGGGGGGGGGTCAAAAATCGTCCAAAATCACGTGACGTCATTTATGCACGCCCCCTAAGTAGATATTTTTTCTACGTTTCCTTATTTACATACATAAAACAAAATATTCTACGTGATTATAAGCCTAAATGCAAATTTATTTACAGTACTCGACATTCACAAGACAACAAAAGCAACAAATGTAAAAAAAAATGCACATTTGCATTCGGCGAACACAATGATAGCAGAGTACATTATACAAATGCATCGTCGTGAAGGTTTGGCGATATGCTACGCAAAGCCACTATGCTGCGCATGAAACAACGCTTTAGATTTGATTTCAGGATCAGTGATCCCCCGGTCTCAGTGGCGCTGGATCAGGGATTGCAGCGTGAGAAGGGGCACAATTCTATTGCCCCTTCAGGAGACCATTCTCCAAAAACAGAAGCTTTCACTCGCGTCATCGCAGTGGAGGTGCACGCCTGAAAGCACTCCATCAAAAACATACAACGTGTACTCCATGATACTTATGTAGGCTCACGGTCGGCTTTCAAAGTTGAGAGCCGTTCGATTTGGGACATAGAAGGCAGCGAGTCAGCTACAAAGAGGAGGGGAGCTAGGGAAGTCATGGAGCATATGACGTGCGGACTTTCAAGCCGACTGGGAGTTGTTTTGTTAATCATTAGATCACTGGGGCTTATCCACAGTCACACAAACCCCACCTGACGGGCAGGCTTACAATGTGCCAGACCACAATGTACTGGAACAAAGGAATGTATAGAAGGTTTTATTGCAAAGTTGTTTACTTCGGTATTTTTTGTTTGGGTCCATTCACATGCAGGAGTGCGGTTGATGGTAGAATGCAATGTTGTGGAGAGGCCTTCATCCAGCAATGGATAGGCAATGGCTGCTGGTGATGATTTACTTATACTCGAAAAATATTAAATGTATGATCCATAATGCAGGATATTTTTTTTTATCTATTTAAGGAACGAAACAGGAGGATTTCTCCACAAATCTGGCTGTCGCCTGATGATGCTCGTTGTATTTACTGGCGAAACGCCGTACTCAGGTTGTAAATGTTGTGGATGTACTCTACAACACACCGGTGTGCTGTACTAGTAACGAATTGGCGTGTTCTGTTTACGTGACAAACCTTACTAATTGGCTGTGTTGGGTGGTGGCGGGTTTAACGACACATTAATATTTACGCGATCTAACCTAAAAAAAATCGTGTTATGGATGATACTTTTGTACAGCATGGAATTAAACGTCGCTGGAAATATGTGGGTCGAAGGTCACGTGAGTCACTTCCGTTCGCATTGTGAAATACTTTTGAGCGCGATAATTATGAATGGTGTACGTAGGTGTGTGCCACGTCACGTGACTCACTCATCTTTTCGCACTGTGTGGGAGGATGAAAACCGCAGCGCGTACGTGACGGGTGGAGGCTGTTACAAAATTAGCATACTGTAATAAGCTTAATATAGTAAAATAATTAGCACTTTACTAAATATTGTTGCCCAAGGCTGCTGAATTCAAACCAAAGCACCCCCGTGTACAAAATGACATGACATTTGCTACTTTAAATGGGCTCTACAATATCAAATTCTAGTGCACCTCATTTCTTAAAGTTATTTAGCTGCAGCTTACTGCCTCGTGAATCAATATGCAACTCCATCAAATACAATGGCCATGTTATAACTGACTGTAATTACTTTGCTGTTTTATAATAAGGCGGATGAAATTGGTTTGCACCATCGAAGCTTATAATAGCCGACACACCAATTAGCGATCTCTGGCAGTGAGATGCAAATGAGATGCTATTAAATTGGAGCCACAACTACTCATCACCCCTAAGGAGGACGAGCACATAAAGTTTAACCCTTTTTTACTCCCAGCAACGGCACCACAGTGCAGCACCCAGACACTGCATTTGGAGGAGCTGGCATTTGAATTTAATTGATGAAATGTATTTTTTTTTTTTCGATTTAAAGCTTTCGTGACTGCAGGGATTCATCTTCTTGGTTCTTTCGGTAAAGTCACGTAGAAGGGAAGCAACAAAATAACAAAAACAAAACGTAACAAAATAATATAATTCTCACGACGTTTCGGCCACAACGCAAGCAGGTGACCTGGGGACGGCTGCTTGCGTTGTGGCCGAAACGTCGTGAGAATTATATTATTTTGTTACGTTTTGTTTTTGTTATTTTGTTGCTTCCCTTCTACGTGACTTTACCGATAGAACCAAGAAGATTAAATGTATTTAACCATATGAGTGTGCATTGAGTTCCGTTGTCCGTTGGTATAATATGAATATAACTTAGAGCCTTTGTCGATCTACTCTTGGATGAATGCCTCCTTCCCCAGGATGCAAATAGTTGTTACTGTACAGTGTCTAGAGATGCTTTACGTCATGAGATGCCAAATCATTTTTTTTTACGACGCCATGTTGGCCATGGGATTCGCATGCCCATATTTCACCATGCTGGTCAGTGCAGATTGTTGAAGTCAGTGTTGGGTGGTGTTTGGGGGGGGGGGTGGGGGCGGGGGGGGGGGGTGAGGAGGTACAACACAGATTCGGATGCCACTCATCACTGCTTGTAACGATGGCCTGGAATAAAACAAATGTAGGGCGCCAGGTCTGAAGTGTGTTGCGCGAACTACTGCACCACTCCCATGGGATGTATTCAGGATGTAGATGTACGCACTGTGTTGGGACGGGAAGGTCTTCCATTGGAGAAGTTCAGCCAAGTGAGCGATGGGAAGCGTAGGCCAGTCCTCATATCCAGGGCAGGCCTGGATCAAGCTTCTCTTGGCCATGCGATCCTGCGTCGCAATGCGCTGCCCACATGCAATAGTCAGATTTAATTCCACCATTCCATTCACCGAGGACCATTAAAGTTTATAATGAACAGGTAGTTGCCGTGCAAATAACAGGTGAGAGTTTCAAATTGCTTTTTATAGTTAATCAGAATCTTTATTTCTACTGGAGGAATCCAATGAGCTATGAAGCATCTTTTCGCAGATGTCCAGTTGGAGCTGGTCATAAAGTTACAACAACACACAATGAAAAAAACGCGATAGGAATGCAAAGTATAGGAATGTAAAATCACGAAAAAAATGTGGGTGTCAGCTTCAATTCTGTTGCAATTCATTGTGCCCATGTCTGATGTGGAACTGAGAGATATTGGCATGCATACATAAAGACAGGTTGACCTTCAAGTGTTTGTCCCACTGCATCGCACTCCAAAGCACAATTACCATCTCTCTCACAAGCCATTCTATAGATACCGTTCCTGCTAAATGTGTTTTCTGTGATGGACAGACAGGGCGTCAGAGGTGTCTGTATCAAGGTTAATCTCTCGCCATTTGTAAATGTAGATCGTGTCCCATAATAACTAAATTCATCTCATTGTTCACTTTGAGCGACTGGGTGAGTGGCTCTAACTAACCATGTTTACGATTCTCTCGAGAAACAGAAGCTCTCTTCTCTCGGTTTCTCGTGAAATGTAACCTTTAATTCTCGGGTCATAATACAGGGTGCTCCGAAAATGTTTTAACACTTATATCGGGCGATCGTTCTTAATGTAAAAAGAGCGGATAATACACTGTAACATGATAACAAATGTGTATTTATAGCTTCAAAAAGTCAAAGAGTCTCCACTTGTTCGCAATCATTGTCAACACATTGCCTGGAATCTTCTCCAGATGGTCTCCAGAGCCCGGACGCACATTTATTCTGGTATTGTTGCAAAATTCTCGGAAGTGTAAAAAATTATTTGAGCACCCTGTATATCATGACATTATAGTTCCACTTGTTCGCCATTATCATGTAAATTATTTTGTCAAGGCGCTCTTCCCCCTCCAACCAAGCTTAAATATACGCTCCAAGCCTGGTGGTGTTTCATTCAGACGCTGTCTTTCCGACAGACCTGTTCTTCACCTGAGGACGGCTGCTTGCGTTGTGGCCGAAACGTCGTGAAAATGATTTTATTATGTTTTATTTCTATTATTTTATTATTTCCCTTCTACGTGACTTTACCGAAAGAACCAAGAAGATTATAGTTCCTGAACGGTTAGAATCACAACAGTTTGCAGTCAGGGAGAAATTACACATAACTTAACTTTGAATTCTTATTAATTCCCATGTACATTGAATACAGAAGAAGCCCTTAATATAAATCTGATATTAAAAAGGTAGGTGTTAACTTTCCATTTCATTGGATTACCATTGTGGTTACTTAAAGAGGTTATAATGCATTTGAAAATTAGACCACTAAACTCACACCAGATTGCATAACAGCAGTCAAGTGGCCATGAATTAAAAAAATGTTAAAAATATTTATTGGTTTCTTCGTTTCTAAAAAAAACAAAGTACCCTTCATTTCATGATGGTGAGCAGTGTCCTACATTTCCCGTGTGTTGTCAATCATCATTATTGAATTCGGTGTAAGACTCAAAGGACTTAGCAACTTCCAGGTGGCATTATTGCTTCCCAACAGTGATCAAAGAGTTTTTTTATTCCACTAAGCCAGTAGAAGTAACTAAAAATGGCAATCAAATAAGCTGTACAAGGATAGCTTTATCTTCCAAATTGAGACTCCACATACATTCATTTCGTTATTTTTACTTAGATTGATTGGCACAAAGAGTGGCCATTCATTTGTGCATGGTGTAAGTTATCAGAACTCTGCTGTGTGTTATTTAAGTTATAAAAAAAACATTTGTAATAGATGTATATTCTACCAAGGCCAGATTTACATCTTGATGACACAGCCTTTGCTTATCAGCTTGGCAATAAGCACCATTGTTGGTGTTGGCAGTATTGATAGTATTGATAAAGTATTAATACAGTATTGATATATATAAACGAAATAGTTTTGTTTTCTGAGAGGGATAATAAATACGTTTTAATTTGATAACAGTTTTAATTGTTTAAATAGATACATTTTTGCCAAAGATTACACCAATCCAATGGAACCTCTTGAGCCTTACTTGGTAAAATAAATTTACAGTAATTTTAGTTTTTAGTAGAACATCGGTATTCGAGAGAGAAGCCTGGTAGATGATAGCGAGATTCACAATCCGCCCGTGCCCCCGTGGATAATATGGAACTTCTTCAGGAACACCGTTAAATTTCTGAAATAGGTCCGAGGATGTGAAGTCAGACATCGGACAACTTGCCAAACAGCACCCAGCATTAACCCACAAACACGTCGGAGAGATAAAAGTCAACGTATGAACGTGTGTATTACATTTTTTTGCACGTACTAAATATATAAATTATGTACGGGTAGATGACACATTTCTTAAATTCGAGAGAGGATCCCGAATCTGAATGTTGATTGCCCGTGCTGTGTGATCTATTACACGATAATTAGGTGGCGTGCAAAAATCGTCATTGCAGAGATGACAGTTTTTCTTGATTAGATGTCTCGTGTTTTAAAGGGATAGCGAGACAAAGTTGTAAATCACTTATGACACGTGATGGAAAATAATTTGAATGAGCTGTGCTTCTGTGACCGTTAAATTAATAAAATTTTGAAAACGTGCAAATTGAATTTTAAGCGTAATGGTTTGGATTCGCCTCAGCTTTGACCCATTTTTTATTATTAGAAATTATTTTGAGTTACATTTGGAAATTGTGCATCGTGTCTGGTATGCGACGCGTGTTTTTATGCATATCCATTGCATGGGGGTGGGAGCGGTGGCGCAGTTGTTAGTGAGCTGCGCTATGAACCAGCTGACCTGTGTTCCATTCCAAGCCACGGCTAAAGCCAATACCGAGTCATCAGAACCAGTCCTGCCCTAACCCCCTCACCACTTCACGAACCCGCACTGACCAGCACCGGTGAAGTATGGTTTAAAAATAATCTCCATGACTGACACAGCATTTGGCCGAATCTTTTTCGCTGGCCAAAGATCTTGGGATGACGTTCGAGTACCCACACTTTACCCCACCGCGTGTGACCTGTCGATTGACGAATTGCAGCGGATCAATTTACTATGCTGGACAGACAAGAGGCAATGTAGGAGCGGGGTTAAAATTCACCATTGTTTTAACTCGTACAGTGGGGGGATAACACCGGCGACCTCCAGATATTACACCATGGTAGTGTAGTGGTGATAACTACTCGCTGTTCGCAAGCTGTGAGAGAGCGGATCGTTAACAAGGTTTTCCCGCTCAATCAAACGGTCAGGGTCAAATGGGGTGAGGTAGGATCCAAACGCCAGATTGGGAAGGACCAATCGGAGTGTTCCACAAGGTGGCCGGGGATTGGACAACCCGGCCACGAACAGGTATAAAAGCCAGAGCGCTGAGAGCTCTTGGCCAGTTCTGCTACACGAAGACCCAAGTCGGCCGAAGACATCTAGGACCCTGGACCAAGCCCTCCAGCCCTTGTCAGGGCTAGGGCTCAGAGTAACCAGTGGTCGGGGAGAGATCCCCTAGGTCCAGCCAGAGGACGCTGGGATAGCAGGTAGATTAGATAGCCTGCAAGGTCCGCAGGCTGTACCTCCTCAGGGTAACGGGTGAGGTGACCGTATACCCCTTCGTGTGATAGGGATTGTGTATTAAGACAATAAACTGTGTGTGCCACAAAGAAGTTTAGAAGTCCGTCCTTTACAACACTACAGTAGCATCCATTCATATGCTTCATACATCCAAAACGCACGCGCCCATGTGTACATGCGAGAGTTGCACCTCGCGCACGCTGACGAATTCACTGGCAGACACCCGCATCAGCTCACACGGCGACTCGGTGGTGACGCTCCGCACGCGGCAGTCGGACAGGCCAGCATCCCTCCACTCGGGCGAGCTGCACTCCAGCGAGCCAAAATACTCGCCCTGACCCATCTGCATAAGAGAACAAACGAGCGGGCGAGCGAAAAAGCTCGCCAAACGTCCGGCTGGCACCCGCGCAAGAAATCCCCGAGCCAACAAAAAAACATTTACAAAGCTGCATCAGCCAGGCTCGAATAAACATTATCATCAAGCAACCTGCTGCCTGTGTCTTCGCGGTTGTGCTGCTCTCCGATGTGTTTTCGGGTCGTGCAGCGTGATATTCCGCCCGGTTTATGACGTTTTCTGCTCCACATGGCTTGAAACTTCTTCAGGGCTTCTTGAAGGCCTTCTGTACCTGAAGAAGCTGTTGCCAGCAATTCCTGGAGCCAATTGACCAACATCGTGCCGAGCAACACGGGATATCAGCCGAATTCACACCAGAGAGATATTCTCGTGAAAACACCTGGCCATGCCGCAGCATGCAGCAAACACAAAGTTTGGAGAGTCAGTGAAGGTCACGTGTGTGTGGACGCTATTGTGGGGATCGCAAGCACCACACGAAATCTGCCAGTGGCATCTGTTCATGTGATATTTCCCAGGACAATAGCCTTAGATTTGCCTCTGCAAAGAAGATATATTAATTTTTAAGAAAGCAAAATACTTAGAAAAATCCAATAAAAAGTGAATTTGTATTTTTGCTGTAATTATAACATGAAAAATGTTACTAAATAAATGGTTTCTAACGTGTTGGCCTCATTTAGTTCCTGATATGGTTTATGTGGGGGAAAAGTAATAGCATGCATTCTATGTTATTTCAACTTCTTCGTTTTTTGTTTGTATGAAACGTAAAAGATGGTGCAGCAGTTAGACATACCAACATTCCACCCACACAGAGATCACTTTTTTTTTTCTTCTTGGTTCTTTCGGTAAAGTCACGTAGAAGGGAAGTAGTAAAATAATAAAATAAAAGCTTTAAATCGAAAAAAAGAGATCACTTTGTTAGCTTTTGTAAGCATTAATGCGCACACAATACCTGGCCAAGGTAACAAAACAGTTAGAACATTATTAAATTAACCTTTGATAATTTCAAATGTTTTATATAAAAGTATAATTTCACTACAATTTTTTTTACGTGTTTCACAATCCCGTCACTCGTGCAATAAGCCAACATTATTTGGCGCATACAACATTCAACGGTGGACTCTTGCGATGCAGAAAATAAACAGTGATCTGATATGGTATTAGGCTCCTAAGCAATACAGCTACCCCAGGGAGGTTGACGGGTACATTCATGGCTACCTTGAGCACATTGTGAAATGGAATTCTTTAGCTCACGACCATCTGCTTCAGAGTATTTTACTGCCTCTATTTCCTTTCTGAAAACAACATTATTTGCAGCCATTTGATGTCAACCTTTTTCAACTCAGTGATGTTAACACAAATAATTATTATCCAACTATATTCTTGGATAGTCCTGTAAACGAGACAAAACAAAGACGAGCAGACACATATACACACAGAGAGAGAAACATGGAGACATGGATCAGCTGCCACACATTGAGACTTGCATTACAGGCATACAAAACGTTACAGCAAGCAAAAAACAACTATTACAGGTTATTGATAGACAGCCAGGCTTGTTTGACCATGTTTAGTTGTTTCTTTTTTCACACTATTGTTATGTAGGCCAGGCTTAGTCACAAACCGTACCTCTCCATAACAAAGGCTCAGCCTCTTAAGCCTCACCTTACCATATTAATAAAAAGTGTGCCGTACTTGGCCCTTCCCCCCTCTCCAACCATTATATATACGGAGTGGTAGCTCTTGTAATCTCTCATTTACTTGATACAGCTGTCGTGGCTGTGACGGTTCCACCTGAAGACGGAAGCTTGTGTTGCCTCCGAAACGTCGTGATTTTTTATTTTATTTTACTTTTATTAATTTAAATGTTTTACCTACGTGACTTTACCGATAAAAAACCTAAGAAAATGTGTGAAGGTTAAAGACACATCACACGTTCTTAGGTGTGAGATACTGTGGCACAGCATGATTCCCACTCACGACCAACACGAGTGACGATTATCTGATTTGGTTACTGAGCCTCTCCCTAGGTCGACTCATCCTCAAATGAGTACCTGGTGCGGTGTGTAAACATCGCCACTGTGGAGTCAAATGCGGTCGGGCGTGGTGCTGGCCACCCACCCCCTCGTGTGCCGTGCCGACCTTCATAGGCGCTGCTCGCTAACAGCGCTTGCCCCTACAGTCTGTTACAGGCTATAGGGATGATCGTTGCCGTTATAGCACGGCCACACCACGTTGCATATGATGATGTAACATCGAATATTTCAAAGGTGAAAAATGTTTTCCCACGATTTGCCTGGTAGCAAAATGAACCAGACCGCTGCTGTGACGACACTCATCGACGCACGTGCGTGCGGCTTGTGTCTGGGAAAACGAAACGAGAGTTTCCCACAGCTTCGTGCCGTCTTTATTTTGACACATAAATGTGGCATAAAGTAACGGGGTTTTCTTCGTTTGAAAGCTCGGCAGTTGTTGATCACAGCGAAAGAAGACGGGTGCACTGTTGGCAAGCAGCCCACAATAATCCTCCAGCTGGACACACAAACGATATATTTTTAAATGTATATACTCGGTGACAAAGCGAGCACAAACAGTGGGTCGCCAGAGGGAGGTTTTGTATATTACCTTAAATGTCCACCATTCTATATATTGCATATTCTATTCCACAGGGTGATCCATGTGTATGTACCCCACAAGAATAATAGGGAGAAATGAGAAAACAACATATTAGTACAAAGCTCCTACATGTCTCGCACCAATCTGGATGCAACTGTTACATCTTTTAACACCCTCCTCTTCAAGATGCGCAGCTATTGCGCTCACAACATCCAATCGTTGGGGGAGAGTCGTGCCGAGCAACCATTACATCGTATAATACATTTTCACTTTGACGTACAATCCAGAAATATCTCATCATCCTCCCCACTTTGGAAATGGTAAAATTTTGACCGCCCAATACGTCAGAGCTGAATAACACTTGATGTGTTGTGGCAGTCAATTTTGGGATTTTGTCAAAATAAGAAACATTGCAAGAATTTCACAACTTCAATCCATGATCTCTGCTGAACAGGAGACTCTGGAGGATGTCCTGCTTGAGAGAAAGAAAAAAAAGTAATGTAAAGGTTAAGACATTGCTTTGCACAATGATGCACTCTATCACAGGCGGACAGAAAAGGTGATAAGATTGCACTGCAGCAGAGAAGGGTGTCTCCTGCACATCATCTCCTGGGTTGTAGATTGTTTCCCAGACCTGTTTTGAGCCATGACCCCTTTTTGCTGAAGGGAAGAGGAAAAAAACCTCGTATGGAATCTATGAACAGTGTTAATATGTGCGGTGTGCATTTGTGATACTATTTGGACTTTTGTAGCATCTCACATCTCAGTCCGTGTATAACAAGAGAATATATTTCGATTTAAAGCTTTCGTGACTGCAGGGATTCATCTTCTTGGTTCTTTCGGTAAAGTCACGTAGAATGGAAATAATAAAATAATAAAAATAAAACATAATAAAAGTATTCTCGACAGACCTGTTCTCCACCTGAGGACGGCTGCTTGCGTTGTGGCCGAAACGTCGTGAGAATTATTTAATTATGTTTTACTTTTATTATTTTATTATTTCCATTCTACGTGACTTTACCGAAAGAACCAAGAAGAAGATAATGTGTAGAATGTTGAAAAGTATTGGTGCAGCCCTGCAATTCCTTGCTCATACCACTGCCACTGAAAGAGCTTCCGCTAGATATCTCAATAGAGCAACGGTAGAAGGTGTTTAGCCTCGTCCCACACTGGTTTGGTCTAGGTGGATGTACCCACACTGCATACCCACCACACACACACACAGCCTGGTGATCAATTAACTGTGCCATTCCCAGCTATACTGATGGGTGAACAAAGCCACACTGATTTAAGAAACTTGCACTTTTGTTTCAACTCCCACTCAGGGAGATTGAATCGAGCTGGCGATTGATGAATGCGTTGAGTTTTTTTTCTTACAATTGCAGTTACGCGAACCACTACACCACGGCACCATCATATGCCTACGTGTATGTATGTACGTTGAACTGTTTTCGCACCGTGCTAATCGGAGCGGGGGAAGGACAACAAACTGAACACGAAAAAGCAGTTTTCAAGAAATTAGTTTTCAATCTAAATTATTGAAAAGTGCGTAGCTCCAGTGGTTTCCTAATATCGGAAAGAAGAGTGCACTTGGACGCCTAGTCTTGAGTGTTTAACCAGATTTATTTGTGTTTGTGTGGGGAGCGGTAGAGTAGCGGTTAGCGTGCTGCGCTACGAGCCTGGTGACCCGAGTTCGATTCCCGCTCACGGCCAACACCAGTGACGATTGTCTGAACCGGTCCTGGACCTCCCCTAGGTCTACTCAGCCTCAAATGAGCACCTGGTTTGGTGTGTAAGCATCGCCACTGGGGAGACAAAGGCAACCAGGCATGGTGCTGGCCACCCACCCCCTCGTGTGCCGTGCCGTCCTTCATAGGTGCTCGCTAACAGCACTTGCCCCAACAAAGTTGCTAATGCTATACGGGGGATCTTTGTCTTTGCAGTCATTGGCTATGGGGCTGAGACCATCAACTGGCTACATTTGAAAAGCCAGTTTTTAATCACAGGCAGCTTGCCGGGATTCCCACCCAGGATCTCAACGGTGCCCCATCTCAGCCATGTGACAATCTGGGGCTAAACCGGCCAACCCCTCCATACTCATTTAACGTCTAATAATGTGTCGCGGAAGGAACGGCCAGATCGTTAAATAACGTCAAAGAAACAAAAGTAATAACCGCTGTTGCGTTGCGGTTGTAAAACGACCGATATGACACAATCAGTGAGTTAGGAAGGCAGGAAGGAAGGATGTTAGTGCATGTGCCATGGGAGGGGGCGGGCGGGCGGGCGGGCGGGCGAGGGAGGGAGGGGGGAATGATGAAGCCGAGCGTACAGCCCCATGCGGCAGCCTGCCTCGAGGCCGGGAAATAAAATCAGCGGAAACCGTTGCTGATCCTCTCCCAAACACAGTCTTTCCTGGGGCCCGTGCAACCGCAGTAGGCATGGAGGCAGTGTGACCCTACACGGGCACATGTGAGTGCTTGCATCAAGGCCAGGTTTATCTGGCAATGCCGCACAGGGAGGGGATGAAGGTAAAAGTGCAGCCCTGCAATTCCTTGTTAGGGCCTCCGCCACATTGGTGGCCTTTTGCAGTCGGCAATGAATATAAAATAGCCGCATTTGTCCACATGTTAATTTCACTACAGGAAGCTCAAGGGAGCTCCTCGTGAGAGTATTTGGTCTACTCTTCCACGCTGGCCGGACATCCTGGAAAAGGTGGGAGAACCCACACTTTACACCGACGCACTGGACCTGCCGAAAGATGAACTGTGGTGATAATTGGTTCTTTACCCTTCTATCTGGCAACAAAACTGACACCTTTTTTACAAGGAGTCATGTTTGCATAGACCGCAATACCTGCAGTCATAATACAAACAAAAGAACATAACTCTGATAATGTGCACTGTCCTTAAAGTTGATTGATCCACACCCGAGACAGCTTTCCTTAGAGCCTAGTCTCATATGGGTTGGACCAGATGACGCCAAAAGGCGCACAACTCAAAGACAATGCACCATCAGAGTATGAGAGCTCGGGGCAAGCATCTACACTATGGGAACCTCATTTGCCAGTAAAAATATGATAATTGGTTCTTTACCCTTCTATCTGGCAACAAAACTGACACCTTTTTTTTTGTTTGTATTATGACTGCAGGTATTGCGGTCTATGCAAACATGACTCCTTGTAAAAAAGGTGTCAGTTTTGTTGCCAGATAGAAGGGTAAAGAACCAATTATCATATTTTTACTGGCAAATGAAGTTCCCATAGTGTAGATGAACTGTGGTGTACACGCGCAAACTGCTGGGTGGACAGAAGTGGTGGATATTCATATTCTTAGGTTTTTTCTGTAAAGTCACGTATATACGGGGTGGTATTTCTTGTGATCTCTCATTTACTTGATACAGCTGTCGT
The DNA here is from genome assembly GCF_965212315.1 of Lampetra planeri. Classification (NCBI taxonomy): domain Eukaryota; kingdom Metazoa; phylum Chordata; class Hyperoartia; order Petromyzontiformes; family Petromyzontidae; genus Lampetra; species Lampetra planeri. Next base: position 4,736,041 of record NC_136123.1, read on the forward strand.
GGCTGTGACGGTTCCACCTGAAGACGGAGGCTTGTGTTGCTTCCGAAACGTCGTGATTTTTTATTTTTATTTTGTTTTATTTTACTTTTATTAATTAAACATTTTTACCTACGTGACTTTACCGAAAAAACCTAAGAATATGAATCCTTGCAGTCACGAAAGCTTCAAATCTAGAAGAAGTGGTGGAGTTGAAGACCCACCGGTGCAACGGCTGTGCCAAGAGATCGAATCGCCCGCATGATCTCGGGATTGCGGTGTCGGTGCGATAACCATTGCACTCCGGCAGCATGCCTGGGTTGTGCGGGGGACGGGGTGGGGGCTGGCAGAAGGTGAAAGGGTTGTAGGCTCTGATTTGAAAATTACGCTGTCGCATCGGGCAATAAAAACATCTGTCAGGACATATGGTACCATGTCGGAGGATGAAAGCACCACTGAGGTTATACGTCTATGAGAGAATCTGACAAGGTGGAAAGGCATTGTAAGGACATAAGGGACGCGTCAGGATTGAAAAGGCACTTGTTGAGGCGCAAGGTTGCCGCACGAGGGTGAGTTGGGGAAGGCACGTGATTGTCCCTTGGTGAATCGGAGAACTTGACAGGTTTATTTTTTCATGAATATAAAGCAATTTACAGATTAACAAATGAGAAAATGTTATCTTTTAAATGAGAGCGGCAGATGTAATAGATTTACTTATTTCAGAGGGAAAAAAAACACAACTGGATGGCTTTATGAAAGACAGTGGCATGTCACGGTTTGTTTTCTGTAAATATTGGAGCTCGCGTATTGGCTGGGGGAGCGACATTTTCCAGGCCAATATCGAAGAGCCCGTGTGCCTTGACAAAACAAACAAAAGTGAGGGGGGGGGGGTGCGGAGAACTCTAACATAAAGAAAAACAAATCTGCTATTTTATTGATTCCTGTGCACTCGCCATCATATATTTTTTTTGAAGGTATTCAACCGGGAGACAACTTGAGATGGCACATCGCATGAAGGAGCATTCGCAGCAGACGCGACAAGAGTGATCGCGCGACCACCTTGCTTGCTTGCTTGCTTCCCCTTGCCCGGGGTATTGGCGGCGAGTAAGATGGTGTTTAGGGGACAGCTTACAGGGAGGTCCTCACACCTGCGTGCTCCACCCATCCCATAGCGGCGCGGCTTGGCATGAAAGGGAGCAAACTGATACTTTGGCACAAACGCCGAGTGTGGCCATGCCAAGCAAGCGTATGCGCTCATTTATTTGTCCGAATGTCATCGTAACCCACATTCGGCTTTTGACGTGGACTCTATTGCCTTCACACTATGAGATCTCTTTTACCAGTGGCCTTCATCAAAATCAATTGTGCCCCTGCTTCGCTAACAAGACGCGTAGAGGGGCTTCGATTTAAGTGGTGTTTTTTGTTCGTTTTTTTTTGCGGAGTCTTTGCTTGATTGCACCTGCAGCGCATTCCGCTGAGCTTGGGGTTAGTCGTTCAGAATAGCTAAAAGTGCGCGAGATTGAAGCAGCGCGGTGGGCCGAGCCACACATTTGCAGAATGTTAGCGCAATTCACGAGCCACAATATTCTTTGCCAGTGGAATCCTGTCATTCCACGCGAAGGGTGTGTAGCCACTCAAGGGGTTTGTGGGGGGAAGCATGGAGGCCTACACCTCGGTGTCTACATCGCATTCCGCCACGTAAATTCTGATTTGAAAATAATGCCAAAAAGTAACTCGACGGTCATTGATGTGGTAGTAGAAGTTATTTCGATAAAGTCACGTAGATAGATCGTTTCGATCACAACACAAGCGATCGTCATCAGGAGCATAACGATCGTTTGTGATCGAAACGTCGTAGTATTATTTTATTTTATTTACTTTTATTTTTTCTATCTACGTGACTTCGCCGAAAGAACCAAATAAGATTAATTCCTACAGTCACGAAAGTTTTAGGTTGGGATTTTTTTTTAAGAATGACAGAAACAACAACAAATAACGGTGTCACCAAGACGATGGTTGAGATCTCTTCTTAAGCTTATGTTCGAGTACAAAGTTGCCCGCTGTATCAATACACCGTTGGAAAAAGTTCCGTTGGTGTGCACTCATTAGGGCCGGCACGGCACACGAGAAGGTGGTGTAGCCAGTAACATGCCGACCGTCTCTTTCTTTCCAGTGCTGATGTTAACACACCACACCTGTCACTCGCTCGCTGTCAAGGTTGAGCCCAACCGAGCGAATGCCCAAGATGAGTTCAAAGAGAGTCGCCACTGATGTTGGCTGTGAGTGGGAACGGAACACAGGTAACTGGGTTCGCAGCGCAGTGCACTGACCACGACACCACCACCTTATAATTTATACAAAGATCCCCTTCACATACGTTTTGGGTAAATTCTATTAGAAAGCACCATACCCAGCTGCCTTGTCTCTCTAACAGCGATCTTTATGCACCTCAACAAGTACTAATTTGTGGCTGAGTCGACTTAGGGGAGACCCAGGACCAGTTCATATGATCGTCACTGGTGTTGGTAGTGAGCGGGAATCGATCTCGGGTTTGCTGGGTTCGTAGTGTAGCACGCTAACTGCTATGGACACGTGTCTGTGTATATATATATAATTCAAGCATAGTTGTGTCATGCTGCCTTTCTTATGTAAGTTGCAAGTTGCAGAATTGGGTTGAGAAAGCCACAGCGAAGGCACAGCAGCGGCTTTCTGCTTGCGGCTGCAGAATGCGCGATAATATCCAGAACATTGTGAAATAGATCCACAGTCGCAAAGCAGCTCCATCAGGGGAGGAGATATCGACAAGCACACGTACACGCGTGTGTAAACGTGCGCGTGTGTCAAATGGATCAGAGCCTTTGTGTTCGGCACCGTCCCATTGGTGGGGTTGATTTAATGCCACTTAGCGATGGTGGAAACCCCGTGCCCTGGATCTATGTTGTAATTAGCTCTCGGGCGTGTTGTGCGAGTTGTACCGCGTGGTGGTTCAGCACGATGCCCGGCAATTCCCGTGCACGCGATGGGAGCTTCTTCAGGAACGACCGTGACCAATGAGTTCCTAACTGAAAGCTCGCAGCACGCGGAGCGTCGCGCGTGGTACGCTTCACTCCACGCGATGGGAGCTTCTTCGGGAATTTTTTTGGATAAAAAACTTTCCGTTCCTGAAAGAGACACCACGCCGAAAACGACGCGCAACCCGAAAAAAAATAACCAGGTCGGAGGGTTTAAATGGCTAAACCGCGAAGAGCTCCGCAGTGATGATGGTCTGTCAGAGCGGCGCGCCTTCGGCCAGAGGTCGCAAACGGGTTTTGATTCCTTACCTGTACCCGTACCCGGCCGCACCAGGGTCGCAAACGGGTACCCGTACCCGGCCGTACCCTACCCGTACCCGGCCGGATACGGTACGGGTATCGGGTACCCGATTGCGACCTCTGGGATGAAGCCATGTTGCAGGCGCGGGTGGGTTGATTCTAAGAACTTGAATTGTGAGAAGAGACAAGACGTTGGGAAATGAGTGACAAACAGTTACTCACCAGTGACTCACGGCCTACCCGTACCCGTACCCGGCCACACCAGGGTCACAAACGGGTACCCGTACCCGGCCGGGTACGGGTAGCCGGGTATCGGGTAGGGTACGGGTATCGGGTACCCGGTTGCGACCTCTGCCTTCGGCCCATTCCTCCTCCCAACTGGAATAAAACTCCCACCCATAAAAGGGCGCACCGGGCCCTGAGACCTCCTGGCTGGCAGTCCTCGCTGCAAACATCACACCTTTAAAAGGGAGTCCTTCTGACGTAAGGAAGCCAGCGGAGCTGTGCACGTTTAGATGTAGTCTTGAAAACTCATTTCTTTAGAACTGCGTTGTGTGTTTAGTTTGTTGTCCTCTCCCGCACCTCCGATTAGCACGGTTGGCTACGTGCAGCGCTAAAGAAGTTAAACACACGTACAAGATTTACCAGTGAAACTTCGTACTCGAATGGTAAATGTTGTGGGTTTGCTCTCCAACACACCTGTGCGCTAAACTAGTAATGAATTGGCATGTTCTGTTTACGTGACAGAGCTTACTAATATTGGCCGTGCCGGATGGTGGCGGGTTTAACGACGCATTTATATTTCCGCGATATAACCCAAAAACCTCTATTATTAAGGGTCAAATTGGTCGCCAAAGCCTACGTGGTAAACACAGGTACAAGAGTCGTCCTGGCAACGGAACATTATTGGTCCGTCCAGCATCCACAGCAACGCGTACAGGGCAGGCCAGCCATGGCGCGGACAATAACAGGGCACAAACGCTCTTCTTGACTTCAACCTTTTCTCCACAGAGCCCTAGGAACCTCGTCCCACACCTCTTTATATCCCCTCTCTTTTTCTCCTCCTCTGTCCCACCAATCTGTATCTTTCGGGGTTTTTTTGTCCCCTTTCTCGTGCCTTTTCTTAAATGATTCCTGTGGCCGTGCTCGCCTCGTCCCTTCCGTGACACTCCCTCCGCCCCACATCGTTCAATCCCGGCCGTGTTCACGCACGAAATCTGCAACTCGATTAATCGACCTCGTGATCTGTGATCACGCATTGAGAACGCAATTCTGGCTAAACGCCTGATGAGGCTGGTTGTTGCAATCACCAGATAAATGTTGTACTCGAATTGTCAATGCTGTGGGTTTACTCTCCAACACACCGGTGTGCTGAAGTAGTAACTAATTGGCATGCTTGTTTAGGATACAAACTTTACTAATTGTCTGTGTCGGGTGGTGGCGGGTTTAACGGCACATATTTACACAATTTAAGCCAAAAAAAAACCCTTTATTATTCGAAGGCATGTTTACAATAATATAACTTTTAATTTAAAATGGTTTTATAGAAATGTGTACTCGTCTTTAGATGTGCCTTTATACAACTTTGGAGATGATTTATGGAACACATCCTGATTTTTTCAAATTTCAATTTTGTAACAGGATGCATCGAAATGTGACAGGACACACAAGGAGCATCCTGTACTGGGATGTTTGGCCAATTCCAGTAATGAGTGTTTGGCTTTAGAGAGGAAACCAGCGTACCTGGAGGAAGTTCACTCATTTGACAAGAGTGTGCACAATGGCCCTTCCATAGACATTCACGTGCAATGCTATTGACAAATGCGTTGATTTGTTTTGTTAATTGTGCTTGTACCCCCGCTGCCAACGCAGCGGAATCACAATCACAAACTAATTTCTTTCATTTTCAGATAGATGCAATAATCCATCGCTCTACTGCCATCTCCTGTCCACCAGGCTACCCAGACAATCTGCAGTCCACATATTAAGCCTGGTTAGCTTCCGAGATCTGACAAGATCGCATATTCTAGACAAATTTGTATAGGCAAGCTGGCAAACATTAAAATACATTGCACAAATAAGGCAACAGATCAATGAAGACGATCTATGTAGATTATCCACCTTCTGGCCTGCCAGAGAGATTGGCTGGGAGGGGTGGGGGGGTTCACTACTGAGGCCTTCATTAGTTGCATTTGATCTTCACACATGTAGACACAACGGCCATGATTGAGAGTGTGGAAAATGGCTAAGGGGTTTGTGCCACGTACAACCAGTACCCTTCTCGTAGCACGTGAGCACAGCATGCAGTCACGTTGTCATCAGTGGACTGGCAACTAAGAGTTATGTTCCCAGTGCCCACAGCTGGGCTCACACAGCATACAATTTCAATGTGTTAATAATGTAGTATTGCTTTTGATTGGTGGTAAAGCGAGAATTGTGCTGATTAGATGTCTGAAAGCTATCTACTCTGTACAGTGCATGTATTTATTCTCTGTGAAGATAAAATCACGAGTGCTAGCTTTGATGTTAACCTTCAGACTGCTCAGGATATTCAAAGTCTGAAAAATAACAATAAACAAGCATGTTTAAAACAAATTCATATAAAATTAGTATCTAAATAAATAGCACCACAGTGATGCGCCTTCGTATATATTTTATTTACTCTGCTTTTTAATTGTATTCAATTATGTGATCGTTTTTTTAAATCGCACAATTGTTGAGCTCAGACTCCAAAATGCTACACGATCAGAAAAGAACATCAGTGTAGAAGGCGGAAGAGATAAGTGGTAATTCATTTATTTAATTCAGCAAGATTATAATTCGAGAAAAAAGATGATGGCCAGGATGTAATTGACAAAATGCAAAAAGTTCAGGATTGTATAAATGACTCATATATTTATACAGTTGCAACACATTTGTTTAACATTTAATAAAAGCCTGAATTTCCTTGCCAATGCACTATGACGATATGTGCCTTGTCAAAACAGTTGTATTGTCCTGACAGCTTCCATGGGAATCCCAAAAGATATTAAAAGTCATATTCACACGGCTGCGTGGGGTGTTCCCATGTTCGGTCTGAAGGAAAGGGTGTGGCTGTTCACAATGCGGATTGCTTCAACCTCAAGGAAAACACTCACAAGACACCACCGTCTCCTCTCAACAAGCAACAATATTCTCATGAACACCTTCCTTGCGGAGGGAGCTGGTAGGCACGTTTGGTTGCTCGGTCAATGGCCAGGGTCAACGGTGGCGTGGTGTATTCCGCAAAATATGGCCGACTGTGAGGGCGGGCACAAGCCGGCGTGAGTAGGTTAAACATTGAGTTTTATAAAGGCACCACGGGGTGACCAGCCCCTCCCCACCCAGCCCCCCCCACCCAGCCCCACCCTCCCCACCCAGCCCCTCCCCACCCAGCTCCTCTCCACCCTCCCCTCCCCACCCAGTCCCACCCTCCCCACCCAGCCCCTCCCCACCCAGCTCCTCTCCACCCTCCCCTCCCCACCCAGTCCCACCCTCCCCACCCAGCCCCTCCCCACCCAGCTCCTCTCCACCCTCCCCTCCCCACCCAGCCCCTCCCCACCCAGCCCCTCCCCACCCTCCCCTCCCCACCCAGCCCCTCCCTCCCGACCCAGCCCCTCCCTGCACGACGGACGGACGGACACAATAATCCCCTGTGGGCTGGTGGAACCAGTGGGTTCCTACCAGTATTATTATTAATTTGAAGTGCTCATTCTTAAAGAAGGAAACAACACACATCCGAAGTTTATCGTAGCAAAGAACCAGTTTTTATTCAAAGCAAAAACTATGTTTGAGAAAAAAATTGTTTCTACTGGATAATGTAAACATAACTGCACAGTAAATAAATGAATTGGGATTGCTAGATTCAAGTATGTCACGGTAAAATTCTGAAATAGACGTGAATCTGCGGTGGCGCAGTGGTTAGCGCAATGAACCCGGCGAGCTGAGTTCGATTCCTGGCCAAGAATAACATCAATGGCAAAAAATATCTGAACCTAATCTGGGCCCTCCTTCACTAAACTGTACTGACGAGCATAATGATATATAATCAAACAATCCCCCGTACTGACAGAGCATACGGAAGGCTATATCCAGTAACGGTATAGAAGGTTGTCCCTATTTCACATTTTAGAATTTTCCTTCTTTTTTCACCCTCACCTCGCCGAGTCCAAAAATATCCCATTTTTTTCCTGCCAATTCTGCTTCTAGTTCAGCAAGGTTCGATTAACCCACGACAGAGACCCGTAGCACTGCGCAGAGCGTAGCGCCGGTCAAATACAGAAGGTGTTCTTGCCTACGGATGGAGCCAGGTCACATGGGAATATTCCAGCGAAGGTTGTGACGAAGCTGGCGCAAGAAACAATGCATCTCGCCTACCCTCTGGCGTCACCTCCACCCAGCTCACTCACCCGAGCAAGGGGCCTGCACGGCGGTTGGGTGGAGCTTTGTGAGGAGTGCCGCGCTGCCACGAACGGCCTCTCGATGGACAGGGCATTGGGCACGACTGCCCCCTTGAGGATCACGTAGTCTCCGTGGGCTCCGGTCACTGCCTCCAGCACACGGACACACAAACAACGCGTGCAAATACGACAGGCGGGAGCAGCTGGTCCATTAGGCGAGTGCGTGTGGCACTCGAGATGAATGGCTCACTCGCAGGCATTATTTAAGCCGACGTCGACGCTTCATTTGAGGTGTCTGTGAATCTGTTGGGAGGAAATAAGGTCCTTATTAAAATTTACGATGTGGCCATAAATGAGTTATGGATGGGCATATGTGTGCTTGCAAATACCGCCTCCCGTCCTTCGTTCAACGCTTCATTCTTACTGGAAGCTCAAATAACCGTGGCCTCTGCTAGATTGTATTTGTACCGTACATAGGATAAATTACATTGGTGGGGGGGTGGTGGAAATAATTTTTGGTGGAAATGTTATGACAGGTTTAAACATGAACACAAAACGTATATTGTTGATAATAGGTTTTCCCCTTTTTTCTGGCAACAAAACAGGCGTTAAGATCTTAAAACTCCAAACTGAAACCACAATGCTTGTGGTCAGAATGTAAACAAAAAAAACATGCTCTGATAATATATGCATTGTCCTTTAAACTGATTGGTCCACACCAGAGACACCTTTCTTTTGAGCCTCGTCTCAAACGGTGTTAGACCAGAGGACGCCAAAAGGCGTACAGCTCAAAGACAATGCCACTATCAGGGCATTGAGAGCTCGGGGCAAGCATCTACATCATGGGACCTCCTTTGCCAGTACCAAAATATGACATTAGGTTTTCCCTATTGTATATTGTTACAGTGTTATCGAAGATGTTGCAATAAACATTCAGACACAATAAGCGATCAAATATTTTATACGCATGGACTTGTTCCCAAACATGAAGATGTTTCAAATAAATACAGCATGTAAATCATCATGGGACCTCCTTTGAAAAAAACTATTATCATGTAAATCATGTAGTGCATTTAGAGTGCTTACATGATTACGCACAAAATAACAACTCCTGAGCCACAGAGGGCAAGAGTTATAATCAACAGTAACTTGGCCTGTCCTCACCCACCCACCCACGATCATGAACACATAAATATTTCACTCTTTAAATAAACTTCTGGAAGATTATGCCAACTTTCAGAATGCCACATCATATGTCAGCTGAGGTGAATACCAGATTGCTGATTTAAATCATAGTTTGCGTAAAGTGAACATCTAATTTAAATTCTAAACTCCGGCTAATGTGCAATAGCATGCCCAGTCCTTTTCATTTAATCTTCATTTTGATGTTTAACAAAACCTTCAATCAAGGAAGTACGCATTGATCATAATTAGTGTGTTATGTTATTGCATGCAAATGCAATTAGCATTCTTTGTAAACATATCTACGGAAAGCCATATCAGAGTTATGTTAAATATTTTTTCATCAGTCTGTTGTAAAACCACTGCTGGATGAATGCCTCCCCACGCTGTGCCGGTCGTGTGAGTTGTTTAACCATAATACTGGTAGGAACCTCCTGGTTACACCAGCCCACAGGGGATTATTGTGTCCGTCCGTCGTGCAGGGAGGGGCTGGGTGGGGAGGGGAGGGTGGGGAGGGGCTGGGTGGGGAGGGTGGTGCTGGGTGGGGAGGGGAGGGTGAGGAGGGGCTGGGTGGGGAGGGTGGGGCTGGGTGGGGGGTGGGAGGAGTGGGGCTGGGTGGGGAGGGGCTGGTCACCCCGTGGTGCCCTTATAAAAGTCAACGTTTAACCTACTCACGCCGACTTGTGCCCGCCCTCACAGTCGGGCATATTTGCGGAATACACCACGCCGCCGTTGACCCTGGCCATTAACCGAGCAACCCAACGTTCCTACCAGCTCCCTCCGCAGGAATGTGTTTCAGAACGCTCGTCACAGTGTGGGTTGGTGAAGGGGGTCCCACCACTGATTCAAATGTCACTTGCCATCAAATTTAGCCATGGCTGGGAGATGAACTCAGGAAGCTGGCTTCATGGTCCAGTATACTAACTACTGTGCTCTAGCAGCTCCTTATTAAAATGGATTCTGTATTGCAGCTTTTGACACCCGTGCACACATTATATGGTAGATTAAAAAAATATTTAGATTTTGTATATCCCAAGGTAAAAAAAAGTCTCAACTTCCAAGTTTGAAACAAGTGTACGAAGCTCTCAATTGATATACTCTTTCAGACTATATGTAATAGTCATAAATTAGTGTACAACTAGTCTAATTAATAACATCTCAAACAGTCTTTGTAATACAGTAAACCCTTAATATTCGCGCCGTCGGGCAGTAATACGTCCCAGCAAATATTAAGGGTTTGCAATAAAGCCAACGCACTTCAATCCCTGTACATCAACGCTTACTATGGGAGCAGCTGGCCAATTTTCCACCCTCGCTATGTTTCCACGAATGCCTTCGAATTCCCACCTGCCCACCTCAAAAGATATTTACAGTTTAAGGACAATCATCCAAAAGTGATGACACGATTTAAACTGTCAACAACTCTGCACAGAAAATGTATAAAAAAAACTAAACCCCTCCAACAACTTTCTGTGAGCACAATCAGGTTCAATAAAGGTGTATCAATTGAAATGTATTTATAAATCAATGCGCGTCGCAGAAATACTCACGAGAAAATAGATTGCGGGAATTGGACATCAGACTGATGATTCAGAGTTGCACATCAACTACCTGTTATCGCGGGAAAGTGAAACGTCTCGCTTTATATTGCTTCGCCACTGCAATTGAGTAGGCTTGCTGATGTAGCGCAAGAGACTTTATATAACAAATGTCCATTCGTACGACATAAAACGATCACTGCTGCGAATATTTCCCGAGCATAAATTTGATAAAAAGCCATTTCACGGCTCAAATGAACATGTTGTGTCTTCTTTTTAAGGTGGGGGAAATAATGATAACACGCTTACATAATATACAAACATTTCTTATTGTACCATCAAAGGAAAGAGTCAATGAAAAAACTTTATTTCATGTGCTATTGAAAAATAAAACTCTGAAGGTTCCTTGCGAAAATGTCATCCAACATGATATCGAATGCATTTGGCAGCAAAAGGCCAAAATATCTTGACAGTTTGCGACTCAAGATAAACTTTCACGGAGCCTCTCTCTCTGTTGACGGAAATGAAAGACAAATCATCTGAAACGGTCTCTGTCACACGCATGTTTATATGAATTGCGTATATGATGCCGCCCGGTTCGCACAGTGGTAGAGCGTATGGCTTGCAAGCAGGAGGTTGTTTTGGGCTAAAATCCTTGATAGGGGTGGACTTTACCTTTCATCACTCTGGGGTCGATAAAATAAATGCCACTTTGTGGGAAAATAAAGCGGTTCGTTCGATAGATAGACCAACCAAATTTCGATTTAAAGCTTTCGTGACTGCAGGGATTCATCTTCTTGGTTCTTTCGGTAAAGTCACGTAGAATGGAAATAATAAAATAATAAAAATAAAACAATAAAATAATTCTCACGACGTTTCGGCCACAACGCAAGCAGCCGTCCTCAGGTGGAGAACAGGTCTGTCGAGAAGACAGAGTCTGAATGAAGTCTGAATGAGACTCTGTCTTCTCGACAGACCTGTTCTCCACCTGAGGACGGCTGCTTGCGTTGTGGCCGAAACGTCGTGAGAATTATTTTATTATGTTGTATTTTTATTATTTTATTATTTCAATTCTACGTGACTTTACCGAAAGAACCAAGAAGAAAGACGAACCAAGATAAGAGAAGCCTCTCCTTCCTCCAGACTCATTTGAGCGAGAAGTAAAACATTTGATACATATATTTTAGGTGGAAAAATCATCAGAACAGAAATACAAATGTAGCATCAATTTTATGCTGAACCTTATTTTGAAATGAGATCCGTTGGCACTAATTGTACGATCAGAATCTGTATTGACACTGTATGAATCCAATGACCCTTGAAGTTTTTTTTCACGGATGTTTAGTAAGGGTGGGTCAGAACGTTACAACAACAAACAATACAAAAACGGTTAGGAGTGCAAAGTATAGTAAAAGTAAGTAAGTCACAAAAATAAATTACAAAATATATTAAATAAAATAACAATATGAGGAATTAATTACATTAACTGTAAACCAAGTGGACACTAATTACATTATTAAAATGTTTCAAGTCCCAGTTGTATATATATATGCATAAAAGCTAAAGATATATAATGTTGGAGCAACCATAATTGTATCTCCCTAGCAGGAAGAAAGTGAAAGCATAAAACCCATGAAGCATGCAAACGCTGCCTTTGGGAGGCGTGTAAAATGTCGCAATTCATTTATATTCCAGTTCGAGTGTCGAGAGTGAGAGTTAGCGCCACAGTGGCGCCGTGGTTATCACCCTGCGCTATAAGCTCAGTGACTCGAGTTCAGTTCCCAGCCCAAGGCTTAACGGTCAGTGGTGAAATTTCGATTTTAAGCTTTCGTGACTGCAGGGATTCATCTTCTTGGTTCTTTCGGTAAAGTCACGTAGAAGGGAAGTAATAAAATAATAAAAATAAAACATAATAAAATAATTCTCACGACGTTTTATTATTTTATTACTTCCCTTCTACGTGACTTTACCGAAAGAACCAAGAAGAAGGTCAGTGGTGAGTTAAATAAAAACCCGTCTCGAGCACCCACCTATTACCAAATTGAATTAACCAGTGTGGTTAAGTTTTAGTCAAACAACAGCTAAGACTAAAATGGCCGTGGGGCAGGGAAATGCTTTTTTCCACAAAAAAAATCAATGGGATATTCGTTTTGTATTCTGCATACACAGCTACATCCAATATAGTATTAATTTGACTCGAGGGCTGTGGAAACGCAGTGGCTGGCAACCCTGCATTATAAACTCCGGTGACCTTGGTTCCATCGCTGACTGTGGCCAACATCAGAGGTGCGCAACCTCTGAACCAGTCCTGGTAACCACCCCTTTTCACCAATTTGTATTGACCACCATGGTGAAGTAAGGTCAAACAACCACAAAGCCTGCAACAGCATGGAGAGGGTAAATATAATGTGTCGTTAAACCCGCCACCACCCGACACAGCCAATTTGTCACGTAAACAAAATATGCCATTTCGTTACTAACTCAGCACAGTGTTGGAGAGTAAACCCACAACATTTACAATTCGATTACGGCATTTCGCCGGTAATTACCACCAGTCTCATCAAGCGACAGCCAGAGTTGACTTCACAAAAATCTTTTTTTTTAACTATATTATGGATAATATTGGTTGCATAGAGAGGCCTTCATCTGGCAGTAGATTGGTTAAGGAGTGTAAATTACAGTGTCTTTAAAACCACTCTGGGGCATTAATATTTAGACATTCGTGCAAATTCATATTAATGAATGTTGTTGCCGCTTGCAATGCAACATTAAATTAATTAGATACTTGCAAATTAACTTTATTCTTCGTAAAGAAATTCAATTTTCTAAGCTTCAGATTTTACATCCACTATGAATTGTTTATAATCCTTCGTTAATTAACAAAAAAGTGAACTACTCTGATGTCATGTTTACTTTTTTACTTTCTCAGTTCAAATATTATTTTGCTGAATATTACAATGACCTTATTTAAAGGTGTAGAATCAATGTCAACCTACTAATTCATTGCCAAACAGGCAGATGGTTTTGCCGAGTAATTAACACATTTTACTTCAAGCTAATTTACATGGATTCAGTGGGTTTGAATTCCATCACCTCCTGCCATATGTACTGGGCACTGGCACGGCATATCGATAACAGTGCCTGTTGTATAACAATGCTCACATTAAACATTGGGCTTTGTCATGTATTCACAGAAGTATAGTTTGTTTCCAACAACACGAAAACAGTGTTAAAAGCACATAGCCTCTGTGGATTACGCAATAAAAAAAAACATCAGCACTTTCTGCAGTACATTGTGGCCCTTATGTCCTCTCCTTGTCTTAAGTCACCATCAACGTTAATTTGAACAAATGTGACCGACTCACAGCAACAGTGGACTGGTTTTCTTCTCCTTTGGACTCATCAGCACAGTGAAATCACCAATGCCCACCACTCTCAGCATTGGCCTGGCTAATGCTGACAATAATCAAATCTGTGAATGATGAACAAAACCTATCATAACACAATCATATTAATAATAAGCTTTCGTTTTTACGTCGTGGCCGAAACGTCGTGAGAATTATTTTATTATGTTTAATTTTTATTATTTTATTATTTCCCTTCTACGTTACTTTACCGAAAGAACCAAGAAGATGAATAAGCTTTAGGCCACCATAGTGTGGAAGTGGATACTCCGCATATATAAGTTTCAACTTTAATACACTAGTTGACTCTCTTCAACTCGAGATGGCTTGCTCTAATAAATGCTACATCTGCATTTGCAGCAACAACAAAAAAACCCACATTAGTTTAAATATTCTAAAAGCACGAGGAAGAGTTTACGCTTCGCAATTACTGTAATTGAAAAATACATCTTGGCATGTGATTTAATATCTACTCTCAAAGATGGTTCTCCGAGAGAAAACTTAAGGGCAGAGGCGAGGAGTAAGGAAAGAGATCAGTCGGTGGGGCAATGAAAGCAGTTGGACGAAGCTCTCCATGAGAGACGCTGACGATCGTGACAAATAACAAGTATAACCCGTAAAAACAAAGTTTTTCACTATAAATCCTTTATATGCGTGGCGGCTAGAGTCCTCTCGTCCTCTGGCTTGAGATGGCTGCCACCTATGGGTCAGATGATTGCATTGCACCATTAAGCAATTGGTAACTAAATATAATATTTTGTCCTAAAAAGTGTAAAATTTTGGAAAACATTAATTGTCACGCACAACGAGTCTGTGTGGAAAATGTCAGCTCGATTGGATCACGGGAAGTGGGTTAAAAAACGACCGAAAGATTTGCATGGTCCTAAGCAAGCAAGCAAACTTAATATAAAGGATTTAAAAAGCATCTATCATGGGCATACACCACAAGTTATGAGGATGACTATAGACACACATAGACTACCCTCCTGGTCAAAGTTGCAAACTGGTGGTTTATATAAATCAGTGTTGATGGTCGGGGCATCCGATATGACAGTCACAAAAAAAACATGATATATTATAATTTTTTCTTTCAAAAATAAGCCTTTATATTTTCGTTGTATTACAAATTGTATTACTTTCAACAGTGTCTTTGTTTGCAAATTCTTCCACGGGAGTTTTCAATGGCGCATTAATACATTCACTGGGCGGGTGCCGAATGCAATGGTGCAGGATGTTTATCTCTTATGGGAGGATTTTTTGACAGAATCATTGGAGTGATACAATTACTGCATTTCTTAAGAGATAGCCCACCGCTCAACGTTGTGCTGTCCCAATAAAATCACGAAACTAGGTCAAGGAAATCAATTATGTAATTTCCTTAAAATACACTGGTACGCAATGGTATACTCTTGCACATGGACTGCCAATGCTACGTGAGCAGATAGGATAGATAGCAAGCTTAACACCCCTTCCACAAGATAGGGCATATGTTTTTTTCTCTGGCTGCATAGTAGAGCCAAGGATGAAGATACCAGCCTAACATTAAATCGACTGGTTCGCAATCAGAGCAGTGGGGCATAAAATTGTAGAACACAAAGGCTAAAAATCATCCTCGGTAGCTGTTTCACCAAAAACAAAACAGGCATTACTTGCGCAAGAGAAGCTGGGGGAAGGTTGCAGCATTGAACAAAGAGCTGCAGTACAACTTAATTATCATGGCTCGGCATCGTGTTGACAAATTTGATGCACAAAAGGGGTACAACTTGTGCCGACTATTACCACTGATGAAGATGGTTCTCTCAAATTCCGTATTCGTGCTTGGAATACTCCAAGACAAAGGCAATGCGCATAACCATAACCCCTCGCTATGCCGTGCGTCCACAGCCATTGGGAAGTTGTGCTGGCTCGATTTGATGAACCGGAACCGGGCAGGCTGGATTGGCTGACTCGACGTCAGCGGACAGGCCTGCCCACACCGATACCCCTTTTCCACAGACACATCCGAGCCATGCCAGCGTGGGGGGCCCTCGACGCTGAGATTATTTTGCTGCTATAAATTTACACATGATAAGCAACTTCGTTTAGCTGTCATTTGCGGCCAGGTTACTTCTGTAAAACTAGCTAATAGCTCAGTGGGCTTTACCTGGTAAGATAAAAAAAAAATAGTTTAGTTTTAGTCGTATATATGTTTTTAAGTTATTTGTTCACCTTTCCTATGCTTTGCACTCATATCATGTTTTTGTATTGTCTGTAATTGTGACGTTCTGACCCACCCCTAATGGACATTTGTAAAAAAGAGCTTAATAGCTCACGGGATTCCTCCGGTATAAATAAATATTCTCATTCTGTAAGGATGATTTTCTCTTTGCTTTTTGCTGAGTTCAGTCAAAATAAAACCAAATATCTGAATCTGGCTCAGGGTCAAGCAGGACTAGGGGCAGGATGAATAATTCTCATCGTACGTTGCATCAATCAGTACTCTTGATCACGTGATGCTGACGTCGCACCTGCATTGCAAGTGCCGTCAACGGCACGGCTCAGCTTCTGCAGTGGAAAACAACCTGGTGTCTTCACTTGAAGCTGCCCGCTTTCAACCAGGCCAGCCCTGGAAACCAGTCAACGGGTCAACGCAAACAACGTGATGTACAGTCCAGTGCTATCCCTCGTTTTGTTCAACCTCCCCGTAAAAAATGTGGGTAAAAATTACAAGAATAATAGATATCGCATATAAAAATCCAAGCTAAGCTGGGAGAGTGGTGGTGCAATGGTTAGCACGCAGTGTAATGAACCCAGCAAGTCGAGTTCATATTCCGACCACGGCCAACACTAGCTGCAAGTGATATCTAAATGAGGCCTGGACCCCCCTTTACAAACCCACACTGATCATGAAGTTGAATTATAGTAACACATCCCCCATTGCTGATAAGGTACAAAGAGACATTCACCCATCAGTGGATTGACAAAGGGCTATAAACTGTTATTAACCAATTCATGTCACCGAATTCATACCTATCTTAAATAATATCCAGCTCCATTGCCAGTGATGGTGGAAGCATAGAATGGTACTTTGAAGTGTTATGGTCTGTGCATGCTATTGACGAGTTTAAATCTACATTATCACTAAACTTTGTTTGGCTACCAAATCATCGAGAATGCAGCACGATCTAGTCAGATCTCGAAAGCTAAGCAGGCGGGAGAGCCTGTGCAGGGCTTGGATGGGTGAACAGCATCCAGAAAAACAGGAGTGGTAAGTAAGCATTGTGGGAATGCAGAGGGCAGTGCAGAAAACCCCCATTAAATTTCGATTTAAAGCTTTCGTGACTGCAGGGATTCATCAGAAGAAAAGAAAAAACCCCATTGTTGTCCGACACTCGTTCCACCTTCACCTACCGGCACGGACCTGCGTGGTGCGGTATGGTCAAATACTCATCACGGGCTGCAAGGCATGAGTGGAGAGAGAGGCCCTCTGTCCGGCAGTAGAGTTGACAAAATGGGTTATGCGTGTAGATTACACTAGTCAACAAAAAAAAAAACATTTTTTTCTGGCCTGGACTTTTGCAGCTGCTTTAGGCTAATTTTAGGGTGCTGATTCCAAATCTGATCTCAGATTTGCTCTATCACATCATTTTTATGCTATCGGCATACCCCATTTTCATTGATTTTACTCGAAATTAACTCTGTCACTTATGATTGCAAGTTGTTGCGAGTCAGTGACTGCTTTAGTGATAAAATATGGTGCTGTATTTTTAGGATAGTATGTTTATAATATCATTTTATGTAGATATCCACATTTATTTAATATTTTTCTTCTGCAGTTTTTATTGAAAATTCTATATTTGATATCTCAAAAACCTGATGTGATCGACAAAAACTGATGCCAGATTTGGAATCAGCACCCCAAAATTACCTTAAAACTGTTGGAATACCTTATGCCGGAAAAAGTGTGTTGACCAGTGTTATTTTAGATTTAAAAATATATATAATGTGCAGTTATTAATCTTGATTTGAAGCTTTCGTGACTGCAGGAATCCATACTCTTTGGTTCTTTCGGTAAAGTCACGTAGGTATAAAATAAAATAAATCACGACGTTTCGGGCGCAACACAAGCGTCCGTCATCAGGTGGGAAAGCATGATGACGGACGCTTGTGTTGCGCCCGAAACGTCGTGATTTATTTTCTTTTATACCTACGTGACTTTACCGAAAGAACCAAAGAGTGTGTAGTTATTCCTTTGTCTTTGTAAATCTGCACTGATACTTGTACCGTTGTGGTTTATGAAACGTATCCTCAACTGTGTGGCAACCTGCAAGCCCTCAGCAACCACCATCATGGGCAGAACGGAAGATTTCATTGAGCAGCAATCAGCTTCGTTCAAGCATCAACTGTAATGGCCAGTTTGTAGGTTAATTTGCAATGCACTCGAAGCTCTGTGGTGTGTGACGGATTACTTTATGGCTGCAGTCATTAACTGCCCTCAACATTTCTTTGACTGGTCTTTGCACCAAAGGTGGACAATATAATGACTCTACTTCTGACATGTTAAATCTTAACACCAAGCACACATTAATGTGAAAAGGCAACGTACAGAGCATGGCGCAATTAAATATTTTTTTCAGAATTAAAGAACGACGGGACGAAATGCATTCGGCAAAATCGAATATGTTCATTTAGTTTACACATCGCTTGGCTTATTTTCGTGCACGAGTGTCAGGACACCGAGAGAGGCCAGGGCTGTAACGTCATTACGAATTGCAGAGAATATTCGGGTTGCATTTGCTCCAAAGCTACGTTCATTTATGCAGACGTGCTGCTGTCGCGTGTGTTTCCACAATGTGTTTATCACGCGAATAAAATCCCTGTAAATCTTTAGGATACAGTAAAACGATGATAAATGGCACTTGGCTACGAGCTAATTAGTAGTTTGAAAAGTCAGTAAGGGGGCATTGGCAGATTCAGGCTTTGAAAAACGCGTGTTGTTTCCGTGCACTATGAAAGATAAATTGGAATCACGTGAGATTTTTTTATTTTATAGTTTACAAAACTTCCTTAACATCACACAAGCCTTTCAATTATTTTTTTATTTGCCGAGTATCTAAAACGTATGGTTTGTCTGTGACATATAAGACGTGTATTTGCCAATCACTAAGTCACCCATATCTGCTCGATCTCATCGTATCTCTGAAGCTAGGCAGGCTTGAGCCTGTTTAATACTTGGATGGGTTGACCACCAGGGTTCGCCAGGCATTGGCAACATGGAGCTGCAAGGTGACTTGGAGCTGGCAGTGCTATCACCATTTTATATTATGTGTGAGTTATCTCCAGATACTCTGGTTGAATCCCATATGCCAAACATGCCGAAGCAGGACCCTGCTGAAAAATAGTCTTGAGACTCAGTCAGTCTTTTCAGGGTAAAAATAATTGGAACTATTATGTATCTATGTTGAACTTCTTTAGCACCATACGTCGCCGACCGTGCTTATCAGAGGTGCGAAAATAAAACAAATTAACAACAAAAATAAATGTAGACAAATATGCTTATGGTAAGGGTGTTCATAATCAACGTTTTTGGGTTTAGATCGCGTTATTTATAATGTGTCGTAACCCTCCACCACCCGACACGGCCAATCAGCAAAAAAAGTGTCACGTTGACAAAAAACAAATAGTTCACTGCTTTAGCCCACCGGTGTGTTGAAGCGTGAGACCACAACATTTACACTTCTTAAGGTTGTTGCCGACAGTAGAGACCGCCAATGGGGACAAAGTCTCTCCGATGTGTTTGCTGCATTGCGCCGACGGTCGTTGGGCACCGTGTCCGACGTTTTACTCCACGTGCTCAAATCGTCTTCGGGTATTGAATGAACATAGGAAGAACCCGGTTTTAATCCTGTAGGAGAATGCAAAAAGCTCCCCAGCACGCGGGGCAAAAGGTCAGACGTCATGTCAAACAGCGCGTGAGAACACATCGGAGAGAAATACAGCACAACCGCGAACGCCTTTGCAGGACTGGACAAAGTCTCTTCCAAGGGCAACGTTATGAATATTGTAATGTTACGACATTTAATCTGGTAAAGGAAATTGCTCTTGATGCTGTAAGATTTAGCGCTCCAAAGGTTACTGTGTCCCATGTCCACAGAGGACCTCAATGTCCCCACAGCGGCGGTTGTACCAGATTGTGCGCAATGACCACATGGTGCGGCCCTGTCACTGCTCAATTGCCATTGGCGCCACGTGCGATTTGCTTGCAAATGAGTCGCGTGAAGCTCAGGGCACTGAATTACCGTTCATTTCCGAGGTCCTGAGACCACAATATTTAATGGGTTCCACTTCACCGCACATCACAATATCTGACCTGTGCCACTCCATGGCATGGAGAGGATGAGGCAAGCATGTGGTTGACCGAATATACGGAGTCCTAATCACATTGCTGCACATTAACTACAGCTGTACTTTTCTCACCGATGCCTGTGGCATAAAACTCTTGAGCATGCATGAATTAATTATATATTACAGTTCAGGTGATTCAAGCAAAGTTAATGTTCTTGGTTCTTTCGGTAAAGTCACGTAGAAGGGAAGTAATAAAAGAATAAAAATAAAACATAATAAAAATAATTCTCACGACGTTTCGGCCACAACGCAAGCAGCCGTCCTCAGGTGAAGACCAGGTCTGTCGGGGAGACAGCGTCTGAATGACAGACCTGGTCTTCATCTGAGGATGGCTGCTTGCGTTGTGGCCGAAACGTCGTGAGAATTATTTTATTATGTTTAATTTTTATTATTTTATTACTTCCCTTCTACGTGACTTTACCGAAAGAACCAAGAAGATGAATCCCTGCAGTCACGAAAGCTTTAAATCGAAATTTAAAGTTAATGTTATTTTGATTAATGCCCAATAGTTGTAAACACCACCCACAAGCATTAGCATTCAAGGTAAACCAATTGCAATAACGTAACAGTCGTTATTAGTCCTTTGTAAATCTATTGTTGGATGAGGCCTCGCTAAGACCCTCTGATTGAGTGCGAACCACTTGCTGTACCGCTGAGCCACCTCGTTGGATTTGTTTAAACGCTTGTAAAAGAGGACCAGTTCGGATAGCACTTATCACTGATGTTAGCCACGGACGAGTAATAAACTCAGGTCGCTGGGTTCATCGCGCAGTGTACAAATCACTGGGCCAACACTATATCCCTCTTCCTACCCCATTGTCTAAAATATGACCTCAAAGTGCAATCTAACAGGGATGTGCAATGTTTTAGCCAATGTACATCTTTGTTGTTTAGTTTTACTGCAGAAAATTAAGAATGTGTACTCCCTAAGAGCAAGAAAACCAGACCATGCCCTTTATCTGTAGCATTCTTTTTGATAAATACACAAGAACATTTTTTGTAACTGTTGTTATAAACAAAACAAATTAACAGCAGAGATGATCTGATTACAGTTAGACTTTTCACCGACCATTTCTTTCACAAGATGGCTTTATAAGAATATTCAAAAAGTATTTTCTCTCTTGTTTTCCGATGTGTTTTCTGGTCGTACCGCGTGTTTTCGCACTCATTACATACAAAGTGCTTGCCATAAATGAACCACAATAGCTCGCTAATCTCGTCAAGGAGCACAAACCATCACGTGAACTCCGGTCACCCTCGCAGCAGCTTTTGGCTAGTCATCTAACAAAGACGGTCACTGCATCGCGCTTTTTTAGATGCGCTTCTGTGGCCGTCTGGAATGATCTTCCGTCCGATATTACATCTAAATTGACAACTCATTTCCTTAGAACAGTTTTTTTTTATTATTTCGTTTGTTGTCCTTGCCCCGCACCTCCGATTTGCGTAATTGGCTACGTACGGTGCGAAAGAAGTTCAACAATCACACATACGTACGTTCAGCACGTTTGTGTACAGGGAGGCCAACTGCAATACCTGCTCTCAGCAGAAATCTAAGCAGAAGGACAAGAGGAAGACAAAGACGGACGTGGTGGGGGAATAATATCAAAGAGTAATCCCTGAATGAGGAACATTACAGGAGGAAGTGCTGGGATAGGTTGACCTCCGACCTCTGAACCCAGAACTGATACAAACAGGTGGATAAAAAATTAACCCGTAAAAACAAAGTTTTTCACTATAAATCCTTTATATGCGTGGCGGCTAGAGTCCTCTCGTCCTCTGGCTTGAGATGGCTGCCACCTATGGGTCAGATGATTGCCTGCCACCATTAAGCAATTGGTAATTAAATATAATTTATTTTTTCCTAAAAAGTGGAAAATTTTGGGAAAAAAATTTCACGAAAATAAATTGTCACGCACAACGAGTCTGTGTGCAAAATGTCAGCTCGATTGGATCACGGGAAGTGGGTTAAAAAACGACCGAAAGATTTTCACGGTAGTAAGCGCGCAAGCAAGTGAACTTAATATAAAGGATTTAAAAATACAAGCAGAGCTCCATTTTGCGTCTTTATATAAAGTAACCATATTATTTAGTCTATCAGTCTTTTGGCTTTGCAGGTAAATATTATCAAACAGGATTCGTTTAAGCAAGCTAATTCTGTACCGATGGTTGACCTTCCAGGTCTGATGAGTAAACAGGATTGTAAATCAAATGCTATTGGATTATAATACGTTATTGGCAAGAGCACTCCCTGTCAAACATGGAATCATGTTCGCCGCAAAAAAGCAATGCAGTACAGATGGATATATTTTTGCATTCCATTAATTGAAATCGCCACCTGACAGTTTGCCTTGGTTTCGCACCTCCGATGTGTGTGCATGGTTGACTACGTCCAGTGCGAATGAAGTTCAACATTCATCCATGCGGCGGCTTGTGCCGATGATTTATGCAAGGCCCTAATGTGAAGTGAATACTCAAGAGTCTGACATGATCATATCAGGGAAGATTACGGCTTGCTGCTCACACAAAAAGCACACAATCTGTTTACATGAATTCCTTAAAGATAAGCGCTGTGTAAGATAACAGAGCTACATATTTGCATTTAATTGTATTTAACATAATGTTTTGTTCGAGATTGGGTTGGTTCATTCCCATTTGCAGAAAGCATGCTTTGTTTATAGAGCCCAAAAATAAACAATCATTACACATTGCTGAATCTCTGCGATCTTGGTGAACAATTTACGTTCACTCGATAGGAGGATAATTTACAGAACTAGAGCCCTTTGTTAATGCCGGTCATGAGGGTCATTTGACCATACTTTACCGCGTTGGTCAGTGCGAGTTGGTGAACGGGGTTCAGGGCTGGTTCAGACATCACTGATGCTGGCCAAAGCTGGGAGACGACCTCACTTTACCCAGTTCAAAGCGCTGCGAAAAGGCTGTTGGGTCCATATTACTGGAAATCTGTGAACAAGAGATTTATAGCTCATCGGATTCCTCAAGTCTAAACTATTATTAATTCACATTAGTTTCGTGTCCTTTTTTTTACACAGAAGAACGACTGAGACGTCAAATCTGCGATTTAAGCATTTCAAGTATGCGTAAATATTTAGTGAAACGGGCCTACTAATTTTGACCAGACAGATGGTCCTGCTTCGTTGACGATGTCCACAATTATTACAACAATTTGAAGGCTTTTCTGTTTTTTTTTTATACCGCAAAGGGAAGCGTTTATTCCTGACAGAGGGCTGTAAATTGAAAATAATCTGGATTGACAAACAGGGCTGTAAGGCATCATTGCTATTGTATTCTCGTATAGTTCTAAATAATGAAGGAGATGTTGTAAACCACCCTGCTGAGTTAACGCTGTTCCCATCTTGAAGTCATCCACTAGCTCTTACAAGTGCGTGGCTCTTCGAGGTATAACAACAGACACAGTTTATTTATCCCCAGGTCCATAACTACTCTGCAATGGTTTTTCATTTTCTGTGAGCTTTGCTGTACGCTTACAGTGCACAAGCACAAATGTTTGTCTTTTTAAAAGTAGAACATCGTATTACCATATAAACAGCGGCTGCTGTTTATTTTGCTTTCAAAAAAAGTGCAACCCCTCCCCCCCCCCCACAAATATAATTTGTGCGACTTCATAAAACAAATTTGTATCGGTTCAAGCTAAGGCTTTGAAACAGAGAAAAGTTTATAATTTTTGCCATTGCTCACGTAAAGGGCACTGCAAGAGCATGATGATTTTTCAGAAGGGTAAGTATCGGCCTTTAATAAAAGTCGAGACTCATGAATTGGCAATGTTTGTGTCTTGAAAATGTTCGCAAAAATGCATTTGGGTGCAGCGTTTGGAAGCTAAACCACAATTTTCAGCAGGACTTAATTTCTCACTTTAATATATTCCGGGTCACTGTGTTGTGCCAGCTTCAAAAATGTGTTTTTTTTCCAGTCATCGACCTGCGACCGACCCATATTGTAAGCCCTGGATAAATCTTAACTTAAAGCTTTCGTGACTGCAGGAATTCATACTCTTTGGGTCATTCGGTAAAATCACGTAGATAGAAAAAGAATAAAATAAAATCCCGATCAATACAATGGCTTCTTCAGCACCGTAGCCGTGGGGTTACATTAACACATTGACATGCTCATCTCTAGCAACACAATAGCCGAGGTATAGCTAGCTCTGCGATCTTACATTTACTCGCAAATTCCATCTCTAGCCCCGCCCACTTACCCTTGGGTTGTACCCATATCAAACCTTTATAGCCTTTGGCTGCAGTAGCTTTCTCGTTACATGCCTTCCTGCCTCAGCAGTCTGCCTGCTCGATTTTTTCACCTGAAGACGATTGCTTGTGTTGCGATCGAAACTTCGCGATTTAGTATTATTTAATTTAATTATTTTTCTATCTACGTGACTTTACCGTTAGACCCAAAGTGTATTAAGCCCTGGATATTTGGAAACTTCTCAATGAAAGGGATGTTCAAGTTCAAGTTTATTTATTAGGTATAGCCCTGTGAGCCATTCGGCTCTTGAATCGGGTGCAACCGCAACAAACAGAAAACAAAAACATGAACAAGAAAACATCTTAAAGTGACTATGTGCAAACAGAAAATCCAAGAAAAGAGAGCAAAATATTGAAGAAAAAGCACCGTACACCAACACTGTGTGAAAAAATCCCAGTGGGATGCAAGTCAAACAACAACAACCACAAGACAACTTAGATTAAGGCCATCGGTCTAACTCTGTACGACAACAAAAAACATGTCCAAACCAAAAAACTTTCGAAAATCACCAAAATAAAGCCATAAAAGCAATGAAACATTGATCATAGGAACTGTGACCGAATTTTCACAATAAACGACGTAATGGCTTTCTCACACCAGCTGTTATGAAATATTGGCGGTTTCCCACTAAATTTAGTGCAGGTTTGCATGGCTCATCTGTTTATAGCCTTGATGCTGTGGGTGAAATTCCACATTTCTATAGTGGGGGCGAGCCCTTCAATTGGACAATCAATGTTGACTGGATAAAGGCTGCATACCGCAAAATGCCAAATTAATGAGCTTGACTGACACCTCTGCTATTTCACAACCTGGTCTTGGCCATGGGATCCACATGAGTGGAATGATCTTTGTTAGGCAAGGTCAGAATTGAAAATTAACTGCCTTAATTATGTAATTTATATATTGACTAGCTTGCAGCTGGGATTATGAAGGTGGAGAGTTGGGTATAGAGGTGTGATGGGGTCAAGGCACACTGAAAGCAGATCCTGTCTTGGTACCTCTAATGAGCGTGTGTCAGATCCACAGAATGATAGCACTGGTCAACAAAATAAAATTCTGGCCTGGACTTTTGCAGCTGTTTTAGACTAATTTCAGGGTGCTGATTCCAAATCTGATCTGAGATTTGCTCTATCACATCTCATTTTTATGCTATCGGCATACCCCATTTTCATTGATTTTACCCGAAAATAATTGTCACTTATGATTGCAAGTTGTTGCGAGTCAGTGACTGTTTTAGTGTTAAAATATGGTGCTGTATTTTTAGGATAGTGTGTTTATAATATCATTTTATGTAGATATCCACATTTATTTAATATTTTTCTTCTGCAGTTTTTATTGAAAATGCAATATTTGATATCTCAAAAACCTGATGTGATGGACAAAAACTGATGCCAGATTTGGAATCAGCACCCCAAAATTACATTAAAACCGTTGGAATACCTTATGCCAGAAAAAGTGTGTTGACCAGTGTAGTATACTCATTACCAAAGGAACCAGAGTGAGGCCATGGAATTTTAGGACTAATTGGTTTATTTTCCCATGCAAACACGTTCATTTTGTGCAGGATCATCAGATAACAGCTGTGCAGGACTGGAAAAAGTTCCACTGTGTGGTAAGAAGAGACTGCAATGACTCCCCCCCCCCCTACGCAACTTCTCAGAAATATTTTCGAAAACTCAGCCCTGGACAGCTCCAGCTGTAATTAAGTTTTGCGCATAGATAGTGGTGATGATGATTGTTTGCTAGTGAAACTGCTGTTGATGCTACTGATGATGGTGATGTGAGTTGACATCATACTGTTGCTGTTGATATGGAAAGTAGACGCATGAGTCATTACTCTTAATGATCACCAACATTTTTGCAGTTGCTGCTGATTGTGTTTCTTCTACTGATGCTATTGCAGCAGTTGCTATTGCTGCTGCTGCTGTTGATGATGATAATATCGCTATTCATATGATGATGGTGATGCTGTTATTGCTACTGATGCTGCTGATGATTATGATGTTGCTGCTACTGATCATGCTGCCACTGATTATGATGATATAAAAAGCAGATACAGTACAACAATGGCCCATGATGATGACGACGATTAATACAAGTAGGAACAACAGGTTCCACACTGCCCACCAGGGATTATTTGTCTGTCTGTCGTGCATATTTGTCTGTCGTGCACGAATGCGCTGTCCAACCAAGTTCCTACCTGCCCACTCCGAAGGAACGTGTTTAAGGGAGAACGGAAAATAAATTAATAACGGCAGAGTAGTGTATATTACGCTGTGCGAAACACACTACATTGAGCACTGCTCTATACTGGGGTAGAATTTATTGGTAAAATTTGGCCAGTACACTGGAATAGCCAGAGGGCCTCGATTACCCCACCACCCCCCAATTGACGCCTATGCCGAACACATCGATTCAACTTCCTGTCAATGTCCGAGCCTAAATGGCTTCTTTTTTTAAAATGGCAGCCAAATGTTTCGTCTTTCTTTTTGTGCACAAAATGTCCTTCTCGTGGTTTACATGGCACGCACGATTCTCCCCTGCTATCAGGGGACACTTTTTCTTTTGTCAGGTGCCCCCATTGATTTGCAAGGTCTCTCTGCCCATCTTTACAGAGCTGCGCATTTACGAAGACAAATGACAGCAGCACGACAATAAGCTAACGGCAATGTCATTTGAGGGGGGGGAGAGGGGCAGAGGAGGAGGAGGGGGGGCGTACACAATATCTGTGTATTAGGGGAGTTGTTTGTGAATATCCCCTGGGTTTTTTCATTGAATGATATCCAATGGGTGTTCGTAATAAGAACCAGAAATGTACAAGCGGACGCATTTTATACAAGTGGCTCCTGTTATGAGATCGTGAAGCTGCAATGGTGGAACGCTGGACCTGCAATTCAGAGGTCGCCAATTCGATCTCCCAGTGCGGCAGTCGACACGATGGGCCAAGTTCATTCCACGTTGCCGCGCCCAGCAGCATAATGGGTACACCAGTGGGAAGGAGACAAAGGCACGGCTTAACTATCCTCTAAAGCAGTGGTTGTTAGCCTTTGCTGCAGCCTTGCACCTCTTTGGTTGTAAAAAGAAAAAAAAAATGTATAATGTTAATACATACATGCGGTTTGATGAAACAAAGTAGTTGTACTTACGTGCCCGTGCTTAATTTTCGTTTCGATGATTTACGTAAAAAAAAAATCTGCCCATGTCTCGCTACCCCCAGAAAGGGCATCTCGTACCCCAGGTTAAGAACCACTGCTCTAGAGGGGCTATAAAGAGCTCTCTCTCTCTATTGGAGGCCCGTGTGCTGGCAAGGGCGTGAGAAGTTGCAGGGTTGCACTTTTGCCTTATGTGACGAAAGCTCACCGATGAACACTGGTGTTTGAAGGCCGTTGGTCAAGCTTTAGTTTGCATTAAACTCGAGAGGGAGTTTTAAAGTCAAGGATCCAATACAGATCATTATATTTAAGATTGCTCCAATGCGTTGCATGTGGTAAGAGGAAACTCGCTTCCTGTGCCCATTAATTTGTGCGAGGAACAATCATTTCCCACTGGGTATGGCTGAAACTTCACATCGCACGTTCTACAGCCATTTTCTTTTTTATTTAGTTTTCATGAATCGGCACCGTTAATGAAACTGCATCTCACAACGCTTCGCAAAGCCGCACCTCCGATTAGCGTGCTTGGCTTCGTACGGTGCGAAATTGCAACGTATGTACGTACATTACATACATACACCGCGAAGACGCTTAGATTGAGACATTTTTAGACAATCAATGAGTGTTTGTACGTGTGCGATGAGCACCCGGAGAAAACCCCACACTTGCGATGAGGCAACACTCTATACCAGGCAGATGGTGCCAGGTGAAAACGAGTCCACACCTGCTGTAGCACCTTCCTTCCCCTGGCGAGCCAGGCTATGGCTTCTGGACGCCCACATGACCCTTGGGCTACACCTATCTCAAACCTTTATAACATCCTGCCTCAGCAGCTCTCCCGCCATATTTTTTCACCTGATGACGATTGCTTGTGTTGCGATCGAAACGTCGTGATTTTTTTTCAAATATTTTTTTCATCTACGTGGCTTTACCAAAAGACCCAAAGAATATGGAGTGAACCTTCCCACACAGTGTCGGTCATCGGGTTTGCTTGACCAGACTTCACCACCGTGGTCATTGCGTGCCGATGAAAGAGGATCCAGTTCAGACTCCACTCATTGGTCAGTGTCGATTGGTGATTGGTAACCAATAAAAAAACATGTAATTTTAGATAGAGTTGTTTCGTTATGTACACAATCACCACCCCCAATGCACAAAAATGATGTAACATATCCACCGGTAATTAACTGATTAAGCTTTTGCACGTGCACTCCGAAAAACAAGGGCAGCTATATTTGTATAACAAATGTCACTGTGGTTGTTCCCTTTATTAATGTCTTTCTGTTGGTAACAATAATTATTATAATGCTGGCATAACATACAAATACTAAAAGCCAATAATATGAGCAGAATGATATATTACATGTAGTAGAGTTAAGCTATAAGTGTGCACACAAGTCCTTGCCATTATTATATATTTTTCTGGCTGCATTGCAGACCATTTTTCAGTGTTATTATCACTACGCTGGCAAGCAAAAGCTCTGCTGAAAGGATGCATTTCAGGATGGAGAAATATTTTGCATACAATCTCCATATTTCGCGACACGTCATTTGTAACAATTTCATGAAGAGAAAATTAAATCGCTTAAGGGAGATTTGTAAAGTGAGCCAACGCCGTTATAATTCCTTGCAAAATATTTTAATAAAATTGGCTTTTTTGTCTTTCTTTTAAAATTACACCTTCACCACATTTATACTGTACAAGCTACAAAATGGAAATTCCGTAATTATCAGCCACGCCAAGTCGGTTATCTGTCCGCGGGTTTTTTAGCGCCTTGCAAGAGGTCACGGTGCCGAGTGGGTGGCCAGCCACCGGGGGCATTATTTATAGCCTGCAGTCTGGCGCATACATCACATGCACAATGCGACCCTTAAGCGTGCCAAGGTGTGTTAATCCATTGCCACGGTGCGTTTATACATTCCATTACGTTTCTGTGCTTGCGATTCTTGTAGCCACCAGGCTGTACAAACCGAGCTGGGGAAAAATATGGCACAAGCAGGACTGGGCCCAGAATATCATAAATTGAAGAGACATGGAAGCAAAAACACCTTTCCAGGAAGAGCAGCTCTATGAAAAAGACAGTTAATGTCCAACATTTCTTAAACAAATTAAGAAATGTGTCAGTGACACAACTGTAAAACATAGCAGAATATGTATGAATTAGTTTTACTTTGCTTGTTTACCCGGGAAAGCCTCGCTGAGCCTCAAGAATATATTACAGGAAGATCCGCACGTACATTTTCAGCATTGGGTTGTTTGGCGAATACCACGTTCTGTACATCGCACGTGGTGTTTAAGCCATGGGAGAAATTTGGAGACAAACATAAAAAAAACTCCACACAAGCAAGGCGCCCAAGTTGTGAATCGAATCCAGGTGTTACTTTCTGTGAGCCACAAGTGTTACCCCTGCCCAAGCCTGCCAGCCATCAATTACACATTATAGCCTGTTTTTCTTGAAAAAAAAATACTTGTGAGTAACTCACAACAGCAAACAAGCTGATGTTGGTAACATTTATGAATAAGCGAGTTAAAGGTTAAAGTGACTATTAGAGGCTCTGAATTAAAACCACTGCTGGCCACTGAAACAGCGTCCAGACTTCACCGTCGCAATTTCCGAGCGTTAGCCCCCCCCCACCACCACCAATTCACCGCTTAAAAAAAAGTTATTTCCAGCATTCAAATAATAATTTATCCCTCTAGAGGCAAAAGGCTGCGAATTATTACTCTTAACAAGATTTGAATCAGCATTTCGACCTTTCAAGAGCTTGTAACTCTTTACTATAATTTTGTTAAATTTTGCCTAAAGCAGGAGGGGAAAATAGAGCAAAGCCTCCTTCTGCACCGTGATCCTCATGCACACTGTGTTTATATGAAATACAATTCTCATATACAGTATATATATATTTCAATGCGACGCTGGTGTACATACACAGACAGTATGTTATATATATGTGTGTGTGTATATATATCAGAATTCTAGATTTGAAGCTTTCGTGACTGCAAGGATTCATACTCTTAGGTTTTTTCGGAAAAGTCACGTCACTTTACCAAAAAAACCTAAGAGATTATATCAGAATATTTATTCATACTGGAGAAATCCGATGTCCTATAAAGCTCTTTTTAATAAAATGTCCAGTAGGGTCGTGTCAAAACGTTAAAACAACCATCAAAAATTAACCCGTAAAAACAAAGTTTTTCACTATAAATCCTTTATATGCGTGGTGGCTAGAGTCCTCTCGTCCTCTGGCTTGAGATGGCTGCCACCTATGGGTCAGATGATTGCCTGCCACCATTAAGCAATTGGTAATTAAATAAATAAATAAAAATCCTAAAAAGTGTAAACATTTTGCATTTTTTTTTCACTAAAATAAATTGTCACGCACAACGAGTCTGTGTGCAAAATGTCAGCTCGATTGGATCACGGGAAGTGGGTTAAAAAACGACCGAAAGATTTGCACGGTCGTAAGCATGCAAGCAAGCAAGTGAACTTAATATAAAGGATTTAAAAATACAAGAACATGATAGGAGTGCACAATATAGGAAAGGTAAGCAAATCACTAACACAAATATACAAATAAAACTAAAATATTTTATCTTACCAGGTGAAGCCCACTGAGCTGGTAGCTTCTCTTTCAGAAGTGACCTGGCCGCAAATGACAGCTCAACGAAGTGGCTCATCGTGTGTGCAACAGCTGAGAGGAGAGTTGGTGCAGGTGTGAATGTGCCGTGGTCTGTGTTACCATTGACCCGAGTTCAATTCCCAGCAACAGAAAATATCGGTGGTGGGCAATACTGTCAATATTAACCAGCCCCCACCCCCCACCTTCACCAGCCCATACTGACCAGCACAGTGAAGTATGGTCAATAAAATGTGAAAGACTGATGGAGCATGGGGAGGCCTTCATCCAGCAGTGAATTACCACAGGGCTTTAAATTATCATTACTATTTAACAGGATTCTTGGTTACAGAGCTGAGAGCTGAGGCAAAAATAATCCTTGCCTGTATGATAAATAACTGTGGTACTGAAATAATTCTCTGTATGTATGTGTATGTATAGTGAACTTCCTTCGCACCATACAAAGCCAGCCGCACTAATTGTAAGTGCAAAGAAAAGACAATAAACTACATACAAAAAGCAGTTCTAAAGAAATTAGTTTTAAATCTAGATTTACAAGTGCATAGCTCCAGTGGCTTCCTAATATCAGAAGAAAGCGCATTCCAGACAGCCACATCTGAAAGCGCGCGATGCTGTGACCATTTTTGTCCGATGGTTAGCCTCAAGCCGCTGCTGCGAGGACGAGACAATAAACATGATGAGAAGAGGCATGACAAGCAGACCGATACGATGGCTTTTTACCCATGACTGCAACTTGCATTCACGAGTGTGTGGCTGGTGCACGTGACACTGTGGCTCTTACCGGCGGCCGGGCGTGGTGCTGGCCACCCACCCCCTCGTGTACCGTTCCGGCCTTCATAGGTGCTCGCTAACAGCACTTGCCCCTACAGTCTGTTAAGGCTATACGGGGGATCTTTGTCTTACCTGTGACACCAGCTGGCCAGCTCTCCAGAGTGATGCCGCAGCTCAAGGTCCTCAGCTCATCAGCTCTCAGCTTGGAGGAGAACTCAGGGATGGAGCGCAGGAACCGGGACACCGCCTGGCGGTCCGCCTCAATCCGTTCAAATGGGCTGCGTAGCGAATGCACACGTACAAAAGGGTTTCAAGAGCTCGGGAAACGAAGACAGAGTCTCAATTGCAAGTTGTGACCTGGGTCACAGAAAAGGCAGACTGATATTCACAAAAATGGTCATTGATGCCCTTTGAGCAGCGGTGATGCCGTTGAGGTGCTTGTGCCAGGCTCCGTTCATTCCGAAGCCACGCGTGATGGCTTGGTCTCGCTGACTGAAGGCTGATGGGCAGAGAAATTTGTTGTGGGTTGAGTTATTAATTTTCCATGGTTTTTTTTGTAATTACTTGCAATATATGTATATGCCATGACATTGCATACTGGCACACGAAATTAAATACATATACACATACACAGCAAAAACACTTTACTTTGGAATAGAGTAACGTCGTCATCCAGAGGGTAAGAGAAGGTTGCTTGACGTTGAAAGCATTTACACAATCAATTGTCATTCATTCATTTGTATGATG
Source organism: Lampetra planeri (assembly GCF_965212315.1). Classification (NCBI taxonomy): domain Eukaryota; kingdom Metazoa; phylum Chordata; class Hyperoartia; order Petromyzontiformes; family Petromyzontidae; genus Lampetra; species Lampetra planeri. The sequence continues at coordinate 4,768,847 of NC_136123.1, forward strand.
TCTTTGAACTCATCAATGCAACTATTTGGCATCCAATTAAATACTGGGCAGCTTTTAATATTCCTTCATCGAGATTTGATGCGACATTAAGTGCTAGTTCGTCAAACGGCAGGTTTTGTGTTTTGGGGTAAAGTGTGGGTACTTCCGCCTCTTCCTAGAAGTCTGGTCATCATGGAAATGTAGGTCAAATGCCCTTAAGTGGAAGCTCTTCCACCAGCAGTGGTGTAAGCAAGTATTTGCAGGTTGCACCTTTACCTTGTAAAGTTGGAACGCGCTTCCTTCCGATATTAGGAAGCCACTGGAGCTATGCACTTTCATATTTAGATTTTTTTTTTTATCATTTCTTTAGAACTGCCTTTTGTATTTAGTTTGTTGTCCTTCCCCTCCGCACCTGCGATTAGCACGGCTGGCTACGTATGGTGTGAAAGAAGTGCAATATACACACACGCACATAGCTTTTGCTGGCTCCATAATTTTGTGTGCTGTTTCATGACAAAGTTCGATTTTCCCATTTCCCAGGCGGTTTATATATTTATATGTTGTTTTTTTTAAAAGGGCAGCACAATTGACGTAAGTTCGCGCCTTGCCGTGGGGTTGGGTGCTATGACGCCACATCGGAGCCTGAAAGGATGACCCGTACCTCCCAGGGAGAATGAAATCCCGTACCTCCCAGGGAGAATGAAATCCCGTACCTCCCAGGGAGAATGAAATCCCGTACCTCCCAGGGAGAATGAGATTTGATGTCACTCCACTAATGAAATGATACGCTCGAAATAGGGCACCTCGCACAAACGCCAAAAGAAACCGCAATAAGCTGCGCGCGGGCACACGGTATTTAATGTTAAATACACTTAATGCAATTTTTGTTCGTAAGCATTGCACATTTGATCAGTTACCATAGCCGTAGTGCACTGTTTTTGCCAATAGCTCGGAAGGGGCCCATACAATGGAAGGGTATAAAGGTCCCAACACCTGGAGTTTCAGCGAGTGCATGAGACACGTAATAAATACAGCTTCGTAGTCAGGGAATAGGATATTTTCTCAGCAGCCCCGTAGAGCCATACGATTGCTTCACTTAACCCTGTTTTAACATCATTACGTAATTGCAAATTTGTCGTGTCAAATTTGTATTAATAGTGCCAATTTACAACTGTGATATTCTCAAAAGACAGTCTGCGGTGGTGACAGTTATAATAAATGAAGCAAGATTCGTTTTTTTTTACAATTTTCTTGCTGTCATTCTTTCAATCAGAACATTGCGTTTGAGCATAACTCACTCAATAAGCCGTTGTTAAAATATACACAAGTAGATATAATCTGAAAAATTATGGCAACTCTGTTAACATTTATTTTGGATAAATAAAGGATTATTTTTCTTACAATAACAAAATCTAACTTATATAAGTGCTCTTGACAACCCATTATGCCAATGTACTTTACAATATAACAAAGTACAAACTATAAAACACAACCAATACAGTTGAGAAAATTGGCAGATTAAAAACAAACAAGTGTTTACGCATGACGTTCATACATCGAATGACTTACAGTCCCAGTTTGGCTGATCAGCTAATCGAAACGTAACCTAATTTCTTTACAACTTGGTCCAATCATCCAATACAAATCCGATATTTTTGTAAATATCGTTAAATTCAAACCTGGATTAACAGTGCACTGCTGGTGTTATGTTGTATTAAATACACTTCCAAGCGTTTAATATTTTTTGGTTGATAAGGGTAGAAAAGTTAATTAGCATGCCCTGCTGGTAATGAAGAGCTGTTTCCACTTTTAATGAGTTTTTTTTGCTAACTGAAATTTCTTAAAATTTATGACGTTTAATGAGCGTATAGATGTTTAATTAGCTTTTATATATTGTTCTGCTTCTCTGTAATGGTACAGCATTTGTGTATAATCATTAGCAGCGATTAAAACACAATTTTAGAATATGCTGAATGTGTTAAGGCTGACAAAAGAGGATTTATATGCAACAGACATGAATTATTAATTGGTGTAAAATATTTTAATTTCCAGTCTTTTTAGGTAAAACCCACAATATTATTATACGAGAATAGGAGAGCCCTAAGCACATTGTTAATTTAGATTGAAGGTAAATGAAAACTATGAGTGTCTTTTGTTGATTCAACAAATATAGACACAAATTAAATTAAATGAAGAACAAAACACATCCTCTTTACACGTATCGGGTTGTTTATATGAATACCTAAAGCGACACTTCTTCTTCGTATGGCTGATGTTAATGTAAAACAACAACAACAATTATACATTTACATTGAGGTTGTTTAGCCAAATAATGATGTCACGAGTAGCGGATTGCATCGCTGTGATGATGATGCCTCTGTCATATTTGTGAATCAGCCATTGAGTGCCATGGTCTGTTTTGGGTGACACCACATTTGTACATCAAGTATGCGCATCTGCCACAGGTTCTGTGGAAGCGGTTAAGGTGACACGCTGAAGGATCGGCCCACGCTAGCAGCTAGTCCAGGGCCACCTTCCACCCCATGTGTCTTCGGCGAGTCTGCCTACCTGTCTGTCTGTCTCACTGTTAAGCTTCATCTCTGCACAAGTCAACTCTGATTTTGTCTATCCACTTTCTCCTCGGCCATAGTTGTGGTCTTGTCCCATGTCCCATCAATGTTACCAGACGAGATAATCGTTGGGAACCTCTCCCTGCTCATCTGCACATTTTCATAGTCAAATTAATTTGTTGCTCAAATTAGCATTTAGGTTTACAGCTCTGACGTCAGTTGTTCCATATTCCTCAGGCACCTCTGTGGCGAAATGTTAACTCCCTCGCCTGGTATACAGGAGGTCGTGGTTTCGATAACAACCCTGACGCCTGCATATTTGGAGGTTGCACGTGGTCGTATGGATTTTTCTATGGGTCCCCTCCACATTTAGAAATATGCGTTTAGAGTGTTTGGCTGATATAAATTTCCACATAGAAAGCCACTTCGTTGAGCTATCATTTGTGGCCAGGTCGCTTCTGAAAAATAGCTATACAGATCAGTGGGCCTTACCTGGTGAAATAAAAAAAATAGTTTATCGTTTAGTTTATGTTCAGGGCTTTGGCTACCCATATGATACCCATATGATAACCACAGTTGACTTTGCCACAATGTACTGATTTTATCGACCCCAGAGTGATAATGGCTGAGTCACCCCCCAACCAGGATTTGAACTCGCAACCTTCTGATTAGGAGCCACTCGCTCTGTCACTGCTCCACCCGGCCAAGTGGTATGACAAACATCTCTGTTGTACATTTATAACGACAGTACTTTAAAATTACGTATTTTTTGAGTCTGTTAAAACATACACTGTGAGCCGATTTGAAAATAGATAAGTTGTCCTTTGCAAAATACACACATTGACTGGCTATGGGAGCGGTATGTGTCCCTGGCTACTCGTTGTGTACAGAGGAGGCGCTAAATGTGAGTGTCGCAGACTGCATGAAGCTGACCTCAGATAAGGGCATCTCCTCCCACGACTTCGAGCATTGTAATGACAAACAATAATCCATAATAGAGGTTTTTTGGGTTAGATCACGTAAATATAAATGTGTTGTTAAACCCGCCACCACCCGACACAGCCAATTCGTAAGGTTTGTCATGTAAACGAAACATTCCAATTCGTTACTAGTTCAGCACATCAGTGTGTTGGAGAGCAACCCCCCAGAGTAGCGGAGAAATCCTCCTGTTTAGGTCTCAAATACAGTACAATGATAAATGTGATAAATGTGACCCGAGTTCAATTCGTGGTCATGGCTACCATCAGTGGCAAGTGATATTTGAATCAGTCCTGGGCACCTCCCAACTTACATTGACCAGCGTGGTGAAGTATGGTCCTTTATCCTAATGACATTATTATACAAAAGTGGATTCACAAAGGGCTGTCATTTATTTTATTGCATCACTTTATTAGAATACACATTGATATTGGGAGGTACTGTGTGGTGGGTTTTGTTGTTTAAAAAAATGATCCCTTGAACAAATGACCAAGCACAAATGATCAATGTTGAGAAACACGTTTTCCATTGACAAAGCATTAACCATTTATCATTCAACAATGCTGATAAAAGCCAATTGGCCAAACCACTCACCGACGTGACTATGTCATTGTCAGGTTAAATGTGTTTCAAATGTATTTTCAGAGTACCATTCCAGTGGCACAGTGCTCAGAAAATTAATTGGTGCGAGTTTCCCAGAATACACGCGTTCAGCACACTCAATACGCTGAATGAAATGTTTAGCGGTTTGCCAGTCATTTAGCGTTAATCATTTTGACCTGATGCGGATGCGTGTGAAATGATTCACGCGTGCATTAGCGAAAATGTGTGCACTCGTGAAGTGTTTTAATGAGGACTACAAAGAAAGAACAAAAAAGTTGCAGCTCATTGTCAAACCGCTGCTGAATGAGGGCGCACACTCTCATCCTGTCGGTCAATCGGGGTTTCGTTTGACCATACTTCACCGCTCTGGGGAGGAAGTCACAACTCATTCAGGCATCACTCACCAATGATAGCTAGCCACGTCCATGAATTTATAAATTAAAATTGCAATTCGGTAGCCGCTTCACCACCGCTCCTCCCAAACACATTCCTGCGGAGGGAGCTGGTAGGAACGTCGGGTTGCTCCGTCAATGGCCAGGGTCAACGGCGGCGTGGTGTATTCCGCAAATATGGCTGACTGTGAGGGCGGGCACAAGCCGGCGTGAGTAGGTTAAACGTTGAGTTTTATAAGGGCACCACGGGGTGACCACCACCCAGCCCCACCCCTCCCACCCCCCACCCAGCCCCATCCTCCCCACCCAGCCCCTCCCCACCCTCCCCTCCCCACCCAGCCCCTTCCCACCCTCCCCACCCAACCCCTCCCCACCCTCCCCTCTCCACCCAGCCCCACCCCTCCCATTTTTGGATGCACGACAGACGGACGGACACAATAATCCCCTGTGGGCTGGTGGAACCAGGTGGTTCCTACCAGTATAAAACTAATAGTAAGCAGTACACGTTGTATTTGAAATGAATACAGCATGTGGGCATATATAAGCCAATTTAATTCGTGCAGGAACGACCACACTGGTATATTGTTACTGTCTTTGTCTTTTAACTGGGCCAAAAGTTTTACACGTTATATTACACACGGTTTGACTTTGGTTCATTTTGTCAATAGCTGTGACAAAACACGACGAGGTAATGTTTGTGCAAGCAAATAACTTACGCTGAGAGCATCACACATTACCTCCACCGCTTGCACAGTTGGTGATTTGATTGATCCAAGACTCGAATGAAAATTTGAACACGTTTCTGTACTTTTCAGCTAAATTATAGACGATGCTCGCACGATGGTTTCATCAGTTGCTCTATGGCCTTTTTTTTTACTGTGGAACAAGAAACATTGTGAGGCCTTCTTCCTCAGAAAAAAAATGAAATATTTTTGATCGCATTGAATCAATGAACATGGTAAAATTTTTAATGTATTGGGTAAATAACACATTCGTTACATTTGTCATATGCTGAGGACGTGTGTTTTTTGGTGGTTGTTATGGCTAATCCTGTGTGTCCAACTGGAGGCCACGTACACCTCTGAGACCCATTCAGACAGACGTGCGCCTGCTACAGCGTTTCCACAAATATGATTTCGATTTTTTGCTTCTTTGTTTTTTGAAAGGCCAGGTTTATTTCCAGTTCTGTGACTGATGTGACCCTATTACTAACTAATTCTCCTCACTACAGGGTTTATTTGTGTTCCGAGCAATTTGGGTTAGCGTTTAAAACGAGGTGGGTGAACTTACCGTGATATACAATGGTTGTTCATGACCACAAAATCTCAATTTATTTTGCCCTTTGATGTGTATTCCTTTTTCTAACAATGGTTTTGTTGGCCGTTGTAGTGGCAGCCTTTGAAGCAATGCAAAAAAACATGGCATATAGAAAAAATTCTAAATGCAAATCAAACGTATATGTAAGCATGCTGTAGCATTAGCACTATGTAGCAATGTATTCCCCTCATGACGATATTTTTAAGTTATACAGTAAGTTAAACTGCATCGCGTGCTTTCAAATGCGCTTCTGCGGCCATCTGCAATGCTCTTCCTTTCAATATTAGGAAGCCACTGGAGCAATGCAATTTTAAATCTAGATTGAAAACTAATTTCTTTAGAACTGATTGTACACGAAGCCATACAAATATACAAACACAGACATAATTTCAACCGTGATGATGGTTACAAACTGAGTAATCATTGGAAAGATGTGATTAACCATGCAAAAAAGATTTAACTACACTTATTTGGCCAATCTTATTTGACAGACAACTATTACAGGTTTACCATGTTTAGTTGTTTTCTCCTTTTCACAGGTTGAGTCACAAACCGTACCTCTCCATAACAAAGGCTCACCCTCTTAAGCCTCACCTTACCATATGAATAAAAAGTGTGCTGTACTTGGCCCTTCCCCCCTCTCCAACCATGATATAAACGTAGTGGTAGCTCCTGCAATCTCTCATTTACTTGATACAGCTGTCGTGGCTGTGACCGTTCCACCTGAAGACGGAAGCTTGTGTTGCCTCCGAAACGTCGTGATTTTTATTTTATTTTACTTTTATTAATTTTAATGTTTTACCTACGTGACTTTACCGACAAAACCTAAGAATATGAATTCTTTAGAACTGCTTTTTGTGTTTAGTTTGCTGTCCTTACCCCGCACCTCTGATTAGCACGGTTGGCTACGTACTGTGCAAAAGCAGTTCAGCATACATACACATAATACATCTTAAACCATTTACACTATGAGATCTCTTTTACCAGTGGCAAAATATACTAGTAGGTTTTTACCCTTTTAAACTGGTACAAAACTGACACCTTTTTAAAAGGGTAAAAACCTACTACTATATTTTGCCACTGGTAAAAGAGATCTCATAGTGTAAATGCTTACCCCGAGCTCTCAATACTCTGATATTGCACTGTGTTTGAGTTGTATGCCTTCTGGTGTCATCTGGTCCAACACCAATGGGGACTAGGCTCTAAAGAAAGCCGTCTCGGGTGTGGACCAATCAACTTCAAGGACAGTGCATATTATTATCATTATCAGAGTTGCTTCTTTTTGTTTGCTTTTTTGACTACTTGTGTTGTGGTTATTGCAAACACGATGCCTTGAATAAAGGTGTCAGTTTTGTACCAGTTTAAAAGGGTAAAAACCTACTACTAAATCTTAACCCATTGCCATTTTTGCCCATGATTCGTATTATCTGAAGCCAGTATATATCCATTATAAATCATGCATGTCGATAATTAATTTGTCATTTGTTCACAGGCAAGCGTAGTGACCAAGAATTTGCAGAAAATGTATTCTATTATCCACAAAATTCGGAAAAATTTACAGATACAAGGAATGATTTTCAGAGTGGCGCCAACAATAGGGCCGGCTAATAGTGTCCCCGTATCAATTCACGTGACAGAATATTCCACGAGAATATTTAAAACCAATTTCATTGGCTTACAACTTAACTCCCTGAATATGTTTCGATTTAAAGCGTTCGTGACTGCAGGGATTCATCTTCTTGGTTCTTTCGGTAAAGTCACGTAGAAGGCAAATAATAAAATAATAAAAATAAAACATAATAAAATAATTCTCACGACGTTTCGGCCACAACGCAAGCAGCCATCCTCAGGTGAAGAACAGGTCTGTCGGGAAGACAGCGTCTAAATTAAACACCCCAGACTTGGAGCGTATATTTAAGTTGGGTTGGAGGGGGAAGAGCGCCTTGACAAAAGAATTTGCATATCAAGAGGAATTTAGCATATTTATGGGAAATGCAGATATGTGATTAGTACTACTTGTGAAATGCTTTCTTCCCGACAGACCTGTTCTTCACCTGAGGACAGCTGCTTGCTTTGTGGCCGAAAAGTCGTGAGAATTATTTTATTATGTTTTATTTTTATTATTTTATTATTTCCCTTCTAAGTGACTTTACCGAAAGAACCAAGAAGATGAATCCCTGAATATGTGTTTGCGAACAATATTTACACAGCCCAGCCTCGGTCAGCCTTAAAACAAATGCTGCGAAAACGAAAAGTGATCAGCAACACGCACAATATTAAGTGTTCTCATTAAAACCACGTGACACGTCGCGCCCATCCCATTACGTTATTATTCCATTATCCCATTTTGCCATTATGCAGCGGCGTCTCAGCTGCGCTCTGTGACAAGACGTTTTAAATGTGACTTAATGCTCAAATGTAACAGCCTGTTTTATTAGTTGTTGTTATCTCACACACAGAGGAGTGAAGCAGTGATGCAGCAGTTAGCTCATTGTGCTGCGAACTTGGAAACCTTAGTTTTATTCCTGGCTGCGCCTAACACCATTGATGGGCGATATACAAACCTGATCCTGGTCCCCCCCACCACTCCACCAACCCACACTGACCAATATGGTCAAACAAACATCCATAGCTGCCCATTATCCAGCAGTGGATTTGCATGTTTTTTTTCGATATAATGTTCTGACCAATTTACATCAACGTGTTTCCTTAAAGGGGTGTATTATATAGTGCTAGGTTCACAGATAGTCAGATAGATAGGTGAGCAGATAGGTAGATTGGCAAGCAGGCAGTCACGCCAACAGATTCGAGACATGAATCAATTGATCCCACTCCCCACTCGATTCCATTCGTTGTCATGATGCGTGGGTCACAGTTCGAGTAAATAATTGGTTCACTTCCCATCTGTGATCATTTTAATTGTCTGTAATGTTTTCTGTTTGGTGTAGCTTGTCTCGTGCATTCAACGGTTAACACGTGCTTATAAAATTTGCATTTAATTTTCTTAAAACAAAACTAATTAACTTTCCGCATGCGTCAAGCACAAGGACCAGTTTTAATCGGTGAATTAGAGGAATCATTATATGCCTAGAAGGTATAAGGGACAGAGAGAGGTAAAATAAACACTTAAAGGGTCAAGAATTAGAAGCCACATGTATCGTGTTTGCACAATCCATGTGCTGTGTAGGCATGGTGACTGTGTCAGACCACACGCTGACTCTGTAATGGCATTTCCAGATTTATCACCCACATCCATAAATGAGACCACATCACTCCAATAACCCAATTCCTCCACTGGCTCCCAACAGAGTCCCGGAAAAATGTTAAGATCACACTCGCTATCTATAAGATCCTCCAAGCAATTGACCCTTGCCTATTTCTTGTCTCTCACCTCATTCTACTCCTCTCCACGATATTGCCAAAGGTTCTTACCTGACCACAAAGGATTTTGTATATCATATTCACGTGTGCATTGAGATACACGTTAAGAGTCTATTTGTATTAAATATTTCTGACTGGCCAGAGACTTATGTTGAATATGTTCTATAACTAAGCATATCCCTGCTATTCAGTTTTCCCCCCCCCCATTGTATTTAGACACATCTCAGCTTAAGTTTCAAACGATACACAAATATGCGTAACAAGCACACAGGCTTTGCGCCTATACAAAACTCATCAGCGTTTCCTGAAGTGCATTGTGCTCCTCTTGCTGTAGGGCAACTATCAAAATGCATTTGAGAAAAAATGATCCAACTGACAGAAACAGTGACGCGGCAACAGACGACCACTGTGCACCTCTTCAGGTTAAGGATGCTGGCTTTGAATACGCACAAAGGCTGCGTGCGTTTACCATATGTTGGTGTGTTAAAAATAAGAAAAGGTTTTACCCTTCCTGGCAATAAAACAGTTGTGTTAAGATGTTCAAACACCAAATAGAAACCTTTTGCAAGGAATCATGACTGCATTAACCACACAGAGGACTTGTGGTGAACATGCGGAAAAAAAAATGCCCTGATAATATTTCCATGTCGTTGCAACTGAATGGGCTACACCAGAGACAGCCTTTTGTAGGGCCTAATCTCACCAGTGTCAGATCAGAGAACGCCAAGAGGTGAGCAGCACGAAGACAATGCACTATCAGGGCATTTATAGGGATGAGCAGAAAGAGGGAAACCTATTCTTTCTAGATTTGAAGCTTTCGTGACTGCAAGCATTCATACTGTTAGGTTTTTTCGGTAAAGTCACGTAGGTAAAAAAATAATAGAAATAAAATAATAATAAATGAAAGAGAAATATTAAAATAATTGATTTATTTCCATTTATTATTATTTTATTTCTATTATTTTTTTACCTACGTGACTTTACCGAAAAAAACCTAAGAGTATGAAACCTATTCTTGTTTTTTCATACTTTGATACTGGCAAGAAGGTCCCATGTTGTTGGTGTGTTGTTTCAAACTCACGGTTTTCCAACCTGCACTATTATATAGAGATGATGGGGAGAGGGGGGGGTCTCATCCACTGGCTCACCCACCAACCTACACATGAATGCTGATGCTCCACTCCCTGCTATGTGAAGAAATCTTTGCTTTTTGTGTGACTGAGGTGACTGGACTTGGGACCCCAAAATAACAAGTGCAACAATGATATGACACTTGTTGTAATATTACACTTGTTGTAATGTTATTATTGTTCCACTGAGTCTCAACTTTTTTTCAGGAGGGTCGTGCCAAGTTTTCAGCACAGGGGGGCTAGGTTGATATGTGCAATCAAAATTGAGCAATTTGCAGGTAATTTTTCGACATTTGGATGTTTGGCCCAATACCAGTGACATTCATTGTATGTTTTTAGCTAAGGGAGAGAACCGGAGAACACGGAATAAAGTATGCGGATGATGGAAAGGCACCTAAGTTGGGAATTGAACCCAGGGCCTCCTTGCTATGAAGAACAAATAGTATCCACTGCACCACCCTACCGCATTCGCGATGATACCCACATTCTCTATGTTCACATTGCACATGCATAGGTATCACGTTCCTCTTACGTGTATGCTAAGTCTCCCTTTGTAATGTGTTCTGACATATCAGATGTTATCCTTTATAATTGTAGGAACCTCCTGGTTACACCAGCCCACAGGGGATTATTGTATCCGTCGTGCAGGGAAGGGCTGGGTGGGGAGGGAGGGAGGGGCTGGGTGGGGAGGGGAGGGTGGGGATGGGCTGGGTGGGGCTGGGTGGGGAGGGTGGGGAGGGGCTGGGTCGGGAGGGTGGGGCTGGGTGGGGGTGGGAGGGGTGGGGCTGGGTGGGGAGGGACTGGTCACCCCGTGGTGCCCTTATAAAAAATCAACGTTTAACCTACTCACGCCGGCTTGTGCCCGCCCTCACAGTCGGGCATATTTGCGGAATACACCACGCCGCCGTTGACCCTGGCCATTGACCGAGCAACCCAACGTTCCTACCAGCTCCCTCCGCAGGAATGTGTTTAATATTAATGTGCAGATATACACACACGCACGATGTATAGATGTATACATTTGAAAACAAAAGGACATACAGTATCAGTAATCTTAGCAAGCAAAAAGTAAATACCGTGACCAAGTTTTATGGAAATATAAGAACTTTGCAAACTGCTATTGCATACACTTCTCTATGAGACTACATTCACAAAGGCTCTTCAATCTTTATACAAAACAATAACAGAGGACAAACAAATCTTATAAAATATATGATGTGCATCTAACGTCTCATTCTCTTTGTTTCATTGGAATGTCTATATAACCCCCATGTATCCATTCTCATAATATTTATTGTACTGGTGCTGAATGATTGTTTCTTGTCGTTAGCTTTTTAATATTATTCTTTTTACTCTATCTCTCGCTTCAGTATATTTTTATATTATCGTCGTCTTCTTGGTTCTTTCGGTAAAGTCACGTAGAAGGGAAATAATAAAATAATAAAAATAAAACATAATAAAATAATTCTCACGACGTTTCGGCCACAACGCAAGCAGCCGTCCTCAGGTGAAGAACAGGTCTGTCGGGAAGACAGCGTCTGAATGAAACACCACCATCAGACGCTGTCTTCCCGACAGACCTGTTCTTCACCTGAGGACGGCTGCTTGCGTTGTGGCCGAAACGTCGTAAGAATTATTTTATTATGTTTTATTTTTATCATTTTATTATTTCCCTTCTACGTGACTTTACCGAAAGAACCAAGAAGATGAATCCCTGCAGTCACGAACGCTTTAAATCGAAATTTAATATTATCGTCGTGTTTATATTTCTATTTTTCCATAGAATTCCTTTCTCTCCCTCCATTTGTCTGTCTGCTCCGTCTGGTCGCCTGTCCAATCTATGCAGACCCTCATGAAAATTTCATAGCCATGACAGAATCGGGGTTCAGGTCACCTTCGCCAATGATTTCACGCAAATGAAGACGTTTTTTTTTATTGAAGCCCCGTGTTATCTCTTTTCCCCTTCTACCTATATTATTGGGCTCAACAGTTGCAACCGGATAGTTTTAATGTAAATTTTATTATTGGAGCAAGAGCACTTGTTTTCTCAAGACATTCTTAAACCTGCTCCTTGTTCAGGGGTGGTAGGGTGGGTGTGACAATGGCAAGAAGCCACGTAGATACAAAAAAAAACAATTTAAGATAATACGATACGTAGGAATTATGGTTGCGAATTAATAAAAGTGGGCGTTTGGGTTCGAACTTACAAACGCGTGCTACGCATGCCTTGCCAGCGGCCCTGACAAATGAAATTGCTGCCGCAATGCTGACTCAGCCGGCCTTTATTTTCATCAGCCTGATATGTCCTAACCAATTAAGACGAGAGTCGAGACTGTTACTCCCAGCCAACGCGACCATTAAGTAAATGAATGTTCGTAGTTGCTCTAAAATGTCGCGGGGAAGCTCTGCTGCATTTGTGGCCAACCATAATGCTGATTTGATGTATTTTTTTGTCATATTGTTAAATGCACTAATAATTTTTCAGCCGTGACTTTGAAATTAAATGAACGATACCTTGTGAGAACATTTATATCTGTATATTTTGTGGGTTGCTTTGTCCAGACAGCAAGAGGCATGGAAGCTGAGCAACTATTTTAGAATGCTTGTACAGCAAACCCAAACAGTTTCATTAGATCGAGAAACAAAATTACAAAACTGTGTAACTATTGCAGAAATACCCTTTGCTCAGATACCAGCGCAATCCAATTCAGGGGAGAAATGTGGAACATTATTTTAGATACAAAAATATTTACCGATTATAATGTTTGCGATATTATTTTTGCAGCCATCAATATATTTTTTGATATTTTATTTGACATTTTGTTTACACGTAGAAAATACATGACGGGAGTACCATATGTAAAATATATTATTTTATTGGGAAAGCATGTTTTTCCACATCATCCAATTTGAAAACTAATAAAAGGCACTGAAATTACAAACAAATTAATTTCTTTATGACTCTCACTTTAAAATGCAATTTCTCTGCCAGTTAACTTGGCATTAAATTGATCATTTATGAGGCGAAGCAACACAAGCACAAAAATGGGAGATGTTTGCAATTACATATTTTCAGTGGATTGTAAAGCTTTTGACGATTTACTGTTATGTGCCAGAGAAGCGTAGAGGCACACTGAGGTACCAGTGAAGCTAAATAAAATACCCTTTGGGAAATGTACCAACAGATGGACACTCGCGAATATAGATTGTTACACTTCAATCACCACTCGCCCGTGCTCACCAACAACAGGCCAACAATTGCAAAGAATACACAATAAGAGCCCACACTCCTCTACGTTGCACCCTCCCAGTGCAGCAGTTGAAGCCATGGACAAGTGTATTAAACCCCCTTGCCTCTGTCCACCGAGAAACACAATTCATGCGGCGGGGAAACATGTGGGTATTGCCACCACTTACAAGATGGCAATTACAATTTGGGACCTCCTTTGCCAGTACCAAAATATACCAATAGGGTTTTCCCCTTTTTTCTGGCAACAAAACTGACACCTTTTGCAAGGAATCATGTCTACATTAACCGCAATACTTGCAGTCAAATGCAAACAAAAAACAATACTCTGGTAATTTATGCATTGTCTTTGAAACTGATTGGTCCACACCAGAGACAGCTTTCTTTGGAGCCTCGTCTCATATGGTGTTCGACCAGATGACGCCGAAAGGCGCACAGTTCAAGACAACGCACAACCAGAGTAAAGGGGAAAACCCTATTGGTATATTTTGGTACTGGCAAAGGAGGTCCCAAATTGTAGCTGCTTACCCCGAGTCCTTATTACTCTGGTTGTGCGTTGTCTTGAACTGTGCGCCTTTTGGCGTCATCTGGTCGAACACCATATGAGACGAGGCTCCAAAGAAAGCTGTCTCTGGTGTGGACCAATCAGTTTCAAAGACAATGCATAAATTACCAGAGTATTGTTTTTTGTTTGCATTTGACTGCAAGTATTGCGGTTAATGTAGACATGATTCCTTGCAAAAGGTGTCAGTTTTGTTGCCAGAAAAAAGGGGAAAACCCTATTGGTATAAGATGGCAATTGTTGGGCTGCACCTTTACCTTGTTTCCAGTGGACACACGAGGCCTTTGTAATGTTCTCATTTAAATTCACCCTATTGCTTTGTCTGACGGTGTCCAGGGGACGCGTCTCTTGATACGCTAATAATGCCAGTCACGTTGCTCCACACGCAAAACTAATGACATACTCTGAGGCGAAAATTTGCCTATTCACAGTTGAATAAGGAAACTATCTTGAGTTTTACATTTCTATACAGAGTACTGTAAACCATCGGCAGTAACTTAATCCTTAGTGAAATTCATCAGCACTGATGTGACAAGCACAATTGGAAGATCACATTTACCTGAAAAGAATTCCTCCCAGCGATGTAGTTATCCACTAATAAACACAGATAATACGATAAATCTTGCAGAACATTTGAAGGATCGCGAGAGACAGATTACAGGAGTTTTCACTGATCAATTCATGAGCATGGATAATAATAGCAGTTACAGATAATAGGTAAAACGTAACTGTGCAGCACTGCACTAACTTCCTCACACTACTGCCAGCTCCGAAAAGCCTCTCTGGAGAGGATATGGCCGACTCTGCAACGTTGTCCAGGATGTCTTTGAAGAGATGGGAGTAGGGCACACTTTACCCCACCACGTGAGTTATGCCAATTAACTGCGGTGTACCAAATTATATCACTGGGTGGGAAGAGTTGGGGGGGAAGGAGGCAGGGGATTTTATATATTTGCTCGTTGTTTCGAATGCAAATCCAGGAGGTAATAGGCCCATGGAGAGACTTGTTTTAAACGTAATGTGTTTTATCATGTCCACAAAATTGTGTCATTTCCTTAAATGTGATCTTAAACAGTTGTTTGCATCCTCGGAGAAGGAATAAAAGGAGGGATGCCGTATAAAGTGGAGAAAAGAGAAAGCACGGTGAAAGATAAATCATCCTTGCAGGCTGCCTTTAGAATCGGTTTGAAAGGATGAGATTTGAACAGCCTATCAGGGCTCATGCATCAAAAGGGCAATTGGCATCTACTGTTAATAAACACGTTGAATACTGTCAACCAAACTTGTATCACGGGCGCACCACCCACGAGGGATCCCCCACTACCTTCCATTTCCCAAGATGGTCTCAATAAACATTTAACAAATTGACTAATCTGGCAATGACGCATTACCATGTGGTTATTTCATGTGGGGATAGATTCAGCTAATTCTCAGGCTATTCGTTGTGAACCAGCTGCTCTGAACGTGCCTCCACTGTGACTTGAAGTGATTTATTTGCATGTTAGTGAAGTTGAGGTTGTTATTCTTTGTTTTTCCATCAGTGCAAAAAAAAGAAAGGTGCCCCAAAGAAGGCTTAATTTCCCACCTTATGCATGACGATGTATTAACACTGCTCAAGTCTGTTACACCACGTAGGCTTTGTACACCCTGCCAAAACCCTGACCGGTGATACGTGTGTTGACAAAATCACTTATTCATGGCTATGATCAAGTCTTTGAGCTGCAGTGAACCAATGATTATGCCGACGAGATGCACTAATGTTTGATATGGCTATTGTTCACAATTGCACCGAAGAAAACAAATCTAACCAACAGTGAACGCGATTATGATTCGTAACATTTTAATCAGTAAAATGCAAAAGGTGCAGCCCTTTGATGCCTTGCTCACGCCACTGCTGGCAAAAGGACCCACTGATCGAGGGAGCGCTGGAGAGCCCGAATGAGCCTCTCTGGATGGTGCTTTGGCCTACTCCTCAAAACTGGCCAGATGTCTCATTGGAAGAGGTGGACGTACCCACAAGTTACCTCACCACGGCATGACCTGCTGATTAGTGCACTGTGCTGCACCACATATCCTGCTGGGTGGACAGAGGTGGTGGAGGTGGGGGAAAGATTGAGGCAGTGAGTATATTTATTAATCTTAATTTTGGAGCTTTCGTGACTGCAGGAAACGTCGTATGCTATTATTTAATTTATTATTTTATCTTTATACGTGACTTTACCGAAAGAACCAAAGAATATATTTATTAAGTTGCCAGTCCAAGACATTCCAGTCCAAGACATTCACTGTTCTTGGCATGCACTAAACTCGTGTCGTTTTTTTCTTTTCTTGGTTCTTTCGGTAAAGTCACGTGACTTTACCGAAAGAACCAAGAAGATGAATCCCTGCAGTTACGAAAGCTTCAAATCGAAAAAAAATCGTATAGTTTTCATCATCTCGAGAGAGCCACTTAATAACATGCACTAGATACATCTTCTTGGTTCTTTCGGTAAAGTCACGTAGAATGGAAATAATAAACTAATAAAAAACAAAACATAATAAAATAATTCTCACGACGTTTCGGCCACAACGCAAGCAGCCGTCCTCAGGTGGAGAACAGGTCTGTCAAGAAGACAGAGACCATTCAGATCATTCAGACTCTGTTTTCTCGACAGACCTGTTCTCCACCTGAGGACGGCTGCTTGCGTTGTGGCCGAAACGTCGTGAGAATTATTTTATTATGCTTTATTTTTATTATTTTATTATTTCCATTCTACGTGACTTTACCGAAAGAACCAAGAAGATGAATCCCTGCAGTTACGAAAGCTTTAAATCGAAAAAAAATCGTGTAGTTTTCATCATCTCGAGAGAGCCACTTAATAACATGCACTAGATACATCTTCTTGGTTCTTTCGGTAAAGTCACGTAGAATGGAAATAATAAACTAATAAAAAACAAAACATAATAAAATAATTCTCACGACGTTTCGGCCACAACGCAAGCAGCCGTCCTCAGGTGGAGAACAGGTCTGTCAAGAAGACAGAGACCATTCAGATCATTCAGACTCTGTTTTCTCGACAGACCTGTTCTCCACCTGAGGACGGCTGCTTGCGTTGTGGCCGAAACGTCGTGAGAATTATTTTATTATGCTTTATTTTTATTATTTTATTATTTCCATTCTACGTGACTTTACCGAAAGAACCAAGAAGATGAATCCCTGCAGTCACGAAAGCTTTAAATCGAAATTTATGCACTAGATAGTTTAAATGTGTATTTAATTATCTTTTGTACTGTCTTCTCCAAAACCTATTAAACATTTAAATAGATACAATTAAATGTAATGACTGTCATCAATTTCATGTTAAGCCTCTTTGGTGGTAGATGGCAAATCTCAAAGTGTTTGTACCTGTAAGTATTATAAGTTTAAACAAAACAAGAAACACATTACACACCATTACAAATTATTCTCACAAGTTGTGAAGTCCGTTATAGAATAATTAAAATTATTCAGAGATACACACGGTACATAAATAACATAAACTATGTCAGGATATAAAAAGTATTTAATTTGTTTGTATTGCAGTGGGATGACATAACAAGGGTGAGTTGACTGTGCTTTGAAACCAGCAATCTGAGTTCAATTCCCAGCCACAGCCAACGAGAGTGCAGAACAACATCTGAATCAGTCCTGCCCCCCCCCTTCCACAACCCCCACGTGGAGATGCTTTCATCCAGAATTAGAGTGACAAAGAGTTATACATTCATATTGTTCACTGCAATTATAAGTTAAATATTATTTTCAATATTCAACCGTCCAAGTATCAGAGTATTCTTCCTCTTGGTTCTTTCGGTAAAGTCACGTAGAAGGGAAATAATAAAATAATATTAATAAAACATAATAAAATAAAATTCTCACGACGTTTCGGCCACAACACAAGCAGCCGTCCTCAGGTGAAGAGAGAGCTGTCTGAAATACAGCGCTGCAATGAACACTGCTAAGCTTGGCAGCGTATTTTAAGCTGGGTGGTAAGAGAAAAACGCCTTGACAAAGGAGTGTACATATCAACAGAAGAATTTAGCATTGAACAAGCTGTGTTAATGTGAGAGAATTAGCAGGATGTTCAAGTCAAAAATTAGCATGCAACTGGGAGATTAGCATGATGTTAATGTGATGAATTAGCACGTAACTGGTCACGGAAGTGGCTATGTTAAAATCAGAGTTTACATATCAACAGAGGCATTTAGTATATTGACGCTAAAGACTGCAACACTCACTATCATACAATAAACCGATGTGAAATAACTAAATATAAACTACAGACGCTGTCGCCTCGACAGACCTGGTTTCACCTGAGGACGGCTGCTTGCGTTGTGGCCGAAACGTCGTGAGAATTATTTTATTATGTTTTATTTTTATTATTTTATTACTTCCCTTCTACGTGACTTTACAGAAAGAACCAAGAAGATAATCAATGTACTCAATATATTCTCCAATAAGCTGAGCTATTAACATTAAGTAACTGGGTATGCAATACACTATAGAGTATAATGACTATCATATAGTGAACCGATAAAAACTAAAATATAAACTACATCAATATCATCAATATACTCAATATGATCTCCAATAAGCTGAGCTACTAACAATATTTTTTATTATGTTTCATTTTTATTATTTTATTATTTCCCTTCTACGTGACTTTACCGAAAGAACCAAGAATATGAATCCCTGCAGTCACGAAAGCTTGAAATCGAAATTTATCAGAGTATTGATGAGTATTAGCTAAAATATCTGCCAATGCAGTCTTACTGTGTTGGTGTTGGCACTCGTGATTCATGAGTTATTTGCTAAATAATTTTATTTGCGATGATAATGACTTCCTGGGGGTGAGCCATCCCACACCACTATCCCCTGCATTGTTAAAAAAAGAAGTCATGGCGTCACTTATTTAGAGATGTTACACCACCCAAGATTAGGCTCCAGAAAAATAATCACCAATTATTCCTTCACTCACAGTTTCCAGAATGTAAAAATAAAAATAATTGATGATGGGGTATGTGTAAAAAAGCGTTTTTTTCCCCAACTCGCACATCACGGTGGAGGTTTTGTAACGTCTGGCTTTAAAGGATAGAAAAATAAAAAGGTATTGCTCGCATTGAACAAAGGCAAGCTATCTCTGTGGATGGTATTGTTTGACATTGTTAAGGCTTGCACCCATAACTGTTGATTTTATTGTGATAGCGATAGAATACACAATACATGAAAACACGGCACATGGTGCCCAACTGGCATGTGGCCACTGATCTTAACCAATGACTGCAGGTAAGTGGCACATGTCTGCTTGTGGAATATGACAGCATTAGCCTCACCAGTGGGTGTTCTCAACTGGAGTATGACTTGAGCTGAGTCGATTAGTCGTTCGACCACTCTACTTTCTTGCGGTCAATTACTCGGCCTCCTTTAAAAATGACGGGGTCCCTACAAGCCATGGCCAGTGTGAGGCGGCCGAGTGCTTAACGATGTCCCAAAACCCACCCATCACCTCCCGTCCAGCGTCACACGTAAAAAAAAACAATTTTACATACTCTGATTTTTGGAGTAATCGATCTGATAATCGGCAAAGTGTAAAATTACTTAAATAATTTGATATCCCAGCAATAAGATGACATCTCTCAGGAAACTTTCATCAATTGTATAATCCATTGTAATCTTGTAGTAGAACAGTGGCACAGGGCTAAGGACATTTGGCAGCTTGAGTTTGATCCCTGACCATAGCTAACATCACCAGCATCAAGTGGTATCAGAACCCGTCCTTGGTATCCCACCCCTATTCACCAACCCACACCGACCAACATGGTAAAGAATGGTTACTGACCCCCCCCCCACCCCCTTAACTGTCACAGTGTGGCAGGTCTTCATGCAGAAGTTGATTGATAAAGGGTTGCAGATAATTTCAAATGAATCACATTTTACTGTATTCAATGTTTAAACATCAATAGGTGTTCCAATAAACTCTTGTACTTCTAAATAAGCTAAGTGTAGACTTGGTGCACAGCAGAGAACAACCATTATAAGATAAAAAAAAATCAACATATTTATCAATAAGGCTGCTTTAAAATGAATGTCAGAGAGGTGGAGTGGCCTTTGTGTTGTAAAGAAAGGCTATTGCCCAAAACATTACCTATTCTCTATTGTTTTATTTTAAAGGCAGTGTTATTGACGAGTTTGTTGAGGTTTTGTGTTGTTATTTGTGTTTGTGCACCACTGACAACAGTACAGTATCACCAAATAACTTGCTTAATATAAGACCAGAGAATACATCACATCAGATTTTAGACTTCTTTTAACATTTTTTATTTGTTATCCCATTTGTCTGACCTGAAAGCCTTTTTTGTTGACGCATATGAAAAATAATTGTATAGTATTGATGTGCCATGAATGCAGCCAGCACATTTCTTCAAGACAAAACGACCCACCATTAAGCCTCTTAATGGCAGGCCATTAAAACAAAATGGCCGACTCAACATCATGCCCAAGAGTAGATTATAGCCTAAAAATAATGGAAGCAATTTATCATGACCCCTTTACTCGATCAAACAATGGAAATTATTCTAATGAATCTAAAGGTTAACCTCTTTTGCTTATACCAATGTAGGATTTATTTCAAGAGAACTATGTTGCAGTATCTCACTAACCTGGGCAGTTCAATGAATGTGAATGATAATTATTAAAGACGTTTTAATATACAATGCCCCTTTTACAAAAAACGTGTTTTTTTGTACTATTTAATATTAACTTTTTAAGAATATGAAAATGTATATTCTGCGCTCACATATTCCATTGCTCAGATTAATGACTGCCTAATGGAATGTTTTTTATTGTCACAGAGAAACATAAGTTAATATCTATATTCAAGGGATGAGGTGCACATTTCTAATTTTCGGATTTTAAGTGTTTCATTTTTGATGATAATTTTAAAATATGTGCCAACAAAAATGTATGTCACCTGATTGGCGAAAAAAAATCGATCTTTAGATTTATTGGATTAATACAAAAATTGGGGAGCACATCCTGACTATATATATAAGTAATTTTCCAGGGTTGGATGTCCTTGTATTGATCCAGAGTTGCTACAGTCAAAATTGGCACAAAACCGAAGTTGACAGACCGTTAATGTAATGTAAAGTCATACACATTTGTATAATTAGTTATTTACTTGTAATGATTTATCATAAAATGGTGGAATAGTGATGCAGTGATTGTTTTAGCAGTGCGCTATAAATTCAGTGATTTAAATTCGATTTCCAGCCATTGCTAACATCAGTGACGAGTTATATTTGAACCAGTTCTGCCCCACCCCTCCAACCCCACCCCTCCAACCCCACCCCTCCAACCCCACCCCTCCAACCCCACCCCTCCAACCCCACCCCTCCAACCCCACCCCTCCAACCCCACCCCTCCAACCCCACCCCTCCAGCCCCACCCCTCCAGCCCCACCCCTCCAACCCCACCCCTCCAACCCCACCCCTCCAACCCCACCCCTCCAGCCCCACCCCTCCAACCCCCCCAACCCCACCCCTCCAACCCCACCCCTCCAGCCCCACCCCTCCAGCCCCACCCCTCCAACCCCCCCAACCCCACCCCTCCAACCCCACCCCTCCAACTCCACCCCTCCAACCCCACCCTTCCAACCCCACCCCTCCAACCCCACCCCTCCAACCCCACCCCTCCAGCCCCACCCCTCCAGCCCCACCCCTCCAACCCCACCCCTCCAACCCCACCCCTCCAACCCCACCCCTCCAACCCCACCCCTCCAGCCCCACCCCTCCAACCCCCCCAACCCCACCCCTCCAACACCACCCCTCCAGCCCCACCCCTCCAGCCCCACCCCTCCAGCCCCACCCCTCCAACCCCCCCAACCCCACCCCTCCAACCCCACCCCTCCAACTCCACCCCTCCAACCCCACCCCTCCAACCCCACCCCTCCAACCCCACCCCTCCAACCCCACCCCTCCAGCCCCACCCCTCCAGCCCCACCCCTCCAACTCCACCCCTCCAACCCCACCCCTCCAGCCCCACCCCTCCAATCCCACCCCTCCAACCCCACCCCTCCAGCCCCACCCCTCCAACCCCACCCCTCCAACCCCACCCCTTCAACCCCACCCCTCCAGCCCCACCCCTCCAGCCCCACCCCTCCAACCCCACATTGACCAGTTGCAAAGTATATTCATTGATGTGACTTAGTAAGGCCTTCGTCCAGCAAGAGATTGACAAACTTATTGTTCATAATTCTTGTATTATTTTTAAAAGCCTTTATCCATGTATGTGTGAATAGTCTTGCCCATTAAAACATACCAATCAATTATAACTATTATAAATGTACATTTCTTCACTTGAATGAAATGTAGTGATACGTCCCATCACACATAAAAACCCGTGTCACAAATATAACGGAAAATAATGTCCTTTTTGAACATTAATTGTAAAGTAAAATATTCTGTATGTATTTATGCACGGGTGACTGTAATAGTGTATTCTATAGGCATTATGGATAAATTTATCGATTCAAACTAGAATATATTCACAACACAAGTATGAAATTGCGTGTGAAAATCTGTTACGATCTCTACTATTAATTAAAATTATAGGTTTATGTTCCATTTACGGTAATGAGACTGAACAAAACCGTGCAAACGAGAGAGAAACATGCGAAATCATGCAAAGAAGATACAGTGGTGCAAATGAGACGAAAATAATCAACTCTTGAATTGAATCGTGTCCCAGAATTGTGACCTCTTATTCAATCACTTGGTGGGATCATTATTATTTTTATCCCAAGTAGTGTGTTTTTTTCGCAATTAGAAGAAGCCGTTTTTTTCAAAAGCGTACAAAATACAAGCGATTATTTGGCAATGCGCGTTTGAATCCTAAAGCGGAAAGAACACTGACGTCAAGTGTGTTCCTCTTTAAGCTCACTTAAACCGAACACATTCAGTCGGTGTACGTAATTTGCCTGCTATTTGCAATCGGTTGTCCTGGAATACAACAATTGAAGAGTGCAGACATGGTAGTAACTTATTTATTTACGTGTTACTTTTCACTGCATAGAATTTTTCTGAAAGTTAACCGGGAGTTTCAATTGACGAGTATAGTTTTACTTTTCAGAAAAAAATATTTTTTTTAAAAACTGTTGGAATCCAACTCCCGCCACGCTTTCATGAATACATATTATTTCATTATTAGTTTCGGCACATTCTACTGGCGAAAAACAATTAAAACTAAGATAGGCGGTCAGAGAATGCAGGCACGATTCAACAAAACAAGATCTCTTACAATCTTTCGCAGGTTTAATCAGCTATTTTTTCGAATGATTCACTCTTGCACCAGTTTTCCACAACACTGTTGACCCGGTTACCCTTTTCGAAGGGTAGTGCCCCAACCACTTGTACCTTGGGCCCCTCTCTCGGTGCTGCCCTTTGGCCCAGACTCCCGTGCACCCCCCCCCTCTTGCACACGCACAAGGGTGCCTTACAGCATCAACAACAGCAACAACAACAACAACTGGCCGAGTTTGTTTGGGTGGAAGAAGGAAGCGGGCAGAGGAGATCCAGGTGACCCGTGACCTCATGTAGTCCCACCTGACTCTCACTACATGTGAGAGAAACCCGCCGCCCACAGCCCCAGTATTTGGTTTCATGTAAACGCAAGGGCTCTCTCGGTCAAGAGCCAGCGATGATTTATTGATCAGCTGGACCACAGCGACGTCGCTGCCGGTTTGTCGGTGGAACGTAACGAAGGCTGCTTTCCTGTCCCTGCAGCTCCTTCTTTGGGCCTGTGTGGGAGGTTTTTCTTTTGCACTTTTCATCCATATGGATTTCATCTACGCGCTCGTCTCTGTTCATCTGTTTGGAACGAGGATGGGTAAGGAGCCGTCGCTCGCGTGAAGCTTCGTGAATTTCAATCAGATGTACGAGCGCCGACACGCACACCCACACACAATAGCCTACGTCTGAAAATACTGTAATATGTTGCTGAACTTAGCATGTTGAACTTATTTCGCACCGTACGTGCTTATCGGAGGTGCTGTGTCAATTATGTTAGCAACAAAAACATTTGGCAATCAAGTATATTTATTTTCAGTGACTACGAGTGTATGAAAATCATCAAGCATGATGACCACATCGACCCAGCAAAGTCCAAAGCACTGCTGACTATGATGAGACGAAATGAACGAGTGTGAATGAAGAAGCAGACTGAGATCATTCAGAAACAGAATTAGAGGCTCGGTGCACTGAGCAAGACTTAACATTGAGATTGGCTACCCAAATGTGCATTATTTACCGAGTTCGTTAATTAGCTGACCTGTTATCGGGGGATAAATGTTGTGCCCCTTAAACCAACATTAAAGAACTTTGAGGAGACTGCTTGGTTCTATCGGTAAAGTCACTTAGAAGGGAAGTAATAAAATAATAAAAAGAAAACATAATAAAATAATTCTCACGACGTTTCGGCCACAAGACAGCGTCTCCCCGACAGACCTGTTCTTCACCTGAGGACGGCTGCTTGCGTTATTTTATTACTTCCCTTCTACGAAAGCTTTAAATCGAAATTTAACTTTGAGTGGACTACGTATTTTACTGCTTTAGTCAACTACACAACGAGTAGGACTAAGTGACATCCACAGGCTAAACATTTACTACAATTGCACAAGTGGTTATCAACTAAACTAATAACTTGTGAGAGAAAAAAATACTCACTAAATTCCCACTGCCTGTAAGGTCGTTAAAGTCAACTTTTAGACCTTTGCTAAATCCCCAGTAACTTTATGCTTGCTACCGAATGTCAAGCCTCATACGCACACACCGTAAGCATTAGTACTTGCTTAGTGCTAATTACATTTTCATAATGTGGACACTATTTAATTAAAAGGCGTCTCAACATGCATCTTCGAGCTAATATGATTGAGAACAGGCACACTAAAAAAAACCTCCAATTAAGTAGCATAATGCCATTCTGAAAGGCATGTTATAAAGCGTAATCCAAAAGAGGTGTAAATTAATAACAACTTAAGTGCTTGAGTGGCAAGGGGAATTGAAGACATTCCGAAGTTGTGTTGGTGTGTTTTTCTTTGAGTTAGATTTAATCAAGTAGGATCATGCAAAGAGGGTGGAATCAAGGCTGCCCTCAGCACTTTCCTCTTCTCATAATGTGTAACAGGCGATAGACTATGCTCAATAGACATCGCGTCTTGCATTATGCTATTAACCCACAACCCACACGTTCGCTTATCAGGCAAAACTGATTCGTGTATGCCATGTGCCCAGTTGTATCGTGTTCTCATTTGACCATTTGGTCTCTCTATGATTCATATGTATTTATATCATTACCATAACGGTGTCAGTGTTTCTTCTCTACCTGGTAGTCGTATACTGTCCAGTTTCTCAAAAAAGTGTAGTGAAATAAAAATGCATCCCATCAAATAATGTGAATGTGTATGTAGCCCCCATTTGTAAATTGATGTGATATGTGGTGAGATTTAAAACGCTTTATAATGCCAAATTGTTTGAAATCTTATCATTTACTGAGGAGCCTGATTGAGCCACAGACAGATTCTGATGGTTGCATTTTTTTGGCGAGTCAAAATATGTCCCTCATGAGAGCTCAAATTTGATGGCAGTCGTAAAAGATAAGGGACAGCGGAGCATTGAGACCTTTGGATGGTAAAAAAACAGATTGCAAACAATATGACTTTTGACTGCAAAAAAAACTTTATCCATTCACAATGTTTTAAAATCAACTTGCGGTGTTGCCATCTTCGGTGTGGAAGCAATGGTGCAGTGGTTATGGTTCACGCAGTGCACCATAAACCACGCTACATTAATTTAATTCCTGGCAATGGATACCATCAGTGGCAAGTGAGATCTAAAATAGGCCTGTCCTTCCCCCCACCCACCCACCCACCCCCACCAACTCCACCAACCCACGCTGACCGCTTCGGTGAAGTATGGTCAAACAACTCCCATGACTGACATGCCATCGGGAGGCCTTCAACCACCAGTGGGTTGACAAAGAGGTGTAAATTAATGTTGTCAGTTGTATTACCATCTTCATTAATGTTACTCCATTTGGGATAGGAGAGGGACAATGAGTTCCGCATGCTGGTTCAGATGTATGGGCATGAACCTCAAAATAAATTACAACTTTTCTTCGTCTCTGGGAACATTGGCAGTAATGACAGGAACATTTAGTGCCAAATTATTTAAACCACGACTGTTAGTTTTAGGAACATCATGTACGCCAATAGATTACAAACAGTGAGCTATACACGTTTTTTTTGTTAAAAATGATGTCAAATATGCGTTTATCTTTTTCTATATTACAGACGATGATTTTGAACAGCTCCAGAAATGTTTCCGCATCGCAAATCAAAAGGCGCATGAAATTATAATTGATGTACATCGTGTTCGCACTCCTGATTGAATACAAACTGTTCGCCTCGCCAGGAGTGTAAAAACTGGTACTGAATACTCACTGTTCTCAAAAAATCTTTCCTCTCCTGCTGTGAACACTTTCATCTCCTTTTTTCATTGATATATATGAACAACTTAAAGTGAGAACAATTTACGTTAGTACTTACAGTTATTTATTTATTTATTATTTTCCCCGCAACGTGAATACATGGCATGCCAGTCCTGAATGTGGCACCCTATATTATCGTGTCAACTATAGCTTTTGCTTATTTTGCAAGAATTTTCAAAGCGATTTAAATGTACAGCCGGCACCTAGAAAAATAAAATATCGCCGCTAAGTTGCTGTTGCTCTGCTTATTTATGGCTGCTTTCTATCCTGTTGTGTCTGACCATGTGTGGTTGTTATTTTTGGCCAAATAGTTAACTTATGCCCGCACGTCCAGAGGCACCAAAAAACCGTACAACGTGGCGATTGCACCTGCAGTCGAGTACGACTCCAGACAGTGGAGTAGAATTGTATCGAGCTACTCCTTCACCAAGCTGGTCAGACGGATTGGTGGGTGAAAGCTTCAAGTATAGACACATGAGTATAGAAGTACAGTGCATCAATGTATTTGTCTGCACTGCCCACAAAAATCACACTACCATTACGGGAATATATGCTATGCGCATACAGTATTGCTTATTTCCAATCATGGTGGGCCTCGTTTAGGGGCTAGAGTATAACTCGGTTATTCCATCATCAGTTTGGCAAAACCTGTTGTCAATTTTTCTCGGGGTATTCCTCGGCACGTTCTCGCCATAGCAGTGAGCGCGATGTCTCGAATTCACGTGCGCTGATCCTTGAGTGCCTCCACCTGTTTGTCCCCTCATGTGTTTCCAGTTTTCGTTAGTGATTGGACTGCCGGAGTTGAGGCACAAACCCATAATCAGCAAACGTATTCTTATTAAATTGGCCCAATTGTAAGCAAAGGAAAATATTTTCCCCGTATTGCGCCTGCAATACATGGTACCGCATTCTTCGGAAAATAGGACACACCCGAAACTTGTCAGTTATACAACATAAAAAGAATGAGCTCACACATCCACCTACCGAATTACTAAACGCACCCCCCAACTTTCGTTTACATTTACAGAATGGGGGGGGGAGCCATCTGATAATCTGAGATATATGGTGACCTCATTACAAAACGCCATGATTTTTCAGCCATGAGACACATCCGAGTAAAGTCAAGTGTGTGAAATTTAACAGAAATTGTGCTGACTCGTATAAGGGGAAAAACACACACAATTACACATGCTTTATGCATTGCCATGTTGAATCAGTGTGAGTGAAAATAAAGTACAAATGTTGTGACTGAGGGTTTTCCTGCTCGCTGCCCATGTGTGTTCCATAATCATGACGTGGAATCTTTCATTTCCCTCACTTTCCTACCGTGCAGTGCTTTTATGATGTTGCGAGCCAACTTCTAAGAGGCACACAGATAAAGCACTCTCGCAGAGCAAAGGTTAAATAAAGCCCAGCGATATAAACTCAAATCAACGCTGCAGAAAAGTTTCCTACAGTGAAGCATTTGCTAAGGATATACATTCTGTACCGCGGGAGAATGGTGGCGTGCAGTGGTTAGCGGATTGTGCGTACTATGAACCCGGCAAACCAAGTTCGATTCCTCAGTGATGGCTCAAACAAACAGTGGTGAAAGGATATCTCAACCAAACATGGGTGGTGTCCACCTCCACAATTTAAACTAAAAAAATATGTTTTTATTTTACCAGGTAAGGCCCACACGGCCTTTTTATAGAAGTGACCTGGCCACCAATGATAGCTCAACCAAATTGGCTTATCAAGTGGAAATGTAGGGCAGCCAAATACTCTCAATGTATGTTTATAATGTGGAGAGAAAAACCGGAGGACCCAGAGAAAGATTCACGCGACCACGGGGAGAACATGCAAACTCCAAATATACAGCAGGCGAGAGAGGGTCGGGATCGAACCCATGGCCTCCTGTATACCACACGAGGTGGTTAACATCTCGCACTGGCCAGCATGGTGAAGAATGGTCAAACAACCCCCATGACCAACGTAGTGTGGCTATGATGTGCTTTTTTTGTTAGAGAGTTTCCGAAAGAGGCGTGGTTAAGGACGCAGCCAGAGAGGGAACAGTTGTGGTGTAGCCTGGAACCGTCGGGAATATTCTGGACGTAAGGCGCGGCCGAGGGTGGAGCTAGGCCACGCCGAGAGAGATAAAAGGGAAGCCCCGATCACAGATCCGGGCTGTCTGCAGGTGAAGTGGAACCCAAGTGCTACGTCTTCGTCCCCGTCTTCGACATTGTGGGTCAGGCGGCACGTTGGCTGCTGACCCGATTATAGTTATCCCGTATGCAAGAGAAATAGGTGTATTGTGGTCCTATGCGTAACAAGAGTGAGAATATATTCTTAGGTTTTTTTCGGTAAAGTCACGTAGGTAAAAACATTAAAAAGTAAAATAAAATAAAAATCACGACGTTTCGGAGGCAACACAAGCTTCCGTCTTCAGGTGGTACCGTCACAGCCACGACAGTTGTATCAAGTAAATGAGAGATTGCAGGAGTTTACTTGATACAGCTGTCGTGGCTGTGACGGTACCACCTGAAGACAGAAGCTTGTGTTGCCTCCGAAACGTCGTGATTTTTATTTTTTATTTTATTTTATTTTTTATTAATTTGTATGTTTTACCTACGTGACTTTACCGAAAAAACCTAAGAATATGAATCATTGCAGTCACGAAAGCTTCAAATCTAGAAAGAGTGAGAATAGGTGTATTTAGTCCCATGTGTAACGGTGTTGCATAAAGTGTCGAATAAACGTTGTTGCCTCCTAAATAGTGTCTCTGAATGACTCACTACATATGTACTGTATTATATGTTGTGTATATGTGTATGCCTATATATACACATGCACAGGTACATGCTTGGAAGGAAATAATAGTTTTATTCTGAAATGTTGAACTGGGTCTGCCACTAATTAGGGTAAAACTTCAGGTACTGACTTTGATACAGAGAAGCTCGGCTTTAGGTACATCCTCTTTCAACATGGCAGCGAATTGCGCACGTGACATATCAAGCATGGACACATGTGGAAACTTGGGATTACTTCACAGAAACACTGTATAAGACAGTAATTGATCAAGATGCCATCATGGCCAAAGCTGCTGATGCCACCACACCTCACGAAGGCGTTCTACCCTCTGCCAGATCCCCCAGCTGCTGCACAAGCGACACGCGGCCCCCAATCTCGATAACTGGACCCTCCACAGTAACGTGCAAAGCCCAATGTGTGACACATTAACTCCGGAGTGCCCTATGTCTATTACTGAATATAGAAATGGTTATTGTGAGCACTCACTCCTCTCGCTATACTTTCCAGGTGGCACCATACCTCAGAGGTCGCAACCGGGTACCCGATACCCGTACCCTACCCGATACCCAGCTACCCGGGCCGGGTACGGGTACCCGTTTGCGACCCTGGTGCGGCCGGGTACGGGTAGGCCGTGAGTCACTGGTGAGTAGCCGTTTGTCACTCATTTCGGGTAGGGTACGGGTAGGGAACGGCTACCCGTACCCGGGGTACGGGTACCCATTTGCGACACTGGTGCGGCCGGGTACGGGTAAGGAATCAAACCCCGTTTGCGACCTCTGCCATACCTGCACACTTCCTCCAGCCTTTTCGCGATTACTACGCCGTGCAGTAGGTCCTCCTCGTCTCACCTCTTGCGTAGGACTGGGATTATGTCTTCTTCCCGGGTGCGACGAGAGCTGTTCCGCCTTTCTGCCTGGGGCGGCCGTCTTGGCGGACACACGCATCCTCCTAGAACTTTCGCTGCTCCTGCCCCGCCTCCACCAGCATTGCCAAGGCAAAGTGATCTAAGAGAGTGGTGGCGGGAGAGAAAGATGAATCAGGACGGAGTGGCGAGAAAGGTGAAGGTGTTTGCTTGTGAAGCAGATTGGATCTCGTGTTCATGTTGCAACCGGACGGTGCTGGCCAAAGAAAAAAGCATGTGTTCTGATAAGTTTCCAACGTTGTGTGTTTTTACGTCTCTCGGGAAGCCAGTGAAATCGTCATCCACAATTAAATCAATGTGGCTCCCACTGACTATTAATACCCTGAAATGAATCATACCACCCCATCTACCACCATTAAGAATTCCGACAGTTTCCCATAATTGGGTCCGTAGTAAAGCAGCATTATTGCACTGGTAGCCTCTATATTTAAAATGTGCTTTTGGCATGAAATTGATGAGTCTCGCCTCAAGTAACGAATTAAGCTTTTGCCACGCCGCATGTCCTCTGATCAAACAAAAAAAGTCGGTAATAACGGCGCAGCCCTGCAAATGCTTGGTCATGTCACTGCTGACAGAAGGGCATCCCACTGGGATTTTTGCACACAGCGTTGGTGTGCGGTGCTTTTTTTGGAAGATTTGTTTTTTCCTGGATTTTTCTGTTTGCGCATAGTCACTTTAAGATGTTTTCTTCTTCATGTTTTTGTTTTTTTGTTTGTTGCGGTTGCACCCGATTCAAGAGCCGAATGGCTCACAGGGCTATACTAAATAAATGAAACTGAAAAACTGAAACTGAAAACCACTAGAGGAAACCATAGATAGCTCGGTCTACTCTTCCATACTGACCATATGTCTCGAAAGATGTAGAGGTACCCACACTTCATCCCACTACGTGCAACTACCGATGGGCTGACTGTGGTGTACCCACCTGTAGAATTGGGCGAACAGAGACAAGGAGATTGAAGAAATCTCGCCCGTTGCATCGCAATTCAACTGCCACGTCAGTGGATCAAACAGGCAAGCTTTGTATTGCAAGCGCAGCATGCCCAACCGTTAGACCTAGGCACCATCCTCCTTGATGATCCTAAAATGACGGAGGGTTTCTTACACTTTACGTTCTCCGTGTTTAATCATTTTCAGATACACCACCGCGGCCGTCGTCATCCTAGGGCGGAGGCAGAGACTGCACAGTTTGTTACTTGACCTGTGTTATTTTGACAGGGCAAGACCATTAGACCTGAGGGATTGTTTACGTACGTACGAGGACTCGAAAGAATTAATCAAATCATAAAATCGATGGCTCGGCCATAGCTTGACGGGTAGCATGAGGTTGGAAATGATGTGGCCAATTTCCTGGCATGACAAATGAGAACAAATGGGCAATCGCAGGAAAATTATTAAATCAGATAGTCAATTGCGACAATTTATTCATTTGTTTTGTTTATCTACACTGTAGCATACACCCTCATGCTGGAATGTTTAGTGGTGTGGCAAAACTGTGCGGTATTTTGACAGTCGTTTAACCAACAGCTGTTCACGTTCATTGAGGGTGTGGTACAATTTCTTTTGTGTTTTATACCGGTAAAAAATGAATCTCATTAAAAAATAATGTACAGTAAAAACACCCCTATAAAACATGGCATATTCCGCAATTCGTAGATGTGAGACATCGCCAAATTTACTGTCTCACACAATTTAATTTAGTCAGGCACGATATTATTTTAAGGGTCATGTTGATCAAAGCTTCCCAAGTCATCGAAAATTAGATACCCCGGAGTTCCAGATTGGGGAATGCGTTTGAACGTGGGAAAACTTGAAGTTCAGTTAATTTTTGTGACGATATAATTGTTTTACTGTACCAACTGAAAGCGCAGACATATTCTGCAAATCAGTGAAGGTGTGATATAAAAATGTCCTATTAGTGGAGGTGTTTGACATTTTTTGCAATGGTACATGGTTGGTAATGGTAAGCTTGTGCCACATGAAAGTGAATGTTTCGTGTAATGCTGTACCCACATTGTGGTCCATTTAGAGAAATGCCTTGTATTTACATTATGCAGAATTCTGCAATGGTTAACTGCAAAGGAAATACATCTGGCTAAGTCGTGTGTGGCCCCATGTTTGCACAGGGCGGCGTGTCCTGCAGAGGTGTATTGAAGCATGTTCAGTGTAGGAATTCAACAGCCCTTTAAGGACATGGTACACACCAAAGCTCTTCATGCTAGACGACGAGTGACTTTCAAATGTTTCGTCTGCTTCCTTGCGTTACGTTAATTTTCACGGGAAATTTGTAAAATGTTACGTATTAATACCACAAAGAGTACGTAACATTTCCAATTTCTAAGCGCAAAGCATTGTTCCAGCCCCTCCAATACCGTGGTCATTTCTGTACAGACATCGTGTCAAAACAGTCAACTGTAACGTCTCTCGCCATGCCCGGTAAAACATTTTGTAGAATTGCATTTTTTTTCCGAGCTGCTTGTGTAGACATCAGGTATCACCTTGACAAATTGTCCGCGTCGTTTCCGAAGGCTGCATACAGCTCGGCCAGACGTGAGACAGACGCATGCAATGCTCGTCTCCGTCGCCGCAACACGGGCAGTATAGGCGCTGAGTAAAAAGTGCAATTAAATCATTACGCCCTCTCCCCTAAGTCTGCCATGAGCCGATTAAGAAGCATATGGTAGTACACGCAGCGAAAACGAGCTGGATGTATCAGCACTTTAGTCTGTCTCTCCGCCAAGCAAATGATGTTAGGAGGCCAGAGGCTGTCATCTGTTCGTTGAGGCGGATTGTGGCGGAGATGTCCTCCAGACATCGTGGACTGGAGGACCTTAGGCCTCCATTTCACTTTAGGTTGTTATCACAATGCAGGCACCTTCTGTCAGTTCTGATAAAGTCACGTCTGAGGCTAGTTTCACTTTCTTTTCCATCACTCGTTTGTGGATGGGGGTTTTTTCCCCCCCATTAACAAACAAACAGGAAAGCCCAAGGATCAGAAGGTTTCTGAGAGAGAAATGTTTTGGAGAAAAAAAATTGCTGGGCGACTGAGCCACTAAATTGAGTAAATAAAGCCTTCAACAGCAAAATATAAAACTTATCTGACAGCACCTTTCATTACCAGGCATTGCATCGCAGTGTCATTTCAAAAAGCTGACGCAACCTTTGAAAAAGATAAATATTTACTTAACAGCAACAGAATTAATTATTCTTCATTATTGAGAACTTATTCCTCATAATGAAATGTGTTTACAGTACTATTAATAACAAGCTCGGTGACTCAGCGGGAGAGCGAGTGGCTCGCTATTTTCAAGTTTGCGAGTTCTAATCCTGATTTGGGGGGTGGGGAGTTGATTCAGCCCATCATCTCTAGGGATCAATAAAATGAGTTCCACGTTCGTGGGGAAGTCTACAGCGGTTGTTCTATGAAAAGACATGCCCACCCCACCCCCTAACCCATGGTGAATGTGAACTTTTCACCACCGACTTAGGGCTGTGAACGGGAGATGAGCATTGCCTCCATGCTCATTTGAGCAGAAAAACATTCGTGAATATACAATACATCTCTCCTCGACTGTTATGCCCAAGGGCAGGTCCCTGGCTCGATTCCCCACCACACCCCATCCCATCTGACCTCGTCCCACCTTCCTGCCTCCCTTAGCCATTCGTCTTCACCTCGCAATACCACGCACCACACTCCAGGAGACCGTCTGTGTGTGTGTGTAGAATTGTGTTTGTGTGTGCGTGGGGAGCGGTAGTGCAGCGGTTAGCGCTATGCTGCGCTATGAACCCGGAGACACGAGTTCGATTCACGCTCACGACCAACACCAGTGACGATTATCTGAACCGGTCCCGGGCCTCCCTAAGTCGACTCAGCCTGAAATGAGTACCCGGTGCGGTGTGTAAACATCGCCACTCGGGAGACAAAAGCGGCCGGGCGTGGTGCTGACCACCCACCCCCCTTCCTATGCAGTGCCGGCCTTCATAGGTGCTCGCTAACAGCACTTGCCTCAACAGTTTGGTAAGGCTATATGGGGATCTTTGTCTTGTGTGACACTAAACCGCACGCGGTGATGAGGAAGACAAGGGGAAACCACCTCACCTATCTTTCCCCATCAATGGTACTCAACATAAAGTACATATATCGCTTAAATGCAAAGACAAAGATCCTTTATTTCGCATTATAAATTGTCTGGGCAAGTTCTGCTCGCGAGTACCTGCTCAGGCTCATCAGAGTGTTGTGGCCAGCATCACAACAAGCAGTCTCCCCAATGTCGACTGCACTGCCCCGGGTACTAAGTTACTAAATTAAGGTCGAGGCAACGTTGGGGAGACAAGGGCCGGTTCAGATAATCGCCACTGATCTGAGCCATGGCTTGGAATTCAGATTCAGAATATTGAATCATCCTGGAGGAATCCGATGAGCTGTGAAGCTCTTTTTCACCACGTGACCTGTAAGGACGTTACAGGTCACGTGGTTTGTAGTGAAACGTGCTGGCCACTAGATGTCCACTTACCACAACACTTGCACATACCTATGCACACGTACATACACAGGCACATTTAACTTTAACACTTAACAATCAATCCGGGAAGGATAATGAAGTGAGCCAACCTACAACCAGGATTTGAACTCTGAAACTTTCCGACATGGAGTTGCTTGCTCTCCCGACGAGCCACCTATCTGCTTATTAATATTAAACGTAACAATCCAACGTAATGGGAAATACATTGTCACAAAAACACATTTTAGCAATCACTTCCTTACATATGTTACAATGTTAAAAACAACAAAGCCGGTAGCTGGATGCAGTGGCAATCGGGGCTATTGTGCAAGTGCAATAGGAAATACGAATGGGTAACACATTGTCAGCTACGGCATGCAGATGATGACATTGCCCTCATCTCAATGTGACAACCATGGACATTGCCACATTCCCCCACGCAAAAATTGCGGGCCGCGTCAACTAATTTACCTGAATAAAAAATACATTTATTCTCTACTTTCTGCACCATTTGACCGTGTAAAACATACATTAACCTTTTCCAGTTCAGAATGCTGCTCTTGCTCAGGACAGCGCTAGGCACAATCATGACATGTGTGTGTGTACAATGTAATGACGTAATTGTGTTTCCTTTGAAAATGGAGATGCAATGTGATTATAATGGATTCCAGGGCTACATTAATTTATGATGATAAAATGTATTCTCACAAACATGGAAATGATTGCTTCACTTGTCCGCAAATAGCCCCTTTGTATTCTAGATTTGAAGCTTTCGTGACTGCAAGGATTCATATTCTTAGGTTTTTTCGGTAAAGTCACGTAGGTAAAACATCAAAATTAATAAAAATAAAATAAAATAAAAAATCACGACGTTTCGGAAGCAACACAAGTCTCTGTCATCAGGTGGGACCGTCACAGCCAGATTAGCTGCATCAAGTGAGGCAATGATTCAAGCTAATCTGGCTGTGACGGTCCCACCTGATGACGGAGACTTGTGTTGCCTCCGAAACGTCGTGATCTTTATTTTATTTTATTTTTATTAATTTTGATGTTTTACCTACGTGACTTTACCGAAAAAACCTAAGAATATAGCCCCTTTGTATTTTTAATACTGTACATACACAGGGGAGATGAAAAAAACCAAAGCAATGAAGCGTTCTTCCTTTTAAAATGCAAAATTAGGCATGGCTTAATTGTTTGTTTTAAACAATTAATTACGATGTGCGGCTCCTGTTTTAAGAATCTCAGTGACAAAATATGCGCATACTTTCGCGAAAGGAAAACTTTCGTCACCAATATTTACGCACCACAAAGGTGGTGCATTCGTGTTTAATGTTTCGCCGCGTCGAGAACAGATTTCTAATGTGGGTTTAAATTTTTGCTATTTTCGCGTTACATTAATGAGAGCAGATGCTGGAGAGAAAATGCAGCAATCGCAATGCCAAGTTACCAGAAGCAATAAACATAGCTATGGATTCCCAATATTAAATAAATGTAAATTCATAATATAATTTAAAGACTCATATGTAAATATACTCGTGTGTAACATGAAGAAAGAGTTAACATAGTTAAAATAACATACTAATTCTTAATATAGCTTTAATTGGTAGAATAAGCAACATCTGGTGCCTGGATGGAGGTCTTATGAATGTAGTTTAGTTTGAATTATTCTGGTTATGAACGGGTTGGTATATTTGAATTTTTTTTCCCCCCAAAAAAGACAATTTGCTAAATAATTGTTTCAGCTTTTCACGCTTCGGTTTGGCATCATTGTAACATTTCGAGTATATTTCCTGCATTAATCAAACATAAAAGAAGACAAAAAATGGTCCGTGTGCACCTTGATGAGCCAATTATGCGTGCTCCACACATTATCGTGCGCATAGTCAGGTGGTGGACTAATTATTGTTGGGCTTTTTTAAATGCTGTAATTGCTCAAGAAGATCTTTGAAATATCACATTTTTTTTTAAAAGTGTTTTCTCTATAAAAGCGAACCATTTATTTCGGATCTAACTATTTATATCCACCTCTTACACGGACGGTATAATGTGTCCCGGTCTTTTTTTTATTACTGTCCATTTAAATAAAAAAAAATGTGTAATAAAAACAAGGTACAATGTAGAGAAGGATATGAAAAAAGAGAAGCAAGAAGAGATTTAAACAGGAAAGCCAAGGAAGTAAAATACAATTACTTCCATTCAATTCAGCTAATAAAGAGACACTATTTTTCATCTCCCATTTTAAGTTTATATATGGAATGCCATTTTTTTACAATTTTGCTCATTGAATGATGCTAAAGCTGTTGGGTAATTTCTGGAGCTGTGCAATAAATCATTGGAGATTTTTTTTTATTTGAAAAAACCGGCGAAAAAACACTTCCAGCTTGAGTGTTTTCACAACACTCGTGCTATGTCATACTCTTTATATTTATCAGCAACATAGAAGTGCTGTTGTCAATATCATGCCAAATATGTGCAGTTAAGAGAGACGACCACAGGAAACTACAGTCATCAGATCATTACTTTAACCCTGATGAGATGTTTTTGTTTATATATATATACAAACTGTGTTGCAAACTAGGACTGGAACACAATTACAATTCCTCTTCGTCAATAAGTTAAAAGAAAAAATATCCAAAGATAAAATTTCACAACAACTCAAAGATATATAAAAACCCGAATGATTGGTTGTTATGAGAATGCAAAAAAAAATACCTTGACAAGAATTTGATTTTTTCAAAAAAAATCGTACATATACAGGATATACAAAATAAACTAACAACATTGTTTACATACATCTCTCGTAGTACAGTAATGTCTATTTTCTCCCGATTATTCCATGTATGCAAGGCACGATTTTCTGTCTGACTATGGGAAAGGGATATCACATACATAGCCCTTAAAGGAATCAACGGACAATAACTGTGTCAATCTGAGTCAGCCCTAATCAGACATCCACTTATTATGCTTAAACCTCTCATGCACAATTTTCACTGTGGTGGACTTCTGTGATTTATACGATAGCTCTGAAAATATATGATTTATTTTTAATGTACTTCTGGGGTTCCTTCGGCTCTTCGAATCATGTTAAAATAAAAAATGGTTATGCTTTTGAAAGAATTATAGACAGAATGAAAGCTAGTAATGTGGTAAATCTGTATTTCACTTTCGTGTATGTGGGCCTTTATCTGAGCCGGGTCAATCCTGGTCAGCTTCCCAGAAACTATCTACACCCATCACACCACCTCCAGCCATACTGCTCGCTATGACTGTGACGACAAGGCACATGTTTGGATGAGAAATTAGGACCTGCAAGTAATTTAATACGTATTTTCAAAGTGTGGGATACATCTAAAATGTGCTTATAATTATTCGTGTGAGTATTGTAAATGTAGCCCATCGGTTGACCCGAATGGTTGTCCAGTCATGGACGTATATTTCGAAAACAGGCACGGAACATAGAAGTGATTTTGAGACATCGTTGAGACCCTTGTCTCAAGGTACATTATCCTATCTCATGTTGATTTAATCAAATACAGAAGCATGTTCATAAGAGCAATAGATAGCACACATTTTAAATTTTAATAAGCTGCATTACTCATAAATGAGCTTATACCTATATATATGTCAAGGCAAATATCTCCACACAACCATTACAAATGGAGCAAGTGCTTAAATTTCGATTTAAAGCTTTCGTGACTGCAGGGATTCATCTTCTTGGTTCTTTCGGTAAAGTCACGTAGAAGGGAAGTAATAAAATAATAAAAATAAAACATAATAAAATAATTCTCACGACGTTTCGGCCACAACGCAAGCAGCCGTCCTCAGGTGAAACCAGGTCTGTCGAGGCGACAGACTTTACCAAAAGAACCAAGAAGAGGAGCAAGTGCTCTTCGTGAAGACCTCGTGTCTAAAATGACACGCAGTATTTTTGTTTTGTGTATCAATAATCGCTGTCTGCTCATTGTATTTTCTGTAATTTACAAGTGCAACTCATGTGCTGCTGCCATCTTGCCAGGACTTCCATGGCAGTAAGATGTGAAAATAAAGAATACTAATTATTTTAATACTGTAAATAATGGATATCTGATTTGGCAAGCATCACACGTAGCCACTTGCGTCTCCCCATTGCTAATATTTACCACGTACCACACCAGGTGCGAATTTAAAGCTGAGTGGAATTACAGGAGGCCCAGGATAGGTTCAGAAATCACCAATATTATCCTTGGTCAAGAACTAAACCATATTATCCTTGGTCAAGAACTGAACCATTATTATTTTTTATTCTTAGCGTATGCTTGTCTCGTTGAACCAGGTGACGGATGTTTCGATTTCAAGCTTTCGTGACTGCAGGGATTCATCGTCTTGGTTCTTTCGGTAAAGTAACGTAGAAGGAAAATAATAAAATAATAATAATAAAACATAATAAAATAATTCTCACGACGTTTCGGCCACAACGCAAGCAGCCGTCCTCAGGTGAAGACCAGGTCTGTCGGGGAGACGTGACTTTACCGAAAGAACCAAGAAGATGAATCCCTGCAGTCACGAAAGCTTTAAATCGAAATTTAAATGAACCATTATTATTTTTTATTCTTAGCGTACGCTTGTTTTAGCGTTCCAGGTGATGGATGCTTCATCAGCAGCACGGAGGAGCAAAGTGTCGAGGCCAGTCAGGATGCATTCGTCGACGGTGTCCCACACGGTCTCACGCTGACCAGTGACCACATCCAAAGAGTTCTCACGTTGGCTCCAGGTGTGGAGGTTCGTTGTGAAGTGCGCTAACTACTGGGCCACTGCCCCCCTCCCACCCCCGTCCATAAACATACACGTATATGTATGTCCACACACACACACAAGGCACTAAAATGACACATCTCCATCATTGCGCAGTCATAATAAAAGAGCATGACAAGCGAAAAGCTTTTTTAAATGGATTTTAGCGGTCACACGTCATTTAAAAGCCCTTGATGGGTACAGATCAGTGTAGCAATAGTTTTTAGCACACATCGGATTGCTTTTTGCCAGTCGCAGGAAGCGCAATTAAATCAATATAATGCGTTAGGAACTTACTGTTGGCGAGGAGAGCATTTTAATAGTCATACCAGGGTATCATTACACACCACGCTATTTATAAGCCTGGAAATGTTGGTGTCGTCCTAAGGTCATCCTGAATATATGGGTTACAGGTTTGTGCCGTTTATGCACTTGTACTAATAGTGGCGCTCACTCCCTGAAAGATTAATGAATCTCAATTGTTCCAGCCTGACTGCTTTCATTACATCAACGATTCTGCTGCCGTACGCAAAGATCACACACACACACACACGCCCACAGAGTTGCTTGTCCGTGCGTGTCAGTGACCATGCGACGCGAAACAGGCCCTCGGGCTCCCAGTGCTCCTGCTGTACTCATATGATTGCTTTCATTGGTCTGGGTCAAAAGAAAAAAAAAATGCACACCGGAATTCATCGGGGCTCGTTGTCTGTTACAAGCTCCCTGTTTCAAATTATAACCGTTATAATTTAATGATAGTGGTGAACACGATGATGGTACTGGTCGTTATGACGTAATTATATATGTTTTAATTCACGCTATTATCGTTATTGCAATGGTTATTATTACTATTGTTGATGTATCATTTTATATTACGAGTGCGTCTACTCTATGTACACTAAATTGCTTCGGCATCAGTATCAATGAATTATGCCGCGTAAAAAAATGCTTTTAACTGCTAACCCCCCTTAAACGGTCACCCGATGAAGTGGGGGGTGATCGTTTATCAAGCTGCGAGGCATCGACTCAGCGAGTCCCACCACCCTTACTGTCGTTGCTGTTTTGTGCCCCTCGGAATCCTGGGAGCTGGAGGCATCGGCTTTCGGAAGATGCTCGGGTAGATCGGCATGAACTCCACGTGTGCTTCTCCCGAGCCACTCTCCCCGGTGCATCTGCATACAGAAAATGAAGTTCCACTGCATGTCACTTGCAACCAAATGGTATGCATGTGCTAGCCTCCTTTAATTAACAAAACATTAACCCGTAAAAAAAAGTTTTTCACTATAAATCCTTTATATGCGTGGCATCGGGGCGGCGAGAGTCCTCTCGTCCTCTGGCTTGAGATGGCTGCTACCTATGGGTCAGATGATTGTCTGGCAGCATTAAACAATTGGTAATTAAATATTTTTAAAAATTTCCCTAAACAGTGTAAAATTTTGGAAATTTTTTTTCACGAAAATGCATTGTCACACACAACGAGTCTGTGTGCAAAATGTCAGCTCGATTGGATCACGGGCAGTGGGTTTAAAAACGACCGAAAGATTTGCACGGTCCTAAGCAAGCAAGCGAACTTAATATAAAGGATTTTAAAAAAAACTTTTATCAGCCCTGGAATATCTTGCTCGTGCCACTTCTGGAGGAAAGGCCTCCACAAGGTGGAACTATAAAGAACCCTTCTCGTCTTCCAGGCTGTCTAGACGTCTTCAAATAGATGAGAGAACCCAATCGACTATCTTGTGGTGTAACCATTTTCCTATTTGTTTCACTATTTCTATTTTACCAGGTAAGACCCACACTGAGTTATATAGCTATTTGTCATAAGCGACCTGGCCACAAATGATAGCCCAATGAAGTGGCTTATCACGTGGAAATGTATAGAAGCAGCCAAATACTTTTAACGAATGTTTCTAAATGTGGAGGGAAAAACTGGAGGACGCGGAGAAAAATCCACGTAATCACGGTGAGAACAACGCAAATTTCAAATATACAGGCGTCATAGTAGGGTTCGGACCCACGACCTCCTGTATACCAGGCGGGGTAGTTAACATCTCGCCACCGTTAAGCCACTATACTGTTGGGTGGACAGAGGTGGAGGTGTTGAAGAAACTTGAAACAGCTCTGGATATGGTTAGATATTGTTTTTGGTGGGGGGGTTTTTCTGCCAATTCTGCTATGAGACGACTATCTCGTTGGATGTCTCACAGAGCAGTGTAATCCTTCATGTAATAGAATAGCCCACATAAGTTAATAGCAATGTGCTACTTCTAATATCTCTTCGTTTGAGATGGCCCATAAAGTGGAGGGTAGCCTCTGCTATATGAGAATTAATGCTCACCATATTAACCAAATCAAGTGCAGAATAAAATGGTATGTGAAGTTTTCCATGACAGTCATTGGTTACTGGGCTAAGATCATCACCTAAATACACATTAAAACCTGGTTGAATCACAGATAGCCAAATAAAAATGCAGAACCGAAGTCGTGCCAGCTCAGCACTCTGACTACTTAGCCGCACGGCCACCTCAGATAGAGACATTCTTGAGAATGATCAGGATTGAGTCAATGTTCCTCGCACTTAGAGAACCTATCTTATTATTGTATGTGTATGTATTTACACAGCCCTTAATCAAATCACTGTTGGATGAACATCTATCTTCACCATGTCAATCGTGAGTAATGTTTGACCATACTTCACCACGCTTATCATTGTAGGTTGGTGAATGGGGGGAGAGGCCCCAGAAGCGGTTCAGATATTAATCGCCGCTGATGTTCGCCATGGCCAGGATTTGGAATCGTATAATGGTTCCCATTTCTAGCAGCAATGTACCTGTGCCACTGTTCCTCTCCATCCTATATTATTAGAACACCCAAATAATAGGCACATTGGGCAACAAGTGCGCAACAAACCAAATTTGAAATTGGCACCATATTGTAATTCATTGATTCTTATTATCAACTTGCTTTGGTCTAGAATGTCTCTGAGATTTCAGTTAGATCGTCCATTAAAAAAAGTTATATATTTTGGAAAACATAGATGCCCCTAAAGTGAAATACATATTCAGGAGTGTGAATTTAATTGAAATGCCATAATATTTGGGCAATAGAGAACACTCAATTATTTATTAAAACCACTAGTTCAAGCAGAATGTGTCACCTGGACATAGGTTAAAGACATGCCTGCTCGCCCATTGCCAGAGCATTACGTATGTACATTAAACTTATTTTGCACCGCACATAGCAAACCGTGCTAATCGGAGGTGAAGGGTGGAAGGACGACAAATTAGACACAAAAAGCAATGTGTATTCACTGCCTTGGCGTGGGTTTTAATTTGCTGCCAATATCCAGATGCTTTTGAAGTTTTTAAATACTTTAGAAACAGCATTAGCACGAACATCTCATTTGTTTGGTAAGGAGACAATGTTTAATTGTCTCGGCAGTGCAAATCGCCGTATGTAAGTAGCGTGAAAGAGAATGAGGTTCAATGATATCTTTCCACAATTAATTTTCTCCCCAGAGGTTTGTGAAAGTGAAGCAGTTTTAAGGCACAAGATATGAGAAACTC
This sequence comes from Lampetra planeri, assembly GCF_965212315.1. Taxonomy (NCBI): domain Eukaryota; kingdom Metazoa; phylum Chordata; class Hyperoartia; order Petromyzontiformes; family Petromyzontidae; genus Lampetra; species Lampetra planeri. The sequence continues at coordinate 4,812,115 of NC_136123.1, forward strand.
GCAAAAAGATGAAGGCTGTGTCAGAGTGGATGAGGCGCTACCAATGATTTTAAAAGGCTGGGATTGTGCGAATAGAACCCCATTCATATTTATTGTATATTGGGATGGCTTAGTATATGTGTAGTGGCATTAAAGGGGTCACAATGGCGTCAGCGCCAACTACTGTCACGAGAGTGGAAATGCACATCGGGAGTCTCTCTCTCTGCCACCAGAATAGGGTTGACATGGAAGCGGGACATAGGGAGCATGGTTCTGGTGAGGGTCGGAGAAAGAGCAAGTGAGGACGTGCTACTCTGTGTGAACCCAAGAGGGCACGTGACTGGGACAGGGTAGCGAGGGTGTGCGAAAGGGGGCTCGGGGGACACGTGATCAGGGCCAAGAAGCTCCTGGAGAGATCCAGAAGGGGGCGTGGTCGAGGGCGGGGAAAGGCCACGCTCAGCGGCATGAAGCCGGGGTCCTGGGAACGATCAAGGCTCTCTGGGGGAAGTCGGCGCGTCCTACGATCTCCGGTCCTCACTCTTCGGCCTTCGCTCTGGGTCGTCGGTCGCATACGAGACGGGATGGTCGGCAGTACGTTACTGACCGACCTTGTTATGTAGTTGCCCTGTTGGGGTCTCGTTAACCGTTGTAGCGTTGAGTAATAACCCTGTTGGGGTGTTATAATAAACGTGTTTCCTCCAAGTTCAAATGTGTGCCTCCATGAAGAACACTACATATGTCATTACTAACTGCAGTATAATGTAATATAAATAGACTACTATCCGTCTATCCACATCAAAATACAAAATGTTTTTGTGCATCAGCCTATGTGCCATGTGGACCAATATATTTCAACAGCATTTATTTAAAGAGGAAAACTCTGGAATGACTCTGACTTCTCAGAGTTACATCGGCAGAGTTGATTTCACGTGTTTTCACAAAATGTTAAAATCTGCCAGAAACCTAAATCTGTTTCTGCTCTGCATAGCTGGTGGCAGAGCTACGTGTGCTAAAATGCTATAAACCTGCCATAAAGGTGGCGGAGAGGCTCACAGTCCCGAACGCTGAGCTGGCACTGGGCTCTAAAAGTACTTGAATACTGAGTATTTGGTTTCATCCTGGTCACCAATTGCTGTGTAAAATATGAGATAACATTTTTTTTCACTTAATTTAGATAAATTCTGGCTGTGAGAACTTTAAATCTTGGGTTTACTGTCATGCAATGAGCACTCTTCTCTTGTATAGTGGGGTCAGGGGTGTGCTGCTCCTAGCATGGTTAAGATGGCACTTGAAGATATTTTTTCAAAAATAGTTCTGTGATATCCATTTCCACGGGTTATTCTCTGACATGGGTGATGTACTACTTTTTTAGGAGTTGTGCATGGATCCTTTATCTCATGGCATGATGGCAATAGCACAATTAAGATAAAATGGGGGGGAAACTAATATAAACCTGGAATAGACGAATGTTGTCCCATGATGAAACTGAAAACTATGCTTCGAATGCAGCCATTTAATCAATTATGCTTCCCTTATTCAATATCCCCGTGGTTTTGTGCAGCTCTAGCATGCTTGCACTTGGGAAACGGTCGGCGAATTAAGTTAGTTCAATACGCAGCAAGTGCAACATCCAAATTGAAGCTTATCTTCCTCATGGCCTAATTCGTACACTCAAATCGATAGACGTCACCCTTAATCTCAGAGTGGGATAACTGATAGACTATTCCGCCAGTACTGCTCTACATCCAACTGTTTAGAAATGAATAATCGAAAATCCCATTGATTCTTGGTGTTTTTTTTTACCACATCCAGTAATAAATAAATTATGTCTAGTTAAACATTTTATAGAGTGCACCTTATGGAAAATAATTGTCAGTAGAAACATCTCCGAATTTCAGATACATTTTTTATACCATACTGTGGGATTTTTAGCTCCAATTTACCCACCACAGAAAATCCCTGGCTTCCCTCATCCGCAAAATCGTATGTGCAACGATAAGCCACATCCACACAATACATGGCAAATGCGGACACTTTGATGCACAATTGGAGATTAAAAACTCTCCAGTGTTCGACTGTGGTCACCCAGAACAGACCATGGAACATGTAACAACTCAATGCCCGATTTAAAAAGATACAAAGGAGGTTTCATCACAGCTATACCACTCTGCTACTCCTCATGCAATCATTATCTGACTTAACGACCTCAGTGTAAAATTATAGTTGTTGCTCTACATCAACATCAGCCATACGAAGAAGAAGTAGCCCTAATTAAAAAAAAACATATTTTGTATTATTTTTTTTATAATGCTTCTGGTTCATCAGTTACATTGTTTTAGTTATTATTTACATGCACTATTGTGCCTTATAAAGTAAATGATATATACTCTGACCTCTCTATGTCCTATTAAGAAGGGCCATTGCCAAAAATGTCACCTCTTACATATATATTTGCTCTATTAATGCCACGTTGTTTTTGACGAATGTGTCAAGATATTGGTTTTATAAAGTATACTAATCATTTGCAATATTGTACATTATAACAGGGGGTGTAACAGAGTGGCTAGCACACCACACAATGGATCCAGCAACCTCGGTTTGATTCCCAGCCGTGGTGAACATCGACGGGGAATGATATCCGAACTGGTATTGGCAGACCTCCCTCCTTTACCAATCTACCTGCACTGACCAGCAAGGTGAAGTATGGTCAAAACAGCCCCTCCCCCCCCCCCCCCATGACTAACACAGGTTTTGAGGAGACCTTCATCCAGAAATTGATTGGACATGGACTATATACGATCATGATATTATTAACTAAGAGTCGGGAATGGCTCTCTATAGAGAGCGTGAATGGCCCCGCCGTGTAGGCAATTTTCAACTTGAATGAAGCCATCCGACACAGTGGTTCATTGTGCTCCTCGTGGCTCCCAGCTCAGGGAGCTCATGTGCACATCTGCAACGCGTGTCCAGCGTGACCGCTCGCTACGCGCGTGCCCGGCCAGCTCAGCCCCGGATATTTTTAAATCCTTTATATTAAGTTCGCTTGCTTGCTTACGACCGTGCAAATCTTTCGGTCGTTTTTTAACCCACTTCCCGTGATCCAATCGAGCTGACATTTTCCACACAGACTCGTTATGCGTGACAATTAATGTTCGTGAAAATTTTTTCCCAAAATTTTACACTTTTTAGGACAAAAATATTATATTTAATTACCAATTTCTTAATGGTGCAATGCAATCATCTGACCCATAGGTGGCAGCCATCTCAAGCCAGAGGACGAGAGGACTCTAGCCGCCACGCATATAAAGGATTTATAGTGAAAAACTTTGTTTTTACGGGTTATACTTATTTTTTGTGTTCCCCAAAAACAAAACAAAGGACGGCAGACGGGAAGCTAAAACTTGGCGTGTAAATAAACCGAGCTGACATATACGTGCAATTTTAAATCGATTAAATCTGAAAAATAGCCTTTTTAAAAAAGAATCATTGCACAATCGAAGCATTTAGTGCAATAGAACAAAAAAATATTTGAAAATGCTTTGCAAATCACGTTTTCCAAGTTAGCAATGCAAGCAGGGCGTGCCCTAGTCGTGGCTCACATTATCTCGCTCCATTTGCAGATTATAACAAAGTGAAGGCACAGACACTCGTATGTGCACAAGTATGTTGGTTCAGCTCTGACAGGCAAATTGAAAGGGACTGATCTACTGAGAGCATCAGCCGCTGCACCGCTCTGAATAATTATCTCAAAATTCCGTCACAATCTACGAGTATAATCTCTTATTTCTTTAATTGCTCATGAGAGCCTATTCTGTTTTAGTCAGTGAAGTTCAGTGTTGAAAAATATATCTAAATGCCTTGTTTTTCCTTGCACATTTCCTTTTTGTCACGTGCAGTTGAAATGGAGAAACCGCGCTCCATTAGCCCTGAAAGTAACAATATTCGCCGCGAAACGATTTAAACTGTAAACAAGTAACTCGACACTTTCGTCAATAACACCGTGGCCTTAAAATGAAAGAGTAAGTAATAGGTGACATTGAGGGCTGTGGTCCTATTGCATCGCACGTCTTATGCATAGCACATAATGTTCTTCACTTCTTCTTGGTTCTTTCGGTAAAGTCACGTAGAAGGGAAATAATAAAAATAAAACATAATAAAATAGTGAGAAAATAAAATAGTGAGAATTTTATAATGTTTAATTTTTATTATTTTATTATTTCCCTTCTACGTGACTTTACCGAAAGAACCAAGAAGATGAATCCCTGCAGTCACGAAAGCTTTAAATCGAAACTTGTTCTTCACTTGTTATGAAACGTTACATATTACGCGTTTTTCCTTTTGAGGCCACTATCATTCACTAATGCGTTAAGTTGTACGTTACCCGTGCTTGTGCACCACTGCCAATGCAGTATCACTGAATTGTTTGTGAAATCTATGAAACGTGAACACGCCATTCTATTCTTAACTATGCTCGAATTTGATCTTGGTCAACTGAAAATGCTAGAATAAGATCACAGTTATTAGTTTCTTTAATTATGTATATTAAAAAATAACAATCACCTGTTCCTGCCAAAAATCCATAACATTTCCTCTTAAATTAAACAATGCTTGCTTACTGAGCAGTTTTTAAGGGTTAAAACTAACTTGTAATATCTCCAAATAGGTTTAAATGCTCCACCAAAATACAGCACTTGTGACTAGATGCATATTCAAATGGTATTAACATTGATTCGTTATTGATTAAACACATCATAGTCCATCACACACAGCTTAATGATGGCTCTTGTGGTATTACTTTTAGCTCTTAACATTACGCTGCATATTTTACAGTAGAAATGCTTACCGTAATGTTTACCTATAATGCATATCAATTCGTAGGGCCCCTATTTGAGATGTTTGCCGATATATTGTTGCGTATGTTTTTTTAATGTGGTAATACAATTGTGCAAGGGAGTAACAAACTCCACACAGCTACATATGTAAGCTACTTTTGGTACTGGCTGAAAATGCCATGATTACCCTCAGGCACTTTAAGAGCAAATGTCGCTTGAAATTTTCACCAACAACCCAATCACTCTGAACAACCAGGTGGGGCAACAGCATATACGGAGTCCCATCTAGTTAATAAAAACAGACATCTCGCCAATGGGTTGAAACTAACTAATGAAAACCTTGTTTGTTTAGAACATGTTATTTGATGAGAAATGAGCATACAACCTTGGTGAGCAATGTGACCTCTCTGATTTGATTGGATGTTGCCAACTCAATTGCTCACCATAAGAAACGGTAATCATATTAACGTAGATTTATTAAAACATTATATTTACAATAGTGTGATATACCATTAGTGACTCCTAGTTTCCATAATGCAGATGTGCCAATCCACACTTGGAATTAATACAATGTGATACACTCCATGCACTGAAGCCCCAAATATTGCATCGTTCAAACTCAGGACCCCTAAGTTATGTTGTAATTTACTTTGAACTTTGAAAAATATCCCATCTCTGAGACTTCTTAGAAAGATTCAATCATCATGCCCCTTGTTGCTGTGAGGCAGTTGAAATCTTCTGTTCCATTTGAGACACATAATCAGCTGGATTAGGTGGTACTTTATCCAGATGACAATTAGCATTATATTTTCCAATGAGAATTCCTCATATGGTTTCTGCAAGATTTGAGTCACAAACGAAGTGTGAATTCTGATATGTTTGCAGACGTGGACTGGACACAGTCGCTCCAATGTAAATTGTAAATCACAACAACTTACGAGTCCCAAGATAAAATCTCAATCTTAGAATTTACATTTCTATTGTTAATGTTGAAATCTTGTCCTCATTTTCTTGGTTCTTTCGGTAAAGTCACGTAGAAGGGAAGTAATAAAATAATAAAAATAAAACATAATAAAATAATTCTCACGACGTTTCGGCCACAACGCAAGCAGCCGTCCTCAGGTGGAGAACAGGTCCGTCAAGTAGACAGAGTTATTTTATTATGTTTTATTTTTTATTATTTAATTACTTCCCTTCTACGTGACTTTACGAAAGAACCAAGAAGATGAATCCCTGCAGTCACGAAAGCTTTAAATCGAATATTGTCCTCATTGGTTATCTTTTTACAATATTTTATTCGTTTACACCCTGGCACATACATTTTTAGCAATGCACCTTAGTACGGTAGGCTTACGTATACATACATACAACATGAGCTTTCACACTGGACTTTTCGGTTATCATTACATGGCATATGATAACGGGATCCTGGGAAGGGTGTCATGGGATTTTTCAACATCTATAAGCTGACAGGACAGATGCTTTTATTTCACCTCTGAAATCCAGCTCCAGGACGTCCTGTGATTACAGTTTGAATCAGCATCCCTCAGGGCCAGAGGTGAGTGTGCTGGTGCTGAGCATGCTCTTCAGCTCATTGACAACTCTGTATTTATGACTTTAGTTTGTAAGATGCACCCCCTGCACACTCAGTACGCTTTAATTAATCAACTTTGCGCGAGCTTTTATTCACACCCCACACCGCACTCATGCAAGAGAGAGAGCGGCTCACTCTCAGGAGGCAATGGGTTCGAATGTGCTTGCCGGTTGACTCAGCCCATCATCCCTCCGGGGGTCTATAAAATCAGTAACATTTTATGGGGAAGTCAACGGTGTCTGTCTTGTGGGTAGACTCACCCCCGCCATAGGGATGTGGAATGTACACCACTGGCTCATGGCTGTACACGGGAGAAAAACTACCTCAATGCTCATTTGAGCAGGGAATGACTGTTCACTCTCGTACATTCCCTCGGAGCCAATTCACAGTCAAGTTTCTGACGTGCTTTTGTTTCCTCATCCACTTTTTCTTTCACAAGTCATACCGTGTGATATTATATAACGTTGTATAAAACATTACACAACGGTAAATGTAGTGCAAATCAAAATAATGCGATAATCTGTGCACTATTTTAAATGTATTATACACTGCATTCAAACGTTTTTGATAACTCACTTTATGTAAGCACAATATAATTTGTAGAATAATTTATAAAATGACCCTCATCGGTATACCAAATCGAATACATTGTATGTTAAGTTTTTTTTTTTATGACCTACAAAATTAATTTATTCTATTGTTTAGGAACTATTTCTTTAAAATCAATATATAAAACAAAGCCAAACTATAATGCCTATGCAGCCATCTAACAATATCAGCCATACGTGCATTAACTATTAAATGTATAACCATAACCTGACATTGGTAAATGTTATCATACATTCCATGTAAGGAGGGCACTAATTGTGATCAATGTTAAGCAAATCCCCATGGAAAATTACTTTGTCAACAGTAGTCCTAGGATATCCAGCATGGTAAATACATAATTGTGCGTGTTAATTATAAATATACTAAAACAGGAGACGCTGCTGTGATGTAATGGGCAGCACACCGGCTTGCAATCTCCAACGATCGATCGCCGGTTCAATCGGATCTTCCACCACGCGGCAGTTGAAACGATTTCCAAGTTTTGTGAAATCCCACGCCTCTGTCTACCCGGCAAGTACAATCGTGTTCACCACAAATGTGCCAATCGGCAGTGTTGCACGAAGATGGGGGCAAAGCGTTGATAATCCCACCTCTTTCAAGACGTTTGGCCAGCATGTATAGACGTACTCTTTGGTTCTTTCGGTAAAGTCACGTAGGTATAAAATAAAATAAATCACGACGTTTCGAGCGCAACACAAGCGTCCGTCGTCATGCTTTCCCACCTGATGTCGGACGCTTGTGTTGCGCCCGAAACGTCGTGATTTATTTTCTACCCACGTGACTTTACCGAAAAAACCAAAGAGTATGGATTCCTGCAGTCACGAAAGCTTCAAATCAAGAATGTAGATCCGTAGCCAACCGTGGTAATCGGAGGTGCAAAAAAGCATGAACGAGGAAGTCAAACACCCTCTTATAAGGTGTTCTCTTGAGCTTCCTTCTGCCAACAGTGACACGAGCAAGTAATTGCAGGGGCTGCTCCCTTTATCTTTCGCTAACATTTTCCATGACATTGCCAGAAGTGGAATTCACACCGCAGGACCCTTACAGTCTGCGGCTCCAGCTGCGGGTTTACAGTTTACATTCACTGCCGTGAAACAACACAGCTGCAGGCAGAGTACATGGAGCAGGCACGCTCTAAAAACAGCAATGTTTACATGGGCAAAGAGGCACCTCCAGGCATGGCGCATTTGCTGCAGTAGATACGGTCAATGTACTTGGGTATTAATGTGTGTAGTGGGATTCATTGTTTTTTTTTAAACGAATTAAACCTTGCCGTGAAAGTAGGTTTTTATATAATTTCATTAACAGGCATGTAATGACACATCAATTAAAATATACGTGTATGATATACTGTATTGTGTAAGAATACAATATTTATGATTCATCGGATGTATGCGCAAATAATATGCTCGTAAAATGTTTATGCTAAAATACCAAAAAAACCAACTATACATCATCACCATCATCCTCAACCATTCACTGCTGGATGAAGGCCTCTCCAACCCATCGCCACCCCTCAGTCTCCTGATACAACATTCCATTTTTCTCTTTGACTCCTGCACCCAAGTTGACCTCCATTGCTCCATCTCCAGCGTGTCCACTCCTTCGGCTGCCACTCCACCATTAGCCTTGATCATCATCCCTTCGAGCAATATTTCCTGCTCGCTCAAGCCCACTTCTCTTAATCATCAATTTGTATCGTGTCCAGTTTTTAATTTGTTCTCTATTCAATGTGTTCCTCCTTTTCCCCCCTCAATATCATTCCAAAGTGTACCACCTCTTCAGCTTTTGTTTCCGCATGCTTTGTCAGTACCCGTGTGTTCGATAAATGTGTCGTCGCATATTATTTGGTGATACTGCATTGGCAAAGAAATCTCACTAAATTCATGAATAACAACACTGTCTTTGAAAGGAAAATATGATATAACAGGTGACATTTCGGGCAAAATGTGTTGAGATTTTAGCACGTGTCATCGTAGGTATTGTGCACTGATTGAAATGTAATTCTTGAAGTAAAGCAAAATGCTGCTTTTCATTCTTAAACGTACTATTTGAGACAATAACATGTTACAAAAATAATTTATTAATGTATCAAGTCACGACCCCAATTCATTAAATCATTGCGGGGGGAGAGGGGGGGGTTAATTGTCGCAAGAATTTTTACGGTGCAGAATTAAAAGAACCAGAAAACCTTGATAATTGCTGAATGTAGGTGCAGTGGCAATGTTACCAAATGGAAAGAAAGAAAGAAGTGATGAATGGCATGAATGGCAATTAGACACTTTTCTTAGAGCACTTTTCCTGAAATAAATTAAAGCACAAGATAATTTTAAAACCTGGTGAACAGGGGAAATGACCTACTTTGAATTTAATATCAACTTTGTGTTATGTAAATTCAGGCACATTAGTCGAGAGTAGACCCACATTTTTTTTTATCTTTAATGAAATTAAATATACTGTTGGAAAAGAAAGAAAATTATCCAACTGTTAAACAACTCGTTTAAAAAGATTGACTTGTTTTATCATACCGAGTTTTAAGATTGTGTTAAAAGAAACGTAAAATATAGAGTATATGAGGGGGTTTATGTGAAACACAACTTTGAAATATACATATTCAAATAATAAGATCAAATTCTCAGAATTTATTATGTTTTATTTTTATTATTTTATTACTTTATTATTTCCCTTCTACGTGACTTTACCGAAAGAACCAAGAATATGAATCCATGCAGTCACGAAAGCTTTAAATCGAAATACATATTCAAGTTTAATTTTATTCAACTTGAACAAAAATGCATGAAAAACCCATGGCATTATTTAAAGTACAACATTATTCAAGTATTCCAGTTCAGCATGAAATGTCTGAAAATTAAAGCAGCAACAGAATTAAAATGTTACCATCTCCTCTCACATTCATTATTCACTTCTCCTGACAAAAACCATGTGTAAAATGCAAAATGTGTATATTACAAACGCCCTCAGTGGGCAAATGAGGCACCACTTACATCGAGGGTTCAAAATTGCCGATTATCATGTAAATCTCAAATACAATAGTTTCACACCTAGTAGGTTTTCACGACCAAAATTATCCATAATAGTGTTTTTTGGCTTAGATCCCGTAATTATAAATGTGTCGTTAAACCCGCCACCACCCGACACAGCCAATTAGTAAGGTTTGTCACGTAAACAAAACGTGCAAATTCCTTACTCGTTCAGCACACCGGTGTATTAGAGACTAAACCCACAACATTTACATTTCGAGTACGACGTTTCGTCGGTAATTGCAACTCGCATCATCAGACGACAGCCAGAGATGTGGAGAAAGCCTCCTGTTTCGGTCTTCAATAGAGAGATAAATGTGATGTCGTCACTTGTAAGCCAATCTGGTGCGAATACCAGAGGGGGGTGGGGTGTGAGGGTTAATGTATGCACACAAATTACAATGGATAGCCATTACCGGTTGGGTTATTCATAGGATAATCAACATGTGCAATATACAATTCTCTGCAAAAAGGTTTTCCCACAAGCAGGTAAAACCAACTACGGCTGGATAAACACGATGGCCCTTGTAGGGAAGTGATCACGTTTAATGGAGTATGCTAATTATTTGCAAAAGCTCCTTGGTTTCACGTTTAAAATGTGTGTGGTCAATGTAACTGTCCTAAATATCACCCCTGGGGACTATTTAGTAGATTCTAGACTGGAGATGGGACGGTGCTGTTGTGTGCGTAATGGTTAGGGCACTGGACTTACGATACAGAACGCTTCACGAATTTGCGTGTCATCCTTTCGCAGGGGCCATGCTAATCTTCTCTGTATCGTTCCAATTTTAGCATATGTACTGCCGGAGCAAGTACTTGCGATATAGAGGTCGTCGGGACTATTTCAGTCGACTGCCGCTGCCTTTGTCCACCCAGCAGTTTAATTGGAACCACCGAAGTTAGTCGATGGGTAGGTCACGGTGTGGTGGGTTCAAGTGTGGGTACTCCCAACTCTCCAAAGATGTCTGAACAGTGTGGGAAGAGGAGGTCTCCCGAGAGATTCCCTCTAGTGGAGGCCCTTTTTCAGGCAGTTGTGTGAGAAAGCAATTGGAGGGATACCTCTCTCGAGCTTACACTGGGGTGGTGTGAAATGATGTTTAAGGGCCGTCCATAAATGACGTCACGCGATTTTGGACGATTTTTGACCCCCCCCTTCCATCGTCACACGGCGTCACAAAAAGTCAGACCCCCCCTTGACCACAATACCTGCAGTCGGAATGCAAACAAAAAACACAACTCTGATAATGTATGCATTGTCCTTGAAATTGGCGTCATCTGGTCCAACACCATGTGAGACTAGGCTCTAAAGAAAGCTGTCTCGGGTGTGGACCAATCAATTTCAAGGACAGTGCATACATTATCAGAGTTGTGTTTTTTGCTTGCATTCCGACTGCAGGTATTGAGGTCAATGCAAACATGACTCCTTGTAAAAAAGGTGTCAGTTTTGTTGCCAGATAAAAGGGTAAAAAACCAATTACCATCCTGAAATTAATTTTGCTTTGTAAATTATAAAGTTAAATCCTGCATAATGCATGCTGATGAGATAGTCCATAGGCCAAAGTAGAACTTGGTAGCACTAGAGGTGGAAAATATATAGCGTGACCAGTTTCTGTGTGTGACTAATGAAGCGCATGATGTGAAACACACTTATTAAATAAGTTGTTGCGCAATTAAAATTGTATTGGCCATTTAGAGATGTTGGCAGAACTCACGTTTTGAAATGTCACCTGGTACTAGCAAGTAAAATACAGTAGACTATCGATTATCTGCGCTAATGATGGGGATGGCCGCAAAAAATGCAAGATCGCGGATATTACAAAAATATTAATTTTACGTGAATCCACTATGCCAAAAACCAACGATCGATGTGTGTGCTCAGTGATGACAGTGGATGACAGCAGAACGACGCCGATCAAAATCAATCAAACTCCGCCCACTGTTGTAAGGATATGCTACGACTGTACTGTAGGGGCGATCACGTGCATTTCGGATCAAACGGAACACACATTTGTTCGGTTTAAGCACGTGGCTTGTAATAAACATTTCCAAGAATAACAACGTACAACTGTTTTTAGATTATTAACTTGGGCTGAAGGGAAAATCCATGAGTCATTAATCAATGTTAAAATCTAAGGCGTTGCAATTAATCCGCTAATCAAATAAACCGCACGCCGATAACACTGGTCAACACAATTTTTCTGGCATAAGGTATTCCAACGGTTGTAAGGTAATTTTTGGGGTGCTGATTCCAAATCTGGTATCAGTTTTTGTCTATCACATCAGGTTTTTGAGATATCAAATATTGCATTTTCAATAAAAACTGCAGAAGAAAAATATTAAATAAATGTGGATATCTACATAAAATGATATTATAAACACACAATCCTAAAAATACAGCACCATATTTGAACACTAAAGCAGTCACTGACTCGCAACAACTTGCAATCATAAGTGACAGAGTTAATTTCAGGCAAAATCAATGAAAATGGGGTATGCCGATATCATAAAATGAGATGTGATAGAGCAAATCTGAGATCAGATTTGGAATCAGCACCCTGAAATTAGTCTAAAACAGCTGCAAAAGTAGAGGCCAGAAAAAAAATTTTGTTGTTGACCAGTGTAATCAAGAGTCTGCTGTGTTTGGTCTTGGAACCATGGGGCTTATGAGGCTCTCGGCAAGTTGCACACGACACCCCAGTGTTGAGCTGTTTACTGGCTTCAGCCAGAACTTGGAATACCACTCACCTCTGCTGGAGAGCGGTGATACTGCACAGGGCTTGCAGTTGTCGGTCGTTGATGATGGCTGGTGGCCTCCTCTTGTCTGAAAGTTACAGTTAAATGTAATAAGTGTTGACATCTTCTTGGTTCTTTCGGTAAAGTCACGTAGAATGGAAATAATAAAATAATAAAAATAAAACATAATAAAATAATTCTCACGACGTTTCGGCCACAACGCAAGCAGCCGTCCTCAGGTGAAGAACAGGTCTGTCGAGAAGACAGAGTCTGAATGTCTTCTCGATAGACCTGTTCTCCACCTGAGGACGGCTGCTTGCGTTGTGGCCGCAACGTCGTGAGAATTATTTTATTATGTTTTATTTGTATTATTTTATTATTTCCATTCTACGTGACTTTACCGAAACAACCAAGAAAATGAATCCCTGCAGTCACGAAAGCTTTAAATCGAAAGTGTTGACATGACGCGTTTTTTTCTTGGTATGCTTTAAATAAATTACATAATAAGCGGATTACACGATTGCCTGAAACTCAGTTCGCTGTTGCAATAGAACGAATACATGTGGTGGGTTTTTTTTCCCTTGTACTCTACTCGAAAGCAATGACAGGTTTGTTGAAAGAAGACTGACAGATTTATGAACAGGACAAGATTGGCAGTGATGTAAACTTTGAATGTTACTGTCCTTAAATATGCATTTGTCAACATATGATGAGGTCGTTGATTGCAGCCAATTATGTTATTTTTTGTTGTTGTAAAGAAGTTAAACGTGCATAAATACATAGCTTAACATGCCTCCCATTGCCTTACACCTCGAGACACTCTGGGGCAGAGGTCGCAACCGGGTACCCAATACCCGTACCCTACCCGATACCCGGTTACCCGTACCCGGCCGGGTACGGGTACCCGTTTGCGACCCTGGTGCGGCCGGGTACGGGTAGGCCGTGAGTCACTGGTGAGTAACCGTTTGTCACTCATTTCGGGTAGGGTACGGGTAGGGAACGGGTACCCGTACCCGGCCGGGTACGGTTACGGGTACCCATTTGCGACCCTGGTGCGGCCGGGTACGGGTAAGGAATCAAAACCCGTTTGCGACCTCTGCTCTGGGGCAGGGGACCCTCGGTAGCCACTGCCCCCGTGAGGCTCAAAGTGAACGCAGCGCCAGCACGGCAAGTGAAAACTTGACTCCAGTCTGAGAAAATCCTGCATTCGATTACAAGTCCAATGTTTTAGCCTTCATGCCACTGCGACTCGATATGTATGTTGAACTTCTTTCGCACCGTACGTAGCCAACCGTGATAATCGGAGGTGCGTGGAGAAGGACAACAAACTGAACACACGGAAAACAATGATGTGCACAGGTAGTAGATGAAACAAAAACTAAACAAGTTGAAGCGAGAAAAAATTTACCCATAAAAACAAAGTTTTTCACTATAAATCCTTTATATGCGTGTTCAATGGGCCACAACCCAGCCCACATTGGTCTTTGAAACGGGCGGCTAGAGTCCTCTCGTCCTCTGGCTTGAGATGGCTGCCACCTATGGGTCAGATGATTGCCTGCCACCATTAAGCAATTGGTAATTAAATATAAAAAAAAAATTACCTATAAAGTGTACAATTTTGGAAATGTTTTTTCACGAAAAGAAATTGTCACGCACAACGAGTCTGTGTGCAAAATTTCAGCTCGATTGGATCACGGGAAGTGGGTTAAAAAACGACCGAAAGATTTGCACGGTCGTAAGCATGCAAGCAAGCAAGCAAGTGAACTTAATATAAAGGATTTAAAATAAAGTCATTCTGTGAGCGATGACAATTTAAACTTAGAAAATCGAGAGTGGAGCAGACTCGCAGTTGAAGCACAATGGAATGAATGGATGGGGTGGTTGCAGTGCCGGATTATCCCAGTAGCAAAAGTAGCTACACATGCTATGGGCCCCGCACTTTCAAGGGCTCCGCGCTAAATGCTTTCAAGCTATCAATTCCGGTTCAGTGATTCTGCACTTGCTCTATTACTATAGTACTATACTGCCTTCAACTTTTATGAACGACTGGGTGTTTAAAGTTAGCGATTTGTCTTATTATCTGGCTGTATAGCAAATGAAAAAATACAATTACTTTACTATGCAAGTAAAAAATGTGCGTTTTAATATTTATGTGTTTTTTAAAACAATTTAGGCCCCCTTTTTAACATATGCTACAGGCCCCACACTAGCATAATCCGGCACTGCGTGGTTGCACATCACCTGCTGTGCGGTTCTGGGTATTGAATTCCTCTGTCGAGGTCAGCCGCCCTTGGCCCTTGACGACAACCCACTCACCCGACATCGTCATGTCCATGTCACCCGGCTTCCGAGGACAGCGCGCAACTTCAAGCACAAACCCGTGCGCGCTATACACTATTGGGCGATCGAACGCGGGCCGTATGTAAGTTAAAACTGCTGTATGGGACGAGACGTGATTTTTTTAAATTTCTCAGTAGGCTGGCTCGTCTCCATAACAACGGCACATACACAAAGCACGGTGACGTCTCGCGGCTAAGTTGTTAATAATTCATCATGACGGGCTTACATAAGCAGCCACGGGGCCCTGCCACAACTAAATTCATAAATAATATGAATAACAGTAATGAAATTGTAACGTGGGCAGGATGTGAACACTTTTCAGTGCTGTACGCTGCGGACGTAAGAGGTTGATGCTTGGTTTAACCACAAATAGAAATTGTAAAGTAATGCGTGAGTGCCACCTGCTGCTGATTTGGACTAGGGGTGTTGAGAACGCAAGCCTCCTAGAAATTTGTGAAAAAGAGCTCTACAGCTCATCGGATTCCTCAATAAAAAAACATATTCTGATTCATTTTGTGCTTTGTTAACATTTATATTTTTATTGTCGTTTTTTAAATGTGATTCTGGGTTACATATAATTTTGCACAATGCGTTATAACATTTTCATTTACAAGGAACTGTGTTAAACATTTAGCTGTTTATATTAGCATCGATAACATTTTAAGGGATTTTTGTTTTAAAAGTTGTATTTACCATATTGTGATTATTTTTGCCCTTTAGCTCGATGTTTTGTTTACTTATTCAATACATTCATACGAAGGAAAATGCATACAGTTCCATGAATTGAATAATGTGTCGCTGGCAAGAACATAAACAGAAAGGCCAGCACACGGCATATTCATTTCATGCACATGGTCAGCGCGTTTGGCAATTTTAGTGAACAAATGAAAGAGTACAAATTTAATGCAAACACATTTGAAGGTCAGAGACCGATTCAACTGCCCAAATTTGGGCCATCGCTTTATCATTCCCAGGAAAACATACGGCTGCTGCCACACTCATGTAAACTACAACCTTGTGGTATTGGATGTAATTCTCGGCAAAGTCTAAAGAGATAACCACAAATTGACGTACTTGCTGTGCAGTCGCCGGAGCATTGTTTTCGATGTATTTAATATGAACGGATAGTCTTCGTTTCGATTGAGTTTGGCAATACGTACACGTGAGGCAGACATTCCAGGTTCTGATGATATTTTTTATTCATGATTTAGCCGAATTAAAGCGAAATCCATTTCAATATCAAATATGAAAGCAAAATCAGGTGAACGGGTTACTTATTAACCAAGTGGGTTTCAGGATTTCAGGAAGCCTCCCTGTTAACAGGGGTGAAATGAGGTAAGGAAATGTCCAAACACAGATGTCCTTTGAAATGTTTTTTACTTTTGTCAAATGTGGGGCATTTTATGGTCCAGAATGTGGCTTGCCTGTTATAATGGCACCATTCGCCTTGGTGTGAAGCCACACAGCCTGGCATTGTACAATGAAAATCACCCAGCGCTGAAAATCATTGTGTTTCGTGAGGAGAGAAGGTAGATTAATAGTGGTTTGAGCGGCCACAAAACACAAGGCCGTGGGTTGAAATCCCATTTTGGAGGAGACAGGTGCAATGAAAGAGCACACACAAGGGTGACCCAGTCTTTACTAAACCAGGGTCAGAATGTGTGAAAGTAAAAGATGACAAACAGCCACCTGCGGTCGTGTCGGAAGTGAAGGCATACAGGCTGACACGTCCCACCAATCTGAGCTTTCTACAGTATATTACAAACATGTTACAATTCGCTACTTCCATGGCAAACGTTCTCTTCGATTTCAATTCATCAAAGCAAAAACGGTTCACCCTGGGAAATTATAATGAAATTAACGTGTTCGCTAAAATTGATTCGTGGACTTGTTTCATATTTATCACATTACTAAATTGCTATTTTGCTTCAGCTTAAAATAAAAAATCAATAACTCACTTCCCATAATTTTGAAACTAACCGTGACAAAATGGACATATTTTCATAATGGATTAATTAAAATACAATGACAATTCCTAATTTGCATGATTAGTTTTATTAAAATTTTAATATAAATCGTTTTTCTTCAATGATTTTCCTTCACATTCACTTAAATAGGGCATTGCGATTATATTTTTTAAATCCAAATATAAACTCTATTATGTCACTAAATTACCGGACATAGATTACTTAACTCTACAATTATTTGGATTCAGTCACGAATATTTGAACTCTACATTTTACTCGACAACAATAAGGTTATATTGTTTTTTAAAATGTGTTATTGAACCTGCAACGCAAACGCCGTGGTGGTGAGATATTAACTACCTCGCCTGGTATACATGGGGTCGTGAGTTCGAGCTTGAGCCTAACGCCTGCTGTATATTTGGAGTTTGCATGTCTCTCTCCCCGTGTGAATTTTTCTCCGGGTTCTCTGGGTGTTCCCTCCACATTTAGAAACATGCATTTCGAGTATTTAACTGCTATCAATGTCCACATGATAAGCCACTTCGTTGAGCAATCATTTGTGGCCAGGTCGCTTCTTAAAAAACAGCTATATAGCTCAGTGGGCCTTACCTGGTATAATAAATTGTTTCGTTTTAGTTTCAAACACAACCAAGGGTGAACAAATTCGTGCGTGAGGAACATGTGGATGGAAGCCGCGTCCTCTGGATGATTCTCCCCCTCATAACAATAAGGTTATTAATATGATCATAATGGTTGTCGGTTATATTTGAAGTTAGCTTCAATCATGGTTCACGCACAATACATTGAGGCAAATACATTTTCTTTCATTCAGACGCTGTCTTTCCGACAGACCTGTTCTTCACCTGAGGACGGCTGCTTGCGTTGTGGCCGAAACGTCGTGATAATTGTATTTTATTATGTTTTATTTTTATTATTTTATTATTTCCCTTCTACGTGACTTTACCGAAAGAACCAAGAAGATAAATACATTTTTGTAAAGGTAACGCTGCAAAAAAAGGTACATTTTACAATTTTTGCAGATAAATTGACATTCACTAAAACAGTTATGCACAGCTCTCAATTAAACTGCAGCCTCCACACACCTATTTGTGGAGATTGTTGGGCCACGCTTCACCGTTAGTGAAGCGGCAGGTGGCACAAGACCTGCATACATATCACTCACCACTCATGGTAGCTGTGCCCAGAAATGAATCTCAGATCAGTGCACGGGTTTGTTTTATGTTTGGTGAACTTCTTCCCCACCGTACATAGTCAACCGTGTTAATCGGAAGTTTAGAAAGCAGTGCGCTAAGCATTAAGTCACCACTCCACGCCTTATTTTAGAGGCATTAAAATGTAACGTGGGTATGTTTAATTTTCGATTTAAAGCTTTCGTGACTGCAGGGATTCATCTTCTTGGTTCTTTCGGTAAAGTCACGTAGAAGGGAAATAATAAAATAATAAAAATAAAACTTAATAAAATAATTCTCACGACGTTTCGGCCACAACGCAAGCAGCCGTCCTCAGGTGAAGAACAGGTCTGTCGGAAAGACAGCGTCTGAATGACAGACATGTTCTTCACCTGAGGACGGCTGCTTGCGTTGTGGCCGAAACGTCGTGAGAATTATTTTATTATGTTTTATTTTTTTTATTTTATTATTTCCCTTCTACGTGACTTTACCGAAAGAACCAAGAAGATAGGTATGTTTAGTCAAATGTGTATGTGTAAATTACACAACCTAATAATAATAAGCTTTATTCCTGTTTGTAATTTATACACTCCATGGTTTCAGCCAGTTCTACAGGAGTGCCAAAGTTTGCATTGAACTGAGGCTAAATGTCTCTAGGGTAATATAAACGAAACACTCAAAATGCCAACACTTCAAGACCTTTCTGAACA
This sequence comes from Lampetra planeri, assembly GCF_965212315.1. Classification (NCBI taxonomy): domain Eukaryota; kingdom Metazoa; phylum Chordata; class Hyperoartia; order Petromyzontiformes; family Petromyzontidae; genus Lampetra; species Lampetra planeri. Next base: position 4,831,110 of record NC_136123.1, read on the forward strand.
CTTTTGAATAGTATTTTAAAGCTCCATTTACAAATTATATACATGTATTCCATTGCTGGGGTTTGGCGATTAAGCAGAACGAACGTAAACACGGTCTCAATAAGCTTCTGTTGTGCTTCCATTTGTGGACAGGAATAATGATTACTGAACAATTAGGCTGATTGCCGTGAAAGAGGATTTGTGGTCTCTTGGGAACAGTCTAGGACGGGGTGGTTGAGCTCTTTCCAAAGTGGCTCTGATCCACTGCAAAGGGATCACGGCTAGAGACAAAAACAGCTATCTCCAAAAACCAGGAGACCTGTGTCCAGAAGTCTACATCAGACAGAAGGAGTCGAACTACAATACCAATCTGTGGCCTTCCAGAATTGTTACCGGAACCTCGTGGACGGAGATAGCTTAACCTTCACGTTCCAAGAAACGACCACTCCAGTAAGCTTCACGAGGCATGTCTATAAAGCCTCCTTTGTTAAAAACATCACCGTGTTATATTTCAAGAGCAAAAGAATAGTACTCTTATTTCTACGTCTATAGACATCCCGTTATGGATTCCAAACGCTGAAAGGGAAATATTTTACAACAATGGATACGATGTACAAAGAGCTGTGAATAAAGCAAACAAGAACATCTGCAGCTTTGTCCGCAAAAAAAAAAATGCTCGCGGATGAGCTTGATGGTCACTAAGTCGCCATGCTCCACTCGTTGACCCGTGTCTGTTGGCGTTGACGTGTAGACGGAATGTTTCGCCGCCTCGGGAGAAGCCTTCGCAAGGTTGCTCCAATCCTCACACCAGATGGGGACACCTCGCCCAGCCAGGCCAGCGGCAAGCATCAAAGCGTGAGTTCCACACTGAATATCTGGCTTTCGATGGCACGATTGCAAAGACACACATAGAACTTGTATGAATAATAATAATAATATATAAATTATCAAATTTCAGATGAACGTGCCTAAGCTGTATTTCCAACATGAGCGATGATGTATACTAAATATACTTATACTTTAACAAAGATGTTTATAAAAAATCTTTAAATTAATGGGAATGTAGATTGAGGTAGATTGCAAAAGCCACCAGGCGTTGGTGTTGAGGGCAATGGTTGCATTTGCTGTTAAATATATTTACGCGTCACATTGAGATGCGTAGAGTTCCGATTTGTTTTTGGTGCAAGCTGGAGTGCAATTAAACACCTTCATGTTCTCCGTCTATTTATCTGGCTGGTCATAGCACCGTCAGCTTGCGAAACGCCATAACGTGGCTCAACAGTTTCCCACTACGTTATATGTCCCTGCGTCATAACGGGATTGTGCCAGTTTTTTACATTTTTCAGGTTTATTTTGCTTTAACCTGGGAATAGCTCAAGGAAACATGATATTCTAATTTGCTCGGGTGACCTGGGGCATTTGTCTGCCAGCAGGAGGTGATGATTGCTGTGCACAGTCCCAATTTAGCAAGTTGCTGGTATATTCTTAAGTTGGTACATTTGGACCCTGAAGGTCCACTGCTAAGCATATGTTGCTTATGATTATGGTGGTGGTTATTACACCTGTGGTAATAATCAGGCGGCCACTGGAACAAGTAGTGAATGTGCTTCTACGAGGCCAGGGAGTCAGCAACAATAAAAACAAGAAGAGACAATTTTTTTCGAATTCGGTAAAATAAAAACTCAATGTTTCAAGAGCCGCAGTGCCTTAAAGAACCGCGTTCCATTCCGGCGCCGCAGATTGCCGAGTCCCTGTACTCGGCCACGTCACTACCCACTGGTGCAGGTGGTTAGCACACCTGCAGCAGAATCCCGGAGAGCTTAGTCCGGCGAATGGCCACGGCTAAATATAAGTGGAAAGTGATAATGTGGGTGAACAAGATTTTGGATCCAACACCTAGTCACCGATCCGCACTGAGCAGTGTGGTGAATACGCTCCAACAACCCCCATTACTGACGCAGCATGGGGAGGCCTTCATCCAGTAGTGGTTTGATAAAGGGCTGCGATTGTGTTTTATTCGTTTTTAATCATGGACTTTGTATTGCTTCTGCGTGATGCCACTGTACTCTGTCAAATTGTTTTATTTTACACTGTCAATTGCTCTTCAAATGTTTGCAACGAAACTAAAAACATGTTTTTATTTGTTTATTGCACATCAAATGCTTTCATTGTAAGCTCAATGTTTGTTTTAATATATATCCAACTGATCGCTGTGTTGTATGCTTCTCATTAATGCGTATGGAAAAAAAGTCACCGGACTCAAATGCAAATCCTACGCCCGAATCAAAGTGTAAGTGTTTTTATCCCTTCTCTCGTTTTTATTTTGCTTCAAAAGTCCCGTGCACACAGAACACCACTTGAAGACAAATCTCCCCCCCCCCCCCATTCCATTTAAAGTAAGGGATATTGCTGCAGTGTTCCGTATTTATTCATAAGTTTGAAAGGGGATACACAGACCTCTGTAGCTTCAAAGCCTTCTTTGTGATGCTGAAGCGTTCGCTCAAAGCGGTGCGGGACACTTTTATTCAAGGCAAACAACATTATTGGCTCATTTTATTCCCACAGAAATGTGCCCAAAACATGCTACTTAGCCCCGTTAAAAATGAAGTTACATTCCAGATCCCACAATTGGCAATATAAAGTGCTGCCTTTAAAGTGATCCAACTTGCAATAGAGTATTCCAAAACGAGCTTTACTCTGGCTTATCACTTGTGAGCAGCCTGTGTGCAGCAATTTCCTTAATTTTCCTTCATGGAAGCTTCTTCAAGAGCTGAACTATTAAAGCTCGGTTCCTGAAGAAGATGCCTGCATGTAGAGACAAACGTGCAGGGAACTTCTTCAGTTCAGTTCCTGAAGAAAGCTCCCAAGATGTGAAGCGAAACGTCAGACATCATCCCAAATAACCCCAAACCACACCAGAGAGCTATCTACACCACACTCACAAAAAAAATATGCAGTTATTGTGTCCATACCGGTGTCAATTCCCACACATGCCCTCTGCGTGTACCTGCATCGTTTGTTGAATAAAATACTTTTTGCAAAAAGAAAAAAAAAACATGCAATCATAGTAGCATAACCGAAGTTTTGTTCTACATTTATTCTAGGCCAGCCCAGTGATGCTCAGGCCCAGTCAAAGCCATCAACTGAAGGCCCAAGTCCCAGGGCTGTGAAGGCCCCTGACCCTCCTGAGCCACTGCCTTCAAGTGCAGCCACGCCAGGAGATGCCCGACAGCAGACGGACGATGCAAGGTATTGAGCAACAAGAAGTTGACTCTCCGCTCACCTCCAATCGCTTCTCACCACGGCATTGCCTGCACTCTCAAAAAAAAGATTGGTCACATAATCCTAGAGATGTTGAGCACCAAGACAATGCAGCACTTCGCACATCCAACCCTCACATGTCTACCCTGAACAGTTAACCACCCCGATCGTGTGCAGCGTCGATGTAACTGTCATTTTTTTTTATAGATTTTCACAAACACAACCTTTTCACATACGTACATTTATTATTATTCTCAAATGCATGTGCTTCGTTGTCAAGCAAAGCATTGTCCCATGTTTGAAGCAGTTTATTTTTCATTTTTGTCGAGTACCATATTTGTGCATGGTGTATATTGCCATTTTCTATAGCTGTTCAATTGTTGTCACGAACACAAGTTTCTGAGAAACATTTCTGGCATAAAAAATGTATGCACTGCCATAAGACGCATTGCCCTCCAAAAGATATACGTAGATAATAGAGTAGATATAATAATCCACTCATGTAAAGAAGTTGTGAGTGTTATTTTTCGTAAGGTTAGCCTCGCTTCACACATTTTCTCTCCAGCTAAGATGATCCAATGCCAAACTAGTTGTGAAGTGAGTCACGTGACCCTACGCGGTGACCACATCATGCCTGAAAATAGCGGCCAAACAAACCCTGAGGTGAACACGAGAGTGCATGCGTAGAGTGGCGTGGCGCTGGGCATAAGCAACTTAAGCAAACACTTATGGCCCCTGAATAGTTCAAGGCGCTCCGGATTCGTGAGAGAATTGGGTTTAATCTAATATCAATTCAAATTCAAATCCTAACATGCAAAAACAAAGCGAATTCATCTCTCTCATACCTATCTTGTTGGCATATCTCTTTTCTCACCTAACTCCTTTGTTGTCTCTTGTCGAAATGTCTCCTTAAACTGCATCTCTCTCATTATCTGTATATTCTCTCATTCTGTCATCTTACTACATTTCTACAGTTTGTCCATATCTTAAAAACACATTCGCTCAGCCCCCAATGGGCCAGCACACCACTGCACGTGTGTGTGTGTGCGCGTGGATGTTGTAGCAGATAGCGCGCTGCGCTATGAACCCGACGACCCGAGTTCGATTCCCGCTCACGGCCAACACTAGTGACGATTATCTGAACAGGTTATGGGCCTCCCCTAGGTCGACTCAGCCTCAAATGAGTACCTGGTGCTGTGCCGGTCTTCATAGATGTGCGCTTACAGCCTGTTAAAGGCTATACAGGGGATCTTTGTCTTTTTGTTCCTAAAGGAATGACAAGGAGGTTGCTGATAAGAGGTTGGCAGATTCCTCAACTTTGCAACTCAACCTAGAGACGGAGATGCACATTCGAGTTCTGGTGGAGCGTTTTCGAGTCCGCACGGAGACCATGAAGGACTACATCATGGACCCAGATGCCTCCTCGCCAGAGCCCAGCCCTGAACCGTGTTCGTAGAGATGCCATTCACCATCATCAGCCATGGTCAATCCACTGCTGGATGAAGGCCGCCCCAAGCCAATGCCATAGCTCTCGCGAGATGCAATTGCACCTCGTGCCCTTATGAAGAACAAAACGATTTCAAATGTTTAATTTTCATACTGCATGCATTGTGCGGGGTGCTGGTGTTGCGGTGGTTTACACACTACACTGTGAACCCGCTGACCTGAGTTTTATTCCTGGCCATGAATACCAGCAGTGGCGAGGGATATCTCAACCTGGTCTTGGGCCTCTGCTTTGCCAACTAGAAAATGCCCAACGTAACGAACGTCTAAGAAACCGCCATGACTCACATGGTGTGGGGAGGCTATCATCCGGAAGTGTATTTACAAAGGTTTTACATTATTATTGCTGCATGTATTCTTATTGTGATATACTTTATAATCATTTTGTTTATATATACTAAAGTGTATGTGTATATGTTACATTTCTTTCGCACCGTACGTAGCCAGCCGTGCTAATCGGAGGTGTGTGGGCAACATCGTAAAGCTTACTTGTTAGTGTCTTCTTTAATAATGGTTGAAGGATTCTTTGATTCTCATTTTTTAAACAAGCCAGCAAACATTCCTTCTGGTGATAATTTGTTTTCAAACAGTTATTACAACGTAACGTGTTTCCCTTCAAGCAGAAAAAAAATCAAATGTGATTTGCACTTTGTGACATTTTATCCTTCAATATCTGACCATAAATTTCCATTGATGTTGCGAAACATTTCTATGTATGGTGATTTCAGTGATTGTAATTGACACAATGACCTTTGGGAGCTGTTACCTATGGGACCTGCGCAGATCAGTGAAAAGTAGAACTCAAACATGAAAACCCAAAGGATAGATGGAATTGGCACTTTATTTCACGCCCAAATCTGCCTGCTGTCAATTGGAGCAGGGTTTGGGGGTTGGAGTACTCTGGAAATTATTTCATGAAAAATTAAGCCGTGGTAAAAAAAAAATAAGTCAGCCTCAGATGAAGTTTGTGTCTCATCCATCTTTTCCACCCTCAAACCCTGCAGCACCTACAAAGAAGCCTCCAGGTAAAGCACCACCACCTCCACCAGTGAAGGGAGAAGAGAAGGAGGAGGAAACAGCTCCGCAAGCCGAAGTGGAGGCCGCCACTGAACAGCACGAATGTCAAATGCTTTGCTGTCGGTTCAAGCGGAGGCCCTGGATGGAAAAGATCAAGAAAATGAAGCTGCCAGAGACCATTGATCCATGCGCAGGTAACGGCGCATTGCTCATGCACGACGGTGATCTGTCACATCCTGGGTGAGGACGGTGACAAGGTGTGGGACTGTTCACCTTAGGAGTAAGTAAGGTCGCCATTGGGAAGAGACGACAGTTTTGTAATGAACCATCATAGACCCTGCTCGCCCTATATCATGCCAAATGAAGGGCTTCCAGGCAGATAGGATGTGACAAAGACAGACACGGGATTGACAGACCCAATTGTGTTATGTTAATTGTAAAGGCTTAGCCCCCCCCCCCCCCCCCCTTATATTGTCCACATCTCCTAATAATTAACCTGCTGGCCTTTCCCAAAGGCGAGACTGTCTCCTATTAGGGTGTTAAAACTGTATCCCTTTAAATCTTACGATGACTCAGCCACCTTCTTCAATATGTACAGTAGGTGGAGAGTGGTGGTGCAGTCAGAACCGGCCCTAGACCTTTGGGGGGCCCTAAGCAAAATTTGGTTGGAGGCCCCTTTGATGTATGATTTGTTTCACCCACTAGCTAGCAGTGACTCTAGGGGGCCCTCTGCTGGCCACGGGGCCCTTTGCAATTGCAAGGGTCGCTTAGTGGCTGGGCCGGCTCTGGGTGCAGTGGTAAGCGTATCGCTCCTTGAACCTGGCCTCCTGAATGTGATTCCCGGTCACAGCTAACATTAGTCGCGAATGATATCTGAAGCCTTTCACCGACAAGCACAGACCAACGTCGTGAAGTATATAGCACGGATGAATTATTGGCATCGTCGTGGAGACTAAAGGTAACAAACTAAATTATAACAAAGCGGAAGCATATTGTCTCCTTATTGTGGCAAAGTAAGATCGAAACAAACCACCCCACCCTCGACTTTCAAGCTGTGGAGAGGCTTTCAGCCCCCGCCGGTGGACTGACAAAATCGCTATTTGCATCGTGTACGGTGTGTGCCGCATGTAATAGTTTACTTTCGTACTGCAGACAGGATATACTTGATATGGCTGGCGCTGGTGATGCTGGCATTCCAATGGAGCTGCTGGCTCCTGCCGCTCAGGTTGTCCTTCCCCGTGCACACGCCCAACACCATGTCCTTCTGGTACATCGGCGACTACACGTGCGACGCCATCTACCTGTTAGACATCCTGGTCATGCAGCGTCGACTCCAGTTCATCAACCACGGGGACATTATCGTGAGTGCACTGGCACACGACAAATAGAAATGTGGAAGAAAAAAAACCAAAGAATTAAAATGATAGGTGGGACAAGTTGGCTCAGGGATAACAGCAGTGAGATGACTCGACTCAGATCCTGGTTGTCAAATGTGGATAACCCAACCAATGATTAAATTGGGATGTAAAGTTTCTTTTTTTTATATATATTAAAACACATTTTTGTTAAATTTGTTTGGCAATCGTTTTTGCAGCAATAACTTTGTCATTTAAAATAATAATAACGTATTTATTCATAAGAGGTTTTTGGGTTAGATTGCGTAAATGTAAACTCGCCACCACCCGACAGAGCTAATTAGTAATGTTTGTCACGTAAACAAAACATGCCAATTCGTTACGAGTACAGCACACCGGTGTGTTGGAGCGTAAACCCACTACATTTACCATTTTACTTTTACTCTCCAACACGTCGTTGTGCTGTGCGAGTAACGAATTGCCATGTTTCCAATATTGTTATGGATAATATTGGTCGCGAAAGCCTACGTGTTAAACTAACTTATGTATTTACTTTTACAGACAGACAAGAAAGAGACATCAAAGTTCTATTTCCGTTCAGAAAAATTCAAGGTACCGTAAGTCAAAGTGACCCACAGCACATGGCATGAGCACTCAGGCTAGCTGCTCTGAACACTACACATTACGGCTGACTGCATCAGGGAAAATCGACTCTCGTCAGAGTCCACAATTTGCTTGTTAAAAAGGTGCAATCTTTGTAACAGGTCTAATCATCTTCATCGTTGTATCTGAGCCCTGCTCAGGCAGCCTATAATTTACTCAGATGTTCTGCAATCAAGCACTATTCCCACAACATCAAAGCAGACAGACCCTTCTATCATCCGCCTGAAAATCGCATTGTGTCCAGATGACTTGCAAAATGTGGTCTTAAACAATCTGCCGAGTGTGCAGTCCTGCCTGTGTAACATGAAACATGTCTGCCGTGCAGTCAGACCTGCTCTCTCTGCTGCCTCTGGACATTTTGTACCTCAAGTTTGGGCCTTCTGCCATGTTCCGTCTGCCTCGCCTAATCAAGGTGAGTGTTTTCCATGGCCGAGCGGTCGAGCGGTTGCCACTTGTTGCAGACGTTCACAGTTCGGTCCCACGGCCGCCCTAGTTAATGCTGCTGCACACGCATTAACCGTGAACACTCACCGTCTGCTTCACGGTGGCGTTATTTTCAAACAGTGGACTATGTGTGCCTGCATCATGGTCTACATTTGCCGAATGTAAAACATATACTTTCAAATTACAATATATAATCTGGAAACATAGCAATCGACACTCCCTACTCGAGAAAACCAATCAGAAAATGTGATTTACTATTTGTGAACCTGTATACATGGTGGCTGCCCGTCAATTTTTATAGAATTTTGCAAAGATATTTTATTATTGGCAGTGACTTTGTCGCAGTAGCTCTTATTTGCCCAATGGACCAATAGGATCAACAAAGTCCATTTAAAAGGAGCACTGAGACAAGAACACCATAGGATGGTAAGAATATGATTCGCACAGCCTCAAAGAATGTTTGTCGAGCATAACTTATCAGCAGCAGAAAAAAATATCCTGAAGCTACTCTGTCGTGTTTTGTGACACGACTATACATATGTGTTTTAACTGTGCAAAATAACCAATGTTCTGCTGCGATAAGAATAATGTAACATGTACCAGCCGCTTGGCAATCCACTGCTGGACAAAGGTGTCAGCCATGGGGGTTGTTTGGTGATATCTCACCGTGCTACTCGGTGCAGCTTGGTTGAAGAAGGGAGCCCATCACCAGTTCATTGGGGTGCCACGGTGGTGAGATGTTAACTACCTCGCCTGGTAAACAGGAGGTCGTGGGTTCGAGCCCGACCCTGGACGCCTGTATATTTGGAGTTTGCATGTTCTCCCTGTGATCGTGTGGATTTTTCTCCAGGTCCTCCGGGTTTTACCTCCACATTTAGAATCAACGTGCGTTTAGAGTATTTGGCTGCTATAAATTTCCACGTGATAAGCCACTTCGTTGAGCGAGCATTTGTAGCCAGGTCGCTACTGAATAAAAGCGAGATAACTCAGTAGTGGGCCTTAGCTGGTAAAATAAAACAAATTGTTCAGTTTTAGTTCAGTTCATATCCCACTCACCATTGATCTGAGGCATTGCCGGGAAATGAACTAAATCTGCCAGGCTCCTGTCACAGTGTACTAACTACTTCTACAATGCTCCCCTCCCAGCTGCCTTCATATAGTACTGTCATTATCTTTTTTGTTTTTACTGAGAGTGCAGAAATGTCAATTAGTGTTAACTGACAAGGGTCAACTAGAAATGTCAACAAGGAAAATGTATGCAACAAAAAAAATGACAATGCTGTAAAATGTTTGCCGTTAACCACACGGGTTTACTGAAGTATAATTGTAATGGTTGTTTATTATGGTTGTTTACCCAAGGAAAGTCTTAGTGAGTGTCAAGCCTTTTTCGGGAGAGTCCTGCCATATTTTTGCAGTAGTGGGCGATGAGATATGTGTAATCTCAATTGAGTAATATGCAGGTAACTACAGCCAAACTTCTCAGCAATAAAGGAACAATGTTTAAAATGCACTATAACTGCGTAATATAGGCACTGCAAGGCAGAGAGTGGACCAACCTAGAACCTTTACTCCTTGAACATTGAACTGAATAGGCAATGGGAGGCTTGAGCCATCTCACGGATGCTCTACGCCTATGGGGACACATGCTTACTTACATGTTGGCCCCAGCACCTTGTAAAGTCATACCTGGTGAATGCAAATCTGCCATATCACTTAGTCCCCCACTTTCTTGCATGCGGCAGGATGAATGGCAACTTCTAAGTCTACGCCCAGAGTGGTCAGGGTGAGCGATGAGAGTCCAGCTTTAACGAAGTTCGCCCGCTTTCAACGCGAGTGCAAACCGATGTCACTTGAAGGCCTCAGCAAGGGCCTTGTCGGTCGCGCGATTTGTTCGGCAAATACTCCACCGCACTTGCTTCGGCTGCTGCAAAGCAAACCCTCCCAAATTGGGGCCAATTTCGACCGGGCAGTGAGCACGACAGGGGAGCAGACGGTGCTTCGTCCGTCCGCTCAAGCGTCGTGCGTCCGAGGAGCCGTGCACGGCTGTCGATTAGTCATCGCCGCTCTATTTTTGGGGCGATGGACACGAAATGATGATAACCACGCTGGTAAATACGGGGTTGGTGAAGTGAGAGGGGTAATGGTCGATCATCGGTTCAGATAGCCCTCGTCACTGATGTCCCCCGTGGCTTCGTAGCGCCGTGCTCTAACCACGGCTGTCGATTAGTCATCGCCGCTCTATTTTTGGGGCGATGGACACGAAATGATGATAACCACGCTGGTAAATACGGGGTTGGTGAAGTGAGAGGGGTAATGGTCGTTCATCGGTTCAGATAGCCCTCGTCACTGATGTCCCCCGTGGCTTCGTAGCGCCGTGCTCTAACCACTGCACTATTACACCACCTTCCTTTACCATTCATTTATTTTTCTTTCTTCAATCCAATCGATGTCCCGATGGGGGAAAAAACGCATTGTCTGTATCATACAGTACAGGTTTGGTCTCTATGCTTGCCATTCATTTGCAATGAACTAATTAATCGATTTGCAATATAAGAGCCTGTTTTATATTTTATTTCGCAGTACAATGTATTCTTTGAGTTCAACGATCGATTGGAAGGCATTATGGACAAGGCATACATTTACAGGTAAACATTCTGCAACACGTTCGCTTTTTTACACTCGATATTTAAACTTTACTGACGTATTTGTAATTATTTTTTTTCAAACGGGACGCTGCCATGATGTAAGAGTTAAAACACTGAACGTGCTATCCTGAGTTTCTCGGTTCAATCCCCCAACCCAGCAGTTGAACAATGGGCAGGTTTCTTAACTCCACTTGCCTCTGTCCACTCCGTGGTATAAACGGCTACACCACAGCAAGTCAAACAGCAGATTGCATGCGGTGAGGTAGAATATGTGGAAATTCTCACCTCTTCCGAGACGTTTGCCCAGTATGGAAGAGTAGGCCAAAACACATTTTAGAGTAGGCTCTCTAGAGCCCCCTCTTGTGGAGTTCCTTCTGACAGCTGTAGGGTCGGCAAGACATTTAAGGGACATACCTTTACCATCAGATTGTTTTGATCATGTGTGCCTGCTCGTGTGTATGTTTGTTCTAGAGTGATCCGGACTACAGGATACCTGCTCTTCAGTTTACACCTCAACGCCTGCTTTTACTACTTCGTCTCCGATATGGAGGGACTGGGCAGCACCCGTTGGGTGTACAACGGCAAGGGCTACAGGTTAGTGGCTAAAATAGGGTTGCCACCTCTGAGATACAAAAAACTGGGACCTATCGGGGAAAAATGAAAGTCCCACTTTACCAGAAGAGGAGAAAATTGCATGTGAGTTGATTGACGGGTGGTGTATTATTAGACAACTGACACAAATCTGCAGTTAAGAGGTTTTGCAGCACAGCTACCTCGAAATAGGAAAAAAAACAAGAGATGTGGCAACCCTATGGTCGAGTCCTGACTGCTTGTTAAAAGAGTCATCGCAGGTCTACACACTTCACAAAAAGTAAACTACCAAAGAATAATCGTGACATATAATCTCAAAATAAATACATATTTAAGTTATTTTGCTATCCTTTCCCATGTATTTTCGACTTGTACCGCGTGCTGTTCGACACGATGTCCGACGTATAAATCCACGATGCTCGGAGCTACTTCAGCAACTGAAATTCAGTTCTGAACAACATGAGGCACAACCCAAAAACACACGAGATAGCCACGCAGCGCAACCGTGAATATCTCCACGTGATCTTTTTTATTATCCTTCTGATCATCCACGGATTTTTTTTTTGGTGGATTTTTTTCACAGAGGTTGCCTTTTGAGACACACTTTCAAGTCTGTGCAGTTTGACAGTTTTTTTTTGGGTGCCACAGGAGAGCACCTCCTCTGTACACGTGACAATCCAGGCGACGGTGGATGCCAAAAGGCTTGCGCGCAGTGCAGGCGTGGGGCGATCGTGTGCGTGTGTGTGACCCTGTGGTGTCCGTCCGCCTGCCGCAGCTACCTGCGATGCTTTTTTTACGCGGAGAGGTCGCTGATGGTGATTGGGGACCTACCCTACCCTACCAACGAACTCGAGTGGATCTTGCAGATGTTCAATTACTTTATTGGAGCCTTCATCTTGTCCTCCCTCCTGGGACAGGTACACTTTTTGTTACCTTCTCTTGTTTTTTCTTTTACTTTTTGGCTTCAAAGAAGGTGTCGCACAAGACACAAAACAGTTTTCATCTTGTAGACACGTTACCTGGGCTGTGTGTCCCAGACTATTCTGCGTGAGTTTGAAGCCATGTTAACTTTGAACATGCAATTCATGTCACAATCTGGAGCACTCTAGACATGTTACTGCAGTGATGATGCCAGAGTACTCTGGATCAGACATTTTAATGATTTTTTGTATGTAAACAAAACTTAAGATGCATGTTGAGCAGCCTGGGACACACAGCCCAGGTACATACATACAACATAAGAGGTATTGGTTATATGCATTGCACTGCTCTATTCGTGGATTTTTATTTGTAATGTTTCTTACACTTTTTATTTTAATTCTGATTCAAATATTTTAATATAATCAAAGAACACTTGGACGTATTTTTAAATCCTTTATATTAAGTTCACTTGCTTGCTTGCGCGCTTACGACCGTGCAAATCTTTCCGTCGTTTTTTAACCCACTTCCCGTGATCCAATCGAGCTGACATTTTGCACACAGACTCGTTGTGCGTGACAATTTATTTTCGTGAAAATTTTTTCCCAAAATTTTCCACTTTTAAGGAAAAAAAAAAGTCATATTTAATTTAAAATACCAATGTGATAAAAAATGAAACTCTTACTCAAGAAAAACAGAAATGAATAATAAAATAAAACCGATGCCACGCATATAAAGGATTTTTTGTGAAAATCTTTGTTTTTACGGGTAAATTTTTTCTGGTTCAAATCCTATTCACGTGCTTTTTGATGAAAGACAAATTTTTGTTGGCTTTTTCTAAAAAGCATGATGCTTTGATCTTGCCATTTTCTTCCTTTTTTCACCTCAGACGAGTATACAAATAGACTGAATAAATGCGGTTTTCAATCAGTGCATATTGCCTGCTATAGATCACAGACAAGGGTAAGTGAAAAAAAACGGAACAGAAGTTTAAATGTTGCAGGGAAGCCTAAGGAGATGCACGTTCGGAATTACACTGCGAGACAGAAAATGGAAAACACGTGGATCAGATCCCAGAAATAAACGCAAAGTCGGGAAATAACATTAACTTAAGAAAAGTAAGTAGGCTTGGGCAGGGCTGGATTTAGGTGTATTTTCTCTCCCCGGTACACAGAGAAGAAACTGGCTGCCCCCCTCCCCTCCTCCCCTCACCTCACCACATGCACACACTCCCCCAAATCCATGACATACATTATTTTAGTTTGGTCCTTCGGGAGTTTTAGGCCCTGAACGAATGTCTCGTTCGCCCCTCCTTTAAATGCAGCCCGAGACCTGGACAGGACACGTCGTTAAAAGGGAATGATGACAAACGGTCGAGACCGAGGGTGATTTGCCAGCCAAAGGTGCACGCCATGCATCGTGTTGGCCACCTAAGAGATGGAGTGGTAATATCGGATAAATGTGCAGAAGTTATCAGAATCAGAATATTTGTTTATGCTGGAAGAATCCGATGAGCAATGAAGCTATTTTTGTACAGATAAGGGCGGGTCAGAACGTTACAACCACAACAAAACACCACAAACACACAATGATAGTGCAAGTCTAGGAAAGGTAAGCAAATTACGAAAAAATACAAATAAAACTAAACAATTTTTAATTTTACCAGGTCAAGTCCACTGAGCTTGGTAGCTCTTTTTCAGAAGCGACTGACCACAATTAACAGCTCAACGAAGTGGCTTTTCGTGTGTAAATGTATAGCAGCCAAATACTCTAAACGCATGTTTCTAAATCTGGACGTAACACCCGGAGGACCCAGAGAAAAATCCACGTGACCACGGGAAGAACATGGCAACTCCAAATGTATAGACGTCGGGGTCTAAATCGAACCCACGATCTCCTGTATACCAGGCGAGGTAGTTAACATATAACTACCATGGCGCCCTGACTTAATCCAGCAGAGCATATTCAATTGCTGCTGCTGCTGATGATGATTGGTAATTTATAAACTCCACAATTAGTTTGTTTCTTAAAAGTGCCGAAGTTAGCTTAATGCACACTGAGTAATGGGCAAGAACGATTAACAGGAGGGTACAACATTGATTGTTCATTCATTCATCACTGCGGTGGCCTAGTTACCATAATCAAGACGATTGATCTTTTAATCCCCGGGTAGAGTGACTTTATTACGTCACGACGAAAAGACAATTTGCTGCAGCATATAATACATAGATATAAAATCTCGACAAGGTCAAGTTGGTGCACCTGAATCTAGACCAGCATTGTGAATTAGTTTGGAAAACTCATGTCATGAACCAAACATATTTCATTGTAAATTCATACTTAGGCAGAATCCTGTTCAATGTTTTCAAATGTTAAGTACAAATATGTTTAACCTAATGGCCTATTGGTTTTGCAGACAGATAATATCCAGCAGTTTAAACAAGAAAATTCTGGACCTTCCTTTACAGAGTTCATATATTGTATTTCATTGCCTTTGTTTCGCTCAGTCAAACATTATGACTTACTGCTACGTGTTCAATCATAACCCCGGTGAAATCATTTAATATTGTTATCTACAGAAGACTAACATTTCACACAGTTTAGGGGGTCAGGGCATGGGATTTGTTTTGAGGAATTATTTTATTAGTTTTACCTTGAAAAACTGCTGGGGTAATTGGTGTAAGTGTAGGTCAGACCGGTATACTATTTTGTGAAAAGATTACATCTTCTTGCGATGCCATGACTGCAGTAGGAAAGCTGCCGCTGACAGACAACACCGCTTGAGATACCATAACTTGACTCTTAAATACCAAGGTTCAAAGTTCAAGGTTGCTCATTGCTGCCCCCCTCCCCCCCATGATAGTGGGCTACGAGACATTATCAGATTGTGAGCTGTCCTCAGAGGACGGCTTAAGCTCCATGTCCCTGCTTGCGGACAGACCCACATACAGTCTGCATTGGCTCTCGCTCTGAACGCAGTTGTTGGCCACTTAGCTTAGACTGGGCAGCCCTCTCTAGCACTGTATAAACTCGGGACTACCCCATTAAAACCATGACAGAATCACCATGAATCCAACAATGTTGTCAAATGTATCAAGCTAAGCAGCCCTTAGTACTTGATAGAGTGACCACCAGGGCTTAGCAGGTGTTGTCGGTGCGGGGCTGTGAAATGGCCAAGATATAAGAATGCTGAGTGTTGGCCGACTGTTCCACGTAACATCGCAAGATCTATAAACGTCCACTGTGAAACAGACGACACGGTTTTTTTGGTTTATTCTTCGTAAATACACCCGCAGTGTTGGCCACGTCTGCCGCTGGAATCTCTGCGGACAAGCGTGAAAACGTACAATCACTCAGCCAACACATGGCAAGGGAAATCTGGTTTTAAACGTGGAACAGCCAGTGGGATATGGGCGATGCTATCCCTTTAAGGGGCCGCGTTGACTGCATCACTGGCTTCCCTGTCCAGGTATATCCGCTGCTATTACTGGGCTGTGAAAACTCTCATCACCATCGGGGGCATACCCGAGCCCAGCAACTTGATAGAGATCGTGTTTCAGCTGTCTAACTACTTCTTGGGCGTCTTTGTCGTCTCCATATTGATTGGACAGGTATCGGCTAAATCCCATGGCATTACGACTCAAATCGTGTACAGAATACGCAAAGTCATCGCATGCGCTGTTGTTGCCTAAATTTGTTCACCATCACTTTTCCAAACACTGCACAGCAGAGGTGGGACAAAGTCATTGTTATGCAAGTCCAAGTCGAGTCGCAAGTCATCAAATTCATGACTCGAGTCTGACTCGAGTCCAAGTCACATGACTCGAGTCCACATCTCATAGGTGGGACAAAGTCATTGTTATGCAAGTCCAAGTCGAGTCGCAAGTCATCAAATTCATGACTCGAGTCTGACTCGAGTCCAAGTCACATGACTCGAGTCCACACCTCTGCTGCACAGTATCGCCATGACAAACTTACACCACCCTTAGCATGATTAACTCTGCTCACTGCACGTATGCGATACAATGAACCACGAAAATTCACTGTTATTATTGCGAAACTATAAGAAAACTCTAAGACAACTTACATCACTGCCGTAATTTTTTTTTGTTCGAATGTGATGACTTTTGCAGCAAACGTACACGTTTAATTTGCCGATATAATGCCATGCAGCAATACCCCTTTTTAAATCCTTTATATTAAGTTCACTTGCTTGCTTGCGTGCTTGCGTGCTTGCTTGCTTACAACCGTGCAAATTTTTCGGTCGTTTTTTAACCCACTTCCCGTGATCCAATCGAGCTGACATTTTCCACACAGACTCGTTGTGCGAGACAATTAATTTTCGTGAAAACATTTTTTTCCACAATTTTACACTGTTTAGGGAATTTTTTTACAAATATTTAATTACCAATTGCTTAATGCTGCCAGACAATCATCTGACCCATAGGTGGCAGCCATCTCAAGCCAGAGGACGAGAGGACTCTAGCCGCCACGCATATAAAGGATTTAGAGTGAAAAACTTTGTTTTTACGGGTTAATTTTTTTCCTTCATTCTCTTCCATATGTATGTATGTTGAACTTCTTTAGCACCGTACGTAGCCATCTGTGCTAATCGGAGTCCGCTCTGAAATATATTAGGCAGAAATTTTTTTCCCGACTTAAGCACTAAGCATACAAATTGTTTTACCTTGCGTTGTGTGCCATGAAACTGCGCGACGTTGGACTTTGAGTAACAACTGTGTACTGTGTTAATGAACTGCGAGACAGACGTAGTGGTTATTCCATTGATTTATTCTTTCACATGTTTGTGCATAGCCTTTACCTTCTCTTCGCCATATGATCCCCTACGTTTGTATAGTCAACCGCATAATCGTCTCTTGTGTGTAGTGTGCTCTAGCCTTCGACAACCCCCTCATGACTAAACCCATTAAAACAAAGCTTATTCGCCATTTATAGTTGTGCCTCGAAGAGAAGCTGAAAATGCAGTATACGTACACTTTGTGGTGTTTGAAAGTTTCAATATAATGACAATATGATACGTATATAGCCTTGCCTTGAATACGGACCCATTTCTTACAAAATGGATCCTCGCTTATAATCATTGGGCAGTTCATCTGCACTGGGGCAAGAAAATCTGACTGCTGATGACACATTGAATGTCAAAACCAGTTCAGAATTTGCTCGTGTTGAACCAATTCTGCAAAGATGCATTTCCAGAAGACCGTGCGGGTGATGGCTTGTGTAGAAAAAAATGACTTGTATTTTCTCACGTGGAAAGAGACCAAATCGGGAGGCATTATTTAGCGTGCTTAATGACAATACGAGTTGCACGGCAGGTAAAATGCTCTCTGCACGCACAGCTCACCGTTCCTTAATCTCATCCCATGAGAACGCTTACCCCGAAGCAGGCTTTGCGTGAATGCCATGCAGCTGTCCAAGCGCGCTGTCCACTGCATTGTGAGCAATCGGCGCGTGGCCTATGCCGCAGATGCGCGATGTGATCGGTGCCGCGACAGCGGGGCAGAATTACTACCGAGCGTGCATGGACAACACGCTGAGCTACATGGACACGTACCGCATCTCGCGCTCCGTGCAGAACCGCGTACGCATGTGGTACGAGTACACCTGGGCCTCCCAGGGCATGCTGGGTAAGTCGCCGCGCCCCACCATTTATTTATCTATAGATGTATCTGTTTGATTGATTATATCCATAATTGTTTGTATTATTCAATTTAAAGCAATTCCATTTAAAGCAGTGTTTTTCATATGAAAGAGAACTAGACTGTTGAGGAAAACAAAAACAAAACTCAACGTCCCATACAGTAAAGTTCATGAACCCACTTTCTGCACTGGCAATTCATGGCCACCTTGCAGCCCAACAGGTTTGGGAGTTTCAAACACATCTGTGATCCACCAACCTTTGCTAGATTACAGGGGCCTACCTGGCATCGATGCTCAACATCCGCAGATGCCTCAACAATTTTTTGTCACAAAAAGAGCAGTACATTGGTTTCTGAGGTCCCTACAAGCGAATGTAATACGACCACTTATGCATGTGGCCTGAGGTGGTTAAAGATGATTGTGGCTCATTTACATGTAAAGCATTTTCACAATTTGCCCAGCAAGAGATCATGTTTTCAGACCTGTTCATAAAATCCAACACTCTTCATTAGTTCGATTCATTTTCAGAAATTTCTGCATTTAAATGAAACAAGTGAAATTGTGACTCGATATATCAAACTGCAGCAGAGGCAGTGCGGCAAACATCCATTGCTCTACTGTACCGTGCTCCAACATCTATACTCCCTGTATTCACAACCTGCAACGACCAGCGTGGTGAAGTATGGTCAAATAACCATCACAATCCGCATGGCGTGGGGAGGACCTCATTCAGCAGTGGATTGACAAAAGGGGCTGTACACCTACATATAATATTAAAATAATAACGCCACAGACAACTCGTGACCTCTACTCCAGGTTATTCACGATGTCTTAAGAGCTTTTTGGAAGGCAATGCAAGTACGTTCTTACCTGAGTGGACAAGGTTGGAGTAGCAAATCGCCACACTCAGTCGCCTTCTGCCTTTTCATGAACTCATTTCACGCCAAGCTGACCTCAGCTGAGCCCAGAGCTGCACAGAACAATTGAAATGAAGTGTCGTTGTAAATTTGGAGGTCGACAGCAACAATGGAAGCCAGATGACCGTGATGAAAAATGTATTGCACTGATGACCAATCCGCTCTTGACATTACGTACAGAAAAAAGGCATGCAAAACTAATTTTAATTGGCATGCATTTCCACTAATTAAATACCAGCATTTATGTTAAGCCACTCTTGAAGCCTTTTATGCAGAAACATGTGAGTACTTGTGTTATGCCCATTATTCCCACCCACCGTACATCTGCCCATTTCTTCTCCTCTCCCCGCCAACGTGTTTACCAATTAATATATGCATGAAAGGTATTTCAACCAAATTGATCGTTGAATGTATATGGGCAAACGTGGAAGCATGGAAACAGGCCCACGTACTGGGGCTTGAACACCCAAGGTCTCCCTCCGGGCGTGTATCATCTACGCTCAATGGCCCACGTGATTAAACGTGAGGGACATGCTCAGAGTGGGTGAAGGAGGGGCAATTGCTTCCCCTGGACCGAGTCTTGTGCCCGGCAGTTGCCCCCCCTCCCCCACCACTAGTGAGCATTTTACGTGAAGCGTTTATCATTGCTGGGGGTGGGGGGATGATTGTGCCTCCCCCTCACATGGTACCCCCCTCCCCCCCCATGGATGCACTAAACAGCTTGACATTATCTTGGGCACACAATGTATGAAATGGTCTACGGGCATCAATTGCCAGGGCTTCAGCATCAAAATTGTGCCGCCTTCAGCGAGTCCGAACGTGGCTTAAAGCTTTTGTGACTGCGAGAATTCATATTCGTTGGGTCTTTCGGTAAATTCACGTAAATAGAATAATAACAATACAAAATAATTCAAATAAAGTGAATAAAATATAATAATAAATAATAAAAATAATAAAATATTTTGGTCACTTTATTCTCATTTATTATTTTTATTATTTTATTGTTGTTCTTTTTTCTATCTACGTGACTTGACCGAAAGACCCAAAGAATATGAGTCCTAACGTCCCAATGGGGAGGAGTGATTAGTGCTCATTACAATGGCGAGACATTTGAGGAGTTCTACTCACAACAACAACAACAACAGCAACAACAACAACAACAGCAACAACAACGTAACCGATTCTAGATTTGAAGCTTTCGTGACTGCAAGGATTCATATTCTTAGGTTTTTTCGGTAAAGTCACGTAGATAAAAAATGTAAATTAATAAAAGTAAAATAAAAATAAAATAAAAATCACGACGTTTCGGAGGCAACACAAGCTTCCGTCTTCAGGTGGAACCGTCACAGCACGATAGCTGTATCAAGTAAGAGAAATTCCAAGAAAACAGTCCTTGTATATTTACTGGTTGAGGGTGGGAGGAGCCAAGGTAGGCCCTGGATATTATTATTTGTGAGGTTCGGTGCGGCTGAAGCAGGCTGTTAGGAACGTAACCGATGTTGCACTGGTGTGCAGACGAGTCCGAGCTCCTCGAAAAGCTGCCCACCAAGATGAGGCTGGAGATCGCTATCGACGTCAACTACACCATCGTCAGCAAGGTGGCCCTCTTCAAGGTGATTCACCCAATTGTCAGCGTCTCCCCACAGGACTTCCCGCATTGCCACATCACACTACGCGCTAACGCAATCCCCCAGGTGTGCCGATACGGAATCGTTCACCTGTGGTTGCCATTCTGAACCCCATGCGAGGTGTCCCGCTAACGCCTCGATGCAATGCTCAGCACCTTCGTTGCCAGGTACACATCCAGACACCGCAATTGTTAAGATTCGCGAATAAGCGCAGCAGGTCGCATTCTAAGCTTTCACACAATTGTATATACATTTAGTTTTACCGTGTGCTGCATCCCGCATTTATAGCAACAATGCGCTGTTGATATTCAAGACAAGTGAAAGTAGATTGCTGTGAGGTTAAAAGCGTGGTGTGAATTGAAGCACACGCTGAAACCGCGGCCTGTGAGCGCATCCCTTGTACACTCACTGTGTATACACACCTGTGCGTGTGTGCGTGTGTGACACACGCGTTCACAAGCACCGATTGCCTGCTGTCCCAAGGGCTGTGACCGGCAGATGATATTTGACATGCTGCTCAGGCTCAAGTCTGTGGTCTACCTGCCCGGAGATTTTGTCTGCAAGAAGGTACGGCATTTGTTTTTTTATATATCAGTATCTACTTGGTATCCGATATATCTCATGTTTGCAGTGGTCAAGCTGCGTCGACAAGAACATACGTTGAACGTGGTTAACTTTGGTGGAGCTGCTCACTAACAGTATTTACCAAACACGTATCAAACTTTGGACTTATCATTCATCATCAGCCATGATCATTCCACTGCTGGATGAAGGCCTTCGCCCGCAACTCTGATTAGTACGGTTGGCTATGTACGGTGCAAAAGAAGTTCAATATGTATAGGTATTTCAGTCTTGTGATGCAACAATTCACCGATCACTTGCACACGTAATGATGCTATCACTCAATCTCAGTTGCGTTCTCTCCTTTCTCTGCGACTCCATCAATAGTTTTGACCTCCGGCCATCATCGCTTCAAGTGACGCATGCTGCTGAAGCCCGCTTAATTTTCTTTAATGTTTTTTGACAGTAATTGCGATGTCTATGAGTTGCATGTGTCCTCTGTACATTCTTGTTTGTGCCTGTCATTGTTATTCCAGGCATGCATCTCGCTGTGCCACTTTGTATATTTTTAAGCTTTTGTTCCATTCTCTTTGTCACTCTGTGTTCCCAATACGTACGTTTATAAACATGTGCCTGGGTGTGCATGTGATTGTGTGTCATGCACGTGTGTGAATGCAATGCAGTGGTTAGTGCACTGTGCTATAAACCCAGTGAACTGAGTTGGGTGACGAATATCTGAACCGGTCCTGGACCTCCCCTGGCACTTAGAAATTAGTACATGGTGCAGTTTATAAACATTTGCACTGGGGAAACAAAGACGGCCGGCAGTAGTGTTGGCCACCATTCTGGCTTTCACAGGTGCTCGCCAACACAACTTGCCCCAACAGTTTGTTAAGGCCATGGGGGGGGGGGAGGGGAGATCTTTGTCTTTATCTATGAATGTGAATGTATGTTCACAGGGCGAGCTTGGGAGAGAGATGTACATCATCAAGGCAGGAGAGGTGCAGGTGGTTGGAGGGCCTGATAACAAGATCGTGTTCGTCACACTACGAGCCGGCTCCGTGTTCGGAGAAATCAGGTAAAAAAATTGTAAGAGGCTTTCTAAAGCCACTTAAGGGTTCCACTAAGTAATTAATCCTTTCTTGGGCCAATGCTCTAAAAGACTATACAGTATGGCACGTTAATTTGTGATATGTGTTGTTCCAGGTCTGTGACTCTGAAAATATTTTTACACCAGGCTCACCACATCCAGTATACCACTAGCTATGGCGATGGTTACTTGTCATGTGCCTACTCCAGTCGACCAGTGAACTAGTAAATATTCAGCGAGGAATTAATCCCCTGGAGATTTTCTCTTTTCATTTCATTGTACACTTTTTTTGGGTTAAAAGCTAAATTGAAGACATAGCATATTTGGCTTACCTGCCCAAGGTAAAATTAAAGAATTGGATATATGTGCACGACTTGCCAACGCAACCGTAATGGAAACCTAATGTTACCAGGGTAATAATGCTGAAACCTATTCGTGAATATTTACCTTTGATATCAGTCTCAAATTGCAGTTTCCTCTATACAAATTATAAAACTGTACTATAATGTGACGTAAAGAAAAACGTACAATTTCTATACATGACCGAGTGAAAATTATTTTAAGCATCACCAAATGTGACTGCACCATGAGTATTCAAGATAACCAGACCATGAATAAAACGCGTGAGCGATCTCGGACAGACACAACTATTTTGTCTTTATTATTGGGCAACACATACATTTTCTACGTGTTTATAAATCTTTTAAATTAAGTTCACTTGTTTGCTTGCTTGCGCGCTTACGACCGTGCAAATCTTTCGGTCGTTTTTTAACCCACTTCCCGTGATCCAATCGAGCTGACATTTTGCACACAGACTCGTTGTGCGTGACAATTTATTTTCGTGAAAAAATGTTTCCGAAATTTTCCACTTTTTAGGAAAACATTTTTTTCATATTTAATTTAAAATACCAATGTGATAAAAATGAAACTCTTACTCAAGAAAAACAGAAATGAATAATAAAATAAAACCGATGCCACGCATTTAAAGGATTTATAGTGAAAAACTTTGTTTTTACGGGTTCATTTTTATTTACACACTGCAGAGTAGAATCAGCGTGTCTGTGGGGCTGAGGATACATATCTGGGTTCACACACTCTGTCTCCCTCTTGAATTGCTATAATTACGCTGCGTGTGGCTTTGCAGCCTTCTGGCGGTCGGAGGTGGGAACCGCCGCACGGCTAACGTGATGGCGCACGGATTCGCAAACCTCTTCATCCTGGATAAGAGAGACTTAAATGACATCTTACGCATCTACCCCGAGTCGGAGAAGTTGCTTCGCAAGAAAGCCAAGTATGTGGGCGGTCATCCAAGCTTGCCTCTACACACTCACAGATGTACTGCCGTCTGTCTGTTCTACGCTTAAGAGTTGTGCTGGCCAGGTTAAACTGATGTGTCTTTTCGATTTAAAGCTTTCGTGACTGCAGGGATTCATCTTCTTGGTTCTTTCGGTAAAGTAATGTAGAAGTGAAATAATAAAATGATTTTATTATGTTTTATTTTTATTATTTTATTATTTCCATTCTACGTGACTTTACCGAAAGAACCAAGAAGATGATGTGTCTTTGTTTAAAATGCAGCACCAGTCGAATAACAGTTGAAGACGATGATTTTAGTGGTCATAATGATCAGAATACCGTATGTGTTTGCCTAAAATTATGATTGGCAGCCCAGTTGACAGTAATGAGAAATATAATTACATTTAAGATCAATTAGTCATTATTTTTAGATTGCAATTTATGTTTAACCTAAACCTCGCTAAATATATAATAGAGCTCCTCTTATCTGCGGTGACGTGGGGTCAAACATCGTGGACCCAATAGTAAACTGTGTTATCCATGAATTTACTCCACTTGTCCACGGAAAATATTCATTATTAATTTAGGATAATCAAGAGCATAGTGCTGTTCATCATAATAATACTGGTCGCGAAAGCCTACGTGTGAAACTGAGCATAGTGCTGCCGATAATGGCAGTTTTCACCGACCCTACAGCTTTCGCAGGTGTTTTGAATCAGAGAGGAGTTCTACTGCATCATGTGAATATTCTTCTTTCGAATGGCAGGACAGAATGTGATTGCGTGCATCTGTCTGTGTGTGTCTCAGGAAGCTGCTGTCAAAAGACCAAAACAAAAATGCTGAGCCAGCACCCGTGGCCCGGGGTTTTGCAAGCATCTTCCCAGAGAAGCCAGCGACACCCAAATTTCTGCATCTGATTGCATTGATTTCCCGAAAAGCAGCAGAGGACAAAAAAAAGTAGCCAGAATCTCGCCTCCAAATTTGCCATAATATGTTTTACCCTTTCCAACTGAGGTTGAAAGCATTAATGCATTAGTTACGTCTGTCTGTCTATCTGTAACTTGAGGTCGGGATCACTCCTGTTAAGATGATCCATTATAAATGAAATGTTATTATTGAGTTGTGTTGATACTAGGGGATTGCCATAGAGAATACTGGGCATATTGGTCAAACGGTTGTCCAACACTTGACAATAATCACGAAAAATGATAAAATGCATAGGCCTTTTCACGTGGTGATAACGTCATATGCCACCCACATGTATTCTGATAATGAATGTTTCTGATACATTTTTCATAGCCAGTTCTACGCATTAATAAAAAAAAATTACTTCTGAGGATAAACTTGTTCGTAAGTATTAAATCATTCAAGTGGGCGCATGATTTTTCTTGTTGTTATAAGCATAGAAATGCCTATAATTGTTCCCTGTTTATAACTTTCATTGCAAGACCTAATATTAAGCGCTGTTATTACAGTGTTGCTAATGAATGAAGTCATTTTAAGCGTACAGTATACCTAATTATTTTTGTTTCTTTGCTGTAATGTTTCAATTTGTCATTTGGTGTTCTAGGCCACTCTTGCAAATCTGACTCTCTATCCTGTTTTCTTGAGTTTTCACCTGGTCTAATAAATAACTTTTACTTGACTTCTATCTGATATTAATAGCAAAGGCCACTTGTTCTTCCTAAACATGTATTGACAAAGGAAGCACATTTTTTGAGTCTATGAGAATCTACAGCCGTGACTTCAAATTCCAGTGATTTGTGTGAGCTACAAATCCACCTTTGCAACGTAAAAGTAGTCCTTCATCTCTCTTGATCTCTCTGTTGTTGATAAATTGAGCATCACTTTGAGGAAAGCTAACAGTGGTGTAGCACACACCTGTCGTCCACAACTTTGAGAAGAAAGAGTTGATGGGCTGCAAGGTGGCCCAGAGGTGAAAATATTACAAATGTGTTCATAACTTCACTTTCCAGAGCATTGCCATTCGCTGGTATGCGATGGTTTTCTCCATGTATATTTCCCTAGCACATCATTATCATCGTGATCAGGCATGAACCCCTCGGGACGTGGCGGTCCACACGAGACGCCACCAGGTGACCCTACTTAGCGCTCGCCGCCATGCTGAGTTGCAGGCCAAGGCCATGGAGTTGAAAATCAGTCGGTGTTGTGCATGGCCACGTCAGCCGTGGCGTGGGTTTGGCTGTCGATGATCGCTCGCAGGGCTCTGGTGTGATCTGCTGAGACATCCGCCCGGGCAACTTATTCAGAAGAACCAAAGTCGTCTGGCTATTTGTCAGACACTGATGGGGTACCCTGTGGTGATGTGCTCGCTCAAGTGACGTATCCTTTACAGGCTGATCGAAGGCATCCATTTTTCCGGCTTAGTAACGCTGTCGTTGACCACATCTCTGAGCCATATAGGAGAGATATTCTTGGGTTTTTTCGGTAAAGTCACGTAGGTAAAAAATTAAAATTAATAAAAGTAAAATAAAAATAAAAATCACGACGTTTCGGAGGCAACACAAGCTTCTGTCTTCAGGTGGAACCGTCACAGCACGATAGCTGTATCAAGTAAGAGAAATTCCAAGAAAACAGTCCTCTTACTTGATACAGCTATCGTGCTGTGACGGTTCCACCTGAAGACGGAAGCTTGTGTTGCCTCCGAAACGTCGTGATTTTTATTTTATTTTACTTTTATTAATTTTAATTTTTTACCTACGTGACTTTACCGACAAAACCCAAGAATATGAATCCTTGCAGTCACGAAAGCTTCAAATCTAGAATATAGGAGTGAGTAGTATGGGAAGGTTGTACAACATTATATAGGCACATCTTAGTTACTGTGTCAATGCCTGAGTGCCAGATGCAAAACATGAATGGAATTATACAAACATCCCAATGCAGAACACTCCTTAGAAAGTATGGAGTCCCAGTAGGGCTTTGCTGGAAAAGTAAAGGACATTAAATTAGTGTATATGTTGGGACGCTGCCTTGGGGAAATGGTTGGCACGCTGGACTTGCATTCCAGAGGATGCACGTTCAATCACCCGGTATGGCAGCTAACAATGACGAAAGTTTCTTAAATCCCCCACACCTCTGTCCACCCAGCAATATAAATGGGTTCACCAGAGTCGATTGGCCGGTCGTGTATGTGAGGGTAAGGCGCGTGTTCTCAAAACTTTTCCACAACATCTGACCAGCATAGAAGAGGAAGTCAAAATACCTTCCATCAGGGTTCTCATAGCTACGTCTTGTGGATGCCCTTCCACCAGCAGTGACATTAGCAGGAATTTTCAAGGCTGCACCTTTGCCTTTTATAATGTTTACACTGTATTGGTTTTCCTGTGGAGTGGCTGTCTTAGCTCTAGGAATGTGGAATGTTTCCCATGGCTCAAAAACATGGTAATTAGCGCCACCCCATGTTCAGGTGAGGGTTATACACATTTGGTTTGTAACTTTTTGTGAATGCCTCCGGACGACAATGAATCATTTAGATTCATAACGTCTCACGGGAATTTATTTCAATATTTATCTTTATTTTAATAATGAATTTTCTTTAATTATAATCATATATAGCAGAATATTTAGGAGGCTATAACCCTACGAGTACATATCCTGGAATGCATCCGATCTCGTCACATCACCATAATTGATCGTGTATCTTGCATGACAGCGCGACGAGCATGCACAACTGTTACAGGCTGTGACGCTACTTTTTGGGCAGATGGCAGTGTAGCAAAATTAGTTGGAGAACTGTCCTATCAGAGGTCGCAACCGGGTACCCGATACCCGTACCCTACCCGATACCCGGCTACCCGTACCCGGTGCGGCCGGGTACGGGTACGGGTAGGCCGTGAGTCACTGGTGAGTAACTGTTTGTCACTCATTTCCCAACGTCTTGTCTCTTCTCACAATTCAAGTTCCTAGAATCAACCCACCCGCGCCTGCAACATGGCTTCATCCCAGAGGTCGCAATCAGGTACCCGATACCCGTACCCTACCCGTACCCGACCGGGTACGGGTAGGGTACGGGTACGGCTGGGTACGGAAACCCGTTTGCGACCTCTGCCTTCTATGCTCCCAAATCTGAGCTCCCCACCTTTACAAACCTGGCCAGGATAGTGGTGAAATATGGCCAAATAACCCCCACGTCCCACGCCACAGTGTGCAGAGGCCCTCACCCAGCAGTGGATTGACAAAAGGGTTGCACATGTAAATGTGAGATGTTCCATGTAACATTTTTGAACGTTTATGATTTTTTCTTCTTAAATTTTTGTGCCTCTCTGACATTAAAACGTTAACAGTATAATATGCATTTTTGGCAATTGTGCTGACACACATCTTGTAAAAGAGAAATGGAATCAGAAAATATGAGTTTCATTGATTTATTATTATACAATCCCAGGAGTTCTGAAAAAATAAAACTAAACATGCATTTGTGAAAGCTTTATTTCTATGGCGATGGATGGACCCTGTGGTTAGTCCGCCTTTCACCAAATCACCCGCAATGCACCCCATCTCATATTTCTGAAGCTCGTCAGGGTTGAGCGTGGATAGTGCTTGGGTGAATGGATAGTACTTATAACATTGGTGATGTTTCACGGCCAGGCTAGCGTGGGGAAAAGGCATGGGCGGGCTGCCAGTCAGTGGCGGGCAGCAGAGGGCAGTCGGGAGGCCGTCGTCCATCGACATCATCAATCACGTGATGAAACGGAAGGGTTTTCAAAACCCATTCCCATCAATTTTCGTGTTCGGCTTACTGTGTTTCATCGTCCAATGCAAGAAACAATAATAAATGTACTCGTGGAAATGTATTTGTTGAAACATTTGTAAATAATTATGAAATCATATTTTCTTTAAATGTTATGTTAGATGATGAAATCCATTGACAACTTTGCATGCACACAATTTGTAACCTTGGCAGGAGCTCAAACGCACGTGGCTTGAGTAAAATGCACTTGGCCATGACTTTTGGAAAGTTACGTCATCACATTGATCAAGTTATGACGTCAGAGCTAAAGCCACGGGCAACAGGCACCTCTCTGATCCGCGTCGGTGTGACGTAATGACGTAAACCGCGTTTACAGCCACGCCCTGTGTTTGCGTCATCACGTTGAGGTTAAGCCACGCCTTTACGGTATCACCCTCACGATCGGCTGCAAAACGTCATGACGTAGACCGCTTACGTCATCGCGTCGATGCCAAGCCACCCAAACCTCCGTGCGTCCCGTTCACGACGGCTGAGTGGACACGACGTCATTTCTGTCCAATCACAACGCACGTCTGGCATTCACACGACGTCATCTCGCGGTACAAGTAGGACCCTCCCACCCACCCGCGTGCAGCAAGTCCGTGCGCTCTTGCCACCCTCCACCCTCCACGGTCCACACGCGTGTGCCCTCCTCAGTCTCTATCACCATCGCGTCTCTGTCGGTCTCACGCAACCGCAACGCGAAGCGACCAACCAAATGGCGGCGCTGCGCAAAGGATTCACGGCCTCGGCTCTGGGGCGACTGCCCCTGCTCAAGGTCGCCCCGGCCGCAGCAGCCAGGGCGAGGTGAGGACCGGGACCCGCTTCGCCGCGGTCGCTGTGAAAATCGTTGCGATGTGGACGAGTTTTTGTCCAACCACCACCCCCGTGATTTGCTCGCGTAACGATGTCACTTGGGGCCCGTTGTCAATCCACTGCTGGATGGAGAGGGCCCTCCCGAGGCCTCAAGGTCGTTGCTGGGCCAGGCTTGGGCACGCTGCTGCAGCGCCGATCGGGCAATTTGTTAGAGCCCAGGGCTGGTGCTTGGGGTCGTTAACGTCGCATTAAGGGTCACAATGAGACGTAGGAGACACCACCGTATTAATGTATATACAAGGACTGCGATGCAATAATGTGAATAGGAACCATAACGCTGTAAAGACAAGTGAATGCCACAATATCGTTCAATAATACAAATTTTGTTCCTGAGTAGTAAGTGTTATTTCGTAATTGCTTATGCCTAAAAAGTATAGAAAACGGATATTATTCCCTACAAACTTTACTTTTGTGACCAGGACAGTGATATTTTGAAATGTACCTATTTTCAATGAGAAAACGGGCGAATTTGTGTCTTTTCGTTCACATAAAGTCTGAAAAAACAACATGAATTAAAATTAACATGTATTTATACTAAAGTAATACACAAATAACTACAAGAGATTTAAAAGTGAGTAGTTTTTCGAGATTTACGATTATACTGTAAATCACTTTAATGAATCGGCCCCCAAATGTAGTCTCCCATCATGTTCTCGTGATACTGTCCTTGGTAGCGACGTTCAAAGTCCAGTATATCCTGGTGGAAGCGCTCGCCTTGCTCCTCTGAGTACGCTCCCATGTTCTCCTTGAATTTATCAAGATGAGCATCAAGGATATGGACTTTGAAGGACATCATACAGCCCATTGTGTCGCAATTCTTCACCAGAGTCTCAACCAGCTCCACATAGTTTTCGACCTTGTGATTGCCCAGGAAGCCACGAACGACTGCGACAAAGCTGTTCCAAGCCGCTTTCTCCTTACTAGTAAGCTTCTTGGGGAATTCATTGCACTCCAGGATCTTCTTTATCTGTGGTCCGACGAAGACACCGGCTTTGACCTTTGCCTAAGACAGCTTAGGGAAGAAGTCTTGAAGGTACTTGAAGGCTCCCGACTCTTTATCTGCAGCTCTGACAAACTGTTTAATAAGGCCCAATTTGATGTGCAGTGGTGGTATCAGCACCTTCCGGGGGTCCACCAGTGGCTCCCACTTGACGTGGTTCCTCCCCACAGAGAACTCGGTCCGCTGTGGCCAGTCCCGCCTGTGGTAGTGCGCCTTGGTGTCCCTGCTGTCTCAAAGGCAAAGATAGCAGGGAAACTTGGTAGAAGCGCCTTGGAGACCCATCAGGAATGCCACCATTTTGAAGTCTCCCATGACCTCCCAGCCGGTACTCATCATACTTCAAGGCGTCCAGCAAGGTCTTGATGCTGTTGTAATCCTCTTTGAGGTGCACCGAGTGTGCCAGGGGAAGAGATGGGTACTTGTTACCATTATGGAGCAGCACTGCTTTGAGGCTCTTGGATGAGCTGTCAATGAAGAGGCGCCACTCATTCTGGTTACAGGCGATTCCGATTGCCTCTAACAGACTGGCCACATTGTGGCAGAAGCAGAGCCCATCTTGACGGGTGAAGAAACTGCTAAAAGGTTGGTGACGCTTCCCCTGATCTGCGACTTGCACACTTTTATTCAACAAGTTCCACTGCTTGAGCCTAGATGTCAAAAGCTCGGCATTGGACTTGGTGAGACCAATATCTCCGATCAAGTCGTTGAGGTCTTTTTGGTTGGCGAAGTATGGGTTTCTCTCCTCAGCTCCACCTCTGAAATTGTCATCTGGATCTACAACGTCTTCCTCACCCTCTGACTTGCTGCTCTCTTCTTAAGACGGCCGCTCTCTTTCCGGAGGAGTGGTTACAGGGAGCTCATGGCAGTGTGGCACCGGGGCAATGGATGAAGGAAGGTCCGGATACGTGATAGCAGGTGCATTCTTGCCAGTCTGACGTTTGGAAGGGTCCATTATGGATAAGTAGCTGTTGCTTGAGTGGTCAGTGGGTTCCTGCCAAATTCTTGGGATAGCGAACTTCATGGCTCTCTTTTCCCCTCTGTACCATCCGATAAAAATACAATTATTTCACCCATGACTAATGTTTAAGAGATTCTCGCAACATTTTTCATATATACTAGATTTTTTCAAGAACATTGAAAATTGTAATTTTGAAATTTTAAACTTGTACAATATTTTTTTTACTAATTTTATAACATTAAATTGTTCATCTTACCTTCCAGAGTTTTTTTGCATTGCTCGCAGGTGAATTGAGATGCCCAGTATTTGTCTTGATCCCTGATAGGCATGCCGAAATATGCCTTGTAGGCGTCGCACATCTTAGCAGATGCTTGTCGAGTACTTTTTCAATCGTGTCTTGATTAATTGGCTGCAGACAGAGCAAAATGCATCTGCCGGATGCTTGCAGCCTCTTGACGCCATCTCAGAAAAATACAGATATGTATCCACTTAGGCAGCTGGAACTAAATTGAACTGGTGGGCTTAAGGCCTTTGTATTTATACTACTATTTATATTACTGGAAAGTTCTAGAATGTTCTAGAAGTTACTCCGAGTTTAGTCAGCACTGAATATATCTGGAATGTTCTGGAAAATAGGTAAATTTCTAAATATCACTGTCCTGGTCACAAAAGCAAAGTTTGTGGTGAATAATATCAATTTTCTGTACTTTTGAGGCATAAGCAATTAGGAAATAACACTTACTACACAGAAACTAAAAAATTGTTACACAGTGGAATACAGCACCATGTACTGTAGTGTACGGTACAGGGATTACCATAATCCTTATGCCGTACACTACAGTACATACAGAGGGACCACTGTACAGGAAACGACCTATATCGCTCTAGAGGACTGCTTGAGCCCACCATACGGTAAATACACAGTATAACACGTGCCACAATACAACACGGGGATAATGCAGCTCCCATACAGGGACCACATCAGTAGGGCATTCATTATAACTGAATACCCTATTGATATTCGTGTACAATTACCATGCACCGTTCTGAATGCACTAGTGAACTGGCGTGCACATTCGTACAATAAACATGAAAACTACAGTTATATTTGCTCTAGTTGGCTCGTGTGGACTTGCCATCTAAATGTCCAACTGACCCAGTATTGTAATACCGAGAGCATATGGTAAACTTTTATTCCATGCACTATACGCATTTTAATGCATATACATTTGGTTTAAAATATAGCGCAGTTTCTGCTTGCTTAGGGGTGACCTCGTTTTGCCTGCCAATAAATGCAACGTGGTCACCTTGCCAGTGCTGCTAATGCGATTTCATAGACTGAGCAAATCTTCGGATGTGCAATGTGGGTTTATTCAAACCAGGCTGGGCGTTTTTTTTCCTGTTTAACTATTATCCAAGTCGGTACACAATGGTGCTATTGATTGTTTATTACACAATTGGTTGTTTATGGTAAGATTACCAATTCAGCATTGATGTTCAGTAAAAAATGGGGAGGCCGAGGCTGAATGATACAGACGTGTAGTATTGCATTACACAAACGTGTCCTTGAACAAGATAGAAGCGTTTAAAAATAAAACCAAGCATTGACAACGAGCCCCCATCAACCCAACATATTTTGCATTTCGTAACGGTCATTAACCTTCTTTTAAACTCAGTGATAAGGAAGATTGACAATGTGGTAACTTTCAATTTAAAGCTTTCGTGACTGCAGGCATTCATATTCTTGGTTGTTTCGGTAAAGTCACGTAGAAGGGAAATAATAAAATAATGAAATAGTAAAACAAAAATTGTATTCTTTTATTATTTCCCTTATGTGACTTTACCGAAAGAACCAAGAATATGAATGTGGTAACTGTACAAGAGCACCCACATAGTCAACTTATAACTTGATTACAGTATTTATTACGTACATAAATATGCAAATTTGTATTGTGCAATTAATATGTGTAGATAATTAAATATACCAGCGCTTTAATTAAATTGTGATTTTCCCACACCAGGTTTACACCACTTAAGCAGATTGTTTGACGAAAGCACATTGTTAACGTGTGCATGTTCCTTAAAATTCAGTTATGGATAAAAAAAAAATGCGTATTCAATTGCCCAGCGTCATCCATATGTGAGCACTCTGGTAATGAAAACAGCACCATTTTCTGTGGGGAATATGAAGGTCATGTTAATAATAATCCTTCCCCCCCCACCCCCCTCCGTCTTAGTAACATGGCATTTTCAACAGTGTCTCTGGACCATTATTCTAGATGAGAACCACACCCACCAGCCCATTTGGACAGCACGACACCCTATCACTGATAAGTCACGATGATATTATATGGGCAACGAAAATGGCATCAAAAGAGATCATCGCAACATGTTAAGCTAAAATAGGGCGGCACGTATGATTAGATGCCTTTTCTTGCTACTAGAGTTGTCGCTCATTCATTCCTAGACCCTTGAGGACTCGGTTTAACCGGTCTTTTTTCATCTCTTCCACACTTGTGTTCAACTGCACTTACTGCGTGACTTTGGAATTCCCTCGCATCTCTTTATTCCAAGTTCTTATAACCTTCGTGCAGTCAAGCTAACGTACTCGGTTGTGTCTTTTTTTGGGTAGCTGGCCACTTTGCGTTGTTGCACCTTTTGTGCCTGTACTCTGCAACCGTTATTTAAAAGGGGGGGGGGGGGGGTCAAAACAAATATCTAGCCAATCTTCTTTGGTTTTGTGGCAAGAGTAGCTAGGCATCGAATTTGCTGCAATCGTGCAAAGTGGTCAGTCAGCCTGGGCGGCACGCGCCAGGCACTTGGGGAGCTCTTGCACCGACCTGGAAGAGGTGGCCGTGACGCGGGCAAGTGTGACCGCGTGTTGAGTACCGTGACAGAGGAGACTTTCCGGCGACCTTGAAGGAGGTTTTTTGTTTGTTTGTTTGCTGCAGCTATTTTCATACAAACGTCTCCACGCGCCCTTAGCCTGCGTGGTGTGGTACTTTACGTCGCCTTCGTGTTATAGATGCAGAGCAACAATAATTTTTCACAATTGGAACCTCATTTGCCAGAAGAAAAAATATGATAATTGTATTTTTTACCCTTTTATCTGGAAACAAAACTGACACCTTTTTTTACAAGGAGTCATGTTTGCATAGACCACAATGCCTGCAGTCATAATGCAAACAAAACATAACTCTGATAATGTATGCACTGTCCATTATCAGAGTTATGTTTTTGTTTGCATTATGACTGCAGGTATTGTGGTCTATGCAAACATGACTCTTTGTAAAAAAGGTGTCAGTTTTGTTGCCAGATAAAAGGG
This sequence comes from Lampetra planeri, assembly GCF_965212315.1. NCBI lineage: Eukaryota > Metazoa > Chordata > Hyperoartia > Petromyzontiformes > Petromyzontidae > Lampetra > Lampetra planeri. The sequence continues at coordinate 4,865,551 of NC_136123.1, forward strand.
TAAAAAACCAATTATCAATAATTTTTCAATTCAGGTGGTTGAGTCGGATGGTTTATCAGGAGTAGCGGAGTATATCGATGCTACGCGCACAAATAAATTACGAACAAAAAAGATGATCACAACATGTTAAGCTAAGGTGGGGGCAATCGAGATGGCTGATGTAGAGCAACAATGTTACATTCAGGCGCTTGAGTCAAATAATTGCGTCGGGAGTAGTGTTGTGCGTCGTTGTTATGATGCCTCCTTCGGATTTGTGAATGGGGCATTGAGTCGTTATATATTCCATGGGCTTCTGGGTGACCACAATAGCACTCGGGAGAGTTTTTTTTGCATCAAGTATCCACCACATGGGCTGCCATTGTTAGTGTGGATGCAGTTTAGGATTTCCCATAAGCTTTGCGAAAGATTGCAGCTAGGGATGGTACTTGTACAATAGTAATACATTTCAATTGCTTCCATGATAGTGGAGGAGAGGTGGATAATTGAAAGACATACTGCTTATTTATTTTCCCTATTTATAGTGATGCGAATTAGGTTATAGAGCACAAACGTGAACATAGTATGATATAGTAGGAAAAAACTACTTTTTCCAATTTTTAAAATGTTATCTCTCCAAGGATCAGCCCACCCTGTGTATCATTTTATATATTGCTTCATGTTTCTAATTTCGCCCGTGAGTGATGTTTCCTGGTAGGAAATCACCTTTGAGAAAGCTGAATTGAATTGAATAATCGATTTAAAAATGTATTTTACAGACTATGGACCCCAAATAGCTCTCAGCCTCATTATTCGGATTCGGCATGCTGTACTGTATTTGCCCCAAGGGCGTAGTGATGCAGAGAGATGCATAACGCGTCCTCAAATGTCGGCATTGTGTTTGATCGTTTTTAATTGAATGTTGGCGTTTTTCAGGTGAAAATGTGTCACACTTTACAGCACCATAAATACCAGTGTTGTATTTAAAATGGTGATTTAATGTTTTGTCCCACGACACACCTTTTTTTTTGTCTCACGACAGATTTTATTTACATTGTTACCCATCCTGCCATGATAAAAAGTTATTTAATCAAATTAAGCATTTTTTTTGCTCTTTTTTTTTTACAATTATATTACATTAAGGAATGAATTAATCATACAGCTAGCAGTGCATCATCCTGTCTGAGAACAGCTGCAGAAAGATGTCACCTTAATACTTGTGAAGTTGTTTCTATTGACCTATATGCACACTTGAAACTTTCCTTTTAATATCCTGCAGAAATGTGCTGTGTTCATTAGATAAATGTGTTAAGTCTCCGAGCGAATACAGGCTAAAGTAAATAACTATTTAATATAGTTTTGTTTTTTGCCATCCTTAGTCGCCAGGCTAAGACCATCAACTGGCTACACGTGACAACCTAGTTTAATCATGCCTAGTGACTCCGATTTAACACTGGAATCATAACTGTGTGGCTCAAGAGCTCTTAACTTCTGAATCCATTAGGCCACCTCAAGTGATAGAATGTTGATTGAATGTGTGCTGCCCAGCTCATGGTGGGCAAATGTGGAGATGGGACCCCCCGACCCTATCCTGGGAGTGACGGAGGCCTTCAAGCGCGACACCAACCCCAAGAAGATCAATCTGGGTGTCGGCGCCTACCGTGACGACAATGGCAAACCATTTGTCCTGCCGTCGGTCCGAAAGGTGGGTATTTCTTAAATATTGTTCTGCCTTATTTTGAAATTTGCAACAGAAGCCACAATATTGCTGTTTTGTGGCCTTTCATAGTTTTCAGAATACTACGCCTGCTTTGATTTGTAGGCTCGTCACCTATTCAGCCAAGCCATTAGTGCCCTTCGCCAAAGTGTAAATCAGGGCTGAGGGTAGCACTTTCCAATGCAACAAAAGCCAGATTTGCAGCTCTGTGGGAATTTCCGTGCCAAGTCGTTGTAATACAATAAGTTGCCAAATTGTTAACCTTATGGCCATCTGAGAGCTAGGAATCCATTAGTCCTATAGATTCTGCTTTGTTTATCATAATGGGACACACACAGATTTGTATAAATTTCCATATGCAATGATTTGTCAAATTACTTATTTTTGTACTCTTCAGCACCAGACTAAAAGCTGTAAAGCCTCTAGGCAGGTATGTCCACAGTCTTGTTTTCGATTCTTCAGTGGATTATGCAAATGGGGGTGTTTGAAAAATGGTTTCTACGAATACATAACAAACGTCATCTTGATTTTCAGTAGTTAACAATTACAAAATTGTCCCTGTGGCATATGAGCCCTTGAATTTCTCGGGTGACTTTTGTTATCTGTTCTGCACTTTGGATCCACAACTAAAATGGTGCTGGTAACTGGCAGACATTGTCTTCTGTTTCCAATTACAGCCCTTTTACAGACTAAAATATGAACCTTTTGGCGGGACTCCAGGGTCCAGATTAAATGATCAAAATCGTAATTTACTTATTTTTGGCGACTCCGTCCCACCACGCACATAAACACCGCAACCCACCTGGCACGGATCATTCTGTTGTCATGCCGTCCAAGCACAGCGAGGACGAATGCGCAGAAGAGCTGAACAAGCGAATGCAAAGGTTCCACATCACGTCCTTGCTGATGATGATCTTGACGCCATCAACGAGAATGCCAACACGTGGGAGGTTGAGGACAGCTTTCCCTGCTCTCATCGTCGGCCTCGACAGTACTTTGTTGAGCCCAACATCACCTGGACCGAGCTTTATCGCCTATACAAGGCCAAGTTGGATGCTGTCAAGGGGAGTCGAGTCGTGTCTTATTCGCGATGGATTCAATACATTCACATGTTCTATCCTGGACTGCGCTTGACAAGCACCACGGAAGACGTTTGTGACTGCTGCGTTTGCCTCGACATCCAGCTCGCGTGCGAGGATCTTCCAGCAAATGAACGCGAGCGCCTACTAGAGAAGAATTTCCATCTCGATGCGGGCGTCGGCTAGCGCCGGATGGTGTCCACTTTCGTCAAGGAGTACGTCAAGCAGCATGCTTCTGATCAGAACGTTCCCGTCAACCTCATTCCGGACCACTATGACGACGCCGAACCCGACGTCAATTCTGCCCACGAGTCGAGCCGCCTGCCGACGATTCAGAGTGTGGACTTTGGCGGTAGCTTCGCCATGTCACACTATGGTCACATGCCACCGTCGGCCGATTACTTAATTCAAACCTGATGGTGCAGAATTTCGTGCTGGCGGACATCGTGAGCGGTGTCAGCAATGTGATCTTCTACAACGAGTGCGCGGACGCATTGTGCAGTCTCCCATTTCACGTACCACATGCGGCTGCTCGCCAAGAACCCGGGCGCGATGCCCAAGACCAAGACCCTGGTGATGATTCTGGACAACTGCATTGGCCAGAACATGTCTCAAGTTGTGTTCATGTTCTTTGCGCTGCTGTCGCTCTTGTTCTACCGCAAGATCGTTCTGTTGTACTTCATACCGGGGCACTCGCACAACCAAGCCGATCGAGTTGTTGCATGGTGTCGCAGTTCGATGAAGGCCTAGAACCTCTACACGCCGTCGCATATTGCCGATACTGTCAACCTGATCAGCAGTGTCGAGGCAACATTTATCGATCATCAGGATGCCCAACGCCCTTTTTACATAGGCTGGGACAGTCTATTGAAGAAGCACTTAAAGTCGATGCTGCCCCGATACACGTACAAACTACGGCTTTGAGGTCGATGGAGTGCTCGGCATGAGCCACCTGAGCTCGACTCCGGACAACGAGGTCACCTACGTCCCGCTGATCGTGCCGGAGAACGTCGATATCGTTCGGCGATCCATTCCACGGGATCTTTTTGGCGCCAACGTCAACACAATCGAGAAGGAGACGTTCAAGTCGATCCGATTGCCGACGGCTCCTGTCAGCAGCCTAGCAACCAAGACGCTGGCCTCGCTATCGAACAACAACTTCTCAATTCCACCCGAACACCTGCCGTACTATCCGGCTGTCCCGAGCGAGATCGGCTCGCAGATCGACGACGATCCGATGCCTGAAGGAGGCCCCACTCGCGCGACGAAACGAAAGCGTGCCACCATTGCCGCGATGGTGGAGCCGGCCGCTGAGACCGGTCCAGCAGCCAAGCCGAAATCTGATCACCCCTGGAAGAAGGTCGCCGTTGACACAGGCCAGAAATAAATCCTCGTTCTTCACCAAGCACCTGTCGTCGCCAAAATTGCCGTAGACATGGAACAAAACCTTGATTAGCGCATCGTGTAGAGGTCATCGAGAGGAATAGATTGCCGTATCCGTTCGCCTTCAACAGACATAAAGACGTCGCAACGCAGTTTATGCGAGAGCCGGGGGCGTATGGGACCCCGGGGTCCCGCTATAAGGTTCATATGAACAACATGCCACGGGTCACATGTTTATTCTATGATTTCAGAAAAAACTAGCCAGACTTGTTATTAGGGAACCTTCAGACTCCCAAGTTCAAGTCTTATGGTTTTTTATCCGGTAATGTAGAGTGGCGGATGCTGCCACATTACTTGCAATCCATATTTCGCCGATTCGATTCAATCGCCGGCAAGGCAGCTGAAACGATCTGAAAGTTACTCTCCACACAGTAGTATAAATGTTTACGCCACATTTAATTTACCTGTGGGTCACATCTGGTGGGCTAAAGTGTGGCTACTCTGACCTCTTCCACGATGTGGCCGTTATGGAATAGTAGGCCAAATACCTCCCTGGGGGGCTTCAGAGCATCCTCTCTATCACCCGAATGTAGACTGGCCTTAAATGTTGTTGAAGTTAGGGCCTGTGACCTTGGCATTGCAAGGGCAAACGTGTGATTAAAGTTTTTAAGTGCCACATGAGAAAGGGATAATCTCACATGTTCAATCGTGAGAGAAGTAAAAGCAGCTGTAAGTGCGAACAATTAAATTCCGTTATTCTTACAATGTGTCTTTGCCCAAAAGCTTACTTTTGTATTTACAAAATAACATTATTTTGAGACTTCCCCGTCCTTTCATATGGCTTATGTAGAGCAACCAGTAGAAATTAATTGTAAAATTTGTCTGGATGTTGGTGAATTCCAAATACTTCGCCTTCAAAAATGTTTTTCCCCCTCTTAATTTCACAACGTGTTTACGTTAATACCACATGGTGTGTGCACAACATTTACATGCAACAAGTGTCACTGTCTTTTCACAACCTTGGTGTTTGTCCTAAAATGACCTACAAGAGTAGTTATTATTTATTGCCTGGCAGACTACAAGATATATATTGATAGACCAAGATAGCGCATGCAGATTAAATATCCAATTGCATTTACTTGAGCAGGAAAAAAGGGCTAACATATGTGGCTTTTTACAATCGCCGTACATGTAGTCAATAGCAGCTTAGCGAGATCAGCGTTTGCTAAGGCTGTTATGTAATGTACAGTCCTTCGTTATTCCGCTGCTGGATAAAGGCCTTAAGGCGATTGTTTGACTATACTTCGCCACACTGGTCAGTGTGAATTAAGCTGAGGAGTATATAGACCTGGCTGCGTAGTACAGTACACAATAGATATTTGCCTTCTGCTATCCACGATGTAGCATAGGAGTAAGGCACTTTTTTATTTCCAATTATTTATTCGTTTTAACACATTATTTAATTGGTTAGCACATCTATGATACTCTGTTGCACATCAACGTTAACTGTTACAAGTTCCTGTATAATTAGGTCACTGGGATATATTCTTGATAGTCGTCCTGAAATCCATCAGGTTATAAGAACCCCTTAAAAAGCCTCTTTCTCTGGGGCGGACAATTATGGGCTCATCTTCAACCTTCTTCAAGTCATTACCATGAGCCTTAGTCCTTGACATAGTTTGCAGGCAGTGTTTGTGGTTGGCTGTAAGATAAACTGCTGGATCCCTGAAGTTAAATATTATCTTCTTGGTTCTTTCGGTAAAGTCACGTAGAATGGAAACAATAAAATAATAAAAATAAAACATAATAAAATACAATTCTCACGACGTTTCGGCCACAACGCAAGCAGCATAATTTTATTATGTTTTATTTTTATTATTTTATTGTTTTCATTCTACGTGACTTTACCGAAAGAACCAAGAAGATGAATCCCTGCAGTCACGAAAGCTTTAAATCGAAATTTAAATATGAGCTGTAAAAAAAAAATATACACATAGTGCTATTGAAAAAAAAAATCCCCAATTTTTATCCCAACTGTGCTGTTGGCATTGTCATGAGATAAAGATTGAACTGAGATCCCTCGCAGAACAGTACAGCCCTGCGTGTGTTCCAAGAATGGCCCATGAAAATGAATATTGCAGAGGCATTGACACAGTAACTAAGATCTGCCTATATAATGTTGTACAACCTTCCCATACTACTCCTATATTCTAGATTTGAAGCTTTCGTGACTGCAAGGATTCATATTCTTAGGTTTTTTCGGTAAAGTCACGTAGGTAAAACATTAAAATTAATAAAAGTAAAATAAAAAATAAAAATCACGACGTTTCGGAGACAACACAAGCTTCCGTCTTCAGGTGGAACCGTCACAGCCACGACAGCTGTATCAAGTAAATGAGAGATTACAAGAGCTACCACTCCGTATATATAATGGTTGGAGAGGGGGAAGGGCCAAGTACGGCACACTTTTTATTAATATGGTAAGGTGAGGCTTAAGAGGCTGAGCCTTCAAAGTATAACTGCCATCAGTAAAGCGATTCAAGTATTCAGAACCGTATTGAGTTGTGTCATACTGGTATCCTCAAAGGTGTGGATTGCATGTACAAAAGCTCTCAGCCTTAACCAGTCGAGCTCAAAATAACTGAATGATTGGACATGTTGTCATTGAGACCACCAACTCAACAGCTGAGAAAACATGGCCATCCCAACCAAATGGCCACATGTTCAGTTCTTTCGAGCTGGTGGTCTGGATAAGGCTGAGGGCTTTCGTACACATATAATACACACCTTTGTGTGTATATGTTGTTAAATCTCTGTTTCTAGTTTGCATTTTTTCAAGTTGTGATGGGTTCTCATAATTTACATATTTGAATGCTTGTATACTCCACAGGCTGAGGCCATCCTGGATGGGAAGAAGCAGGACAAGGAGTACCTGCCCATCGGGGGCCTCGCCGAATTCACCAAGGCCTCTGCGGAGTTGGCCCTGGGGCAGGACAGCGAGGTCATCAAGAGTGGCCGAGTAAGGCGTCACCCTTCCCTTGATGGGACACAACCGCGACGGTTCCGGTGCTGTGATTCAAGCCTGGAATTTTGTTGTTGTTCAATGAGTGAGAACAAAGTTTACAATGCACTAATAGGGTTTTTCCCCTTTTTTCTGGCAACAAAACTGACACCTTTTGCAAGGGATCATGCTTACGTTAACCACAATACTTGCAGTCAAATGCAAACAAAAAACAATACTCTGATAATGTATGCATTGTCTTTGAAACTGATTGGTCCACACCAGAGACAGCTTTCTTTAGAGCCTAGTCTCATATGGTGTTCGACCAGATGACGCCAGAAAAAAAGGGGAAAAACCCTATTAGTATATTTTGGTACTGGCAAAGGAGGTCCCATGATGATGATAAAGTTTACAATGGTTTAGAAACCCCCCCCTCCAAGCAGTAGATGTATCATGCAGCCCATATTATAATACCTGCTGTCTTAGTTTAATGTTATTCTTATCGCTCCGTAATATTCGGCCCCCAAGCAAATGTATTTTTAGATGCGCATGCTAACATTCCTTATCATATACATTTGAATTAAAACAATTCTCTGTTTTTGTTCCTAAGCAAGTATCTTGACTGTTGATCTCTTCACAGTACATCACAGTTCAGTGCATCTCTGGGACTGGCAGCCTGCGTGTGGGCGGAGTATTCATGGTGAGTTCACGTAGCCAAGTAAGCTCGGTTTAAGGCAGGGTTTCCTAAAGTCTAGTCATTGCGACTCACTACAGTACACCTATATTTAGCAAGCTGCTCCATTCACTTGCAAATAACGTCCGATTAGCACAGTTAGCTACGTACAGTGCGAAATAAGTTCTTCATACATACAAGTCATTTACATCTTGCACGCACCATATGATTGATAAACTCATCCCACGTGATGTAGAGAATGTAGATTTTTTTTTTTTTTAGAAATCTTTGCATTTGGCCTCGGCTAAATTTTCTATTTAAATGGAGAAATTGGAACACGTGGCAAAGAGGATCGTGTGGTAATTTGCGAAGACAGGAGTTTGAGAAACCCTGGTATATGGTGTTCTTTAGCTCCGTTAACGCCCATGTTCCACAAGCTGACTCGTCGCCAATGTCCGGGTGCAGTCGCGCTTCCACCAGGCCAGCCACGACATGTTCCTGCCCAAGCCATCGTGGGGGAACCACACACCCATCTTCCGTGACAGCGGCTTGCAGCTCAAGGCGTACCGCTACTACGACCCTAGCACCTGCGGATTTGACTTTTCTGGGGCACTTGATGACATCTCGGTGAGTGTGTTCTCATTGGTTGCGTGGAAACGCGTACTATTTATCTGCTTGCAACATATGTTCCTCTCTTATTCGTTCACTTATGGATGGGGCACGTCCTATAAGACGGGTAGGGAATCGTTTTAATTACTAAGGGCCAAGTAGAATATTTAACGTCCTTTGGCAACATGGACACTTTACAGCTTCATGTTTGTTGTTCAATAATAATGCAACAAAAATATTACGGCTCACCTTTCCAGCACTGATTTCCTCCGGCTAACGCATTGATCTTGAGTCGTAATTCCCAAGTAGACACGCGTGCTGAGATGGCCGTAGTGACGGATAAATATTGTTTGCGGGACATTTGGAAGTGGTAGACCCTTTGGCCACGAGCTGTATGAAGTGAAATCGTGGACCGTATTTAACCCCTCGGGCTGGGGGTTCCCCCACCCCTACTTATAAGGTAATCGTGTGTAGCAAGAGCTTTTTGTTATTAAGTATATTTCAAATGTGAAACATGGCATGCAGACAATCCTTAAGTGTTACATGACAAACATTTAATGACCCAACATGAACCCTGGTTATGTTATTCTACTAAGTTTCTATTTATAAGCCCTGTCACATTCCACTAAATCATCTGGGCGTCAGTGCAAAAATAGTTGACCTAACTGCTGTGCACACACCCATGGCATTCTGGTATCTGGTTTTGCTGTTCATAGCACATACAGGTACAAGAATGATAGTTGAGAAGTGACGAGCTAGTGTCCAGTGTTTCTTTGCACTTAAACCATTTATGAAGCCCATCGAGTGTGGAACACTTTTGTAGGCATATGGGTTTCCAGTACTGTGTTTGCTGTGCTTATTACTTGGCTTTATTCATATACATGCGATGATTTGAGATTTGATACATTTCCATGATTCAAGGTCACGAGTCGATTGAGATAAGTTTGAGGGGCATTTGTGATGCATTCGGTGTCTGTAATAGCAGTAGGGTTTACATGAACCAACGACAAACAATAGCTATGAATAACATATAATTGTTTGCACATGGTTAGATGCTTGCTTTCTTAATCGATTAAACAATGCATCGTTGCATGCCTCTTAGCCATGTCCTCATTGGAAATAAGACTGGTGTTATTTTTATTAAACTACTGAGACTATATAATTGGGAACGATTATACCGCAGACGACGCCTTGTGCGGAGCCTCCAGGAAATGCTTGCCATCATCGTGTGACCTCCCTTTCTGTTTGTCAAAGACCGCGGTTAATCCTTTACCTCTCTCGTTCGGCAGAAAATCCCGGAGAAGAGCATCATCCTGTTCCACGCGTGCGCGCACAATCCCACGGGCGTGGATCCCAAACCCGAGCAGTGGAAGGAAATTGCTGCCGTCGTGAAGGTGAGCCGCCATCAGATGAGCTGTTGGTGCAGCGAGACCAATTAAAAAGGTGCCGGGGTGAGTGAAGAATGCAACGGAGCAATGGTTCTCAATGTTTCTGGTATGGCAGGGGTCCTCAAATCGAGTCCACTGGTTCCTGCGTCCCTCGCCCCAGGCCCCACACTCGTTTCAACGTTTCGTTTTTTATCACAACGTGCCGCTGGCGTTCTCTGCGCACACGTGGAATTTCTCCTACACAGTCTCCATGCCGTTGTAGCCGGACAGTTGCCGCCAGCCTTTCGTTAAAACTAAACTTTATTTTGCCAGGAGAGACCCACTGAGCATTATAGCGCTTATTCATAAGCGAACCGGCTGCGCAGAAAAATCCATGCGACTGTGGGGAGAACATGCAGATCCCAAATATACAGGCGTCAGCGTTGGGATCGAACGCACAACCTCCTGTATATACCAGGTGAGGTAGTTAACATCTTGCCACCGTGATGATAATGAGAGAGGAGAGAGACATGAAAACTCCAAATATGCAGGTGCCAATCGGGATCGAGCCCACGACTTCCTGCATACCAGGTGAGGTAGTTAACATCTCGCCACCAATGCTCAAATCCCATGGAACCTATAACAAAAAAGTAAAAAAAATTAACCCGTAAAAACAAAGTTTTTCACGATAAATCCTTTATATGCGTGGCATCGGGGCGGCTAGAGTCCTCTCGTCCTCTGGCTTGAGATGGCTGCCACCTATGGGTCAGATGATTGTGTGCCAGCATTAACCAATTGGTAAATAAATATTTAAAAAAAATTCCCTAAACAGTGTAACATTTTGGAAAAAACATTTCACGAAAATTCATTGTCACGCACAACGAGTCTGTGTGGAAAATGTCAGCTCGATTTGATCACGGGAAATGGGTTAAAAAACGACCGAAAGTTTTGCACGGTCCTAAGCAAGCAAGCGAACTTAATATAAAGGATTTAATAAGCTGTTGAGAGGCATTCTCAGGTGCTAATGGAAAGTAATTTGCTCCTGAGATGGAATTATCACATTATTTTCAACAATCAACAGAAAATATCGAAAGCAAATTGTGTGCCGTTAAACTAACGCATGGAAGCACTTGGTGGTTGATTGTTTTTTTCTACATGGGGGGATTTTTTTATGTTTATTATAAATGTAAAGCAGTGTCAACAAGACTATCGGGTGAAAATTACGCACTTCGGTTCATAATGTTAAGCTATTTTTGACTCCCCAGTTATGACGTAGATATTCATTAATTTATTGTTTTGGGCATGTGAATCCCTCCGTTCATACTGCATAATATATTACTAAAGGTCGAAATATCTTGTTACATGTGCTTTTTATTGAGTTAACAGAGTACATGATAGCGCTGATAAAAAAAATTGTCAAACTATAAGTATAGGGGAGGATTTAAATTTATATCACAGAAGATGAAACGTGGCTTTAAGCATTAAAAGGCCAGATGCTAATAGAGCAAATAAACTGCAGTTCTTTGCAATCTATTCAGTCAACTAACACGCACATTTATTATGACAGTGAATATTCTGCAAGTCTCTTATGTGTGAAAATTGCTTTTGTGAAAGTGTGCATGTGACATTCCCACTCGTAAACAGCTTTCACTGCATTAATGCCTTCGCGCACGCTGGGCCTTTGACGTCACCGTCTGCAGTCATGAACGACATGGTCATGATGACAGAAAATCCTTTCTCATTTGCACTCGCAGCTTGAAAAATCTGTCCGTGCCTCCTGTCGGCATGATCAAATAAAGCCATAGTTTTACAATAATATTTACAGCAGTTGGAATTCGTGCACATGAAGATTTAGGTGTATGTTGGCAGTCATTTACATGGAATCCTGAAATTCCTCAATTGTCATCATCAACACTGCCTTCTTATAGCACAATCTGCAATGGCTTTTGAGAATTTCTGTTTGTTAATTTTCACTACACGATTACATTGTATTGATTGCTATCCCTGCAATGTCCTTCCTGTTCCCCAACTGCAGAAGAGGAGCCTTTTCCCGTTCTTCGACATGGCGTACCAGGGTTTTGCAAGCGGAGACACCAACCGTGATGCCTGGGCCGTGCGCTACTTCCTGGAGCAAGGTCACAACATTGCGCTCTGCCAGTCTTATGCCAAGAACATGGGCCTCTACGGTACGCACCTTTCCATTACCACGTTGCTCGCCCCCGACCTGCTCTGCATTCATTATATATCAATGACTTGCGCAGATGCTGCAGCTGGATTAGCTTGATCGTCTTGCCCATTCTCCGATAACGTGTGTTCTTCTTGACTGCACACCTCGCACCCCCCAACCCCCATATCCCATGGGATAGGCGAGCGCATTGGTGCCTTCACCATGGTGTGTACGGATGCTGAAGAGGCCAAGCGTGTAGAGTCTCAGCTGAAGATCCTCATCCGCCCCATGTATTCCAACCCCCCGCTCACCGGAGCGCGACTGGCCGCCACCATCATGAACACCCCCGACCTTCGCAAGGAGTGGTACGGTCCACGGAACCATGAACACGTAAACTTCAGCCTCAACCAGTGACCTGAAATGAAAGTGGTATATTTGTGACAACGGCTTATGTTAATGCTTGCAAGTTATGTTGAAATGTAAAAATCTAAGGTCTTTCACGAGGCATTCACAAAACGAAATCACTGATTGAGGGCAGATGTTGGTGACATTTTACCAACCAAATGTAATCTTTTCCATTTGTCTCTACTAATCTATCCTTTTCGATCATCTGCTATTATCGCACAAACCCATCTCACCTCTGTCCTATTTTCAGTGTGTGTGTACTCACTACGGGCTCAAAGTGCACCCTAAGCATGGCACAAGCGCCGTGGTGATGTCACCGCCACTTGGTGAACGACAATTTTTGCTGTTGCTGTCATTATGGGCACTCGCAGCATTTGCCCCGAAAGTCTGCATAGTTAAACAATGGGAATTTCATATTTTGTCTTTGCGTGTGCTTAGGCTGGTGGAGCTGAAGGGCATGGCTGACCGCATCATTGGCATGCGCAGTCAGCTGGTCAATGACTTGAAGAAGGAGGGTTCCACACACAACTGGCAGCACATCACAGACCAGATCGGCATGTTCTGCTTCACGGGCCTCAAGCCTGAGCAGGTGGGCACACGGCCGAGTCTTGTGTCCGTGTCAGCTGGCGGTTTTGGCCCCGTCGCAGACCCCACTGCCATCTGACATCTGTGAAAGCGAGCTTCACAGTTTATTGGATTACTCAACGATAAATAAATATTCTGACATGGGTCTCACAATGTCCGATGGAATTGTGCTTCTGCACTGCTGGCATTTCCATGGTGTCTGTTGATTTGATGAGATGAAACATTTGCCACTGGGGATTAAGATGTATTGTTTGCTCCCTCCAAGAATATCCAATGTACCCGGCTTAGATTAATTTAATTCTAGATTTGAAGCTTTCGTGACTGCAAGGATTCATACTCTTTGGTTTTTTCGGTAAAGTCACGTAGGTAAAAAATAAAGTAAATGAAAACAACTCAATTATATCACGACGTTTTGGGCGCAACACAAGCATCCGTCATCAGGTGGGGACAACCACAGCGAAACGTCGTGATTTAATTTCGTTGTTTTCATTTATTTTATTTTTTTACCTACGTGACTTTACCGAAAAAAACAAAGAGTTAGATTAATCTAATTTATATTTGTAGAGCGCCTTCACTCAAGGTGTTGACATAGCTTACAAAACGATGACAGTGTAATGATGTAGTTGACAGGGGTGTACAAGGATTAAGGAATGAGTGACCGCGATAGAGGGTACGTAGGGATCACAAAATGGTAGGGACTGAGTGGAGGAGAATGGGCAGTAGAGAAACGAGGGAAGCATTTAAAGAGGAATTGAAGGAGGGGGACTGCTTAAAGCACAAGGGAAGTTGATTCCAGCGGAGTAGTGCAAGGAGGGAAGATGGACCGAAAACGGGATTGATTAATACTCCTTATACATATAGCAACTTCATATTTGTTCGTGTGACCGCATCTGAATGTATTTTTTTCATCATGTTTTTTTACCATTTTCCAAAATTTAAATTGAATTGGACTTGCACTGAGGTTGTGTGCTATGAATAAAGCCGTTACTTTTAAAGTGGTATCTTGATGATGACTGTAATTGGATGGAATTCATCGTGTAACAATTTTGACTTAAACCCTATTCATCATTTTCTAGATGTATATAACTAAATATAAAGGACATATTTTTTATATTAAAGTAGGTTAAAAATAATGGAAGAACCTTTTACCTACTATAATCGCCCAGAAATGTCTGTCCGTCCCGTGCGTGACGTCACTCCATATGGGGCAACCCCCTCCCCTCATTAATAATCATGAGCTGAACAATTTTTCTATTGAATATTTCAGATTTACTGCAATATAACGCCCGTCCTTGGACGGGCAAAAAAGCTAGTAAATTATATCCATCTGATATATCCAGATATATCCATCTGATCAATTTTCCAACTAAATACACTTCAAATAAAACTAGCGTAGTGATTATCGCATGGAGCCAGTGACTTGAGTTCGATTCCTGGCCACGGATAACAGAAGTGGCGAGTGGTATCTTGGTATCTGAACCTCCCCTATTTCATCAACTGCACTAACCAGCTTGGTCCAGTATCCCCCATTTACGGACATGGGGGAGGCCTTCATTCAGAGGTCAGTCGACAAAGCGCTGTGTCAAATGTTCAACCATTAATCTTTGGCCATATTCGATGTCACTAACGGCACTTGTCATTGTGGTGGGGCAGGTGGAACGCCTGATGAAAGAGTTCTCCGTGTACATGACCAAGGACGGCCGCATCTCCATCGCTGGCCTGAGCTCTGGGAACGTGGGCTACCTGGCGCATGCCATCCACCAGGTCAGCAAGTGAGCAGCCGAGGAGAAGCAAGCCCCAGCAACGTCAGGGCCCATCTGTCTGCACCCACAGCACCTTCTAGTACATGCGACGTCGTGAAATACTGCGCATCGTGGGAATATTTACCTGCTCTTATGGCAACAGGGATGGCAAATGCAGAAATAGTATTTTTGATGAAATTGTATTAGCAGAGCTCATTTTAAGTTGATTACCAACATTTCAGTAATTTCATTGTTGAAGCTGACAGAATCTTGTGAAAAAGGGTAGGGGGGGTGAGGATGCATTTGACTTTAAACACACGGGTGGGAGGTTTTGTTCGTGACGAGGCAATTAAAAATAAATGGCGAATGCTTGTAAACTGTCGCACTTAAGTTGGCAATAAGTAATCAGTCAAGCTACTTTCAAAAGATTAAACTTAAGCTATAATTATTTGTGTAGTGTGCTGATACATCGGTGTGATGTACATACCAAAACAATAAAGAATTGCTGATCATAATGTCAAGTGTCATTTGTATTTTTTGCAGTTCTGAATCTCAAGTGATTGGATCGTAACGAATTGAATGCAAAGTGCATCTGTCGTGTTTATAAACTCTACATTTTGCTTAATCAAATGCGGAATGAAGGCTGTTTTATTTGGAAATCACTTGCAATCTTTATCCAACATGGCATCAAAAAACCCTTCTATCAAAAGGATTGTAAAGCGTTGAAATAAGTGCAAGTGTTTCATGAATATTTGCATTTATAGTAATAAACCTACTCTTTGGTTCTTTCGGTAAAGTCGCGTATAAAGATAAAATAATAAATAATAATAGCATACCGAAATAATAGCATACCGAAAGAACCAAAGAGTAATTCCTGCAGTCACGAAAGCTCCAAATTAAGAGTAATAAACCTATTGTGTGAATGCCACGTGCTCAGAATAAATTGCACTACAAGGACGAAACCTAAAAAATGTTAACTACAATTGAGGCAAATAATTGGTTCTTGAATCGTGGCAATTCATTTTCCAGGCGGGGTGGATCATTATACATGCCTACTATGATTCTTTGGTTCTTTCTGTAAAGTTACGTAGATAATAAAATTAAAATAAACTCGTGAAAAAAGGGTCCCTTTACCCCCCCCTTCTCTGCCTGACGACCGCTTTTGTTGCGATCGAAACGTCGTGAGTTTTTTATTAGTTTTATTATCTTATTTTACATCTACGTAACTTTACCGAAAGATACAAAGAATGAATTCCTGCAGTCACGAAAGCTTTAAGTCAAAATGTATGCCTACTACTTTTCACACTTGTATTCAATCTAACCTAATCGCGCATCGCCCGTGTTGACCGAGCACCTGAAAATAATTCTTACACTGCTGCAGATGAAGTCATCTTCTCAACCTGCAGCATGCATAGTTACTGTGTAATACTGTGGCAAACTTTACAATGATTCCGCATTTGACAATCCGTAGCTGATGTGCATTATTTTATATGGCAACACTGCCTTTTTAAATCGATATCGATATACACGTTATGCTTTCTGGAAACATTTATTTTACACATGCTTCATAAGTGTCTCAACCACAATTTGTATTGTCATTTTTAAAATCCATTTATTTCCTTCAGGTGTTTTCCCATTCAGCCAATGTGGAATGTAGTTGGCAGTGGGGTTCGCGTGTTCATGATGCTCGTCATAAACAACACGAAGCATATGCCATGAATGTGCCTCACGCAAAGGCTTTAATTCTGCTGTGGCCCAGAGGAGAGCCATACACAGCTGTTCATACCATTTAATCTTTATATCGATGGCACAAGTTGTGACCAGACCTCACCTTGGAAGAATTAATGTTTTAAAAAACTTCTATATAAATAACGCTGCCTTAAAATGAGCAATGTAGAATGGGCAATATTTCAAGCATTGACCCTCCATAGCTTTGAGATCGGACGTCACAAGGTTGCTGGCATTCCACGTCTAAGTGCGGTAACGGGGTCTTCATGTCGACATTTAACTAAATGAAATCAAGTCCATGACAAAACAATGGGGCGACCACGTGACCTCGTACACGTAAACCATGGGCACTTTTGCGAGTTCCTCGCAATCGCGGCGATGACCTAAACGGCATCTCGTGAAGGATAAATATTGAACTGCACCATGGAAATGTGGAGGAGCTGTGCATCTCTCGCTCGTCGCCACCAGGGGGTACGATTGCCCAGTAAGTCTGCAAAAAAAATCCACATTCCTCAATAAACACTGGTCTTAAAATAAAAGTATATAATGGTTGACGTTTTGGGGCAATAACACTTCTTCATAGCACACATACAGTATATATATACCAGAGAGTTAAATCAGCTTCTTGGTTCTTTCGGTAAAGTCACGTAGAAGGGAAGTAATAAAATAATAAAAATAAAACATAATAAATATTTTATTATGCTTTATTTTTATTATTATTAAAACATAATAAATATTTTATTATGCTTTATTTTTATTATGTTTTATTTTTATTATTTTATTACTTCCCTTCTACGTGACTTTACCGAAAGAACCAAGAAGATGAATCCCTGCAGTCACGAAAGCTTTAAATCGAGAGTTAAATCAGGTTAGGAAAACTGCAACTTAACACCATCGGGTTTTCTGATGGCCCGGCCTGTAAATCAGTTTCCTGCTGCCATGCCTTGGCATGTGTTTACCTTATTCAACAAGTAAACAATTTGGCGATTCGGTACTGCGTTGGCAGTGGTGCACAAGCACAATTAACAAACGCGGCTCCAGCGTATTTTTAAATCCTTTATATTAAGTTCACTTGCTTGCTTGCGCGCTTACGACCGTGCAAATCTTTCGGTCGTTTTTTAACCCACTTCCCGTGATCCAATCGAGCTGACATTTTGCACACAGACTCGTTGTGCGTGACAATTTATTTTCGTGAAATTTTTTGTTCCACTTTTTAGGAAAAAAAAAATTATATTTAATTACCAATTGCTTAATGGTGGCAGACAATCATCTGACCCATAGGTGGCAGCCATCTCAAGCCAGAGGACGAGAGGACTCTAGCCGCCAGTTTCAAAGACCAATGTGGGCTGGGTTGTGGCCCATTGAACACGCATATAAAGGATTTATAGTGAAAAACTTTGTTTTTACGGGTTAATTTTTTTTCCTTTTAAAGCAATATCCTCAACATGTCCTTGAGCTTGTGACACGTGTGTGTCCCATGCCTGGTGTGCTCATCCAATGCATGTACTATTTGTATATATCACTTTCCCAAGAGATATTGATATGAAGTCAATTATAGGTTTTTGTGCATGCTATTAAGTCTTGTAAATTGCAAACACGTAAAAATGTTTAAAGATTTCATAGCTAATGAATACTACTTCAGATATACAATATTAATCTGCAGCAGTACAGATAATATTTGGATGGTAACATCAAAACATCAGTTGCACTTTCTCAATGTTTACCATGAGCAGCATGGGCAGTGTTATCCTGGGAGTAAAGTTCATGGTTTTTTTGCTGGCGTAAACCACGTTAATTTATTTTTACCATTTCAGACTGATGACATTCAAAACTCCGTACCTATAAATAAACACAAATTGCCTGCATTATTGGTTTTCTTTGTCATTTCAGCATGTGCAATTTTACACCAATACGTAAAAAAAAATCCAAAGATTAAAAATGACAGATTATGTATGATGCGTACAATTTGGTGGTAGGGTTGCCACCTTTGAGATGCAAAATAAATGGGACACGTGGAAATACAAATATCAATACTGGAAGAGGAGGAAACTACATGTAACTGACGAACAAGTATAACCCGTAAAAACAAAGTTTTTCACTATAAATCCTTTATATGCGTGGCGGCTAGAGTCCTCTCGTCCTCTGGCTTGAGATGGCTGCCACCTATGGGTCAGATGATTGCATGTCAGCATTAAGCAATTCGTAATTAAATATAATATTTTTGTCCTAAAAAGTGTAAAATTTTGGAAAAAAATTTTCACGAACATTCATTGTCACGCACAATGAGTCTGTGTGGAAAATGTCAGCTCGATTGGATCACGGGAAGTGGGTTAAAAAACGACCGAAAGATTTGCACGGTCCTAAGCAAGCAATCAAGTGAACTTAATGTAAAGGATTTTTTTTAAAATTAACCCGTAAAAACAAAGTTTTTCACTATAA
Organism: Lampetra planeri; assembly: GCF_965212315.1. Taxonomy (NCBI): domain Eukaryota; kingdom Metazoa; phylum Chordata; class Hyperoartia; order Petromyzontiformes; family Petromyzontidae; genus Lampetra; species Lampetra planeri. The sequence continues at coordinate 4,884,422 of NC_136123.1, forward strand.
ATCCTTTATATGCGTGGCATCGGTTTTGACCCGTTTTACCACTTTCAAGAACCTGGCGGCTTCAATTTAACTGCTCTATAAATAGTCTCCATTGTACAGCGTGGGGGCAGGGATTTCATGCCATGTGGTTAGTCAACATTTGCGTCATCATGAAACGGGCGGCTAGAGTTCTCTTGTCCTCTGGCTTGAGATGGCTGCCACCTATGGGTCAGATGATTGTCTGCCACCATTAAGTAATTGGTAATTAAATATTTAATTTAATTTCCCTAAACAGTGTAAAATTTTGGAAAAAAATTTCACGAAAATTAATTGTCACGCACAACGAGTCTGTGTGCAAAATGTCAGCTCGATTGGATCACGGGAAGTGGGTTAAAAAACGACCGAAAGATTTGCACGGTCCTAAGCAAGCAATCAAGTGAACTTAATGTAAAGGATTTTTTTTTAAATTAACCCGTAAAACAAAGTTTTTCACTATAAATCCTTTATATGCGTGGCATCGGTTTTGACCCGTTTTACCACTTTCAAGAACCTGGCGGCTTCAATTTAACTGCTCTATAAATAGTCTCCATTGTACAGCGTGGGGGCAGGGATTTCATGCCATGTGGTTAGTCAACATTTGCGTCATCATGAAACGGGCGGCTAGAGTTCTCTTGTCCTCTGGCTTGAGATGGCTGCCACCTATGGGTCAGATGATTGTCTGCCACCATTAAGCAATTGGTAATTAAATATTTAATTTAATTTCCCTAAACAGTGTAAAATTTTGGAAAAAATTTTCACGAAAATTAATTGTCACGCACAACGAGTCTGTGTGCAAAATGTCAGCTCGATTGGATCACGGGAAGTGGGTTAAAAAACGACCGAAAGATTTGCACGGTCGTAAGCAAGCGAGCAAGCACGCAAGCACGCAAGCAAGTTAACTTAATATAAGGGATTTAAAAAGGGGCTGTTGACCTTTAATGTTCTGGGAAAACTTCCAATAATTTCCCGGGACAGTTCTGGGAAACCAAGAGAGGTGACAACACGAGGTGGTAGTAATGGTTTGCGTCTGCTTCTCTCCCCATTACACGATATTAAAAATCAAATGTGGCATGAGCAGCAGACACAATTGGGCCATAGTGGCAGGAAGGGAGTGTAGATGGCAGCCAGTCTGCAATCCCCAAATTGAATGTGCCACGCACCTAATAAGATGAGTTTCTTGTGCAGTGGTTCCTCGTGTTTGCTGGGTTAGATCGCAAATGAGAGTTTGCAAAACTCCCTGAATGCCGTTATTCAGAGTGCTGGCTCTTCCTTTGTCTTCATCATGATATGATACCGATAGCTCAATTGTTTACATATGCGGGGATGTAAACAGTGTCTAATTCTGGTGACATCTCACAAAGTTGGGACAATCTCATCACAGTACATTAAACATCTTCTTACAATGTGTCCTGTAAAAAATAAGCAACCACACAATGCCCTTTGTTTATTCAGGAAATCCTCACTTAGTCGGATAACTTTTTTTTGGGTCAGGAATGTTTGCCAACTGAATGTTTGCCAATTCCATTAATGAGTGTTTGGCATGGACATAATACGAAAAAGCCTTGCACCGATGCATTCAATTCACTTGCCGTACCGACATCTTCCGAATCACCACCCCTCGCTTCGAGAGTGCTGGATTTCAGACACGCACCACTGCGCCTGGTTAAAATGTATGAATGCACTTGTACAGTTTTGTATCTAGGGAGGAGAGAGGAGATGTTATCCCTTGCACTGCCTGCACACTCACGGTACAGTGTGCGTCTCGTGTTTTGTGCGCTAGAGGTCTAACAAGACCGTCCCCTTAAGCGCGCACTTACATTTCCCACCGTTCTGTCCAGGACCTGGAATGGGTGCGGCCAATGACTTCACTTTTCCATTTTCAGATTTCATAAGAGCTGTGGAATGTTTATTTTTAAGTTACAGTCGGTATCGGGAGACGACACGGCATGCTTTTTGTCCGTGTTTCATTGGCTTCGTGTTAGAATATTTAGTTTTTCAATCAAGTCGCATCTGTGGCACCTTATGGGTTTGTTTCCACTTGCATGATTGGAATAGGTCGTGCAAAGATGAGAATGTGTTTTCCAAGCAGCAGATGCTTGCATTGCACCCACGATGCATGACGGTAGCACTGAGGCTGCGATGGCATTGCAGCAGTCAATTCTTGAATCTATCTGGAGCTTTGGGTGTTACTCCCTCATGTGTCTGGGTTTTCTCCAGTTACCTCCAAAGTTCAAAGACACTCATCAACGGAATTGACCAAACGTCTCAATGCAGGACCCTCCTGAAAAGAAAAGTATTGAGGCTCATTGACGCTTGAGTGGGTAAATATGGGGCATTGTGATGATTACATTTTGACGTTGGTTCGATCCCGACGTCTGTATTTGGGGTTTGCATGTCTCTCCCTCTCTCTCTCCGTGGTCACGTGGATTTTTCCATGGGTCATTTGGTTTTTTCCCCTCCACATTTAGGAATCAACACGCGTTTAGAGTATTTGGCTTGCCGCTATACATTTGCACGTGATAAGCCACTTCGTTGAACTATCACTTGTGGCCAGGTCGCTTCTGGAAGATTTAGTTTAAAAGCTTTGGTTGATAATTACATGGCACGATCCCAAGCGGTGGTGGCGACGGCTTGAGTGGGCCCTTTATCCAGCAGTGTATTGACCGTGGCTGCTGATGAAAACGATGTTGGATCGCACCAGCTGTGAGGCAAAGGGACTTGCTTGGCTGTTGTTGGCATTGATGTGGAAGGGGGGCAATGTGTGTGTTTGTGTGTGTGGGGGGGGGGTTACCAGGGGTTTTTCAGTTGACAAAAAACCGGATGAAACTATGGCCAGTTCGACTATAATTGCGTGCCATGGAAATGAGTAATTCACATTCTTGCTCCCAGTGTGTTATTACTACCGTGCAATGCTGCGCTTCCTGGCGACAACTTTGTGAAGAAGTTAGCTTCGTACAGTACAGGGTGGTCCAGATGTCATGTGACACTCCCCCCCCCCCCACTTAATTGTCTAAAACTTTTTTTTAATTGGGGGCCACAAGACATCTGGAGCACGCTGTGCTGTGCTTGGTTTCTACAGCCAACTTTGTGCAGTTGCAAGTTCTGCTGTGCAGCGGCGCCATATCCCAAAACATCGACATGGTTTTTTCTTTAAGGGTCGTCTTATTGACGAGCTCGTTGCTTTTGGGTGCAGTATTATTATGATAACAAGGCCCTTGTTATCATAATAATGTTGACTCATGGAGTCAACATTGGGGTGGGGACCACATCTTCCAGGGGGTCTGGGAGTCCCCCCCCCCAGAAAAAAAAATCTAAATTTGAAAACGAATTTCCTGCCTAAAATATTAAAAAATCACGAACACACGGGATGGACTTTTCATTCATTTTTTACAATAATGTCTAATAGTGTATTGTATAACATTGCTCTGTTTTTTTCTTTTTTACCTTTTCTTGTTTCATTGTATGTAATGGCAGAGTTTATGGATTAATAATGTACAACCATAACCACAATCATATGAACATAAATCTATTTTATAGCAATATATTGGGGGGGGGGGGGACATTTTGAGCATATTTGAATATTGGGGGGGGGGGGGGGATGTGTGTCCCCCAGTATATATTATAATTATGGCCTTGCAGTAAAACCTCGTTCTTTCGGTATTTGATCAATCGTAATTGGGGATAATTCGGCACGGCTGCGCTTTCGGCATATATTTCAGTATATTCGTAATTCGCCATCAGCCGAATTGCCGTACCAAATAGCCCGATTCGGAATGCACGTGGGAGCGACGCCGCGCGCCACGTTCTAGCAGCAGTGAAGCCTCCAGTGCAGTGCCTTCAATCTCTGCATATTCTTCCACAGACACCTCTGTCAGCAGTGAAGTACCAACATCAGCTGATGTCGTCTGACAGCGAGTAATGTGGTGTAAAAGTGTAAAATAATCTAGTCTTCGAGCAAAACATTAATTGTTAAGTGAAAAGTGTAAAGTGTAAGTTCGTGTAGTTTGCTGTTCAAGTTATAATGTAGTAATAAAGTGAACCTACAGTACAGTAAGTGCATACTACGTGTATTAAGCCCCCCCCATCCTCAACCTGTCCCCTACAACGTGGAAGCTACCACATGTTAACCTACGACATCGCCCTTCACCTGCACTGCTGGTTACTGATGGTTAGTATTTATTTTTTGGGAAAATATATTTTTGGGACACAAATTTGAAATTGTTTGTTTATTGGGGCAGGAGGAACTGGGGAGTACCATTGATATTAATTAGGAATATTGGATAATTCGGCAAGGCCAGAGCCCCATGTGTGTCTAATTAACAAGGGTTTACTGTGTTTGAATGGGAGTAAATTGGTAAATGCGGAAGGATGCAGCGTGGCGCGTGAGTCGCAAGGACTGGGATTGCTCGGCGCTAGAGGTTTTTAATTAAAACCTTGAACAAGCACCACTCTATTGGTCGCAGCTGGTCCTGGAAAATTGTACATTCTGCAGGTGCTATTTTGCATATTCCTAATCCCATGAACGCTGCCAAAATAAGCAAACCGAAGGCCATTGATTAATTTCCAGGAACAATTATTGCAGGAACGCATACCTCTATGAGTCACCGTATACTATTCTTAGGTTTTTTCGGTAAAGTCACGTAGGTAAAAACATTAAAAAGTTAAATAAAATAAAAAATAAAAATAAAAAATAAAAATCACGACGTTTCGGAGGCAACACAAGCTTCCGTCTTCAGGTGGTACCGTCACAGCCACGACAGCTGTATCAAGTAAATGATTTTTATTTTTTATTTTATTTTACTTTTTAATGTTTTTACCTACGTGACTTTACCGAAAAAACCTAAGAATATGAATCATTGCAGTCACGAAAGCTTCAAATCTAGAATCACCGTATACTGTACTCGCAAAGAATCTCAACAATCATACAGAAAAAAACCCCATAAAATGAATTTACTTCCAACTTAGATGATGTGCTTTAATTGATCACTCTAAAAGCTAGACAAAATAAATAACCCCCATGAGCACACGTTCATAGAATTTAGCGCAATAACAAAGAAAAAGGTTACAATAACAATACGCAAATTATAATAGCTGGCCAAAGACCCCTGGGTCACGGCACGGGACACGCTGCTGGTGGAACAATATCGCTCGGCTGCCCTGGGGACGCCTGGGAATTCCACAGAAAGGGAGGTCTAGATCGCCCGACTAAACATACTGCCGTCACGACCCTCACCAGGGACAAGCGGATTGAGAAACGAACTAACGAAATGATAATAGCAACGCAAACATAAAGAGGCATTACTACATGCGTATGCTTAATGTGAACGCTAAAAATACACGAACGCAAAAAATGGACGCATTCAATTATGACGAATCGTGTTACGAGGCAACACTTCAAAGAGAGTGAAACATAAAAAATAATATTCAATGGTGTTTTATGATCCAGAAAATTACTGTTCAATAAGCATGCTGTGCCGCTTTTTTTTGTGCTTAAAAAAGCTGAACCCGAAATGAGCAAACAAAATGTTCTGTATGTTCACATGACTAATGTCTCAGAGATTAGCAATGTAAAATTGAAATTCAATATTCTGCAGTAAGCAGTTCCGAGATTGAATGGACAGCTGTTGAGTAAACTATAATCAAACTTCACTTAAAGCACAACCGTCCAGTCAGCTTTCTGGTGGTCATTATTTATATGGGGCCACACTATTGAACAGCGCATGATTATTGACAGGAGTGAAACCCAGGAATCAGGGTACATAGCATGTGCAAAACGTTTAATCTATTCTCACATTTTTCTTCTATAAAAAAAATTTCCATGCAATTTAGTGCTTTTTAGATGATTTTTTATTTTAAAAAAGGGCTTTGTGAATGTAATGTAGAAATTATGGTGACAAGAGTATGTGCATAACACACAGCAATCAAACTTTTGTCAAGAAACCATTGACCAGAATAAATTAAAGAGAACGCACTGAATGAAGGGCATTACGATTTAACATTTTGCTTAAGTGTTTCAACAACCTGCCAGCCAGTACACGACTGATTGTCCGGTGGGGCAAAATAACTAAATTTGAAATACAAAGCATTTGTATTGTATTTTTTTTATTTATTTAGTTCACAACGGTCATATACAAAATTTGAAATCAGTGAGACATGAATGGACACAATTTCTATACCTGCCACATTTTATTTATTGCATCTGTCAAACAGGCGTAGATAATCAGGCTTATCAGCTGCACTGCAAATCACAGTACACGTTTTGCTGAATGTCTCTGCTGAATGGATTGTGTCACTGCAGGAACTCAGCATTGCCACTGTGAATTTAAAACTATAATTTCAACAAACCTCTCAGAATGTTGGTGAGTTTGCAGAAAACTGCAGTGTCAGATGCTTCAAGACATTTCTTTTTCATAAATTTGGAAAATATATTGTCAACAAAATGTCGTTCAATTTCGTTTCCAATGGAAAGTTAAACACAGTCGATGTATTTTCCTCAACCACAGCAACGTGTGATGCTCTATCTCTGAACTACTGGAAATCAAAGACTACTACTTCTGAAAGATAAAGCCTAAGTTTTTTTTTTTGTCCAGCATTAAAGCCGACCTGTACATAATAGAGAAGAATCGTACGAATTTTCGTCAAAAACCGACATCACTCATTAAAACGAAATGTAAAACCTCAAAGACAAAAAAAATGCATCATAAGATCGCCAGGAAAGTAGACGGCTACACGAATTATCTTAAATCATTTATTAATTCATTATTTTAAAAACACGTTTTTACTTGTGTGCAAAATAATAACTTTTACCCTCCGGGCCCACGATCCCTGCTCTCAGTTAATACTTAAATGCACAATACTGTACAGAGTCATAGTGGTTGTTTTGTAAATGAACACGATACACATGATAATTGTTTTTTTACCCTTCTATCTGGCAACAAAACTGACACCTTTTTACAAGGAGTCATGTTTGCATAGACCGCAATACCTGCAGTCATAATACAAACAAAAGACATAACTCTGATAATGTGCACTGTCCTGGAAGTTGATTGGTCCACACCTGAGACAGCTTTCCTTAGAGCCTAGTCTCACATGGGTTGGACCAGATGACGCCAAAAGGCGCACAACTCAAAGACAATGCACCATCAGAGTATGAGAGCTCGGGGTAAGCATTTACACCATTGGAACCTCATTTGCCAGTAAAAAAATATAATTCTTTACTGGCAAATGAGGTTCCCATAGTGACGATACACATGGTTATGCAAGTCGATGCGGCTGTCTTTTGCATCACACAGTACTGCGTGTGACCTGATTCCACACGATAACTTCATCTTCTATTCACGTGAATAAAACTTTCATGAATCTTCAAAATCAAATATCTTTGCAGTTCCTTCTTTTTTTCTTCTCAAAGAAAGAAAACTTAATTTTTGCCAGTAGAGATCATGTGTGCATAAGGTTAAATTACTCCAGAGAATAATCCCACTGCAAAACACAAAATGCCCGTGTATGCACTAATACTGCCTGCCAACTCACATATTTTACAAATGTTACAAGATTAAATCTGGGAGATGGGAGGGGGGGGGCGAAAAAAAACTTGGGGGGGGGGGGGGAGGGGCACGCTTAGGGAAAAAAAAAATTGTACACGAAGTATAAAGTGTGAAGCAGTTAGGTAATGCTCCATCGAATTTTCGTCTTTTTGCAGTGACATGGCCACGTGGTGGTACACGTGGTCGCGTGTTCGCCGCTCTTTGCAAAGGTTCGTGGTTTCGAATGCGGCAGGCAGCCCAGTCGATCACCGTCGGTGTAACAACCACACTGACGCTGCGCGCCGTTTGCTTCGGAGTTGACGTGACCGACCCCCTCGTGGCAACATGGTTCACATTTGCCCAATTTTGGGAAATCACCCGCAAATTAGGCAATTGGCATTATGGTACATATAGCCACGTCGCTCTCTACTGGCAGACTATACGGTACTTGTCTATGAACCGGAGCATCTTCGTGATACGAAATGTACATTTATATTAAACTTTATTTTATTTTTTTGCCAAATGAAGGGGAAATCAAAAGCTAAAGCATTCGTTAAACAAACCTCCAATGCAATCGTGACTTAAAGCTTTCGTGACTGCAGGAATTCATATTCTTTGGGTCTTTCGGTAAAGTCACGTAGATCGGTTCAAAGAAAATAACAAAAAAATAACAAAAAACTACGACGTCACGATCACAACACAACCTTATCTCCGTGACTTTACCGAAAGACCCAAAGAATATGAAAACCTCCAATTGTGTCTAAATGGGCACATGGCTTGTAACACGAGTACAGCAAGTGAAATGGCGTTGATCCCTGGAGTAATAACAAAAGAAAGGCCGCTACCTATAATTATACGAGCACGCATTTATTCCAGTGGCAAGGTGCCATGCAGGGATGACTCGGCCCGGCTCGTGATTCTCGCCAAAATGCAAACAGCCACTCCACGGCAAACTCTGCCATTAGGCATCGAATCAAGCTGTAGTATCATTGCAGGCACAGAACAGGTACTGGTGTTATTGCCAATTGTGGGGATTTTCCATGACGATGGAGGGGGGGGAGAGCAGCGGTGGGCATTCTGCTGATGTTAATGTGCGCAAGATCAATACGACGTGTGCCGCATGCAAAGCTAGATCCCTTTCTGTCCCATTGTTGCGCAGCGATGAGGATCAATTTGTTGGTAACGACGCGATTCAGAGTCCGTCGTATCGGGGTTTTTTCCCCTCTTTCATTCGCTGTGCCATATGTCACACATTCCCACCCCCCCCCCCCCCCTAGAAAAAAACAACACGAAACGTAGGCTTTCATGACCGATATCAGAATTCATAAATTGGGTTTTGGGTTAGGCCGTGCGTACATTATTTGTTTATGATGCTGTAGTCTTAAAGCACAATAACGCAGACCCAAGGCAATGATTAGTCAATAACACTGCCACCTAAAGATGAACAAACGTAGCCAGCATTTCAGGCAACAGTCACTCTCCCTTCTTTGTCATTTTTTTGTGACGAAGAAGGCCCACTGACCAAAATGTCACTTATAATTTACTCTTCAAGGCAGAGTCATTAACGAATCTATTGTGTTTTTGTTTTGTTATGAACGCTCCACAGATTTGCACAATATTCATTACGTATTGAGTGCGTCAGCGTCACAGCCCGGGCAGCAGCTTCAGTGTTGACACAACGCAACGGTCTGCAGATGGCTGCATTCTGCAAAGACACTACATTGTGCCCCTTGGCAGAGGTCTGCAGATGGCTGCATTCTGCAAAGACACTGCATTGTGCCCCCTGGCAGCGGTTTGAAAACGGCTGCATTCTGCAAACGATGGGTGGGAGTGGAGGCGCAGCAGTTGGCGTCCTGCGCGATGAATCTGGCACGCGTGTGCCTCAATTGCACTGGCGTGTTACATGCACATCCTGACGGCCTCAATGTGGTCGCGCGCAAAAAAAAATAACCAAAGCGAACAATCTGCGTCTGCCGTTTTGCATCTGCTACGTATGCCACAGAACCTCTTCCATCCCCTTCGCTATCCATGTATGCTTTAGTGGTTTACAAGGTCGAAAAAACACACTCACAGGTACAGCATGTTTTTTTGTTTGTTAATACTGTTCCTTCTGTTGAGTACTTAAAATGTTTCCATTATTTATATTATAAGAGTATGGTACATATGTTTGGCTCTTTAGTATAACCTTTACGTTGTTGATTTTACATTGTTAGTGTCATCCTCAATACGTACCGCCTGCCCTATTTCCGATCGCATTAGCATTCATCATGTTTTTTTTTAAACCAGCAGTTTAAAAAAAAAAACATGAATGCGTCGAGTTGAAAGGCAAACAATATTTGTTGTTTTTTAAGTAGAGTGCAAGTGCACACAACACAGCAGCAGCGGCACATGCCAATCAAACATTTTAAATCAACTGTTGATGAAACGGACCGAGTCGTCCGTCCAATTGAAGTTCGTTCTGGTGACAGCTGCAAGCGCGCTCCGGGTTGCCAAGAGTCGGGGGCCTCCTGCCAATCACAATGTCAGTCTGGTGGAACGATTTCAAGCAACCGAGCGTGAACAAAAAGTTTGAGAGGGGAAACTGCACAGGAGGTGGACGCTAATGGGAAGCATCGGACGCTGCACAAAGTCCTCGAATCCACCCAACAGTAAAGAAACATATTCTTAGGTTTTTTCGGTAAAGTCACGTAGGTAAAACATCAAAATTAATAAAAATAAAATAAAATAATTTTGATGTTTTACCTACGTGACTTTACCGAAAAAACCTAAGAATATGAATCCTTGCAGTCACGAAAGCTTCAAATCTAGAAGTAAAGAAACAATATTGAGTAACGCGCTATTATTTTTCAACTCTCGTTTAAAGGGTCGATCGACGTATAACAAACTCTTCAAATAACAACACGGCAATAAAACACGACAAATGTAAGGTCATTGTTCAATCAAATCGCAGCGTCTACAGTCCTGTGGGAGGCTCGTGTAGGTTGCGTAGCGGGACATCCACTCAACCAGCGGTTCGCAACCTCTCAGGATCCGCGGACTCGTGATACATCCCTCAACGCACGACCCATGTACCCACCAATAGCCTATTGTTCTTTTAATAATAACTACCCTGAAAAGAAATACAATAAAATATGAACAGGTGTACATTACAGTTCACCAGTGGACCAGGTTGGGAAGAGCCACTCATCTCGCCCATCCGCGCTCAAACCCAGCCACCAAACCTCTCCAACAACAACCTGAGGCTCACCCGGACCGCGATTCGGGTCAACCGCTATCAATTTCAAAGTGCGCAATGCAGATTCGTGAGCGCACCGTGTAGGGGACATACTTCCATCGCAGAGGCAAAGTCTGAGAATTTGCATCTCAAATGCGGAGTTTATTCGTTTCATGAGTTCATCAAGTTTGGCAATTACATCTCGTAACACTTTCTAGAAAATAAAGCGCAGTGTATTCACAGCATTGCCTAGGATGAGGTCTATTGCGAAAACCTGCACTACTTATTGCGATTTAACAGGATCTGCGGCTAATGAAACAATGTAAACACATTTGTCTGCACACGTAGAAATCTAATACTTCGAAATGAACAACGCAAAATACGCATTGGTTCGGTAGCATAACGTGTCATCAACCAAATATCCTCCTAAAGTAACTTTGAACGTGGACGTAAGATTATTCATGATTAATATGTCTCACCAACATCAAATATCCACAATTTTAGGTGAGATTGCCAGGTACCAGTTATGTTGATTACATGTTCATAACATGACACAAGAACATACGGAATTAAGTAAATTACTTCACCCCATGCGAACAACCACCCGTCATCCAGGCTGGGTCCGTTTAAAAAAAAATTCATTTTAAAATATGGGGAAAGTTTTCTTGTCGATATTTCGGTCAATTATTTTATTTACTTAACACCAGAAGAGTCTCTCATAAGACAGAAAGCTAAATCATTTCATGGAGATGTGGATTACCAGTCTCGGAAAAAAAATAAAAAAAAAATTAGTGACTGCGCTTACATGATTTTAATTTAGCTGTGACATATGCACACTGTGCGAGTGGCCCAATGGTGTAGTGGTTAGCGCCCTGCTCCGTGAACCCAGCAGCTGGAGTTCGATTCCTGGCACTGGCCAACACCAGCGGCGAGCGACATCTGAACTGTTCCTGGGCCGTTCGCCAACCCGCGCAGACCAAAATGGTGAAGTATGGTCAAAGAACCCCCCATGCGCGACAACGCGGCATGAGATGTCCTTCGTCTAGCAGTGGATTGCCAAATGGTTGTAATTTTGTATTATTTGCCAAGTGTAAATATAATTCAGAGGAATCTTAATATTTAACGGCCTGGACTTACATAATAAACTTCCATGCCATTACCAAGTGGCTCTTATATTAGATTTTGTATAATTTCTTTCTGTTCACATAGCTATCGCAAATTCAATTTCGCCAAGTGGATATTAGTCCGACTCCAAATATTTCATCTCGTGCCCTCTTTCAGTGACCCGTTGCCATTCGAAGTACGGTAGAGTACAGGAAGTGTAGTCCATAAGAGGTTTTTTTGGGTTAGATCGTATAAATATATGTCGTTAAACCCACCACCATCCGACACAGCCAACTAGTAAGGGTTGCCATGTAAACAGAACATGCAAATTCGTCACTAGTACAGCACACCGGTGTGTTGGAGAGCCAGGCCACAACATTTTAAACATTTACAATTGTGGCTTGGCTCTCCAACACGCCAGTGTGCTGTACTAGTGTAGTGACATTGTGGGTGTCACTATGACGCTCAGCGCCAGCTACTGTCGCACGAGTGGAAGCGCATGTCGGGAGTCCCCTCTACACCAGACCATGGGTTGATATGCAAGCGGGCCATAGGGCAGAGGTCGCAATCGGGTACCCGATACCTGTACCCTACCCGATACCCGGCTACCCATACCCGGCCGGGTACGGGAACGGGTACCCGTTTGCAACCCTGGTGCGGCTGGGCACGGGTACGGGTAGGCCGTGAGTCACTGGTGAGTCACCGTTTGTCACTCATTTCCCAACGTCTTGTCTCTTCTCACAATTCAAGTTCCTAGATTCAACCCACCCGCGCCTGCAACATGGCTTCATCCCAGAGGTCGCAATCGGGTACCCGTACCCTACCCGATACCCGGCCGGGTACGGGTAGGGTACGGGTACCCGTTTGCGACCCTGGTGCGGCCGGGTACGGGTAAGGAATCAAAACCCGTTTGCGACCTCTGCCATAGGGGGCTCGAGGGACACGTGACAGGGAGCCGAGAGCTTCTGGCATGATCCAGAAGGGGGCGTGGCCAAGGGCAGGGCGTGGCCAAGGGCGGGGCCAGGGGGGATAAAGGGGAAGCCCCGACAGGGATTGGAGCTCGTCTGTGGAATCTCTGTGGAATCATCCTGGGGTCCGGGGTCTCGTCGTCTCCAGGTCTTCGGTCTTCACTCGGCATCGTGGGTCAGGCAGCGAGTACGCTGACTGACCCGTTCGTGTAGTTAATCCGCTACTCACACAGTTAACCGTATAGTTATCACTTAGATGTTGAACCAGTTACGTTTAGAGTTACCCTGTTGGGAAGCTGTTAAATAAACGTGTTGCCTCCAAATCCAGTGTGTGCCTCCGTAAACACACTACACTAGTACCGAATTGGCATGTTCTGCTTACATGGCGGGTTTAACAACACATTTATATATTTACACGATCTAACCCAAACAAACCTCTTATGCATAAAGAAACTGTAGTGTCACATTGAATCTGGCAAAACGAGGCAGCATCATCTTTGAGAACTTAAACAATAAAATCCCTCTTAACATTAATATTCATCACACAACCGTTTCACCCTCTTATGAAACCCTCGTGTTGTTGGCTACAGAGCTACGAGTGGAGCTTTACGTTTCACACATCGTACAAAGGCTGGACATCGTATTCCTCCCCAACACAACTGGCACCAGCAGAATACTGGTTCAATGCGATGGGAAAAAGAAATAAAGTGGTTTTCCCTGTCACCTCTGTACCTTGAAGACAAACTGCAGGGCTACACGAGCCGCGCATTTGCATAATAATTGATCACATGACGTCATCCCAAGATAATGATACTTAGAACAGCAGAAATGCATATAGGAGTTCACATGTAGGCTTTTACAACCAATCTTATTCCATGATAAAAGTTTGAATTGGAAATGTTGTGGGTTTACACTCCAACACACCGGTGTAGTGAAGTAGTAACAATTGGCACGTAATGTTTACGTGACAAACCTTACGAATTGGATGTTGGATGGTGGTGGTGGGTTTAATTACGCATTTAAATTTACGCGATCTAACCCAAAAAACCTTTTATGGATGCATATAGGATTTTGATATAGATTTCTACGGTGTGTATCGACTCATACCACCTGCTGTTCGGCATAATGTCCGACGATTCACTGCATATACAGGAAGCTTTCTAAGGAACTGAACGGAGTAGTTCACGTGTTGCCTCGATTATATAAAGTTGATGGCTGGCACTTCATCTCAGCCAGACAAAGTTATTTAATAAATATTAATAATCAAAATAAGCAACACCGGCCGACCTACATCATACACCAGCGGCAGTCAGCATCTTTAAATAATTGAAGCAGAACCTAAACTGCCCCATTAAGTTCCTGCAGTAGCTCCCGGCACGTAGATGAAAATGTTCGACATCGTACCGAACATCACGCGGTACAACCCGAAGACACATCCGAAGACGTACATCATACATCACAACCGCGAAAGCCCATGCAGGGGTCTGATTGGTTAATACAACGCATGTGATTCAACATTGCAAGCAACTGGATGTTCAACATGAAACCGGCACCCCGATACCCTTGAACAGAGCCCTTGAGTTCATCTTGAAGGTAATATTAGTCAGTGCACTTGCAGCACAGCTGTCATGTTGGAAAGCTGTTTAAAAAATGTTCACGTGAAAGGGCATTTTATTTCTCGTGTGTTACATTTCACTGGTTGGGGGAAGGCAAGGGGCAATGGCTGATACAAACATACGACTTCATATGCTAGCACAGCTGATCTTACTCACAAGCAGTATGCTTACAGACATTTTGAAATGCATTGTGTTTAACTTTAGGTCAAAGTTATATACGCAATAAAATACTGAAAGGTAATTTCACGTCCTGTTTTAAAGACTCAAAACTGCCCATGTCATTCGCCAAAATAGCTGCTTCGTTTAGCATTTACATGGGTGCACTTAGCAGGGGAAGAAAGTGACTGATAAAACATCTAATTTGGCTGTTTGAGAAACTAAACTTAAAATAATCATGCGTTGTCATAAAATGGCAGGCAGTGATTATGAAACCACTGCAGAAGTCTTGCCAATGTGCAGATTTAAAAAGAACTGTGCAGCTCTGAGCTCCATATTTGAAAACAAAATTTCATGGACCACTTCATTATCCGAATCAATTATTTTCATCATTCTTCACCATCCACATGATAAATCTACCGCTGGGTGAAGGACTCTCCGAGACGTCGCCATCTGTCACATTGCTGCCATGTTCACAATCCACCGGGCACTCACCCACCCAAATACTCAACCACTCACTCACTGAGCCACCAACTCACCCACCCACTTACTCACCCAACCACCTACTCACCCGCCCACTCATCCACTAGGGCGGAGTGGAGGTTTGGTTGGGGTCGATGTTACTGGGAGCTGGTGCTTGCACTATAGGAATATTGACAATTAAGATTCTTCTATACCACTGGAGAAAAAAAAAATCCATCTCGCACCTGTACACGATCCAAATTTCATTGCTCCATCTCCTGCATGGAATTTCTCTGGGACGCTTGCCATTTTAATAATTCATGTACGTATCGAAGAGACACTGTTGGCTCCGACCTATGTGACAGTGAGTAAAATTTTTATAAACGCAATAAAAATAGCTAAAAACAAATAAAAGACAATTTTTATAAAAATAAACACTACAAATTATTCAAACCACTTTCTCTACTCACAACAAATCTGCGCTCTCATCGCTAATACATTGCTTACACTCAACCACGTCGCATGGATTTGACATTTTCAAGAACACGAATACAAATTGTACTTCTCTTGCAAATACATTTCCATACCTCTTACACAGGGTGTGCAGTTCGTCCTCCATTCTGTACATACTACAAGCAAGTCAAATCTGAATAAAAATAACACACCTGCAAGGGATGTCATATCTAGACCAAACAGTCATATACCTTCTGGATTATCGCTACCTCAAAATATTTCATAATTTAAACCTCAGCGTTGAGTGGTAGGCAAGCACTGTCTAAGTCACGTTAGGTGACCCTGCACACATGTGTGTCTGTGTACGTGATGCATGTGTATCCTATACATATTTTAAAAAAACAATATTTGAATTACATTAAATATGGATTTCTTCGGTGGTCAACGACACGAAAACCTGCCGAGAAGCAGTTATTTCGCCGAGCTCACAAGACGTGTCCCTTCTCGTTCGAGCAGGGAACTTAAAACACCCGAGGAACGTGGGCTTCGGGGAGGTCACGTGGGTGGGGGGTTCCATCCCTGGCCCCCTCTAAGGAGGTGAGGGAGCCCCTACGGCTAGATGTGTATAATAAACGAATGCATATGGAAACGAATTAAAGCATTAGCTAACTTCTCCAAGTGCTAGGCAGCGGAGTGATGTTCTCATGTCTACGTACGGAGCGTGTCGGTGACCACTGCATGGATGATCCAACGGAAACAAGTAAATCAATAAAATATTATTGTAGTCAAAGGTTTATACACGTGAAATAGTGAACGCTGGAAAATGTCAACTGAAGCAAATTTATTTTCCTTTCCGTTTCTGCCTTCTATATTGAGGCTCGCATGGGCTCTGCTACATGCACATTAAGGCACCTTCCCAACACTCGGCCATAGAAATATAACTTCCACTGCGTAACGTGTGGAACGAAGCTTTTACTGGCGATGTACCGGGTGGGTGTGGTGGAAATCATGGAAAACTGAATTCACCTAAACAATCCTTCATATTTTGACTTAAAACTTTCGTGACTGCAGGATGAAGACTGCTTTTATAAAATATTATATTTGTAATTTTAATTTAATTTAATTTAAATTTTCTATCTATGTGACTTTACCGAAAGAACCAAAGAATAATACTTCATACGTTTCCCGCGTCTACAGGGTGGGGGGGGGGTAAAAGGTTTCTTAAAATGTCTTAAATACTTAATTGTTGTTCATTGTCTCAACATAATTCATCGTTGGCAATTATGATAAACAAACGTAGACCAATTGATTCATTGTGCTCCCCCGTGAGCGACAGACGATTACGCAACTACCAAAGTTGTATTTGTATTCATGATGTACGCACGACGATTATGCTCAAGATTATTGCCTGTGGTCACTTAGCCTGTGAGGATCGGTGATTTATAGAACAGCTGCACCGACGGAAATGTCGTGAATAAGTTGTAAATGATAGTGGAAGTGAAATCAACATCATTCACAGAATTTAAATGTGCAAAAAAGGTAAGAAAACACTGATAAAAACTAAACCAATAAAACATCTACAGTGAAATGTAATGCTAATGGAAGACCATGAGCACACAAATTATTGGTGCCCACAAATTCCCCACTAGAAAATGTTTTAAAATTATTACATTTAAATAATAAGTATCACCATAATCCAACATTATAGCCTGTTATGAGCTTCTAACAATGCCAGGTCTTGGACAGAGCAAGGGGCAATCCAGGAAATATTGATCTCCCGACAGGACAAGAAGTCATGGTCAAAACAAAGCCTTCGACAGAAGCGGAGATCCGTTCACACAGCGGCAGGCGGGAGAGCCCAGCAGGGCCGGCCTTCTGAACACGCAGAGCCCGGCTTATTTACAAGCTTCAAAACTTCCTTCACAAGACCGAATTCGACACACAGCGGATCCTGTGATAACACGATCGAAGAAATAAAAACGTGTGTGCATTCGCATTCATGTTCACGGGACTTGGGAAGCGGTTGAGAGTTGACGCAAATTGCGACGCCGGAAATTTTTTCCAACGGGCAAATTGAAAAAAAACGTCTGTGGAGGATACTTGAGACGGCCGCGAGCGAACCAAGGCAAGACACCTCCCTGCTGCTCGGCCGTCCTTTCCCCCCGTGGCGCGCGATTCCTCCCCGCCGCAGGACGATGCGCATGGGTACTCTGCAGTCTGGCGGAAAGCAAGACGCTTGGAGGGTGGTGCGCGGAGGGGAAGTTTTGGGTGGGTGGAGGGGGGGGGGGCATCATCTGCCCCTGTGTACACTGATCTTGCCGGCCTCGGTCAGCTGCTTGATGATCTTCTCCTCGTGGTCGGCGTCGTGCACGCCCGTCTTGCGGAACTCGCCCGAGTAGCGGTTGTTTTCCCAGTAGTGGTGCCAGTTGCCCCGGCTGTCAGCACCGAATCCGTACACGTCCACCTGGTGGGGGCGGGTGCGTGAGCGGTGGAACGGCCGCGTTTAAAGCAAGCACACGCTAACTTTGTGACTCAAAACGTTACATTTTTATTTTACCGGGAATGAGGTTTTGCTTTAATAATCACGTCAAGAGGCTTTTTTCCGTACCTCGTCGCAAACGTGCAGCGCGAAGAAAAGCGCCACCATGCCGGTGGAGGGGTAGCGGCCGTGGTGCTCCGTCCAGCTGTCGTGGATGTATTTGAAGAAGGCGGGATTGTAGATGAGCACCTGGAGATGGGAACGGTCACTTACTAGGGAGCCGATCGCACATCAAACGCCGTGGCGGATGCCAAACACAGGATGCGGTATATCCTCATCGATCCCGGCTCCCGTCAAGATTTCGTTTGCTCTTACAAATTTGCCAGTTTGGCTTAGCTTATAGAGGCCAGACGAAGGTCCGTGCTGCCTTACATCATGCTACGTAACAAAACATTCAGCCGCTTGTCAATCGACTGCTGGATGCAGGTCGCGCCACGCTGTGTTGGTCATGGAGGTTGTTTGACCGTACTTCGCCATGCTGAGCAGTGCAGGCTGGTAAAGGGGGAGGCCCAGGACAGGTTCAGATATTACTCGCCACTGATGGTAGTCAGGGCGAGGAATCGAACTCAGATGCGGGTCAGGTTAATTGCACAATACGCTAACCACTGTACCCTCCCCCCCCCCACCACAAAAAGCTTACGCAATTAATACAAATACATAAATATATAATTGATGAGCAATACATAATTATAAACAAATATTAAAATAAATGTTGACTTACAACTGCGATTGTAATGCGTGTTTGCAATAATACAATGAATGTTGTTTATTTGCAGTACAATATGATTTTTGTTGTTGTTGTTGTCAATGGCCATTCATTTCAGGTAATTGTCCTTTGTTTACATAGAAAATCAGCCGGCAAGGCAGAGGACCTTATCAGAATTGCATTTCAGCGGCAATCCCCAGTGGGGTGCGGAGGGCTTATAGGTCAGGGCACAACACGGGAGCATTCCGTTCATGCGGCTAACTGCGACAAATGGGCATTCAGCCAAAATTGGACAAGAGCAGGAATGTAAACTGTACTGATGCGTTAAACATGTACACTCACACTGGCACATAACAAAGACAGAGAGATCCCTCCTGTCGCCTGGCTCACTCCCGTGATATGGGGGGGTGGTGGTGTGGCCAACACCATGCCCGGCCTCTTTTTTTTTGTCTCTGCAGTGCTGATGTTTGCATACCACACCAGGTTCTCATTTCAGGCAGAGTCAAACTAACGGAAGGGCAACTCGGGGCCAATTCACATATCCATCACTGGTGTTAGCTGTCAGCAGGAATAAATTTGGGTCGCCACACAAAGACAAAGCTTGTAACAGACTGTAGGGGCAATGTTGTTAGCGAGCACCTATGAAGACCGGAACTGCACACGAGCGAGTGTGTGGTCAGCACCACGCCCGGTCGCCTTTGTCTCCCTAGTGACGATATTTACACACCACAGCAGGTACTCATTTGAGGCTGAGTTGACCTAGAGGAGGCCCAGGAGCGGCTAAATAATCGTCACTGGCGTTGGCTGTGAGCAGGAATCGAACCCGGGTTGCTGGCTTCGTAGTGCAGAGCGCTAACCACGACACTAACACGCCCCCCTCCACACACGTACGCACATATGCGCAATCACATACAGACAGGATGCCTTGACCTCTAAATGAAAACAAGGATATGGATTTCAAGTAAGCAGGAGCAAATGAGTCAGGATTTGGGAACGATAAAAAAATGCATGCAGAAGAACAAAACGACAATTGAATTTACTGATTGTATTGCATCCTCAAAAATAATGAACGGCAGTTTTTCAATGAGGTAGGTTTTCACAGCTGTGGTGTAGAAACACTCCCAATATGTTTTTTTTGGGTTGTGCTGTGTAGTTCGGCATAATAAGAATTTTTATTTTTTTAAAGAGCATTTCCTATAGCACCTTGATGCACGGTACGCACACGCTGGGAGCTTCAGTTGCCGAAAAATCTTCCAGCGCATGGAGCGGAGGCTCCGGACATCGCGCCCAACACCGCACCGCTACGCCCTTCATTAAAACCAAACTTGTAATTCTGAAAGAGCTTTTCAAACGTGTTCCAAATAGCCTATTATGTCTGCTCCGACTAAAAGCTAATAATTCGTAGATGTACAGAGGCAGAGAACCCGATAAAAACCAGAGCTCTACGCAAGGCCGTTTCTTCAAAACAACACGATACTTACGATACATCTTAATGAACGTTTAACCAATTAATCAGTTTCTAATGTGCGTGACGTGACTTAACAGCTCAGGTAATTGCAGACAGTCGCACGCACACGGCTGCCGATTTACATCGTGATGGTTTTGGAAGCGCCTGCAGCTACGGCAGAGGGGTGGGGTGCTCTATAACCTGGGGAACAGTCAACAGACAGGGGTGTAACAATTAGTTGACGAAGACAGATCGGGCGGGCACAGCGTTGGGTTTCTTGCAGGGTGGGACCGGAGCGATAATGGAGAGAGGGGACTGGGTGGCTGAGGAAGGGCGGATCACGCTCGCAATTTGTCAAGTAGAGCCCCCCCTCCTCCCCCTTCCCCGGTACGGCAAATGAATTCTGGTTGCATGGCACTGCTTTCCCAAGGTCTCAGAAAGGACCTCTTTTCTTAAAAAGGACAAACGCACAGATGCCAGAGAGAGGAAAGGATTACACTACGGTGTGCTACAAGCTAGGCAGGTAATACGATGGCCAATCGCAAAGGCTTGGGGGCATGCATACAAACACACATGTATGGCCTTTAATACCGCTACCGAATTTCAAAAGACAAGTAGGATTACATTTTAATATGACGGGAGATGCATGCTTGCAATTACATTGAGAGACAGAAAGAAGTTCACGTGGATTACAGATCGTCGGCAGATTAAAGAGAGCATTCAAAACTGAGTGGCCTTGGGGAGGGGGCACGTCACTGGTGGGGTCGATGGGCGATGGACAGAAATAGTGATTCAGTGGCAGCCAAGGAACGTAACGCACTCGAAAGGACGTCCCCCAAGGAGACGGAGCGACTAAAGCAGCCCCTGTACGAGTGCTGCAGAAATGCGAGAGGCGGCGTCTATTTGGCGATGCCTTCATCCAGCAGTGGTTTAATCATACGCCGACGATGATGACGATATCATGATCCATTATGCCTTTGGGTGCTCATTCAAATGCCGCTGCTCAAGTCACAGTGCATATTTATAGGGACCTTGTTTGGTAAACGCTGAGACCACCAACCGTGACTGCAACGCATCTCAACTTTCAGGCACACGTTACATCTGCCGTCCTTGAGTTTCGCTGCGCGGTGACCTCGGCATTATCGCTCAAATAAAGCCTCCCTCGCCGTCGGATGAGATTCTAAATAAATGAATGAGGGCCGTCTAGACGGCCACGGGAAGACAAGCCGGGAGCTGCCTCTGTGCCGAAAGCCAATAAGATTAGCGGGAAGACAAATGCGGGCTTGTGCCACTCCCCCCTCTCAATTGTGCGTTTATTGTCCCGCTGTCGCAACACAGCGGTCAATGACCTTTGTTCTGTGGTTACACACGAGGTCACGGTCTGCATACGCAGAATGCACACGCCGTAGTAACGTGGTTTTAACTTTGTGCGGTAGGTACAGTAAAGTGGCGTTTAATATAGTAATGATAATGATGTTAATAATCAACGCCCTTTGTCAATCCACTGCTGGATGAAGACATACATCACCATGCTGGTCACTGAGGGTTGGTTGAAGAGGTTGAGGGTGGGGGGGAGGGCAGGATGGTGGAGGCCAGGACTGGTTGAGATATCAGCAAAGGCAGACACGAAATGAGTGGCATTGGTGGGCGGTAGATGATAAGAGTTTTGCGGTTGGAGTCGTGTGGGTGGTGAACGGGAAGGATGCTCCACGTAACTAAATAGTCTGTGAATAACGGTCGAGCGTTTGAAAGCCAAGTTTTTTAGAGATGACAGAAATTCTATCATCGCCGCCACAAGAGAAGCGAGCGCACTCATAGTTGGTGGCTGCCAGGGGGTACACTTTAGAAGGTCCATTCATAAGCCCTCTGCTCCACCGAGCAAAGCGCTCTGTCGAAGGCCCCCACAGTTTAACCTTCACACGCCCGTTGGAAGTTACTCCCCTCCTCTGCTGTCCACACAGCCTGGAAACTCCCTCTGACCGGCCATCGAGCACGGTAGCCTACGTACGGTTGCGAAACGATTTCAACATACGTAAGTCTGGGGAGTTGTTCTCCACTCCTGTTCAAGTCCACATCTTCGTCTTCTCCCCTGCCTGTGGCCGACTATCTCTTCGCTCAAGTAAAAATCATAAATATATAAATCTATCCTTTTTTTCCCCAGTGATGAACCTGCGGTTGCATTTAAACGTTTCATTAATACACATGGTATTTGTAGGTTGAAAATGGATTTCTTTAGAACAGTTGTTTGTGTTTAGTTTGTTATCCCACCCCCACGCTTGGCTACGTACGGTGCAAAAGAAGTTCAACATACGTACATACATGCACGGCTCCTTCCCAATTTCATATTTATATTTGTGCATTCGTTCATCTTGCACTCTTACATTAAATATATCTTGGCTACACATTCATTACTAATATGTCAACATTACGTGCTGAAATTGAACCATTCATACCAAATATCATTAATCGAGAGTCCTGGTGCACATATACACTGTGGACATGTTTAATATGTGTCTGCTCATTTACCTATTTGCCAACACTGCAGACACACCGATGCATTCAAAACAATCCAGCAAAAAAGACGAATCCGCATAAATATTCAAGAGGTTGTCTGCCGTGCGCCGCTTGCGCAGAGTGTCTTGCGTGCCCTTGAGCATGCATGAAATTCAATAATTCCGAGGCTGAAAATGCTGCGAGGTGCACTCCGACAATTCCAAAAAACCTGGGGGACTTATTGCTCACACGAGGAGTTTTCACTCCCCTTGTGGCTCAGCCGCAGTTAGATTCAAAGTCTCTCTATGGCGCACACAGGATGTCCGTAATGGAGGCAAAATTCAAAAGTACTCACTGAAGCGGGGGAGAGAGTACGTTACTTATCTGGACACAGAACTCGTAGCAATATGGCCGTGCTATTTCGAAAGCTACACTCGATGTAGAGATGTACTGCACAATAAATTGCTGCTGAATACACAAATAACCTGTCCTTTTTGCAGGTCAGGCTTTCAACAACAACAACAACACCAACGATATTCCTTCTATAATATAAAAGTACGCAAGATAATATTGGGGTGCAGCGGTGGCGCAGTGATTAGCGACTTGTATGTATGCATGCTGAACTTCCTACGCACCCTACGTAGCCAACCCTGCTAAGTGGGAGGTGCATAGCACTACGAATGCGGGCTGGTCAGTTCCATCCCAGGCTAAGGCTCACATCAGCGATGAATTACGCGAATACTGGTTAGGCTCTGCCTCCTCTATCACCAACCGGCAGTGACCAGAGCCGTGCAGTATGGTCAAACAACGCCCCCCATGACCAACACAGGACAGGGAGGCCCTCATCCGGCAGTTGATTTACAGAAGGGTTGTACATTATCATGATGTAATCTTACCCAACATATAAGCATTCATCTTTTTTGGTTCTTTCGGTAAAGTCACGTAGAATGGAAATAATAAAATAATAAAAATAAAACATTATAAAATATTATTTTATTATGTTTCATGTTTATAATTTTATTATTATTTTATAACGTTTTATTTTTATTATTTTATTATTTCCCTTCTACGTGACTTTACCGAAAGAACCAAGAAGATGAATCCCTGCAGTCACGAAAGCTTTAAATCGAAATATAAGCACTCGTCTATCATTTTGGGCAAGTTACGGAGCAACAATACATGCGACCGTGGATATAACAAACAATGAACAGTTTCACCCTATTGTGGCACAGTGATCGACTCTGAAGCCAACGCAGATGGCATCAATAAGTGGGGCATTAGCTATAGGGGCAGACAAATGAGTCAACACTGCCATTTTACGATCAATAATGATAAATCATGCAGTACGGTGTGTGTGCGTGTGTTGAATTATGTTGTGTGCACCTGCAATCTAGTGGGGTTAGTCCACTGTGCTATGGAACCTGAAAACCTGAGTTTGACACTCTATGTTACACATGGCATGGCCAACATCAGTGATAAATATCTGAACCTGTCGTGGGCCTCCCCGAGGTCAACCCGGCTTTAAATGAGTACCTGGTGTGCTGTGTAAATATTGGCACTGGGGAGGGAAAAAAACGTGGAGGTGGTTTTGCCTCCCTCCCCCCCTTGTGTGGCAAGCCGGCCTTCATAGGTGCTTGCTACCTACTCTCCTCAACAGGTGAAAAAGGCTCTATAGGGGATCTTTGACTTTGTGTTGGATTGTTTGAATATGTAATTCTACGCACATATGGTTAGCACATTGTGCTACGATGCAGTTGACACAGGTTCAATTTAGCGCTACGCACGACACCAATGGCCCATGGAATATGCACCGGAAAGTATTTATGCGGCATCAAATGTATGCCATCTCCACTTTCAGAACAACGCATTTAAATAATAAACTAGTTTTTGCCTTTATCGCACGGCATCTTGGGAATTCTCCAGAGTACAAGATGCTCCAACAGGAGAAAGAAGCACCAAATGTGTGCCAAGTGTTCATAAAATTACACAAATATGGTCACACACACACATGCCTATGGATTACAGCACACACCCACTTCCCCAAAGTTTGTTTTCAAACACAGGGGAGAATGTGTGTCATATAAGCTGGAGAATACAGTCAATGCATTTGGGCCCTCTATTAAAAAAAGGAGATTTTGCGCACTTTTGAATGCACTTCTGCAGCCGTATGGAACGCTCTTCCTTTTGACGTTTGGAAGCCACTGGAGCTATGCGCTTTTAAATCAATTAGATTAAAAACTAATTTCTTTTAAAATGCTATTTGTGTTTAGTTTTGTGTCTTTCCCCCGCACCTCCAATTAGCGCAGTTGGCTACGTACGGTGTTAAAGAAGCTCAACATACATACACACATTGTAGGTTGGATTGTGATCATCTGCACTGCTCACAATGGCTTCAGGGGGTTGTTCTGTGACTGCTTTCATCACGAGTGAGGGCTGTACAAGCACATCCTGAAGCCATTGTGTTTCCTAGACACATTTGCACACCTCTGTGGTGGCTGCCCTCACTTAAATCACACTGACAGCATAACAAAGCCAGGATATAAGGGCAATTGTTGTGCGGGTCTCAACAGAACAAAACATTATAAGCTGTGCTCTCACTATGGGCTGTGAAATTACCGCCAGGCATGCAAACACAGTACTGCATGAGTAATAGGCACTTCCAAAGTTAACAGAGTAAAGAAAATAGACATTTCCACTGGCATAAAAATGATGCACTGTTATAGGTTAATGTATTTTTTTGCTTAACACTTAAGCGCGCTTGCCACATTTGTACCGCTTACCTGTAATGGCACTGGCAATGTTTATACTGGTAGCAACCCACTGGTTCCACCAGCCCACAGGGGATTATTGTGTCCGTCCGTCATGCAGGGAGGGGCTGGGTGGGGAGGGAGGGGCTGGGTGGGGAGGGGAGGGTGGGGAGGTGCTGGTCACCCCGTGGTGCCCTTATAAAACTCAACGTTTAACCTAATCACGCCGGCTTGTGCCCGCCCTCACAGTCGGGCATATTTGCGGAATCCACCACGCCGCCGTTGACCCTGGCCATTGACCGAGCAACCCAACGTTCCTACCAGCTCCCTCCGCAGGAATGTTTATGACACATCTCGATGGGGTAGTTATACTGGGGGGGGGGGGGAACCCCTTCTGCAAATTACTATTTTCCACGATTTATTTATTTAAAGGACCACTTTGAACATCTATAAGTAAAGCGCACAATTATGTAGTGCACAATTACCGCTATAATTAGTTGTCTGCATTCTATGAATGCCTAGCTGACAAATGTGAATTCAAAACAAACTACCGAGTAATCCTAATCCTAAAAGGATTCTATAATGAATACAGATTGTAAATACTGTACAGTATTTACAATCTGTATTCAGTATTCCGCATTCTACAGGCTTGCCCTGAACGAACAAACTCGCTCTGAACTCAGGAACAACTTAGACCCCCAACTCCCATTTCAAGTTGAAAAAAAAATCTTGAATCGAAATGTGATACAAAATTCCAAAAATGTATTATCAAATCGCTGAGGGAGGTACAGAATTCCACCCCTGAAGGATACTGGTTTTGCTATACAAAGAGTATTAAATAATAAAATGCAATTAATTAAGTGTAATAAATCTTACTTAGCAAAACACAAAGGCACATCGTTTGGTAATAATGTTGGTTCCCTACGTTTCCAAATGTGCATCTGGACAAATACAAAAATGAAGAATGAGGACACTTCATTTCCTCACCACAAAGAAGTGTCGTGCTTGTATCATCCATACAGATTGTATTTTTCGGCTTGATGTTTTGTCAAATGGCATTCGAATATATAACCGTGGACCAAAAGCACTATTACATTTTGATTGTATTCCATTCACGAATTGCATTTTTATTTTCCTGAATTTTTCTCTCACAGTGGAAGAGATGAGCGTTTGATTGCTTTTACTGTGAATCTGTGGAAAAAGCTGGGTGATATTGATTGAGTAACGTGAAAAGCAGAACTATCAGACTATGGGACACAACCTCTGCCATTTCATTTAACTTATTTTCTCTTTTCCTGCTCCTCAAAGCACCAAAAATAAATTACTGCAGCTCGAGTAACCATCCAATCAACGTAACTCATGAGACATCATCACTGTGACCTGAATAAAAATTGCAGCCAGGGAGACAATTATCAGAAATCATTTTTTTTGCTGGCAAGCAGCTTCGGAAACCTCATTTGTTGAAAATACGACCCTCTCACCACAGGACCATCCACACTCAGTGGTTTTATTCTAAACAAGAAAAGCAGCAAATCTGGCCGTTTCTCGTGCTCTTCATACACCCTTGGTCAATGAACACCGAAACACAGAGAACTATAATAATTACACGCTCATATTTGTTCTATCCAAGTCGAAAGATGTGTATTTTTAGCCGCCACACCCCACCTGCCTAGCCAACTGGCCTCATAGACAATGGCAAATATTCATAAAAGCAATTTCTAGACCGGTTTTGGACACATCAGCACATTGGTGTATTTGCACAAGTCCAGAAGACGAAGTTGTCCAATCGGATAAAATAAATACGTGTTTTTTTTATGCCGAGAGATGAATGTTAGCAAGATTGTTTATCTGTACTGGTAGGAATCTCCTGTTTACACCAGCCCACAGGGGATTATTGTGTCCGTCCGTCGTGCATCCAAAAATGGGAGGGGTGGGGCTGGGTGGAGAGGTTGGGGAGGGTGGGGAGGGGCTGGGATGGGGGAGGGGCTGGGTGGAGAGAGTGGGGCTGTGTGGGGGGTTGGAAGGGGCTGGTCACCCCGTGGTGCCCTTATAAAACTCAACGTTTAACCTACTCACGCCGGCTTGTGCCCGCCCTCAAATTCGAGGTGTCGGATGTTTAGGCAATTAATCCACTCAACGTTGGCTACTTATTTGTCCTTGATTATCTCGGGCCCTTTTAAAAATGACGACCATCCCCTAAAAGCCACGCTGAGCGTGACGAGGCCTAGAGTTCAGATGACATCATCACGCCCTGCCCACCACCTCCCGTCCAGCGTCACAAGTGGGATTACAGAGGTGAAACTTGTTTTCCCAACTATTGTTGCGTTTTTTTTTAAGCGGGCAATCCAACTGATGAACGGTGAACTAGTCGATTACAGAAAATCTCCACCAATTAGCCAAAGAATGCACACAAGCAACACCATCATTGTTTTATGTTTACTTTCTTAGCTCTACAAAATTTATTTTAAGAATAACAAAATCTATATTAACATGGTTACAATGATGATAACAAAAATATTGTCAAAAATAAATTATATCACGTGGATAATTCACATACCATTAAAATCTCCGACAATTATTTCCTCTTTTAATAAACAATCATTATTTTTAATATTCTCCAACTGTATTAGGCATAGAAGACAAGACAGAAAATTAAGAAGGGTATAGTTACAACAACATTCATTACGTACGGTACTTTTTCCTCGACCGGTCCAGCAATTTGGTTGAAAATTAATCTTTGGCAGTCCCTTCAATTACGTCGTCGTTCATTAAGACACGGCAGTGTTATTGTGAAATATTAAGCTTCTAAAGAAAGCATATACATTTAAAAGGAGTGTGATTTTAATTAAAGTGTCGGTGTGTCTTACCTTGTCTTTGTCTACGCTGAGAAACCGTTTCACCGGAGCGTACGTACTGCCAAAACAAACAGCAACACACACGTCAAGTTACAACTCCTTCTCGGTCAGAATCAGAAACGTGATTGATACCAGAGGAATCTGATGAGCTACGAAGCTCTTTTTCACAGATATCCAGAAGTTTTACAGGGGAGGCTCGCAGCCTCATGGTGACTCAATAGGCACCATCACCCTTTGTTGAGACATCACTGCCACTTTTCACTTAAAATCAACAACACAAATCTATCCCCCTTCGGTGTAGATTAAGTTCAGGCGCACATCACATTGCGAGCATGCATAATGCGATTTCCATGCAGATGAATGCATAAAGACGGTCACAAAGCAGAAGAGCCATCAGCGGCACCGCATGGCTGAGCACTTGGCCCGCCGCTCCGAGCGAGCAGTTACCAGCTCTCGCTCGATTGGCTGCAGAAATTGGAGGAGCATCCCAGCCATTTGTTCAAGGTTAGACCCAAGTAATAATGGCACCTACTTTATAAAGATTTACTCCCGGGTCCCATCACCCTGTGGAGGAACGTTGCTCATTTTAAAATCTAATTCAGTGCGGCGGAATTCGTGCCTTCGCGTCAGGATCATCAACCACTCGTGGCAGACTCTCACTTTAATACGTTTACGTGGGCCAATGTTTTGAAGCGGCCCGTATGATGAGAATAACAAAAATGCAGCGTCGGCAGCTAAGACTTCAAAACAATGTGCATCCGTGGCTGCGCTGATGCAGCGGTAAATAAATAAATACGGCCGATAAATAAGAGTGCATCGATTCACCTGCCACTTGCAA
Organism: Lampetra planeri; assembly: GCF_965212315.1. NCBI lineage: Eukaryota > Metazoa > Chordata > Hyperoartia > Petromyzontiformes > Petromyzontidae > Lampetra > Lampetra planeri. The sequence continues at coordinate 4,913,561 of NC_136123.1, forward strand.
GTGTCATCCGTCTGCCTTGAAATACTGGGCCTCAAAAGTTATTAGTCAAAACTTGTCCAGGTTTTTATTGACCATCCCCGGCGCTATTTTGAGTGCTGCATTTTTCATGACGCACTGACGGTGCACCGATGGGAATTCTGTATGCAGACATGCACGGACACGCTACACCCAATCCAATTCCAAGTGGCATGTTACTGACGCTACACACGGTGCACACGTAACCCCGTCACTGCACACGAGCAGTGCAGAGAATCACCTCCCCTGCGTCGGCGATTCATAGATTTCATAAACATCATGCAGTAGAAAGGTAAAGGTGCAGCGTTGTAATGTACTAGTCAAGCCACTGCTGGTGAAAGGGCCTCCAAGAGAGGGTGCCGCGGTGGCTATGAGATGTTAACTACCTCGCCTGGTATACAGGAAGTCATGGGTTCAGTCCCAACCCTGACGCCTGCTGCTGTATATTTGGAATTTGCATGTTCTCCCCGTGGCCGTGTGGATTTTATCCAGGTCCTCCGTTTCTTTTGCCCACATTTATAATCAATATGCGTTTAGAGTATTTGGCTGCTTCTATAAATTTCCATTAGATAAACCACTTCGCTGAGTCATCATGTGTGGCAAGGTCGCTTCTGAAAAAGAACGATATCGCTCAATGGGCCTTTAAATTAAATAAAATAAAGTTTAGTTTAAGGTGCTCTAGAGAATCCCTTTCGGGACGGTATTAGGTCTACTCTTCCATTTTTATCAGACATCTTGAAAGAGGCGGGAGCAACCACACTTTACCCCCCCACCACATGAGCTGCCAATCAATGAACTGTCGTGCACACGTTTACACTGCTGTGTGGATGGAGGGGGTGGGTGATAAGAAATGTGCCCGATTTTTAAACTGCATCGGCCTTTGGATTGCAAGTCCATTGTGCAACCATTGTACCACAGCAGCAACTTACACCATAGTTGCAACATACAGTAAATGGCTTTTTTAAAAACATTGATTCATACACATACTAAATTCAATGCACCGTTGCACGTAGTTTGCTCCTCTGCTACATACAACACAAGCCTCTTCAACAAAAACAAAGAGTATGGCGTGACTGTTTATTTTAACATAAACTAAATTGCAAATTATACCGATGTATTAGCCAATGCAATAATGATGAGTAAACGTGACCACAACATGATATATTAACGTAGTCATGATTAAAGTAACACTACATTTAATAAATACATCGTAATCGTCTCCAGCAATATTTGTTGTGGTCAAAGATAGAAACGCACTGACGAGCAGCGGTCAGAAGACATAAAATAACAGGGTCCTTATTTTATCTCAATACTCAATTTATTCTATTCCATGTCCTCTTTCAGCATGTCAAACGGGGTAATTGTGCCACCTGACAGATGTGGCAGCGTTGGCAGCACCACCAAGCACCCACCGCAGAAGCGTGCATACACATGGCACTGTCCAGCACTGCAGACTGCAGTGTAAATATAAATGCCTGACGATTTTCTTTGTGCATTTTTTTTTACTTGAACTTCGCCGATACACTCGGGAAGTTAAGAGTCAACCTGTGGTGGAGAGGATTTGGGGCTGACAGTCTTTAACACGAAAAAAAACATCCTTCACTTTCTCTGTTCACAAAGTTATGGTGTGTTAGGGGAGCAGGGATTTTTTTTTTATCACAGCAAGGCAACATCTGGATAAATAAAACTTGTAAAAATTATCTTAAAAGATGTTGCATTCCAGGTACTGGCGAAGACCCAGGGGCCGGCCCAGGACACGCTGATGGGACTATGTCGCTCAGCTGGCCTAAGAGCACATGGAAATTCCCCAGGAAGAGCTAGAGTATGTGTATAGTGTAGTGTATCGTGTAGTGTATAGTAGTATAGTGTATAGTAGTGTATAGTTGTCTTTGAACTGTGCGCCTTTTGGCGTTATCTGGTCGAACACCATATGAGACTAGGCTCTAAAGAAAGCTGTCTCTGGTGTGGACCAATCTGTTTCAAGGACAATGCATAAAGTATTGCTTTTTGTTTGCAGTTGACTGCAAGTATTGTGGTTAATGTAAACATGATTCCTTGCAAAAGGTGTCAGTTTTGTTGCCAGAAAAAAGGTGAAAAACCCTATTAGAAAATTTTGGTACTGGCAAAGGAGGTCCCATGATGCTGGCAACATACTTATTTTTGTTCACTAGAATAAGCAAAAGGGCTTCTGTCAATCGTGTCTTTGCGCATTTACTATCTTTGGCGAGCCCGTGCTTTCTTTGTGCAGCTGTTCTGTGTTTGGTGGCAGCTGCTTCCTCCATGACTGTCCACTGACAGACACTGTGCCTGTGATGGTCTGACACTCGGACAGAGGTGAGGATCAGAGCCACTGCGCCTGGTCAACATTTAGAAATTCCCATGAAGATCGCAATTTATTTACGCGGTTTCTTTCATCCCTTCCCCCACCCGCCTCCCCCCCCTGCCCCGATTTTTTTCTCCTTTCTATCGTTAACCTGGTACACAGGCATGCAAACGTTTTCTTCAATAGAGCAGAGCAGAAGCAGCGGAAAAGAGTGTGAAGAATGTAACTCGCGGGATGCCGCGGTGGTTCTACTTGCAGACGCTATGAGGAGTCGCGTAAAGAAATACGTGTCGCGTGAACATTCACGCATGCACGACTCCGCACAGACATTAAACGTGAGCGCGACTACGAGACTAAATTGATGTGTGGGGGTTTCTTGACTTTTTCGTTTTATTTTTTTGGGAAAGGCTCCAGTTGCGAGGCTGAGGACCATTAGAGCAGCCGGGCAGGATTAAAGGAGGCCTGGCTTCAGGGGCCACAGTCCAGGGCCTTGTATTTTGAGGGACCTCGAAAATATATACACGCGTACTTCTTTACAATGGTTGAAACTGCAATACTGCAGCACTATGATAAATCCTAAAACGTAATTTGGTCATTAATGTCACAACATCACCAAGTGTATTGCTATAGTCCTGGGCAGAAATCAATATAGCTGTATTTGATTTAACCTGGATTGCGTAGAAATTAAATATTAAAGGTGAATAACAATGGGGTGTTTGAGCATTGTGCATGGGTGGTGAGAAAACAGTGGTAGGAAGGAAATGAATATAAAGAGCAGCTCCCAAAACTATAACAGCCCTGGGCCCCCATCACACTAAACTAGCCCTGCACAGGAGACAATGAAGGCTGGAGTCAAGGCCTTTAACACAAGGCCAAATGCCGCATCCTACAACCATTTATAACACAACAGACATTCACCCAGGCTCCAGATTAAAGGCCCTGACAAAATGTTAGATGAGGCAATCGTTACTTCCCCGGTGAGCACTTTCTCATGTTGCCACATCACGACTGTAATGCTGACACGCGCGATATGTGTTCCGACAGACAGATGTGCCTTCACATCTGTGACTCAGCAGCTCGGCACGTGTCTACCTCGATGTGCTGGGACCGAAGGTCTTCTTTAAGGACCAACACGTTCAATATCCGCTGTCTTCCGCAGCCACGATGCAATATGAAAAGGCTTTAAAGGCGTGCTTTCAGTTACGTAAAAAATATATATAAAGCGGTATTTTAGAGTTGTTTTTTTTGTATGGCAGTGCAAGAAGTCCAATGTGGTTATGAACTGAGCCTCCTGCTATTCCCATAGCTCTGCACAAACATGCTGCATTTGTTATTAAAAAATATATATAAATTCGCCACCTCTCAAAAGAAAAACCCGCCATGGTAAATTGTGTTTGATGACAAACAATTTAAATGTTTTGCCCAGCATGCTGGTTAGATAATTCCCATGCAGATGTCCAGTCGCAGTTTAGGGAATTCTTGGGACAAATGAACAACAGGCCCTTTGGCATTGCCCATTAACCCATTCCTCTACGGGACAGAGGCCAAGTGCGAGAGCAGCAAACCCTCCTATCATCCAATAATGCCTGCTTTTAATCTCCACTTCAAAGTGAGCAATGCGCATGGACAGAAAGTGGCAGAGGGAGGAAATAACAGCAACTGAAGACCGCACTATTTTTTTTACTGAATTACAATCCATCAAAGACCAGGATTAAGGATTAAAAATTTAAAAAAATGTGTGCCCCGCGTTTTCACCTATGCTAACTGTCATTTAATTAAATCCTTTAAGTCGAGGTGAAGGAAGGATTAGGGGATCTCTAGCCAACATTTATTTTCCATTAACGGCCACGACTGTTTTCCCAGTTCACTGTGAGATGAGCAGAGGGATCAATCTGCTTCTCCAACTAAGGCCGCTGGCTGGGGATGATTAACGTCGTTTTGATGCCCGGCCACAGACGGTCGGCACCATGCAAGGCAGCAGAGGACATATACGATTTCTACATTGGCAGTAAATGCCCTCCCTGCTGTAAAATATATATTGAGCCATTCGCAGCTCGCATCAGGCTCACGGCTCCACGTGCAGCACTGGGCTACGCTACGGGGCGGCATGAGAGGAGATGATCTCGTTTAATATCGGCTGCATGTATTTCGCAAGACTCGCTCGCGCTATTCGCTGCGCGTCAAAACATATGCCGTAATAGTTGAATCGTTTAAAGATTACTGAGTAGATGCGACATCGCAAGATTGTAAACTGTGGTCGCGGCTTGGGGAAGCAATCATCCTGCAGTGGATTGACCATGGCTGATTATTATGATGAGGAAATATGAAGGTGTATACCGTTGCATTGATTCATTCATGAAAATATTCTTGTGCTCACGACACAGGCATCGAATTGTACTTATAGATGAATTTTGGTCCAGTGTGTTGTATGAAAAAAATGTTCACGCAGGCACTAGTTGCTACGTATTCACCAGAAAGGTAAAAAATAAAATTTTTTAAATCTGAATCGCGACCCTGATTTGTGGTGATTCATCAACTTGCGGAAAAGGCTAATTATTCAATGCCTATAAATGAAAATAATTTCTCTCTCAAATCCCAGTCCTTGCAACCCGCTGCACGCCGTCTTTCTGTGTTAATACAGCAGATTCAAATTAAGATCGAGATCTCGGCATGCGTGCGTGTGCACAGGTTGCCCGTGACGCAGTGCGGCGTCAATTGCTCAGCACGTCATGTGGGACGTGCCTGACGATCATCGGGCGCGTGCAGCGTGGATCGAGTTCATTTGTATTTAATGGGGAGTAAATTGGTGAACGCTGGGATGACGTGGCGCGGTGGTGGATCGCGAGGGCTTGGAGTTTGGAAAACCCTGCTCGTAACACATGGCAGATATGTACATTGGTACAATGGCGGGCATGGCCACCACGTAATACAAGGGCAATATCAGGGATGCAATGCAAGAGCAAGGTCCTACTCATGTGAATCTGATTAATGGAAATTTCACTTCTTCTGTGCCAGGACACAGCTGCTAAGATTTAAAATGCAACTCAAAATGTGCTGACAAACAGCTGACGCTTTCCTTTCACCATTTCCATGCACCAGCCCTGCAAGGCTTGCTTCCACCTCAATGGGCGAAGGACAGGAGTGTACAAAGTAATTTGTCAATCGCACCCCATTCGACTTGATGCACAGCAAAGGCCCTCGAACAACAACGATGACACACAGTTGAGCCTTGCACAAACATCTCAAGCAAAGCAAAGGTGCGTGGCTTCTGAGCACGATTTAGGGCCATGCAAATAGACCAGCACTAATACCAAGCCAAGATAGCACGGCTCAGTGGGTTCACAAATAGAATTACAAGTCTGCGCCTATTTATTGTTTTAATCACCGTCAATCCTGTTATCACGCGCACGTCAAAGGCAATCTCAAAATCGCTTCTGAGCCCTGCTCCTTGCAGGCTTAACGGCGACTCACGCGGACGAATCCGCTGAGCGGCGGGCGCGAGAAAGGGTGCGTGCATGTGACACTCACAATCGTATATCACCGATGGACAGGGCGCTGGCGATCCACATGAGGTCCAGCACCTTGAAGGGCACAAGCACGAAGCTGACATTGGCCGGCAGGTTCTTGGCGCTCTCCGGGTACATGAAGTGATGCGTCGTGCGTGCCCCGACATCAGTCTCAAAGCCCAGGGTTGGCGCTTGGTTAATCCTGCCACGGCACGCAGACACACACGCAAAGTTCACAAGGTTATGGTCAAGCGCGCTCGCCGCTCAGCCGGTTTACGCTGCGTCGATGATTCTATCCATGCCGTGTCGATGGTTCGATCCCACAGCCGTCCAATTAGATATTAATAGATTTCTAAAATGGATCACATGCTCTAATTACGAAAAATGCTCTGTTGTAAATCGTTGTTCAAGATCGTGGAATGGCTACATCGTGACTGCCATGGTACTAAATTTCGATTTAAAGCTTTCGTGACTGCAGGGATTCATCTTCTTGGTTCTTTCGGTAAAGTCACGTAGAAGGGAAATAATAAAATATAATAAAAATAAAACATAATAAAATAATTCTCACGACGTTTCGGCCCCAACGCATAGGCACCACCAGGCTTGGCAGCGTATATTTAAGCTGGGTTGGAGGGGGGGAAGGGGCGCCTTGACAAAGGAATTTGCATATCAAGAGGAATTTAGCAGACGCTGTCTTTCCGACAGACCTGTTCTTCACCTGATGACGGCTGCTTGCGTTGTGGCCGAAACGTCGTGAGAATTATTTTATTATGTTTTATTTTTATTATATTTTATTATTTCCCTTCTACGTGACTTTACTGAAAGAACCAAGAAGATGCCATGGTACTGTTCCATGAACTTCACTCGTTGGTTCCTCCAACCATGTTGAGGACTCGGTCTACCAGACTGACTGTTTCATGTCATCCACACACTGCAGATCACAACTCTTCTCTTCATGCTTATTTTTTAAAACTGCTCCACTTCAGCATTCCCTCTATCACAGCAAAAGGAATGTATGTCAAGGACGAGTCAGATGGAATGAAACGGGTTTGGTTTTTAACAGTGTTGTTCATTTTCATTTTAGGGGCCAACACCTTTGAGCATTAATAATCATATTAGTTGCTGCGATCACGTGATATTCATGATGAGTCCTCTTATTTTTTGAGGTTGAGTGAGATTTGTGGGGTTTAACTGGAATCCTAATTGGAAAATGGGACATCGGTAATTTAGTCTCAAAACTTTATCAATAAGGTGTTGCCTGGAATATAATCGGCCCGTTTTTGTTTTAGCACTTTTTAGATCGGGGAGAAACTAACGAGTCAGGAAAAAAATTCAGCTTCAGGAAATGATGTTTAAACATTGTATTGACAAATCACTGACATAAAAAAAACAGTGCTACAATATACACACGTGCTACATCTCAAACAACGTCAGTGCCATATCTCACATTCGTGCTGCTCAAGTACAAAATAACATTCATAGCCACCTGTGTTTCATCACCATACTATCCCTTGTAATGGAGAAGGGGGAGGGGTGGCGAAATGCAATTCCAAGTACTGTAGAATCGAACTGCAATCACAGAATAGGTAGACTTGCACGCTATAACACACGCCGTTTATGCGTAAATGCGCTAACGTCCCCCAAGGCCGCCCTCAGGCTCAACATGCGCACTAAGCCTTAAAAACAATTGGGCATTGACGACACAATGCATGCTGCGACTGTAAAGACTCCAGTCTCTAGAGTACCGTTACATTTCGACCGCCTGTTCTCGTGGCCAATACCGTCTCATGCGCTGCAAAGGACATCTTTAAAAAAAAAAAATCTGATAGGAAAAATATTTTACCAATAGCTCACTGTGTTGCAGCCGGATACAAATATCACCTGCTGTTCAGGAGCGCACTGTGGCAGGCGTGGAGATGATTACCTGATCATAAAAGACAGGTGGCTTATTTATTCACATACAGGAACTATGGTGGAGAAACCGTTGTTTGTTCCTGCCGCTAGGTATAAAAAAAATATCACGCTGCAGATCAAAGGCAGACTTGCAGGAGCAGATATTTATTTTCAAGAATCAGTTTGGCATTGCCTACCCAGTTCCAAAGTCACTTCTACACAATTGTTGGCCAGAAATGCATTGTTGTGCAGATAACTGCAATGGAAAATTGCATATTAGCAGAATAAACTATCCCCTGGGCATAAATAATCACGTAATTTCGCGTCGAACTTGGGACGCATTTTTTCCCAGAGATAGTTCTTCCCTATAAACACCAGGCAGTTCCCCGATATTGATTCATACAAACGAGATTCTGCTGATTAAACACTGCATTTCAAAACCGGGTCACAGTTTCCTTGTGGCAAACCAATGTCGCAAGACACGGTGCACTCCTCCTAGAAGGCTGTGCAGCTAGCACGGTTGGCTACGTATGGTGCGAAAGAAGTTCAACATATACACATACATGAGTTGTGTAAAAAAACAAGAATTTGTTTATGTAGAGAGACTAATACAATGGGACATTTATTTTCTAAAAAAACAACACAGCACCCAGCGTGACGTCCTTTTAACGTGAGCAATGGGGGAAGACGATGACAAACTCCTCGCGGCTGTGTGTGAAAACACAACGGACGCCATCAAATCGGCGACCGAGCATCGCTACGATCGTCCTCCCGGCCAGAAAAAACAACGGCGACGAAGGAAACGGCCCTCGCGGGGACCAGGTCCGACATGTCGATCGGATCATCGCTGCTGCGAAGCACGCAGGAAAACATCACAGGGATGTCGAATGTCTTCCCAAACTCAACAGTCATAACGTTTTGTCAGTAGCTCTTCAAACGCCGCACGAAACAAAGGACGCGAGCCCTGCGAAGCCGCACCTTCATCGCAATGCCCCCGTGCACACGGCGACTCGGAGTCTCCATCGTAAATCGAGTGAGAAAACTGGCATTTCAAACGAGCGTCAGCAGCTGCGCCAGCCAGCGCCACTTACGCGGCTGGGAACGCCTGGCATCCAGGGCGCGCTTGCCGCTGGGCCCAATCGTGCGGACCCGGCCGATGATCCGCTGGAATCGCGGTGCGACGCCAAACGATTAAACTTCACTTAAAGGCCATTTCCACGGGAAAAAAATGATGCAATGGAGAGAGAAGCCATTGAAGGAAACGTCCCACACCACAAGCGTGAATCTGGGCTTTTACATTTATTGTTTATAAATGTTTCTATTGTTACAGGCAGTTGGTTGCGACATATTAAAGAGCCATTACTGGCACGATGTATAATAAAGCGTGACATTGTTCTCAGAATTTTGCTACGGCGGAAACTGACAAAATGAGCATTCTTTTTATTACATTGTAATTTTAGCGTTCGTTTTTTTTGCTTGCAGCGTTTGTTTTACTTAACCTGCTCAGGTTTGCTTCAGTGTAATGAGTCTTAATTTACATCGCACCGAAATGCTTTTCTCGAGTGCAGCTTAAGTAAAACACACAGTGTTTGGTAATGTGTTGGGGGCAATTAGAGATAGCGACAGGCACTTTGTGTGAAAAATGCAGCCGGGCTAAGTAGTAAAAATGGAAACGTGACGGGTTTTGCGTTATTTGATTATTACTTAATGCAGCCCCTTTGACCCTCTGTGCACGACTGCACAGTGTTTAATAACCCCCTCGCACTGGAGTAGTCCCCACAGATGTCACGGTCACTTGCAAAAGGCTAATGCATTACCATAACGGAATTCATAAAATCGAATGTATTAACGTTTAATTTTGCTCATTCACATCCTATGAAGACTATTTTGCCATGAGGTTAAATGTCTTTGGAATAATTGACGATAAAAAATATACTTCCCATTATCCAATGAACTTACATAAAACGTAGGCCTGGACTTAATGCACGGTTAACTATTTTGATTATTATTCAAAAAAAATTCAGAGTTCGTAAAACAAACATAGCAAAGGCAATGCCTTTACGAAAAGCAAACCAATCTTTGAGCGTGACTGCTCAGAGGAACGCTTTAGCAGTCACACTCAAACACGTATACAATGACAAAATAATCAAGTAATAAAAAGCAAATAAGCGCAATTCATCAATCATGGAAAAACATGTTTTTTTAGTTGTGCTTAGATGAACTGTTTACTCCAGGGATGACGTTCAAAGGGCTCTTCACTTTCAGTAAGCCTATGAGCAATGACCATTGTAATTATACTGTACATAGTCCACAGTATGGATGTCAATTTTCAATTCATACGAATTCCCTTCATGTAATCCTCCATATTCATAAACACACAACAGTGTGTGTGTATACACGTGCAGGTGGGAGCAGTGGCACAGTAGTTAGCACACTGCCCCATGAACCGAGTGACTTGAGTCCGATTGCCGGTTACCGCCAAGATCGATGACAAACATCTGAACTTGTCCTTAGGCCTCCCCCGAGGTTGACTCGTGTTTGGCGTGAAAACATCAGCGCTGGGAAGACAATTACCCACCGGGTATGATACTAGCTACAACAACTCGTCCACCATACTGCCCTTAACTGGTGCTCGCGAACAGCACTCATCCAAACAGACTGGCAGGCTTACACCGGGACCGACTTTTGTTTTTGTGCGTAAGTGTGTGCACGTGTGTCAAAAGACCACGATCAAAGGAAGAATTAAAAAAAGCTACAATTTAATCAAGAAACAAAAAAAGTTTTTTTCTTTTAAGTTTGCGTGCTATTCTCAATTATGTTGGCAAGGGATGTAACGCAAAACTAGATTCACAGAATATCAGAACACACGTTGGCTACCGGTAATAGCGTTCAAATATCAGCGGCTAAGGGTCGGTGAGATTAACTAGCGCATTAAATTGCAGTGTTTCCCTCAGGGAGTAGGGCCCAATCGTTTTGCTCAGTAGCTGGAGCGCGTGCTATGAAAAACACATAACGCAGCTGGGCACAACACGGCATGTGATTATGTTTCACGGTGTTGTGGTTTTGTGTATATCTTTTCAAAGAAGGTTGGACCAAAAAAGGTTACAGCTCTTTGTGCACTTGCGAAAATGGCCATAAAACGGGCCTTGTTAAATGCAAGTGATGTTTACGTACTTTTCAAATGAAGGACAATTTTAAATGAATACAAAATGTGGAAATAAAATCGAACGGAAAAACTCTTCTGTTCAAACGAGATTCTAGATGGGTTGTGAAGCATTCAATTATTTGAGACAATTAGGGCTCAGTGAAAGCCTTACAACAGGGCCCTTGGCAAGGAAAGACATGACCAACTACATTTCAGTGGAATCACCCACAACCTCCTGGCAATCGCGTGTCGTTGTATCGCCCAGGTCACCTTGACACTCGCGCGTGCGCGAAGAGCCGATGTGGTCACCTTCAATGGTAAAGTGGCCCAGTGTAATGATGTAAACAGACTTTGCACAACACTGACAATTCACACACAAGAAACCATCTCAAGAGTAAGTGCCCAACCTTGGTTGGAGAGTATTAAAAAGGAACTCGCCAAATCAAAAAAAAGTCTTCCGAGCACGAATAATGATTTATTTTAATGACTGTAGTACTGTATGTCTTCCCGAAGTGGCCTGCACCCACGGTAAAAAAAAAGCCAGAATTTTTTTCCTGCTGAAATAAAAATAGTAATGAGAGCAATTCATAACTAATCTGTCCAGTATCGCCACACTGGCTCACAAGACTCTTTTTCAGGAGGTTCCTGCATTGGGTTTTCATTTTAAGATTTTTGCAGCCACTCAATAATTATTGTTTATGTATGTAGAAGGAAACCAGAGCACCCGGAGATATAACCGACACATGCAATGGGGGCAAAACTCCCTCCCCATACAGATGTAAACAGATGGCAATTCATCCACTGGCTGTACTGGGTTACAGGCAGCCACGTGTAGCATAGCCACGACCGCCCAAGCGTGGAGGCGGTACTCATTTCCTGTTTACAATGCTGAGCCAGTGGGTGGGTTTCCACATTCCTTTGGCGGGGGCGAGTCGAGCCATTGATCGAACAACGACCGTTGACTTCCGCGCAACGTGGTACTCGCTCTATTGACCCCGCAGGGGATGTTGGGTCGAGTCAAGCCCCGACCAGGGTTGAACGGTCAACCTTGCCGACAGCGAGCCCCCCCCAGATCGGACGCAGCGTGCCGCGTACCTCATGACAAAGTCGTGCTGGTCGATCTCCTTGCCGCCGCCGGCCCCGAGCAGGTTCCCCGAGTTGCCCACGACAGCGCAGCGGCGGCAGCGCGCCCATCCGTGGTCCTGGTACGGGTTCTGGCCAGGGATGATCTCAAACAGACGGTTCAGCACCGTCCTCAGGTCCTGCGCCTTGTATTGCGACTGTAGCGACTGAAGCGAGAGAAACGAAAGGAAAAGGCAAGGTCAACCAAAAAAGGCAAGGTCGTAAAAAAAAATGGCACCAAAGGTCAAAGGTAAAAAAGAAAATCACCACATGGCGTGGACGGTCCTCATTCTTCAAAGTTCACATCCGCGAGCGAGCAAGGAGAGCTTTAGCATTGCCTCACGGTCAAATGCATTCTAGACGAGCATGCACTTCAACGTGGCAATATTGCTGACAATTGGCCTGAACTCATCAGGTTGCAGAAGCTAAGCACATTTAAGCCAGAATTGTTCTTTTAGATATAGTTTCAAAACCTAGTTTTATCCATTGGCTTTTCCTGTAGTACGATTGGATTTTACCTCTCCTGCAAGTGTAATTATTACTAGATTTAATCATATCGTGTCTGCATATTGCAAGCGTAGCTTTTATTGTTATCATTGGCTTCTAATTTACTTTGCTTTATCTATACTTAAGTACAGTTGTTTTTGTATGTACAGCACTTTTGAGATATTTCGATATGAAAGGTGCAATATGAATAAAGATAATTATGAGTACCTGAATGGGACACTGGCTAGGAATTCCCAAGTAATGTAGCTTGGGATGTGAGGTGGCTTAGAGATGGCGGTGGAGTAATGGATTCACAAGTCTGTTATGGTCTTCTGTGCGGGTACTCTGGATAGTTCGTGCAACCTAGGTTCCTCCCACAAGCCAAATACTCATTCATGGAACTTGCCAAACATCCCCATACAGGATCCTGCTGCAAAGGAGTCTTGAGACTCAGCGATGCTCTTGTGAGAAAAACAAATTAAATTCTTGTTCACATCTTTCAACACTTACGAATATTATTAATCATTTAACATTAAAGTGGAATGTCAGTGGCCACAGTAGCAGTAACAGTGTACACAGAGGTTACGAATTGACCCAATTACATTCAAAATATTTAGCCCACACTCTCACATGATGAAAGTCACGATGACTAATACAAGTCATTGTTTCCAAAGCCCAACCAAGTTTAATTAGCTCACTGTAATTGTCATCAATTTTCACGACATGTCTTTTTAATGCTTTAAAAAAAAAGGATGTAAATTTCACAAACTCTAATCGAATTATAAATTATCCTAATGTAACATTTTAATTAATAAAATGTGGGTTTTAAAATTGCTCAGAATTTTAAATTGCAAATCGTCATCAGAAATGAAACCGAGGTGGAGCAGAGGTGAAATTGTTTGTTGGAGCACTGCAACTATGAACCTTCACACATCAATTGAATTCCCGGTCAATCCTGACATCAGTCGCAAGGGTTGTATGTGAACCATTCCTCGGGCTGTCCCCACCACGAACCTGAACCAAGCAGCGAGGTGATGTATGGTCCATCAATGCTTATGCCAAAAGGCATGGGGTTAAAGCTTAATCCAGCAGTGGATTAGCAAATGGCTCAAACTTTTATAAGCGAGACAGATGCAGTTCACGAGCATGTAACGGTATTATATATCTTGATTTGAAGCTTTTGTGACTGCAGGAATCCATACTCTTTGGTTCTTTCGGTAAAGTCACGTAGGTAGAAAATTAATAGATCACGACGTTTCGATCGCAACACAAGCAACCGTCATCAGGTGAAACAAACACAGCAGGAGAACTGCTGACGTAGGTATTACATAATTATATTTAGAGATGAATAAAACGTGGGGCATCTACGTGCCGCACCATGCATTATTTCTCAACGATTCCTTTGTACTCATTCAACGTTTCCCAATAAAAAACATTTTATTCCAGTTGTATTCGTGTTGAGCCGACTGTAGCCAGCTCATGCCCTTTAAAAAAATAAAAAATAAATGAATGCCTGCATGGAAAGAACGCCAAATATATATATGCGTGTACTTCACCATGTTTCATAAAGCACGTTCAAATTTGCGCACAACGGAAAGTTTGCTTTGCCGGTCCATTACATGTGGACGGCAGCTCTTCTGACGAGCTTCACGAGAGATCGACCGTTCAAATCCTGTTCCAAGTCCCGCACAAACGGGCAACGCCTGCTTGCAGCCGGGAGGTCAAGCGGCAGCTTTACCTTATCACTGTTTACGTTACTGATTAACAGGTTGGACATTATGGCCAACCCTAAGCACTCGATCCTGAGTCGGTCTCAGGCGGCCGGGGGGACACACGGGAGGTGACGAAACGATGGCACCCAACGTTCGGTTTCTCACCGTTGCCATCAAATGAGTTCATTGTGCGCAATAAAAAAAATTAAGACAACCGTGCAATGAAAATTTTTCTGAATGCTCAAGTTGACGCAGGCAATGAGCGACGACAACATGACACTCCTGCAACCAGCTCCAACCGGTGCTGCAAACACAACATTTCGACAGCATGCAAATAACTATAGCGTAGAAAATATAACGTTACTTTTACGCGAATAAAAATTAGTGTCCGAGGCACGGTATTTCCATCGATCGCTCAAAGTTAGATAAACTACTCCCCCATCTACCTCACTCAGGGCTGTCACAAGCATCCTTGAAGACGCAGGTTATAAACAAAAGACATCTGCTTGGTATAGAAGGGGGGGGGTTTATTTAATGCAATGCCGCTGCCTGGGAATGGTGTGCAGTGGGACGGGATGCATATGGATGCCTACGTCCACATGTGTGTGCGCACATCTGTCATCGCTAAATTAATGGCCCTGTGCAAGTCACATTTCATGAAATGTAACGGGGGGGGGGGGGGGGGCTCTCTTTTAAAACAAACAGCCTAACGGCGCCATACCTCATACATTAACCCGCAGGGGGCTCAGTGGAAGGTGTTCGTTATTTGTTCAATAAGTGATCCAGATGTGGCTCAGGGGTCAGGGGTCAGAGGTCAGGCCGTTAAGATGACAATCCTGGGTTCGAACCCGGGTTTTTAGTCACCTGTGTCTAAACTGTATTCCCAAGTGGATAGCGTGGTGACGATCTCAGCCCAATAACCTGTGACCGCACACAAACACTTACATTTAACTGTGGATTCTCACTTAATTTGCTCAAATTCCAGCTCCCAGAATTAAAAACCATAATGCGTCAGTTTGACTACAAAGCGACAAACCTTTCTCTGTAGCATGGCAGTGGGAAAGCACAGTGCCCGCTAGTTGGTGGGTAAATGGTCATTTGAAGGAACATCAACGTCAGAAAATATCTCTTTTTAAATCCTTTATATTAAGTTCACTTTCTTGCTTGCTTGCGCGCTTACGACCGTGCAAATCTTTCGGTCGTTTTTTAACCCACTTCCCGTGATCCAATCGAGCTGACATTTTGCACACAGACTCGTTGTGCGTGACAATTTATTTTCGGGAAATTTTTTTCCCATAATTTTACACTTTTTTTGGCAAAAATTTAATTATATTTAATTACCAATTGCTTAATGGTGGCAGGCAATCATCTGACCCATATGTGGCAGCCATCTCAAGCCAGAGGACGAGAGGATTCTAGCCGCCACGCATATAAAGGATTTAGAGTGAAAAATTTTGTTTTTACGGCTTAATTTTTTATGGATCATTCTCGAACATGGGGCACTGCTTTGCTTCGTCCAAGTAGACTCTCGACGTGACCCCCGATAGCCTCAGATTATTAGCATGATTGGCTACACACGGTGCAAAAGATGTTTAACATACATACATAGCACTGTAATAATGTAATTTTAGGAAAAGAAAAACTTATACAAAGAAAGAATGCAGTCTACCTCTGAAATATAACATGAACAAGCACTGCCTCATCTTCTTGGTTCTTTCGGTAAAGTCACGTAGAAGGAAAATAATAATGCGTTGTGGCCGAAACGTTGTGAGAATTATTTTATTATGTTTTATTTTTATTATTTTATTATTTTCCTTCTATGTGACTTTACCGAAAGAACCAAGAAGATGAATCCCTGCAGTCACGAAAGCTTTAAATCGAAATTTAAAAGCACTGCCTCGTAACACTGAATGT
Organism: Lampetra planeri; assembly: GCF_965212315.1. Lineage (NCBI taxonomy): Eukaryota > Metazoa > Chordata > Hyperoartia > Petromyzontiformes > Petromyzontidae > Lampetra > Lampetra planeri. Next base: position 4,929,677 of record NC_136123.1, read on the forward strand.
GCACAAAACCAATGGTGATAAGAGTAATATACCTTCGGAGCAGAGAAAGACGACATAAGAGAGTGAATTCGAGTAAAATACAATACTGTTTTACTGGATTGCTGTTAATGATCAAAATACTGTTGTAGAGTAAAGTACAGCCGGTGTTGAAGTATTAAAATAACATTCCATTCTGACGAGACGAACTTGAATCAATTCTCCTGCACGCAACCCAGCGCTAAATCCCCAAAATATTTAGTTACTGAAGGAAATTAATCCCTGGTCACAAATATATTTCTTCCCAGTATTTCATTTGGAAAAGTTCTCGTCTCTCACAGATTTAAAAATGATGTGGTTCCACCACCACCACCACCACCCCAGTAGCTCCGCTGCTTCTGCCGCTAACGCTGCGGAGAAAATTCCGCCACTTAAACAGGCTTCGGTTAATCACTCATAAAAGATGAGCTGCCAAAAGCGTTGGGGGCCGGAGACGAGAATTATTGGAAAGTCATGAGCAGGGAGCGGGAATGCACAGCTCTGCGGTGCTTAAATCACCTTAATGGCGAAAGGCGGGGGGGGGGGTGGATGGGATTGAGGATGGTGTTGAGGAGTGGGGCGAGAAACAGCCCCCCCTGCTACTTTCATTAGCGTGTCAGACCTTCCACAAGATGAACGCGGCCCTCTTTAATCTCAACGCAATCTGAATATAGCAGGGCAAGACGGGAGAGGAATTATGCTGCAGTCGGAGCTAAGACCATCGTCAGCCGCGCGACCCGACTGGCATTTTCGCCGTCAGCAGTCGGCTGAGAATGCGGTAAAAAAAAAGGCCTTTTTTAAAACGTGGTTGTAATTTTAGGAAAGTGTGTTGTTGAAGAGCTTATGCAACTCATGCACACTGTTGGTTTGTTTGTTTGGCAGATGGCAAAATGATAGGCATCTATCATGTTGCTAAGCACCTTCTTGACCCTTAAAAAGTATCCGGCTAATCCCACTTTGCCAGCAAAGCCAACAATAAGGCGCTGCTCAAGTTTGTACCTTAAGAAAAGCCTTTGTGCATTTGCCGCAAACAACGAAGTCAACATGACGCGAATGAGAGCACAGCATATGCAGGCAACCTCTCGGCCAGTGTCGGTGCACAACAAAAGGAGCTCGACGACTCAGATTCGTATCGATCCTAAAGGCCCCACAGGTACGCGCATCAACCGTGTGTGTGTGTGTGTTTCGGCGTACGTAAATCACATGCTAATGATATGCTAATTTAGCAATTTTCGCTCGTGGAGAAAATGAAAAAAAAATGCGGAAAAACGAGACGAGAAAAAACGATGAGAACAAACACAACACGAGATGGTAAAAAAAACACAAGTGCGGTAAATTTATACACGAGTCACAGTGGAACCTCGACAAATCAGCGCATCTGGGCAAGGGCGGCGAATCGCTACGTCTCGGGTGCCAACACAGCCGAGCCTTCGCCGCCTACGAATGCACGCCGGTGCACGGCAGCTCCGGTGAATTGGGGCGCCTCCAATTAATTGATGGGAGAAGAGAAAAAAACCCCCAACAAAAAGACATCGACGAGGTCACGGGCGGTGACACGGCCCGCCCTTAACGGGGCGATTGCGGATGAAAATAGCCACGGCCAGGCAAGATGTCAAGACTGTCGCAAATTTTTGGGCCCTCCGAAGAACAAAAAAAACAGGGAATCGAAGCGGTGAAGGTTTGGTGAGCAAACGTGAGCCCACAGTGTTAGCGGGCAACGGATGGGCGCTCCGTAAATAGACACGGCACTGAGAAAATAGGCTGAGGCCTGCGATAAAAGCATATAGCACGCTTGTGGTAGTGCTGCATTGCTGTATGAAGCGAAGTTTTCATATTTTGTCGCGTACTTTCGCAAAAAAAGGAACCTAATGTTACGTAACTTTTGATTCTAAAAAAGCAGCAGTTATCTGCTCCCCAAGACATTCCTGAATGTGAGGGCATTACGAAACGCCGATAATGTGGTAACCGCAAGCACATGGCACATCTGCATCCTTTTAGGGATGATAAATGGAAGGAAAACCGTCAAAAGGCAAATAATCTTCTGGACGCTAATTCCCGCACAACCACCACCTTCATGGGCCCAAAACAAAATAGCAAAGCGCACCACAGAGTTCTATAAATATTCTCATCTCATTGATATGTAAATAGGGATTCTTGAACTGCAACCATTCAAATGTTATCGCCACCAGAAGCACTCTCTCATTAAAAAGCTAAGTTACAGCCAACGCGTCCTTTCTCGGTCTATTTTAGGCTGCCCCCCCCCACCCCACACTCCTCCCCCCCCCTGTGCTCTCTGACTCGGCAGTCATTTTTTTCTTCTCTGCCTGCTATCTTCTCGTATGCGCAGGCGATTCATCTTTTAAATCGCCTCATGCGTCCACACATCCCGGTGTCCTCCACGTCCATGCCAGGACGTGCCGCTTCGTCAACGATGAGCACACAGCAGCGGCACACCGTGGAATATAAAAAAGTGACCGGACGCCAAGGCGCCGTGAGGGCCAGCCATAAACATTGTGCCGACATGCATTAAGCATCGCCTTTTTGCCTTTCACCGGCCTCCATGCATCAGCAGGGCGGCACCACGGCACAGCCAATGATGCATCGGCGTGCCACGTGCCCATACATATACCACCGAAAACTATATATATATATTTTTTTATTTTGGCAGGTAAGGCCCACTGAGCCGAAAGAGATCTATTTCAGAAGCGACCTGGCAACAAATGATAGCTCAACGAAAGTGGCAGCCTAATACTGTAAACGCCTGTTTCTAAATGTGGAGAAAAAATCGGAGGACCCGGAGAAAAATCCACGCGACCACGGAGAGATAGAACGTGCAAACTCCAAATATACAGGCGTCAGGGTAAGGATCAAACCCATGACCTCCTGCATGTCAGGCGAGGGAGTTAACATCTCACCACAAACAGCTCTCCTTCTTCTTCTAAGCCAAATGTGCCATCGTTGTTTGCACTCGGCTGCCCGGATTTTCTTTCTCCATGTGCTTCCTTTCTGTACCTCTCCTCGAAATCGCATCCACCGCCACATTTCGCTCCACCATATCCTCCCACCTCACCCTCCCCCTCTCCTCGCTTCTGCCCTGCACCGACATCTCCCCGCGATCTCGCCTTTCACCGAGATCAATTCCCACGATCGATTTGGCAGTGACCGCCAATCGACTTCATTGACACCGTGGCCTAGAAGACGAGGCTAAAACGTTGCACCGTTGTCGTTTTACTCTCCTACTCACAGAAGTAAAAGAAAAAACGTCACACTGGTCTTCGACGAGTTACTGTCATTTAACGTTTGGGGCAATTGAATGGAGATGTCATGCGTGCTTGCGTATACAGGACATTGACAATGCGAATTATTTCTTTGGAACTGTTCCCCTCGCACAGCTGAGTGCAACCGCCAACAAGCAGTAACCATTGTCATTGTCAACTGCATGGCCAGGCTAAGTCTCATTATGCGCGTCGAGTGTGCGGTGTGCCAATTGTTTTTGCACACATGTCACGGTTGCTTTTAAGGTCCTCCATTCGATGGCGACCGTGCAAATCGTCCAACGACCACGTGTCGGTGAAAATTCGTTCAAGTCGTCCATACCAGGGCGAGGGGACGTTGCCGTGGTGTGACGGTGAGCGCACCAACTTGCAATCCAGGAGTTTTTCCCGGTTCGGTCGCCTGGTGCAGCCTTTGAAACAATGGGCAGTGTTTTTTTTCTGCCCCCGCCCCCACCCCCCTCCAGCTGCCTCTGTCCATCCAGTGAATGGGTACACCACATCTTCTTGGTTCTTTCGGTAAAGTCACGTAGAAGGGAAATAATAAAATAATAATAAAAATAATAAAATAAGTCTCACGACATTTCGGCCACAACGCAAGCAGCCGTCCTCAGGTGATGTATGTTTTATTTTATATTATTTTATTATTTCCCTTCTACGTGACTTTACCGAAAGAACCAAGAAGATGAATCCCTGCAGTCACGAAAGCTTGAAATCGAAATTTAACCGGGTACACCACAGTTAGTCATGATACGCAGGACATGTGTGGTGGGGAAAGATATTCTGCCCAGTGTGGATGACGAGGCCAACATACCCATCTGTGAGCAGTTGCATGACCAAGCTACTGCAGAACTGCATCTTTATTTGTGAATACACATCAGGATCAGGGATGGCACGTTTGCGGATACGGTACAGTACGATAGACCTTTCCTCGATGAGTGAGCGCCTCCGATTAGTGCGGTTGCCCACGTACGGTGCGAAAGAAGTTAAACATACATACAATAGAAAGGTAAGATGGAAAGAACACAGTTATAAGGTAAACACATTGGCGATCATGGCAAGATGGGTGACACAATGCTCAAAAGGCATTCAGATGAGAAGAGGTTTTCCCCTTTTTTCTGGCAACAAAACAGGTGTTGAGATATTAAAACACCAAACTGAAACCTTTTACAAGGAATCAAAAGGCTTGCAAATGTTCATCTCTGGCCTAAGACTGAAATTGCATTGATTATATAATTATCGTAATGGCCTTGAGTGAAACTATATTTTCCCCAAAAATTTCTTTTTTTTAATGTGCAATCAGCTAATTATGCATCTAGGAGCGCCGTCAATATCATATTCCTGAGGGGAGGGGGGAAACAAATCAATATCGCCACAAACCAACTTTGTAATAATTGCACCAAGCACACAAACTCAATATAACAAGCATGTGTGCATCGGCAAACCGCAACTATAAAACGCTATTTCATATTAATTGGGAGGGGAACTAGATTTGAAACGTAAGAGCTGCTGCCTTTTATCAGCATTAACATTATTGCAGGGAAATAACAACAACAAAACACTGCCATCAGAGTACAAAATTAGCAATAAAATAAGTACAACATTTGCATTAGGCTGAGCAATTAAAATAGGACTACTAATTAATTTGCACATTTGAAATTCAGCAGTACTGGATGCGGACTGTCGTGCCAACTGAAATAGTGACGATAACTGCAATTACTTTGTAAGGAGCCTAGCCACTTGCCGAGACAGTCCATTCCCTATGAGATAAAACATTTTGGGATACAACATTGGTAGTTGGTGTGCAACCACAAATAACACAAAAACTCAATACATCCGGTCAATAACACTGCCGTAAGGAGGACAAAATATATACTCGGGGAGGCATTTCGGATGACATTCTCTCTTGTCACGAAAAAGGGCCATCGCCTGAAACGTCATAAATCATGACAATTCATCAATTCGCTAGTGAGTGGGGGGGGGAGGTAGGGGAATGAGGGCGACTCATTCCACCCCTGATAAACCAATGGAAAATATTTCGTGTCCCATTTTTTTTTTAATGGCAATAGGGCATTCCCAGAAGAGCACACGATCATGAGGAGCAGTACACTTTAGGGTTGCTCAAACAATAACCGGTAAAGCGACAACTGTTTGTTGAATCACTGACTGCTTCTGAAAGTCAGAAAGCAGTGACCGTTCCCCAAGTAGAATATTTGTAATGAATGCAACCGATTTGGGAGACTTGCCCCAATTGTGTCCGCTGCCGTGCCGGGACGCGGCATCGAACCGGTGACTTCTGGATTGCAAGTCCAGTGTGCTGACCATGACATCAGGGTGGCTCCATTCCTTTGCACGTTGAAAAGGTTGTGAACCGTAATGTTTGTTTAATGCTCGATAATTTCTACACGTGCGACACACCGCTTTTTGTGAGATGAGGAGTTCTCTCTCTCTCTGCTATTAACAAGGGCCATTCATTGTCTGAAATACTCCATAAAGCGAGTGAATTATTGCTAAAAGAGAGAATACAGCACAATAGGAGTGAACCATACAAATAACCCAACCGAGAATGGATACCCATCGTCATTTATATGCATTCATTAAATCCCCCCCCACAGCACTTCGCTCAAAAACGGATCACAAGTGTTTCATCACATCTACCCCTCTATTTAAGTTCATTTCATTTCAGTTCCATTTATTAGGTATAGCCCTGTGAACCAAGCGGCTCTCGACTCGGGTGCAACCACAACAAACAAAAACATAATGAACGAAACAGGAGGATTTCTCCACAAATCTGGCTGTCGCCTGATGAAGCTAGTTGTAATTACTGGCGAAACGTCGTACTCAGATTGTAAATGTTGTGGCTTGGCTCTCCAACACACCGGTGTGCTGTACTAGTGACGAATTGGCACGTTCTGTTTACGTGACAACCCTTACTAGTTGGCCGTGTCGGGTGGTGGCGGGTTTAAGGACACATTTATACATTTTCACAATCTAACCCAAAAAAACCTGTATTACGGATGATATTAGTTGCGAAAGACTGCGTGTTAAACTGCCTCAAATACCACCGTATTTTTGTTTTCCTCTTCAAAGCAGTTCTATTGACGAATGTGTTGAGTTTCCACTGCCTCTCGTGCTGTCACATCCAAGGCCTCTCTTCTACCGAACGGCCTCTCAGGGAAACTCCTAGCTGCCTCGCGGTTCATACATAGTTGATGTGCATCGACGTGGGAACGAGGGAGCCGGTCTAAACGACGGTGCCCTGTGAAGTCGCCATCAAACGTCGACCCATGACGCTACAGAGGACAAGCAGCAGCTGAATGATGATGCACACCGAGAGCGGTGTGTGCTCCACAATGGACGAGTGCTATTGCTAAGTTTCACCCTTTCTGGCAATAAAACAGGCGCTAAGATGTTGAAACACCGAATAGATACCTTTGGCAAAGCTTCAAGTCTGCATTAACCACACATACCTGTTGCAAAACTTGCAAAAAATATGCTCTGATAATACAGGATGCTTAAAAATGTTTTTAAACACTTATATGGGACTATCGTTTTTAATGGAAAAAGAACGGATAGTAGACTGTAACATGATTGCAAATGTAAGCATGCCTGGAATCCAATCCAGGTGGTCTCCAGAGCCCAGAGGCACATTTCTTGTGGTGTTGTTGCAATTTATCAGAAGTGTTAACAATTTTATGAAGCACTCTGTATATGCCAATGTCGTGTCTGCACGTGGCAGACACAACATTGAAGCTAAACGGATACAACACTTGGTCAAATAAATCAATGCAAAGGGGGTGGAGTGATGCATTTAGTCGTCAATGGCTATCGATTTGTAAGTTTATGATTCACGCATCTCATCACGTGGGTGAAAAAAATTAGTTTTTTATTTCGATTTCAGTTATTTATGCTGTTATGCTGTTAGGCTCTAATTCAAGGGCATCCTGTGACAGTGCAGATGCTATATACGGTACAGATCTTAGTTGCAATACTTTATAATTAGTCTATTCTTTTCAATTTACATACGTTGTACATGTGATGAGTTTACGTCACCCCTGGCATTGCCATCACTCTCAATGTTACAAACAGGAATCCATTCTAGAGTGAAATCGTCAAGACCAATCGCAACAAATCATTACAACGCTCGCGGGGAGTCGAGGCGGAGGAGGGAGACTATTTCGACCTCTGATAAACCCGCGGAAACATGTATTTACATCCCGTGTTTAAAGCCAAAACGATGTTGTTGAAAATGCTTATTCCAGCAGCAGAGCGTGCAAAACAACAGGTGCAAGTCAGCGTATTTAGTGCGAAGTGACAGAGCAGGAGAGAGAGAGAGAAGCAGGCCACACTCTTTCATGCACTGCTGACTGGCAGTCATTCACCGTAGGTGTTGCGGGTAGGTTGTAAAAAAAAAGAAATGCGCCTTGCAACATATCGCGCTCGCTAAGGTTAGGGATACTTTCGATTTGTGAGAACGTCGTAAAAACATGAAGGATTCTGAGCAAGTTCTAGATTTGAAGCTTTCGTGACTGCAAGGATTCATACTCTTAGGTTCTTTCGGTAAAGTCACGTAGGTAAAAAAAATGAAAATAACTAAATTAAATCACGACGTTTCGAAAGCAACACAAGCCTCCGTCATCAGGTGTAAACTGCTCCAGTAAAATTACTAAAAATCTGAGCAAGTGTTTGAAATCAGAAAGGGCCCACGCACGGTGGCACGGTTCGAATTGTGGCGAGTCTTGGCACACAGAGCGTACCCCTGGGGGCTGACAGAAGTCGACAACATGTGACGACTGGGAACAGTCTCACCTTAATGATCTAAATTTCGATTTAAAGCTTTCGTGACTGCAGGGATTCATCTTCTTGGTTCTTTCGGTAAAGTCACGTAGAATGGAAATAATAAAATAATAAAAATAAAACATAATAAAATAATTCTCACGACGTTTCGGCCACAACACAAGCAGCCGTCCTCAGGTGGAGACCAGGTCTGTCGAGGCGACAGCGTCTAAATGAAACACCACCACGCTTGGAGCGTCTATTTTAGCTGGGTTGGAAGGCGCAATTCCCTCCCCTTCCAACCCAGCTTAAATAGACGCTCCAAGCGTGGTGGTGTTTCATTTAGACGCTATCGCCTCGACAGACCTGGTCTTCACCTGAGGACGGCTGCTTGTGTTGTGGCCGAAACGTCGTGAGAATTATTTTATTATGTTTTATTTTTATTATTTTATTACTTCCCTTCTACGTGACTTTACCGAAAGAACCAAGAAGACTTAATGATCTAAGCAAGGGACGGCCTGGCGAGAGGTCGATTCATTGGCTACACGTTTGGAATGTAACCATTTAGCAAGTGAAGTGTCACAATTCGGGGTTCACGGTTTGATTCAAGATTGGATTCTTGTCTCTCGTCACGTCTTGTTTCTCATTTGTTCTGTCTTTTTTACACAGTTTTGTTCTCTTTGTTAATATTAAAGAAACATACGCACATTGCTTGTATACCGTGAATGGATTTATACACATGAAACAAAACATCTTTAGCAATGCCTCTGTGCACGCCTAGAAAATGTTCAGTCTCAAACTTGCACTAACACCTCATTACATTCTATACAATCACTTCAAAGGGTAAAAATGGCCAATGAAAATACTGCAATTATTTTAGGAATGTATAATCATGACATGAAACCAAATAGGTTTCCTTAAAAAACATGAGGGTTTTTTTTGGTTTAATTAAAAGAATGTTTAATGAGACGCTTTGTTTCTTTGTAAATGCATATTGGGTATGTGAATTAAATATTTATCAACAAATTCCCGAAAAATCATTGTTTCAGTGATTTCGGGTACTGTAAAAATGCCAGGCTAACACTCAAGGGGCACTCATTTGTATGAATATTTAAATTGTGGCTTGTTTAATATTTTATTTAAAATTCCAGACCGTAAGTGAACACTCAGCTCATCATGCGCATTAACTGTCAGAACACAGGGCACTGACAGTATCTGGGTCAGGGCAGAGCATACAGCCTCAGCGACTTGGGTGCTAATCATCACCTGCTACTACAATGAGCCACTGTGCCGCATTGCCAGAAGAAAGATCATGTGCTTATTAATGCCAGAAACGATGGCGTTCACCTGCGATCTGCCAAGATCGGGGCCTGCGAGTTAGTGGCTCTCTCGCCTCGGAGGTAGGTTTTTCATGCACGCTGGCTCCTTCTCTGTGAATTTAATGAATTCCGAAAGCGAGGCACAGCGAGGGCGAAAGAGAGGTAAGTGGCTCAGGTAGAAAAGTGAAACCCCGCTCCTACTAAAGAAGAAAAAATAAAATAAAAATAAGCAAGCATGCATGCATGCAAACCCGTAATTAAATAACACTGGTGGACATGAGCATTCGACAGACAGTTTTACATCACACCGTCTTTGGGCTTCGGGCTGTCCCCAACACTTAAAAAGGCAATGTTCCCTGACTGCGCGAAGAATCATCTCATCATGAGCGGATGTTCCAAATGGGCTTCGCACGAAACATTACGCGCGTTTATCCGTCGAGCAGATGACCCATTCTGACGTACGGCATGGTGACCGCGGTCCATTTATTGGATTATGGGAAATAATATTTTTCGCCAGGGTGCACAAGCCAGTCGCTAAAAATCTCATTACTGTGCGGTCCCTGCTGGCAGTGGTGGAGGGGGGGGGCGGTGATGGGGGGGGGGGGTCACGTGCCGCGAGGGAGCCAGCGATCGGAGAGAAACAAAGGCAGGACTCCCAGAGCATCTCGGAATCAAACATTCACACCGCCAACGCCTCCAGAACAACAGGGCTGCAGCTCCTCGGCCCAAATGTGGTGGTGGTGGTGGGTGGTGGGGGGGTTTCTGTGTGTCTGTGTCACTTTCCAAAAAACAACAGGGCCAGAAAAGCCGCAAGTAGAAATGTTCAACTCACCGTCGTGGAGCAAAGTATCTTCTCCCGAATGTCAAGGCAGCAAATGCTGCTAATTAAGCAAGGGATGATGGAGCCGATGTTCGTTACGATTCGGGGTCACGATTCGATTTGAATAACAAATCTCTGTTGTCTTCTTTTGACAGCATAATAGCTCAGAATCCTCATGGGTAATAAATGCAAAACCAAAATATATTAATGGAGGAGTGCAAGAAGAATACGCATGTTAAAACAATAACCTCGGTCGAGTTGTACAAGACAATTTGGGATTTGTCTGGCGTATAAATACAATTACATCTCAACGTGTCGTTTGCTACAGACTCGTACATTTTTGTTCTGCCTCCTTTGGTACTTGCTCCTTTGCTTCGTGTGCAGCTTACACACAACGCGAGCATCACATTTGCATAAATAATTCTGTAATTAAGCTCGCAGACGCAACTCGATGCACGCGTGGCGATTAATCGACGGCACCGCCAGCATGCCCACCGCTTTACGATGCCACACGCGCTCACAACGAGAGCTCGCCCATCGTATTATTTAAGTGAACAACTACTCCACAAATGACCGCTTCGATTACTTTGACCAATCACATCGCAATTAAAAGGGTTCGGCAATAAAAACCACCCATCCCAACCGGTGAGGTTACGGGGCAGGGGGCTTGGTGACATCACAGGTTATCATCAGCTGCATCATAATGGATGGACATGGCTCGTAGGGGGGTTTCCCACCTTCGGGAGGCTGAATGTCGGAGTGGTCGCCATTTTTAAAAGGGGCTTCCGAGTAATCGACCACCAAAAATGTAGCGGACGAATTTCCTTGGACGGACAAATTGTCCCGGCTCTACACACAACCCGTCGGTCAGCAAGCGCACAGGTTTCACTTGAGAACTCGCATTGCGCGAGCTTTGGAAAAAACAGCCTTTTGTTAAAATTCACCAAAAAAACACATCTTGAGGGGGAATAAAAAGGCACCGAGCATATCTCAAGACAACACGAATGTATTTTTTTTCTTTTACCAATTTAACCAATTAACCCGTCATGAATAAAAAAATATTTAAGAAATTAGTTTCAGCTAAATAAGTTACAATATATGCATTGTGTTAAGCATCTCGTCTCGCAATTAAGAGGAGTAATTTGTCTTTACACACGTTGCAGTGTTTTATTCATTAGGCTATTTCCATACAAAGTTATAATCCACACTATGCATAATGACACTCGGTATTTTGCATGCTTATTACGGTATTGCGCTTGCAATTATTAATTTTATTTCACGCCTAATGCATTCGCATTGGATTTCTCCTCTCGTCTCCCTTAAAAGATTAACTCGTGTTCTAGTTTCTCCAGATTACGTGATGTATTTTAGTTGGGTATTTAGAAGCGGATCACTGTGTATTTAAAAACAAATTTATTTAACCAGATAAAGCCCAATTAGCTATGTAGCTGTTTTTGCAGAAGCAACCTGGCCACAAATGATTGCTCAACGATGTGGCCTATTGTGTGGAAATATATAGCAGCCAAAAACTCGAAACAAATGTTTCTAACTGTGGAAGAAAAAATCGAAGGCCCCGGAGAAAAAACCACGTGACCACGGGGAGAACACGCAGTGCCGCATCTCATATTTAGCATGCCGTGCCTGCCACGGCCGTTTGTTCATGCCTCCTTTGGAATATAATTATTCACAATGATGGGAACACGCCGCGATGCAACAAGGCCTGCCCCGTGGGCCCTGGGTTGTTGCCGCGCGCGCAAAGAGAGGTGCACAACGGCGGAGTCCACTTCCCCCCGCCACGCACTTTGCGCTCAAATTCATTTCCAAGAAAAGCCAAATTGAAAGGGAATGAACCAAAGCAAACGCAGGGCGACTCTCCTCGCCAAATTTGCGCATTGGGCCGAGCTTCTTTGCCGAGATGAGCGGCATTTACAGACTTCGATTGAAATGAAAGCGAATCTCACAGTCGCCGGCTCAGCCTACACAAACATCTTCGTACCTCTTTTCATGCACATGCGAAAGGTTATACGAATGCCCTTCATGTATACGATAGGGGGGGTTACCGATGCATCGATTCATTGACATTGATTCTCATATATAGCGGGAGGGAGAGTGCTGCTGTCTGCTGCATGGACTGGAGGTCACTTGATGGGATCTCAGAGGTACATGAATGCTACGAAAATGCATTTAAAGGACTTGGCTGCTGTAAATGTCCATATGATAAGCCACTTCGCTGAGCTATCATCTGCGGCCAGGTCGCGTCTGAAAAAGAGCTACTGTATAGCTCAGTTCAAGTTCATGTATTAGGTATAGCCCTGTGAGCCATTCGGCTCTTGAATCGGGTGCAACCGCAACAAACAAAAAACAAAAACATGAACAAGAAAACATCTTAAAGTGAATGTGACTTAGTGGGCCTTACCTGCTAAAATAAAATGTTAAAAAATTTAGTTTTACTTGTTTTTTTCCGAGACACGTTGTAATAGTTCAGATAACCAACAAGCCATGCTCGGTAATTGTGTTATAACATGCACCACCATCACCTGACGCCACCCTCGTGCTCGTACATTTTGTATCCTTGCATTCGTTAATTTGTTTATTCTCTTGCACTGGGCCAAGCTTAACCAAGCGCGGCACTGTACAGACGATGTGAATCAATGCCGCAAAGAGAAAAAACAAATCTAATTTACAACTGAACAATAAAACTTCATTCCAGGGGGCTCTTCATGAAAGTGCTAACACGTTACCAACTGTGCAGGTTTTGCACCAGACTTGGCCGCTTCACAGAGTTCTCGATTACATTTTCTTTGGCGACCCAAGCCTGCAACGGTGTTTTCTTTTTTCAAATCCCATGCCACCAAGTTTGGAAAAGAGACGTGGATGTTTGCTCTGGGAAGCTTTAAATAAGCACCGCATTCTTGTGTCCAGTAAACAAGGGAGCGGGAGTCTAAAGATGGTAAGAGTTGGTTATTCAACGTTTAAAAGTTCACAGAAACAATGCAGAGACACATGCATTTCTAAATCTGGCCCTAAAGAAAAGTAGCTGCTCCTAATTTGTAATCCTGTGATTGCATCTCCTCCACATAATCCTGTTTAGTAATTATAGAACTTCACAGGAGCATGAGATGTCCACTGCATGCACCTGTGGATCAGGTAGTGATGTAGCCAAATGTATGGCAGAGGAATGAATTTAATCCAGCATTTGTGGACAGCTTTGAGTGTGATATGCTCGTATGCAAGTAATGCGGCACCCTCCTTAAGATAGTGCCGAGACTCGGCGAGGATTTTCCCGTTAAATATAACCATCCCTCTTCTTGGTTCTTTCGGTAAAGTCACGTAGAAGGGAAATAATAACATAATAAAAATAAGACATTATAAAATAATTCTCACGACGTTTCGGCCACAACGCAAGCAGCCGTCCTCAGGTTTATTATTTCCCTTTTACGTGACTTTACCGAAAGAACCAAGAAGATGAATCCCTGCAGTCACGAAAGCTTTAAATCGAAATATAACCATCCCTATAACGCTGTATGCAGAACTGGACTTAATATCCAGAGGGTGCCAATTCGATCTTCCTGCCAGAGCAGTTACAACTGCGAGCAAGCTCCTCATATTCCTGCGCCTGCGCCCACACACAGCAGTATAAATGGGCAGGTCGTGTGCGGTGGGGTAAATTGCGGGTATACTCCAAGTTCTTCCAAGATATCTGGAATGTGTGGAAGAGTAGGCCAAAGCATCTACTTATAGGGGGCTCTCTAGAGCTGCATATCGTGCAGGCCCTGCCGCCAGCAGTGGTGCGAGTTGAGAAATTTCAACGACGCCGTGGCTTCACCTCAACTTCTGATGACATTCTACGCCGAACAACAACGACGACGACAACAAAAGGGTGTTCACGTCAGAAAACATTTGGCAGCAACATTTGGAGGCTGCCGCTGCTCCCATTACACCAACGCAAGTCTATCAAACATTCATCAACGCGGCGGGGATGGGGGGAGGGGAGGGGAGGGGAGGGGTGGGGTGGGGAGGGATTTCTTGGAAATGAAAACGGGCGACTCACCCCCCACCAGTGGTGCACGGTGTCAGGAAGGTCGGCGTTCTCGCGCGTCCACAGCGGCACGATGTCTCGGTTGAAGCGCTGGTCGAACCACTCGGAGAGGCCCGAGTCGGCGACACAGCTGTCACACGCGCACGTCTTCACGCCGGCGCCCAGACCCCCGCGTCGCGACGGCAGCGCGTCCCCGCTGCGCGCGGGCACCAGCTTCACCCTGCGCGTAACGGGCAACGGGCGCAGAGACAACAACAACAAAAAAATTAACCCGTAAAAACAAAGTTTTTCGCTATAAATCCTTTATATGCGTGGCGGCTAGAGTCCTCTCGTCCTCTGGCTTGAGATGGCTGCCACCTATGGGTCAGATGAATGGCTGCCACCATTAAGCAATTGGTAATTAAATATAATTTATTGTTTCCTAAAAAGTGTACAATTTTGGAAAACATTTTTCACGAAAATACATTGTCATGCACAACGAGTCTGTGTGCAAAATGTCAGCTCGATTGGATCACGGGAAGTGGGTTAAAAAACGACCGAAATATTTGCACGGTCGTAAGCAAGCAAGTGAACTTAATATAAAGGATTTAAAAAATGGGCAGAGATCCCCATTGTGTAGTTTGCTCGCACATTTTTTTGACCACAAGTGTGCGCGGTGAATGCAGAGTTGATGCTTTGCGAAAGGTTTCTATTTGGTGCTTGGACATCTTGACACCTCCTCAACGTATTTGATACTTGCAAAAAAGTCCCATAGATGCCGAACACACTGTTGGCGCAAGTGCTGTTATTGAGCACCTATGAAGGCCGGCATGGCACACAAGGGGGTGGGTGGCCACCACCACGCCCAGCCACCTTTGTCTCCCCAGCAACGATGGTTTACACACCGCACCAGGTAATCATTTTCGGCCGAATCGACCTAGAGCAGACCCAGGACTGGTTCGAAAAAAATAACCATCACTGGTGTTGGCCGTGAGCGGGAATTGAACTCGGGTTAAGGTTATACGGGGGATCTTTGTCTTCGTTTTGTGTGCATGTTGTAATCTTGGGCGATGCAACATGACTGGTGTAACGCTGGGAATGGACACGCCGCCTCGAACGCTCGCTCACGAGGCGGCGGTGCTCCCTCCGTGTGACCTCTACCATCTCGGTTAAAAGATTCGCGTTGAGTGAACGCGCTTCTGTTAACAAACTAAGAAAAGTCTTCTACTTGGTTCGTACGGTAAAGTCACGTAAAAGGGAAATAATACAATAATAAAAATCAAACATTATTAAATAATTCTCACGACGTTTCGGCCACAACGCAAGCAGCCGTCCTCAGGTGAAGAACAGGTCTGTCGGGAAGACAGCGTCTGTTAACAAAAACTAAGTAAAGCACCGCGTGGACGTTTATTATCTTGGCCAACAAATGAACGTGGAAGAACGCGGCTCCACGAGGAGCCAAAGCGTTGCGAGTCTTTACACAAGTGTATGTAGCTGGGCTGGACAGATGACAATCTGTACCAAGCTCGCTGGCTGATAGGGGGTTAGCGATCGTTCAGACTGCCCTCACTGCTTCTTACCAAAACACTACGTGAATGTGTGAAAGGATATATAAACATTCTTAATTCCATCATCATCATCATCCATGACCAATTCATCCCTCACATTCTTGCACAATTTAACATGATAAAAATTATGGTTCTTCTGTATACGAAATGTAGCAACAGGTAGTCTTTGTACTCTATTAAATATATTTTTTTATCTAAAAAAAACTTTTTTTTCCTTATGCCAGGCACCTGGCACGAGCCTCTGTCACGGGACAGGGAGAGAGAGGAATGTGGCAGCTGCCCTCATAATCGGAGGTAAATGGCTGGCAGCCTCTCTCGTGTCGTACTACGCCTCCGTAAAACTCCTCAAAGACATACAAAAATACCGTGACGACTTCCTTGCCACCGGTCCACGGAAAAACCCCCTTTGCCACGTGCTCGTACCACGGCCAGTTCGGGTCTTAAAACTTTGGACAAACTCATTTTGACGAAGCCATTAATGAAAACGCCTCACCGCAAGCGTCTACCTGAGCAGACTTTTAAATAAACGATTGCCCGTAATGGCCAATGTCCTTCCCCTGGAAAAGATTTTCAATAATATATCAACGGTAGCTTCCGACCAAAAGCCCACGGTAATAACCAGCACAAGCGCCCCACGCGTATGTACAGACGGACAAAAGAAATGGCATTTTGAGAGCGCTTATTGATTTCAAAGAGGTTTAACAGGGGAATTAAATCTTTGACTCAGCAAACACAGTGGACTCGCACAAAATTGCTGTGCCAGCCCTTCCACATCCCTCGCAACAAAAAATGAAAGGGAATGCTTTGAAATAGCGCCAACATAAGGGAGCATTGAAGTACAAGTCAATCAACAATCCCACTTCATTCGGGCGGAATAGTTTGTTAAAGTTTTGTTAAATTGGCAGGGCAGGAATTGTGAGCTTTAATGAGTGGCAACACAAGCAATTCAGCAGCCATCAAAGAAACCATTTGCATTAAAAAAAGATTCAAGGAACGAAATGACTCACAAAGCGAAGGCATTCTCAATAATGGCGCTGCCTCATCGGGCAAAATGCGGCTGGAGAGTTAAAACAAAAGATACCCGACTCAAGCGTGGGAGATTGCATCGCAAAACTCATAGGCATTTTCTTTCTCATCTTTCATTTTACGTGAAAACATCACTTGGCACAGTACCCAATTACTGCATAACAAAGGTCCCCCCCCTCCCCACCCCCCACCTTGGAGTCTTCCCAAGCACTCCCAGGCCATGGTCTCTGCTATTGCAATGTGATGAGCGATTGGCAAAGAAGGCAGAGGCGAGCGATGGAGCGCGTTGGTGGCCGCACTACGCCTGAAATGTCAAACTATAAATAAGCAAATAAATTGCTCCCCGCCTCCCCCACCCTGCCTGGATCGCACGACTCATGTGCGGTGCTGGTGGGCAGCTGTCAGGGTGATCGGCTAATGGTCTCAACCTGCAATAGGAGCATGGCCATGCCTTTCCATCCAGTGGCACACGGCTTGCGTAAAGAAATGTATATTATGCCGACGGTGGAAATATCGTTTGAGTGCGAAGTAAATGTGGAAAGAATCAGCGGCGTTCGTGTGCGCAAGCCGAGTCAACCAGAAAGACAACCGAGACGGACGGGTAAAGTGCCGGCCATAGGCCTAGCGTGGGACGATTGGCTAATGGTAACGTAGGGAGATTGCGAGACTGAAGTTTAAATAAGCGGCTTGAAAAGTAAATGGCTGACAGCTGAGAGCGGGTGTCTGACAAGAGACCAGAAATCTCGTGGCAGGATAGGATCGGCAGTGTAGGAACCCACAAGAGCGTGGAGCAGGTGAGTCGGTGCACGTGTGCAGAATGGAGGAGGGCTGCTTGCCGAGACTCCACTAGCCCAGAGACCAAGGGGCAGACCGAAGATGAAATTGTAAGGAGGCTGTCAGCTTAGATCTCACAGGTTGCGTATCTTTTGTGCCATCTCTGGGATATGGCGGACGCGGTTGACAGCGTTGGCGAGGCGCGGTGGCATCCAACGGCTTTGGCCGAGATGACGCCTTGATCTTGACCTCGAGTTCGCATTTGAGGCAAATATTTAAACAAACAAGGCAGTGGGAGAGGAAACATTGGAAGTGAAGGCGAGGCCACTCAAAGCACTCGTCTCTTGTCGCGCGGGCTCAGAGGGGAATTGATTTGTTATTCTCCCGCAGCGAGCTCACCTGCGCGTGCGCGCGCTTAGGAGCGGCCGCGACGCGCGCACACACAAATTAACACGACTCCAGGTGGACGCTCCGCGTGGGAGAGACTAAGAAGCGGGTGGCGAGAACGCAATTCCCTCCCCGTGAACGCCACTGGGGGGATGTGCGGCGGAACGCCCGCACGGGAACGGCTTTCGTCGTCAAGAGTCGCCACCAATCCCCTTCGTGTCCATCAATCAGAGGACAAGGGGGCTGCGACGCGGGGAGAGCTCTCGCGCCGCGTCGCCCTGCTCCGCACCCACAATAGCCCCCTTTCAGGCTTCGTTATGTCGCCCCCACGCTCGCCCCTAATTGGCGATGCCATTTGGAATTTTCAAACAATTGCCGCTTTATACGTGCCGACACTTCGTGGGCGCGCACACAAAGGAGGAAGGTCCTCCGTTGCCGCCGTATAGAAATCCGCCGCTAGCGAGCACCTGTCGACGCTGGTGCGGCAAAACGAGTGGCTCGTTGGGTTGAGCTGACCTAGGTGAGTGCCGAGACATGCTTGGATATGCCATTTGCCGCAAATGTTTTCCATAGCTCGGAATCCAAGCCAGGTGCTGGGATCTTGGCACAGCGAATTAAGCACTCTAATAACCACAACTATTTGCAACGAGGAGTGATGGCGCAGCGTTTAGATTTTTGCCCATAAATACCATCAGTGGCAAGTGATATCTGAACCTGTCGGGGGCTTCGGCCTAGGTCATTTCAGCCATAAATGAGTATCTG
Source organism: Lampetra planeri (assembly GCF_965212315.1). Classification (NCBI taxonomy): domain Eukaryota; kingdom Metazoa; phylum Chordata; class Hyperoartia; order Petromyzontiformes; family Petromyzontidae; genus Lampetra; species Lampetra planeri. The sequence goes on from NC_136123.1 coordinate 4,948,414, forward strand.
CTGCCATGTGTAAACAAACTAAACACTGGGGTGACAAAAGTGACTGGGCATGGTGCTAACAACATCACCGCTTGTGAACTATGATACGTACTTGGTTACAGCACTTACCCAAACAATCTATAATGCGACATGTGGGAACCTGTCTGTATATATATGCAAAGAGACAAAGATCCCCCATATAGCCTTAACAGATTGTTGGGGCAAGTGCTGTTAGCGAGCACCTATGAAGGCCGGCACGGCACAAGAGGGGGTGGGTGGCAAACACCACGCCTGGCCACCTTTGTCTCCCTAGTGGCGATGTTTACACACTGCACCAGGACCGGTTCAGACAATCATCACCGGTGCTGACCATGAGCAGGAATCTAACTCGGGTTGCCGAGTTCGTAGCGCAGCGCGCTAACTGCTATGCCGCCGCTCCCCACACACGAGCACCAATGTCATATTGACACTTTGAAACAAAAGCTGTTGATGGGTTCCTGGTATGACTTCAATGATACAAGAGAGGCCAGCACTATACTGTACACCCAACGTTAGGACAGGCCAGGAACAGAATCCAGGTGGCCTGATATGAACCCAGGCAATGCCATATGCTCGCCATAGCATAATGACTGCTCAAAACACAACACACGCACGCACTCCAGTATATACAATTATATGCGTATCCATTAGATAAAATCTAATTCAAGCACTCACCTTGCATCCCCATATCGCATCACACAGTGCAGGCTTCCTTGTATTAATTTCAGACGAATGTTTAGTGGCCTTAAGCATAACCAACCACCGTTAAGTTCACAATCATCATCAGGCATGATCGATCCACTGCTGGGTGAAGGCTTTCCCAGGCTGCCGCGATCTGTCACAGTAACAATCCACCCAGTATCTCCACGCAAGCGGATTTTCGCTCTAGCCCCTCAGACGTTCTCAAAGACGAGTTCCATTCCTTGGCCGTCACTTCCATCATTAGCCTCGATGATCGGCCATCGTCCCTTATAGCGACGTTCCCCGCCTCAAAGCCCACACTTTTCCGAACAGTTTGAATTACGTATTTAACCTGCCCCCTGTTCTCGAATAGACTTGCCTTTTATTCCTCAATGTAATTTGCGTATCATTCTGTCTCTCAGTGTAATTCACAGAATGCATCTCTCCAGGTCTATCTGCGCACTTTACGCTTTTTTTCCCACAGAAAACTAAAAAAATCTCTTTAAAAATTGTAAGAGGCTTAAGGAGAAATTGTGCCAAAGAGTCATGAACCCTGAAACCCGTAGGGCAATAAATCCAAGAGCATGGGGCCGCAACACAAGCTCCCTACCTCAGCATGCCGTTGCCTCCGAGTCGCCTGATTTATTGCGTCTGGGTATTAGAGATCTAGGCGGAGGATGCACGTGGGGCTGACCGTGACTCCGAGTGTCGCCGCGATTGAGGTCCGATGGACTGGAATTATTCGCTCGCGCGAATGCCTCTTAACGGCACGCCCGTGCGCACAAGATCTCAAATAAATTAAGAGTTATTTACGGGGAGGCCGGTTTTGCACAACAGTCAAATAAACATGGCCAGGCGACAAAGTGGCCCTGGCGCCGCGAAAGGGGGAAAAAACCCAAAGCAAAGCCGCACCTGTCGCCATTTTAACGGGATCTCTCGCAAAGCGGAGAAGCAAGAGGGCAGCGGATTAAAGCGACACCGCTAAGCGCGATGTCGCAGGATGCAGACGTCCCCCGCAGGGTCATTTGGGGCGGGAGGCTTACGTCTCAAGAAGAGCATGCGTGCGAGCGTGTGGGTCGCGTCCCCTTAAAGTTGGCACAGACGGTGATGCGAAAGGGCCCTTATGGACGTCCGAGTGCCGGAGCCCGTGGTGCGAGGCGCCACCACTCCTCCCTGGCGAATCGGCGGCTCCTTCCACCTCTTAGCCGTTGCAACACGCTCCGCCAGTGTCCCGTTGTCAGGCGGCATGCACTCCACGTGTCGGCCACCACAAACTAAACACATTTTTTATTTCACTAGGTAAGGCCCAGTGAGCTCTATATTTCTTTTTCAGAAGCGACCTTCAACGTGCTGCATGCTTAGAGCTCCTTACTTGCAGTGGTTGGCCAGGCGTGCGATATCTATCAAATACTCCTATCCAATTGGCCGAGACAATTATCAACGCTTTTTCGTACGGCTCTTTGTTAATCCGCCAACGCATTAAGACCTACCGACGCCGCGTAAATTATACGTGCTGTTTGTTCATAATCTAGATTTGAAGTTTTCGTGACTGCAGGAATCCATACTCTTTGGTTCTTTCGGTAAAGTCACGTGGGTACAAAATAAATTAAATCACGACGTTTCGGGCGCAACACATTCTTCGCCACCATGGTCAGTGTGGGTTTGGTGAAGGGGTGTCCCAGAACCAGTTCAGATTTCACTCTCCACAGATGTTAGCCATGGCTGGGAATGGAACTCAGGTGGCAGGCGTCATAGGTCAGGGTGCTAACCACTGCACGGACACTCCACTCCACTTGTAAATGTTGTGGTTTCACGCTTCAACACACCGGTGGGCTAAAGCAGTGAATTATTTGTCTTTTGTCAACGTGACACTTTTTTACTGATTGGCCGTGTCGGGTGGTGGAGGGTTACGACACATTTATAAATAACGCGATCTAAACCCAAAAACGTTGATTATGAATAACATTGGTCACGAAAGCCTACGTGTTAAACTCCACTCCCATTGCTATTATGCAAGCCCAAACGATTCTTGTAGATCAATATCTCACAGAACGATTGATTGGCATCCCCTAAATTACAATGCTAAATGTATATCTTGGATAGAATGTAAATGAGCGAAGCAGGCAAAAAGAAGGATCAATAAATCAGCCGGGTGGTATAGCCAGCATGTTATCTGAATCATACTTTTGTAAAATAAAAGAAGTGACAAAGTAACAGCATGCCAGGGGGGGCTGCCAAAGCATAAACCGCAAATAAAGTGTACCTAATGTATTTTGGTTTAACACGGAGTAGGCTTTCGCGACCAATATTATTCATAATAAAGGTTTTTGGGTTAGATCGCGATATTTATAAATGTGTCGTAACCCTCCACTACCCGACACGGCCAAACAGTAAAAAAATGTGTCACGTTTACAAAAGACAAATAGTTCACTACTTTAGCCCACCGGTCTGTTGAAGAGTGAATCAACAGCATTTACAATTTTTTTGAGTACGACGTTTCGCTGGTAATTACATCCAGCATCATTTTGCGTGTTTAATCGTGTTCATGAAATGGAAAAACAAACTCAATAGAGCTACCACAGAAACCACATGCCCCAGTTTGCCCATTCCTTCTTACCGACCAGTTTCAAAAGCTGACCCCGAGTTTAATCGCGCGTTACGCTCCCGTGGCAGCATAAGACGACACGTCCATAAAAATGAACATTCACAAAAAAAACCTTCAAGGAGTATTGAAGCAACGAGCACGCAGGGCTTGCTCACAGCTCTTCAGCCGCACAGCACCGTGTCTAGTGGCGCCCACCTCGTACGTCGCCTCACGTGTGATCGGGGCATTAAAGCCACGAAGTTCACCCTTTCCCCTTTCTGAGACGTCTGCAAGTTCCAGCGGGGGTCCTGTTCACCTCTGAATCTCGCAACGCGCAAGCGGCTGGGCGTTAATTGTATTTATAGAGACGTAATGCCTCTATAAATACAATTAACGCGCAGAACCGTAGCGACACGACCGCACTCTACGATAGCTGGTGACAAACTGTGCCGCACACGCCCTCCCGCATGTCCTTGATGGGAGCCTCGATAACGATAAAGTTATTTTTTTTCTTCCGGTTTCGGAATCTGAAGAAAAACTGTTGACGTACCTGGACGTCATCGGAACGGGGAAAGGCTTAAGCACATTATGGACACTTCGTGCGCGGGGTTAACCAGCCGCCATCGCCAGCGGAGGAGGATCCCACACTAAACGCTGCGTTGGGGCGCGAGTTTTACGTGCGTTGGCGATCCCCTGCCGGTCGATATCGTAGTTGAACAACACATCTGTGACGCCCGCCAACCTGTTGTCGCGTGCCTTATTAATGACAGTTTATAACCGCGGTGTCGGTCACGTGGAGGCGAAGTCTTGTCAAGTCACACCATGACACTCGTGCGGTGAGGGCCTGCCCCGTTCAAACAAGCAGGCACCGCGCCAGATGCATACAGCGGCAGGCATGCTCCAGATGTTGAAACCCAGGTAGCGGGACGTCAAAGAATGCGCCGCGATTTATGAAATTGCCATTTGCCAATCCGTTCACGCGTAAACACGTTGTATCATCACGGCAAAATGTAGCATGCAGAGATAGTCGAACGAATTTCTGCAAAACTACGATTCGAATCGCAGCCGCTTTAACGTTGTCTGTTTTTAAATAGTAACCCCGTTGTAAATGTAACCTCTGCCACAAAATACATGGCTCCGCAATCCGCATTGTAAGAAAAGCCTGTCGCAGTTCACAACGCCACGTGCCGACACCAATGCACACGACCGCCTCCATTATTCCACAATCATCGCCGGCCCCCCGAATTCATTCGTGGGGCACAGGGCAGTGGCCGACTGTTTAACCGCGACTTTAAAAACCGTACCTGTGCGTGACGAGGGCGGTGGGCAGCCTGGTGCTGAGCGGCGGCTCAGTGCGCGTGTGCTTTATGTAGACGGTGGTGAGCGTGAGCACCAGCGACAGGCTCGTGAGCAGCATCACGCGCGGGCTGCACTTCCAAGCGGCCATCGTCTTTTGCACCAGCCGCACGGCCTGCTGCTCGTGCACGCGGTCACCCGGGTTGCGGGCGCGGAGGGGGGGGGTGCTTGTCAGCTGCTGCAAGCAACCGCCAAGCTGGCTGCACACACACTGCATACACAAAGAGAGAGAGGGACAAAGACCCCGCGCGCACGGTCATACGGACTATTGCACGGCTTTAAATAGAAGCTGAGTCACATGTATATATGTTGAACTTATTTCGCACCGTACATTGGCAACTGCGCTCATCCGAGGCGCAGGGGAAGGATAATAAACTAAACACAAAAAGTAAAGAAATTCGTTTTCAATCTAGATTTGAAGTGCATAGCTCCAGCGGCTTCCTCATATCGGAAGGAAGAGCGTTCCAGACGGCCGCAGAAGCGCATCTGAAAGCGCGCGATGCAGTGACCATCTATGTTCAATAGCTAGTTAAAAGCCTCTGCCTGCGAGTATAAGTTCACGTGGCATGGTGTTGAATATAAGCTGGGTCACCTGGACCATCGTTCTGTTCTGACCATGTTTAATTTCAAATACGCAGAGACAGATTCCCTGTTAATCCGACACTAGCTGCTGGTGCAAGTGCTGTTAGCGAGTGGATATGAAGGCTGGCACGGTGCACGAGGGGATGGTGTGGTCAATATTGCGCCCCGCCGTCTTTGTCTCCCCGGAGCTGATGTCTACATACCGTACCAGGTAATTCATTTAAGGATGAATCGACCTAGGAAAGGCCCAGGACCAGTTTGGATATTTGTTGCTAATGTTGGCCTTGAGCAGGAATCAAACTCAGGTCGCCAGGGGTTTGTAGCAGTGCCATAACCAGGACACAACAACAACAACCGCCATTCGCCACTAAGTGGCGGTGACGTCACCACGACGCTTGTGCCAGGCCATGTGCACTCCCACTCCCCCACAGGCAGCTCCGTGCACACACACACACGCACTTTAAGTTGTGGATTACTGGACATTGTCAACATTTTTCATTTGCGTACAAAGTGTACGCTAGGCTGCTGGGGGTGAATGTATTCATTTTTAGAGTGCCGTAATACCATTTTGATAAATACTCTTATCTCTGTGAAAGGGACGTTTTTAATGCATTAGCTTTTTTTTTTGCTTCTGTAAGTGCATCCTATACCAATAATTATAAGAGTATGGAAAATGTATAGCAAGGATTAAAAGATGCCACTTAAAACCTGGATGTATATTCACATGTCCTTTTTTTAACGAATAATTGCACTTAAGACTAGGTTTAATTGAAAAGCAGGTTTTTTTATTCAAATTAGTGAGTAATTTCTCCGACATATAATTGGAATCCTTACACTGAAATAACCCCACCTTGAACAGCACTTTACAACAAGGGCCCCTACGATGGCTTGTGGTGTTGTGACTCGGTACAGAAGTCGTCGTTAATATTGTTATGATTGTCAAAGAGAAATATTACCCATTCAGCACTGTAGGCTGCACAAGCCATGCCAGCCATCACGTATTATGACTGACCTGGCCCCACATTTGGTCGTGCAAATGTTTACCAAACCACACAAGGTGCACAGTTTCAGATACTAACAATCCTGACTATTTTTATTCTAGCAGGTAAGGCCACCTGAGCTATATTAGTTTTTTTTCAGAAGCTACCTGGCCACAAATGATAGCTCAACGAACTGGCTTATCACGTGGAAATTTATAGCAGCCAAATACTCTAAACGCACGGTTATAAATGTGGAGGGAACAACCGTAGGACCCGAAGAAAAATCCACGCGACCACGGGGAAAACATGCAAACGCCAAATACACAGGCATCAGGCTCAGGATCGAACCCACGACCTCCTGTGTACCAGGCCAAGTAGTTAACATCTCGCCACCGTGGCGCCCCAGATGAGTTGACCTAGATGCCAAGCGAGAGCCAGACCACGATCTCCACTGGAGTCACACAGGGCAAGGATCGAGCGCAGCACAATAAGGGCAGTAAATGGGTACATGACCGCCAGGTCAGTGTAGATACATTCCCACCTTATATTTGCATTGCTTTAGCCATTTCGGTGACCGAGGTCACTCCTGAGAAGGAGACTCATCGTGTTCGTTTGAGTTCTCACTGGTGAAACGAAATAAACCTGAACTCTTCCAAAGATCTTCTTGGTTCTTTCGGTAAAGTCACGTAGAAGGGAAATAATAAAATAATAACAATAAAACATTATAAAACATAAGTCACGTAGAAGGGAAATAATAAAATAATAACAATAAAACATGTTTTATTTTTCTTATTTTATTATTTCCCTTCTACGTGACTTTACCGAAAGAACCAAGAAGATGAATCCCCTGCAGTCGCGAAAACTTTAAATCGAAATCTTCCAAAGATATCTGATTAGTGGAAAAAGAGTAGGCCGAATGTCCTCTAGAGGGGCTCTCTTGAACTCTCTCTAGTGAAGGCACTTCAGCCAGAAGTGGCATTCGTGAATAATCGCAGGGCTTCACCTTCACCTTTGATGAGTACCACTTTGTCAGCACGTTGCATATACATGGCGAGATGTCAACCACACGAGGTCGTGGGTTGGATCCCGATCCTGACGCATTTAGAGTGTTTGGCTGCTATACATTTCCACGTGAAAAGCCACTTCGTTTAGCTATCATTTGTGGCCAGGTTGCTCCTGAAAAAGAGCTATGTAGCTCAGTGGGCCTTACCTAATTTTTTTTTTAATATAGTAGTTTACATATTCACTTAAACACACCATCCCCTACTCAAATGTCAAATTTGGCAGCCATGTCCTCTATTTAGGATGGAAGACTTGATCGTTTAAAAGACAAATATGGGCACACCTCCCAGGAGGGTGCGATTAGAATTTCAAACAAAACGGAAATTCGTTATTTAACATTTTTGGTGTCTGTGAAATAGAATAATATCTAATGATCTATACATCGGCTGTGACTCCATTAAAATGAGGTTGTGTGTGTGTTTATTCGCCGCATTGTCATCCACCTTTTCGAATGAAAATAAAATGTAATACCGTATTGCATTGTAAGATCTGCGGGTTTTTTTATTTTACGCGTGATATATTATATTTGACATTGTGCATCATGTGATATTGTCATGCCCGAGAATGTTAAAACCTTTGTAACAAAATTATATACAATCAGATGGCATCGAAAAGGACAAACAAGACCCTAATGTTAGCATTACAAAATGCAACTTTTGAATGGACTGCAATTGTTAACACATGAATTGCAAAGTGACCTTTGGTCAACCATATCGCGATCTTGTTTACTGCAGCTTTAAACATTAGAAACATGCTTTGCCTGTCAAATATTGTAGCGATGGACCACCAGGGCAAAGGTAAAGGAAATACATTTCATTGTCTTCGACTTGAATCTATGCCAGTTGATTCCTCTCCTCTGGGTTACATAACCTAATAAGCCATCATCTGAATTCACGAATAAAAGTATGTAATCTGTCATGTCACGTAAGCTTCGCTAAGAAGTGGCTTTGACACACTTCTTCGCTACTTGAAAGATAGACAAAATTAACTTGCGGAGTGGATACCTGAAAGAATGCAAAGAATTCGAAGGTCACTGCTGGAAAGGGTACAACTACAAAACAGGAAGAAAATGGGACAAAATTAGGGATTGGTATCCTTCACCCAGCAGTGAGAACTTACAGGCCGACAATAGCAACCGCCACATGCCATAGAAGGGAGTGGTGGATAGAACAGGTGGGATCTGCTAGGTCTGGTAAGAAGTAAAGTCATGAGTAAGAAAGGGGATCTTACAATACCACACCATTATCTGGATTTCGCTGCATCTGGTGCATGCCCTCATGAAAAATATGCCATAAGTTATCAAATTTAATTCTAGATTTGAAGCTTTCGTGACTGCAAGGATTCATACTCTTAGGTTTTTTTCGCTAAAGTCACGTAGGTAAAAATAAATAATAAAAATTGAAACAATCGAAACAATAGAAATAAAATTATAAATCACGACGTTTTGGAGGCAACAAAAGTCTCCGTCATCAGGTGGGACCATCACAGCTACATTTATTGTATTGATACCGTATTGATTTCTATTATTTTTATTATAAATTTTTACCTACATGACTTTACCGAAAAAACCTAAGAGTATTGAATTCAACATTTCACCATCAAGCGCGCGTATACACGCAGGAGCAGCAATCAGTCAAATCCACGCAATGATCTGTAGTTCAGAAGGTGATGTAACACTATACAAATCTGACTCAAGGAGTCCGATTCGTGTAAATTCAAAACTACAAAAATATGACTGAAGGAGTCCCATTCATGTATATATTAAATGCTGTATTATTCAACATTGGTGGGGAATCCGCCGCTGTGTGATCATCAGCACACTGCACTTGCAGATCAAGATGTCCCCAGTTCGATATCCCCGCGTGGATGTTGACACATTGGGTACATTTATTAAATATCCCCGGCTAAGTCCACCGGGACACTATAATTGGGTACACCACAGTGGGTCGTATGTGGTGTTCTAAAGTGTGCGTACTCGTCCATATTGAAAGTTGTCTGGCAGTGTGGAAGAGTAGGCCATAGTGCACTCTAGAGAGGATCTCTGGAGCTGGCTCCCTCTTCGTGCAGACCCTTCTACACAGCAATGGCATGAGTAAGAAATTGCAGGGCTGCACCTTTAACTTATTATTCTACACTATTGGTGCTAATAGAGAACCATGTAAATAAAACCTACTCCGAGTCACAGGCACCTCATCAGTGAATGTAGGGGGGCTGGGTTATGAGTGCAATGTGAGAGTAAAACATGTACTGGGAAAGTCGTAAGCATTGTCAATGAGAATACGAAAATATTTGTTGTGTGTGTGTGCTACATCAAGCAATCATTAGAAATGAGCTCATCGTGAAACAAATCTATTTAAAAAGCCAATATAAATCAGGAAATAATAACTCCAACCATTTCAAAAGGCAAACGTGGTTAGGTCAGCTTTGGTATAAAAAAATATCACGAGCAGATCCAAAATAGATACATGTGTTCATACAATTTGGATAAGCTGCCCCATTGGATGGGAGTGGTGAAGTTCCTGGGGCAAAACAATGTACATGCAAGTCTAGAGCTCACAAAAAATAGAACGCTCATTGCGCCCGACTGAAATAAAACAATGGATATGAACGTGGAACGTAGCATTGTGCGTGGTACGGTGTTTGTGTAGTGACATAGAATGAGTCACTGGAACGCATAGCGCTGGGGACTGGTAGAGAGTGGGATTATGGGTAACAGCCCGGTCTACCAGTGGGACACGTGGGCGGGGGAATCCAGAAGAAGGCGTGGCCGAGGGCGGAGCCTGGCCATGCTGGGGAGGATAAAAGGCAAGCTCAGACTCACAGCCGGGGCTGCCGTGGTCTGGCGTGGAACTCGTCGTGCTGCCATCGTCATGATCTTATCCTCTTCGAGCTGTGGGTCAGGAAGTATGTTGGCTGTCCTGACCCGGTGTATAGTCATCCCTTATGGCTGTGACAGTCAGAATAAATTAGAGAGAGTGCATCCGACTAGTGTCTCTGAATTAGCACACTACATTTGTATGCACAATTCTGAAATACTGTCAATGTTAGGTATTTATTTCACTTGAATATTGTTTGCGACCCTGTTTTTAAAAATGGAAGCGCAGGCCTGCGCTTTATTCCTCGCACAACTGCTGACATAAACTCTCTCTGTCTTTCCTCTACCAGAGGAATCTCCAGAGCACCGCTCTCTGAGGGTATTTAGGTCTTCCACGCTGGCAAGACATCATCGAAGAGGTGGCACAGAGATGAGAGAATTTAAGAAACTTGGCCCATTTATTCAATTTCCGCACTAGGAGATGGAGCCTGCGACCTCTGGAATGCAAGTCCAGTGTGATATCAATTACACCACGGCAGCATCCTCACGTGACCTTGTAAGCGCCTTTAAATTCTGAGTAGTCTTGAACATTTACCGTTTTCAAAATTTGTAAAAAACACATTTTTTGAATTACATCTGTTACTCTGGCTGCCAGATTGAGTGAGACTTTTTGAGTCGGAGTAATGATAGAATTGGATTTTTTTCTACAAGTACTTGCGAAAACAGATGTCCATTTATGAGTTTCTACTCTGATGAATATTAGCTGCGAAATAGATATGAAGTCAAAATCAGCTATATAGTTTGGAGGTGTTTTACGCATGATCGAACTGACAGTACAGGGAAATGAAAAGACTTTAAATATGCATACACATCTGTGAACATCAATGAAAAATGTTCTTCTAAGATGTAATTTAAAAGTTCCTGCAAAAATGAATTGCTAAGTTCTTGTCCGTAATGTTGTGTTCAATGTTTTGAATGTCAAGACGACATGCCGTGGAATATTCCATGACTGCATTCATTGTTGTAATGTCAAATGCGGCCATTAAAAAGCAAGGAAATGGAAAGTTGTGTTGGAAAGCTATTGGCCAAGTCCCTTACAGATCTGGTTAGTCGTCATTATGCCATTTCCTGAATTTAATCCTACCGAGAGCTATAACACACTTCATAAGAACACGTGCTAAAATGCGTTAAATAGTTCATCCTTCATCAGGCATTGATACAAAATTATGAGTTCTGCCTCTGGCACCAATTTGAAATGGACCGTCTTTATTGGATATTAGTATGGGATTTAGTTGGGATAGCATATATTTGTTTGGACTGAACTAGTGCTGAAATGAAGAATCTATGAAAATTATTAATAAATTATAAATAAATGCCACAAGTTACCGATTAATTAGTAAGGCATTTTAAAAGTGGATGCCAGGAATCCGGCTTCCTGTATGCTGAAATCTCACCACGGTGGCGAGATGTTAACTACCTCGCCTGGTATCCAGGAGGTCGTGGGTTCGATCTCAACCCTGACGCCTGCTGTATATATGGTGTTTGCATGTTCTTTCCATGGTCGCATAGATTTTTCTCCGGGTCCTCCGGTTTATCCCTGCACATTTGGGATCAATGTTCGTTTAAGAGTATTTTGATGCGATAAATAGCCACATGATGATAAGCCACTTTGTTGAGCTATCAATTGTCGCCTGGTCACTTGTGGAAAAGAGCTTTCTAGCTCAGTGGGTCTTACTTGGTAGAGTAAAACATAGTTTTGGTTTAGGTTTAGTTTTCACCTCCGTGGACATGCGCCTAAGTGGTGGTAATGATGTCATCATAGCCATTAAACCCTGTGCTTAACACACGTTTTGAGAGCCCCAAGTATGGAAAATATTCGCTTTTGTAACATTTGAAGCTTTCGTGACTGCAAGGAATCATATTCTTAGGTTTTTTCGGTAAAGTCACGTAGGTAAAACATCAAAATTAATGAAAATAAAATAAAATAAAAACAAAAATCACGACGTTTCGGAGGCAACACAAGTCTCCGTCATCAGGTGGGACCGTCACAGCCAGATTAGCTGCATCAAGTGATGCAGCTAATCCACTTGATGCAGCTAATCTGGCTGTGACGGTCCCACCTGATGACGGAGACTTGTGTTGCCTCCGAAACGTCGTGATTTTTGCTTTTATTTTATTTTAATTAATTTTGATGTTTTACCTACGTGACTTTACCGAAAAAACCTAAGAATATGAAAATTGTAATTCTCGATTAACTAAATGACCAATAAACTAATTGGTCAATTCCATACTCGATCATCTTTGCTCTAAAATTAACCCAGATAATTCAATGCCTGTTGAATTAGTTCCTTGGCCAGCCACTCACTGCATGCCGATTGCACAGGTTTAACAATACACAACAATAAAATAAGCATCACAGCTGACAAGACACCATGTGATAATGACCCTTGTAAATGAATGATGACGACACTGAATGTGTCACGTGGTCACTCTGAACACAACACAATGTGTTGAAGCCAACGGAAATCTTGCAAACGTCTCTTTTGAGAAATCACCGCAAGTGAAATGCGGTTTTCGGTAAATACAAGCGTATTTATTTAGGTTTCATGATGTTATTGGTAAATAGCGTTAGTACAGAGTAGGGAGATGCAGGAGCCAATGTTCATAATCGTTGCCATACACGCGAGTCACAAACACAATCCGCTTAACCTGGCCCAAGCCCGACATCTCCATAAGTTTACCACCCTCCCTGGCTTGATTTGCAATCCAATGCCATCCTTAATTATAAACCATTTAACGTGATTTATTTTTCTTTAAACATCAATCCCTGACCTCATTCAGCTTATCACCAGAAGCAGCCTCTTCCATGCCACTTCCACCAATTAACGCCTTAATGCATCATCAGCGCTGCCCATAAACCCTCTCCGATGCATTTTTACGAAAAATGTCATCTGTGAAGGCAGCACGCTATCCATGCTGGTTGGGATCGCACAGCAATTTCTCGGACGCCCAGCCAGGAGAGAAAAATGGTAATGCCTCCTCCGTGAAGAGACGACACGAGCAGCAATTTACGTCCGCAGCCCGTTCTGCCCAGGGCCGGTTGCAGACTCCATTTACGGCGAAGCAGTGTGATAAAGCAGTGTGATATAGTGGCGCTCCATTATACCCCTCATCCAGGTTTCGCCAGCAGGGTAATTGAAGGGTGGTCGCATGAGAATGTGTTCAATTATTTTCTATCGGCTACGCCTGCTGTGGGCCCCGTTTTAAAGACCTGGCATCTATCTCGAATGATGAGACAGCCCAACCTGCTCTATATGAGCAATTAACAATAGCTCTCCGGATTGCATAAATTGGCGGGCTGCTGCTGAGGATTGACGTTGGCCTGCCAAAGTTATTCATTTGCTTCGTCGCTTAGGCATGTAAGCTCTGGCCTAGGTTAAAACACTAGCAGCAGCTAGAAACTGTATATAAACTGAACTATTTTATTTTACCAGGTAAGGCCCACTGAACAATATTGCTCTTTTTCAGATGCGACCTGGCCACAAATGAGAGCTCAACAAAGTGGCTTATCGTGTGGAAATTTAGATCAGCTAAATACGCAAAACGCCTGTTCCTAAATGTGAAGGGAAAAAACGGAGGACCTGGAGAAAAAGCCACGCGAGAACATGCAAACTCCAAATATACAGGCGTCAGGGTCAGGATCGAACCTACGATCTCCCGCATACCAGGCGAGGGAGTTAACATCTCGCCATCGCGCCGCTCGAGGGAGACTGCATGAGCTGCTCCGTTTATTTCCCGACGAAGCTCCCAGCACACGGAGCAAAACTTGGCATATTTTTATGAACACCACGCGGTACAACCCGAAGACACGTCGCAGAAACTGTAGAGCACAACTGCGAAAACCTATGCGGCAATAAAAATAAATGTTTATGAATCAATGCCCGTGATTGTTTTTCAAGGGTTAAGGATTTATTTTTTGCCACTCAGTCGTTCATTATATCTTTGCAACATATCGCGCAACCTTTAAGGGCGTACATTATAAGGTGTGAACTCGCCGGAGTTTGTCACATGTCTTAAAAATGTGCCAAATGGGTGTGCTTGACAGAAACCAATTCACACGCAAGCGCTGCTGACCGAACGTTCCAGCCGTCACCAATTGGCAGCGACCGAGCGTCGCTAATGAACACATTTCCAATTGAACAGCGCTCGACACGTGGCGCTGTTAACCCCCGCCGCACGGAAATGACCTTTGCCTATTATTTGGCCGCCGCCCGCAGAAAGGGAACACATTGCTCACAGGTTACTAAGCACGGAAGAGTCACCTAACATTTATGGTGGCGATGTTGTTAACTCCCTTGCCTGGTATACAGGAGGTTGTGGGTTCGATCCCAACCACTGACGCCTGTATATTTCGGAGTTTGCATGTTTTCCCTAGTGGTCGCGAGGACTTTTCTCCGGGTCCTCCGGTTTTCTCCTCCACATTTAGCAACATGCGTTTAGAGTATTTGCCTGCTATAAATTTCCACGTGATAAGCCATTTCGTTGAGATATCATTTGTGGCTAGGCGGTGTCTGAAAAAGAGCTACATAGCTCAGTTTGGCCTTACCTGGTAGAATAAGAATCGTTGAGTTTTCACTTGTATTAACAACAATGGGGGACACCTTTAACCGCGCTGAGGGAAGAGCAACACCTCCACAAAGGTTCTCGAAATAAAAGAGTCAAACTACGAGGCTTGACCAAGAAACAAGGCCAATGTTACTCCGAGATGAAATATGACACGTCCATAGTAACACAGCAGTAAAATAAAAACAGATCACGACAAGCAAACAGCATGCAGTGCCTCTGCACCACCAATGCCCCATCAAAGCCATTCACTTACCCACTCCCGACGATGATTGCGAAAGAGATGCAATTGCACACTGTACAAGGAACCCCTGTTTTAAATAACCTGTTCATGAATCTTCTTGGTTCTTTCGGTAAAGTCACGTAGAAGGGAAATAATAAAATAATAAAAATAAAACATAATAAAAGTATTTTATTATGTTTTATTTTTATAAATAAAAACGTATTTTATTGTGGTCATGTTTATTATTTTATTATTTCCCTTAAAATAAAACATAATAAAATAAAAAAAAATATGCTTTATTTTTATTATTTCCCTTCTACGTGACTTTACCGAAAGAACCAAGAAGATGAATCCCTGCAGTCACTAAAGCTTTAAATCGAAACTGTTCATGAATATTAACCATCAAACCATTCACTCACCTACTCGCGCAACCTCATCTTCTTATCTAAATATAGATGTACTAGCCTTTTGCACGTCCAAGGACGGGTGTATTCCGGTAAATCTGAAACTTGCAAGCGAAGAGCAGACCGCGACGTGATATTCATTGCATCAATTCGTGTGCAATTTGTAAGGGCGCGGTGACACAGACCTATTTCATTTTAAAGGTTATAATCCCTTGTTCATCATGACGTCCTTTTTACTTTGATGTCTCAACAGCGTCACGGAGATCACGTGACGTGAGGGTTCTGTCTTTGTAGTGAGGGTTGTAAGTTGACGCCGAGGAGGGGGGAGGAGGCGCCTCGCCCCCCCCCCATGTGGAGTGACGTCAGCTGCTAATTATTATGAATGGGGGGGGGTGTCCATTTGGAGGATGTCACCTGCACATGGATATTAATGAGGGGGGCTGGTCGACATGGAGTGACGTCACGAGCATTGAGGACAGACATTCCTGGGTGATTATAGTAGGTATATATATAGCGCATTAATCCCAGGCGCTGTCGAACAATTATAACATTTACGTAAGATTATCACGGTTAAAATAAAGAATGGGGTTATTGAAAGTGGTGGTGTACTTATGGTGACAGGAGGGCAGGTGGGAGCGGTTAAGGAGGTGTAGGGGTAGGCCTGGTCATAGCTGGGGGAAGGGCTGGGGCAGGGAGTAGCAGTAGCAGGGTGGACAAGGGAGAAGAGATGAGGCTTGTTTTAAGGGAGGAATGGAAGGTCAGTGAAAATGATTGTTGTATGTGCAGTGGGAGCTTGTTCCAGTGAAGGGGAGCAAGAAGGGAAAAGGAACGAGAGCGAGACTGGGTGCAGGGCGATGGAGGCACGGAGAGAGACGGTGGAGACTGGGAACGTAGGGGACGGGATGGGACGTCGTAAAATATGAGAGAAGCGAGATAGGATGGGGGCAAGACCATGGAGGTTATTGACTAGGGTGAGAAATTGATGCAGACAGCGATGGTGGACAGGGAACCAGTGGGGTTGGCAAAGTAGAACAGAAGTGTGGGAATTGTGGGGGGAGGTTAAAAATGATCCAGGCTGAGGCATTTTGAATCTGTTGGGGAGGAGTCAAGGCACAGGTAGAAAGCGAGTTGCAAAAGCCAAGGTCACACTTGACTAAGTCAACCTCCAGACCACGGATAATTAAGCAAATGCCGCATCTTGTGAATGTCACGGGCCCTCATGTTGTCCACATGACCAGATGCAATGTTCCCGTCAACGTCACACTCCCGGTGTTTGCCATTAAGGGGGTTGGTGTCACAGCATTTGACAAGGTCGATAGTGATAATAGTTTTTTTTACCCTTCTATCTGGCAACAAAACTGACACCTTTTTTTTTACAAGGAATCATGTTTGCATAGACCACAATACCTGCAGCCATAATGCAAACAAAAAACATAACGCTGATAATATATGCACTGTCCTTGAAGTTGATTGGTCCACACCCGAGACAGCTTTCCTTAGAGCCTAGTCTCACATGGGTTGGACCAGATGACGCCAAAAGGCGCACAACTCAAAGACAATGCACCATCAGAGTATGAGAGCTCGGGGTAAGCATATATACCATTGGAACCTCATTTGCCAGTAAAAAATATAATTGTTTTTTTTTTACCCTTCTATCTGGCAACAAAACTGACACCTTTTTTTAAGAAGGAATCATGTTTGCATAGACCACAATACCTGCAGCCATAATGCAAACAAAAAACATAACTCAGATAATATATGCACTGTCCTTGAAGTTGAAGGTCGATAGTGCAGACCTTGGACGAGCAGTTCAACGCTCTGACGCGCAACCACACCGACCTACCACGTACTGTGGTGAAGTCAAAGTACTTATCTCAGCGAGATAGGGCACCATAATTAAACATCTTTTTTTATAACCCGGTTTTTAAAACAGGGGGTTCCTTGTACAGTGTGCAATTGCATCTCTTTCGCAATCATCGTTATCATTAGCCATTGTGTAGCCACTGCTGGGCAAGAGCCTCACAAGCCAATCCGCCATCAAGCGCGAACTTGCACGAGACATCATGAAGCCGTATGGACCATTCAAAGAGGTCGCATTGCTCAGCTGACACTACCACTGAATTAACATTCTTTTTTTCCACTTCGGCTGTCCATCGCCAACGACGATGACTGCGGAGAACAGCGATCAGCAGCATTTCCCTGCGCGCCGGTGGGATGAGAGGCCGGCTCTTTAGGGCAGAGGTCGCAAACGGGTTTTGATTCCTTACCCGTACCCGGCCGCACCAGGGTCACAAATGGGTACCCGTACCCGTACCCGGCCGGGTACGGGTACCCGTTCCCTACCCGTACCCGTACCCTACCCGAAATGAGTGACAAACGGTTACTCACCAGTGACTCACGGCCTACCCGTACCCGGCTGCACCAGGGTCGCAAACGGGTACCCGTACCCTTACCCGGCCGGGTACGGGCAGCCGGGTATCGGGTAGGGTACGGGTATCGGGTACCCGGTTGCGACCTCTGCTTTAGGAAAAGCATCGGCCGCACTGTGGCCAAGAGCTGCTGCTCGTCTGCCAAACGTGATTCCTGTTGTGACGCTGCAGATAATTTTTTTCTTCCTTTCGTCAACCCTCTTGACAGCCACTTCTCCACTGCTTACGATTGGCTGACATTTCCCACTACTACGACTACTACTACATAAAACCAATACCACAATATTAACATTCGCTCAAGAAAAAGAGGTCTTTCTTGGCTGTGACCTGCATGTAGCTTAATGGGTCTATGATGTACTGGTCAAAGAGAAAAAAAAAAATGAGCGAATGATATCGGTATTTAAAAACAATTATTTAATTCCATTGGGATACGCACATTATCTTAACAATTAAACAAAATAAACAATGTGGAACCTCTCATTGTGCCAAAGAAAACAATTAAAAACTCGTAAAACAAATCACACGTTAAGCCAATCCAAGCACCTTCACTACATTTACACCACCTTTTGAAACAACAGGCTTAAGCCAAGAAAGCCATCGGCTCCCCAACAGAGTCCAGCGCATGCCAATGTTTTTGTATTATTACCGAGGCCAACAGGCACGACACGTGTGCACGTGCTGCCTCATTGCAATCCGACTGCAAAAAATCTCCACGAGTAAAACTTAGTTTGTGGCCATCATGCTTTCTCGATATCCTACCCAGTCAGATTTTCACAGTCGTGCTGTTCGACTCGCCGATGTGTCTTTTTCGGGTTTGTACCACGAATCTTTTAGGCACCATGTCCACCGTTTTCTCTCCACTCGCCGGGGGTTTCTCGAGGAACTGATACGGGAACTTATTCTGGAACTGATCCGGGAACTGATTCAGGAACTTGATGCACACACGTATCATAGCCACAATGTTACCCCTACTGACCACTTTTCTTACTCACGGAGTTTTTTTTATTTTGACGGTTCAAATGCACGACGCCAGCAGAGGCTTGCGTGTAGTTTCCCAACAGCCACACAGGAACCGAGTCATGAACCAAAGCTCCGAGCATGTGGAGCCAATACTGGACGTCGTACAAACTGAAGACACGTCAGGGAAGCTGTCTCACCTGTCGGTTCGCTCCGTGCAACTCTTCAGTCCGAAGCGCGAAATAAAAGGAAAATTAAACACGCATCCGCCGTTTAACTCCTTTGAAGCGAGCGCACAGCACGGACGAGACAAACTTGCGAACTTTTAAGCCTTCGGCGGCATTGTTCAAGGAAGCAGCGAAGACCGAAGTTTGTCGGCCGAGATTGTTCGTCCGCTTCATCTCCTGGCCTCGGTTTTATAAACGGTCGAGCACGTGACTCACGTTTTACAACCCACGTGGAAGAGCACGGCACCTGACCCCGTCCTAAAACTCGCGCAATGAACTCTGAATAAAAACCGCAAGGCTCCACCCTTACCAAGAACTCTCGCGTCAGAATTCGATTAGCATGGTTGGCTATGTGCAGTGTGAAATAAGTTCAACATACATACAATGCAATAAATATAATGGGCAAACCATATGACGCCTGGCCAGTTCTTCAAGACAATATCACGTACACGTATCGCTTACCAGATAGCTCTTTGTCAATCCGCAGCAGGATAAAGCCCTCACCATGTCGTGTGGGTCATGGGGGTCATTTGAGCGTACGGTATTCCATCGTTATTCCCGAACTTGCTGTCCGCGCTTATGGCTATCCACGAATCGCATCGGGAACGCTACACAATTGCATCGAGAGAGAGATAGAAAAATAAAGTAATGACGTAAAGTGACGAGAGAGAATGTGGTGCGAGAAAGTGATGAGATAAAGTGATGAGAGATAAAGTAATGCGATACACCTCTTAAGTTCACGTATAAACTATTATTTAATACTTGAATATATTTTGTATTTACTTTATGCTGATTATAACAAATTTTCATTTTTGTGCTATTGTGATCATTTTCATGTATTTAATAGCTTATTTATTTAAGGCAATTCACTCAAAAAGGTAGGTGTTTGTAGGCCAATATTATCATCCACAACATTTGCTGTTCACACGCATCTCCGGAACGTATCCCTGGTCACGAATAACGAGGGAATTGCTTGCTTTGCCACACTGGTCAGCGCAGGTTGGTGAAGGCGGGGTGCGCCGGCGCGTGCCACAGCAATGATTTTTGTTCTACAGCGTCTTCTTCTGTCGCTCAACGCACAGCCGCACAGCCCAGTGGATAAACTGTTTTTGCGCACTGCGGTCACCCATCCAAGTGATATCCAGGCTCAGGAATCAAAATCTCTATTCATACTGGAGGAGGAATCCGATGAGCTTTGTAAAGCTCTTTTTCGCAGATGTCCAGTAGGGGCGGGTCAGAACGTTAAACGAACAAACAATACAAAACGACGATACAGCGCACAGGATAGGAAAGGTAAACGAATCACTGCTGAGACAACCACTGTACGCTCCGGTTTCCTCCCAGATTCATAATAAACACTCACTAATTGGCCGAAAACATCTGACTATATAGAGAACAGCAGAGCAATTGTTGGCGCTATGCTCACCGCCTGGCAGCCTTCTAACTTGTCTGTGGTACCTTGGTGATTTTGAGAAGCAGTTTGTGTGAACGACGCCATACAAAATGAATCATTACATATTTATATTTATTTCATCACAAACAGGATGACAAACTGAACTTTGGAGAAAAAAATGACAAAGGACACCGCCACCATGGGAAACTCGTGTTTCTGATCAGCTGGAAGAGTTTTATTCTGGGTAAATAACATCGCCACGTCCTATTGATTCAGCTTCTCCGAGCACCCAAGGATCCCGATGGGAAGGAAGAAAGAAATAAACGAACAAGGAGACTTCAAAAGGTCGCACACTTTGCCATGATTGGCACTGATATGGGTTAAGTAAGTTTTTCGAAATCAAAGTTACCACGTGGCCTAATAGCTGGTTCTTGAGCAGGTATAACATTACTCACCCTGCCTCTTCGCAGAGTTGGACACCAAACCTCACTGGGTTTTACGACCATCGGACACAAGCCCTAATTCACGAGACGGTGAATTATTGCCAAATTTTACTGCCTTAGACACGCACACACACGTGTCCCCGCTAACACATATTTAACGTCAGATGTAAAAAAAATAATCTAGGATTATGAATGGAACAAAAATTAAGAAGCACACAATGTGATATAAACAAAGTAACACAGTGTGATGGATCACTGCGCACATGTGGTATTGCCAGGAATGCCTTAGCTGGACATATCTACATGGGAAACAGTTTGTAAAATGAGTACAGTAAAACCGTGGATTGCGAGTAACTTGGTCTGCGAGTGTTTTGCAAGACGAGCAATTTTTTAAAATAAATATTAATTTGATGAACGAGCGAGGTCTTGCAATACGAGTAGTACGTGTATACGCTTTGTCTGCCGAGCGTCACGTGATCACAACTGATATACGAGTGCTTCGATATACGAGTGCCTTGGATTACAAACACGTTTCCGGAACGAATTATGCTCGCAATCCAAGATTTTACTGTATATGTTTTCATTACATTAAATAAAAATGGTAAAATGGCATTTTAAAGAAAAATTGTACAAAAAACAATTGCGGCCATGTCAATTCACGACTGGATGAAAGCCTCCAACACACCTTTGTCAGTCATCATGGTTGCTTGACCATACTTCACCACCCTGGTCAGTGCAAGATGGTGAAGGAGGGCGCCTTCATTCAGGACCTCGCCACTGATTTCGATTTAAAGCTTTCGTGACTGCAGGGATTCATCTTCTTGGTTCTTTCGGTGAAGTCACGTAGAATGGAAATAATAAAATAATAAAAATAAAACATAATAAAATAATTCTCACGACGTTTCGGGCACAACGTCGTGAGAATTCTCCACCTGAGGGCGGCTGCTTGCGTTGTTGCCGAAACGTCGTGAGAATTATTTTATTATGTTTTATTTTTATTATTTTATTATTTCCCTTCTACGTGACTTTACCGAAAGAACCAAGAAGACTCGGCACTGATGTTAGCCACCGTGACTGGGCATTTAACTTAAGTCACCAGGCGCATAGCGTTATGTGCCAATCACTCACCACCACTCCCAACATTGCAATCAATTGGATACCAGGATACCATTGGAACTATCCAGAAAAGGGGGGAAAAATTCGACGTTGACATTTGTGCTTTGAGAACAGCTTATATAAGGGGAAAACATGAGTACGCATGTGTTTGTACAAATGCAGCCTCTGTGTGAATGCATACTCTGGCCCCAACAATAGAAGATGACTAATGTAGCTAGGCATGAGGTGCCTAATGATTTACCCTACTCCACAATTCCTTCTTTTATGCTTATCGTGTACGCATATTCTGCAGTGCTCTTTGGTTCTTTCGGTAAAGTCACGTAGATAGAAAAAATGAGAGATCACGACGTTTCATTAGCAACAACAAGCGAAGCTGGAGACGGTCGCTTGTTGTTGTGATCTATTATTTTTTCTACCTACCTGACTTTACCGAAAGAACCAAAGAGTATGGATTCCTGTAGTCACGAAAGCTTCAAATCAAGATAGATTCTGCAATGGTTGAAGGATTTTCTAAAATCACCAACGACACATGCGACTTAAATAGAGATTCTTACATGGATGATTTGACGCGTGCATTGAGCACAAAAAAAACCGTGATTTAAAATTGATATGTTGTTACACGTCTAATTCATTTGCAATGGAGCATTAAACACTGCTCATTACCATCAGAACATATTTTCTGCACGATTATACTTTCACTGGGGTGTGTGCAGTGGTGGTCGTGTATTTGGTGCACTGCACTATGGACCTGCTGACCGAGTTCGATTCCTGGCCACGGATAACATCTGAAATTAGTACCAAAAAAACCCACCCCTCATAGGGCACAACACTGCACTGAGTAGCCGAGGGAAGTATGGCTAAACAGTCCTCGTGACCTACATGACGTGGAATGGTTTCATTAGCACGGTTGGCTACAGTGACACGACAAAAGGCTACTAATTAGGCTGCAAATTATAAATATGGATTATTACGTAATGTTTTATGAAGGCAAAGGCACAGCCCTGCAAATTGCTTTTCTTGCACCACTGCTTGTGGAAGGCCCCCCCCCCCCGCTAAAGGAAGCACTGGAGAGCCCCTCCAGAGAGGGTGTTTTGTCCGACTCGTCAACACGGGTGAGTCTAGCGAGAGGTAGGAGCACCCATGGAGAACCCCACTGCACACGGACCTGCCGAGTTCACCGACTGTCGCGTGCCCATTTGCACTGCTGAGGATTCAATCTCGCTGACCAACCACGTCAACCGCCACGGCAGGAGATCGAACTGGCAATTTCAGCATGCTAGCCATTGCAGCATCCCGACCATTCTTCTTATTATTATTCAGTACTTTCACATTATCCATTTTGATCTTTATTACCTAACATTTTGGACGCATTCGGATGAATCTGAAATGCCACGAAAAGAACACATGTGAAGTGAATCCTACTTTTAATATATCGACTCGAGCAGCACGCTTGCATGCATAGGCACAACGGTGTAGGGATAGAAAACCCATTTGCGCATTTGGGAGAGCAGGCACCAGCTGTTCCAATAAAACAAAATCCATTTTAGCATAACTGAGATATGCAGCAGAGCAGTGCGACTTCAATTGCCATACAGGAATCAAATGTATTTGGTTTTATTTTTTTTTATATTCAAGGTCCAATGCCGCTCGAAAGATTACATCTCCGCATTCCGGCATTATAGAATCACTTAGATATGAAATTACGTATCTGAGAGCTGTTCAAAACATTTTTTGGAGATTTGCAAAGCTCTATGACATCTAAAAATAATTAGCTTGTTTACTTAGTTTGGAGATATATTTAAAAAAAATATTTTTTAACTGCCAGGACGAGAGCTGTGAAAAGCAAATCTAAATTTCCACTCTCTAAACCAAGCGTGAACTTTGAACCTTGGCATAATAATGCTCATGACAGACATGGGTTCTCTGTGTTTTCTAAGTTTCACTGTCAACGGGACTCTGTTGTGGTGTTCATGAACAACGCACTGGACTTTGCAATTCAGAGGTTGCCGGTTCAATCTCTTGGAGGGGCAGTTGCAACAACGGGGCATGGGGGTGTTTTTGTTGTTTGTTATCCGCACCCCTACCACCCCATTGACCACCCAATGGGTTGACCACATATAGGTGATTGACAGGTCACACGTGGTGGGGTAAAGTGTGGGTCCCTCCCACCTCTTCCAAGACATCTGACCAGTGTGGAATAGTAAATTATGTATCTACCAGGTAAAGCCCATTGAGCTATGAGCTATTTTTCAGAGGCAACCTGGCCACACGAAGCAGCACATTTAAGTGGCTTATCATGTCAGCATTTATAGTAACCAAATTATATAAACACATGTTTCGGAATATGGATGATAAAGCTGGAGGATCAGGAGAATCCATGCGACCACAGGGAGAACATACAAACTCTAAATTAACAGGCATAAGGGCTCAGACCTATTGCATACCAGGCGAGGAAGAAAACATTTCACCTCCGGGTGGTGCACCAAGTAGGCCAAAGGAGTCTCTTAGAGTGGCTCTCTAGAGCTCCCTCTGTAGAGACCCTTCTGCGGAAGTGGCATGAGCAAGTATTTGCGGGGGCCGACCATTTATATTTTAGATTTGAAGCTTTCGTGACTGCAAGGATTCATATTCTTAGGTTTTTTCGGTAAAGTCACGTAGGTAAAACATTAAAATTAATAAAAGTGAAATAAAATAAAAATCACGACGTTTCGGAGGCAACACAAGCTTCCGTCTTCAGGTGGAACCGTCACAGCCACGACAGCTGTATTTATTTTATTTCACTTTTATTAATTTTAATGTTTTACCTACGTGACTTTACCGAAAAAACCTAAGAACATTTATATTTTACTGTCAGTGAAGATTTCCAGAGACCACAAAAACAGATCCCTTTCCTTTAAACAAAAAGTTTCTTGCTATCAAGATATAATTGAATGTGATGAACAGAGCAAATTGAATCAACAAAACCAAATTAAACAAGCATGTTTTTCAGTTAGACTTTCATCACAATTTGGACTGCAGCATTAAGGGTAACACAGAAAGCAGGACAACCTTAAAGTACTCCACGCTGCAAAATGCCGTTACGTAGAGGAAAGTAATGACATTCAAGAAGCATAAATCACAGGCAGCAGATCTCTAAGGTCAAAACAACAGCTATGCATTTGGATCCTTCTCAGATTGCCAGCGTAGTGAAAGTGACCGAATGACTTAGTCTGCTCAATGTTTTCACTGCACACCATTATGAACATCTACCACAGTAGCCATTTAAACCCATAACCTGATCCCTGGATAAACATTCAGCGTGCTCAAGTGATCACAGACAACAGCAACACCACCGCACGCCTGTTACAACCCAAAGAGTGAAAGAGCAACTGTGGGATAAAGCGAGCACTTGTCAGCAAAGCATGCCGGCTTGAAAGTAGCCAACAGCTCTATACCCACATTTGACTGGCAATGCAAACTGCCTTTAAGTAACCCAGGTTACCCTTACAAAATAGGAAACAATTGTTTCACGTGTCTCAATAGGTTTCACATTTTGCTGAAATAAATTAGGGTGGACTGAGCTGAATGCTGAGCGGTAACATACCACGACCAAAACGAACTGATTGTTAAAAAGTTCAAGCTAAAAACCGGGCGTAAATTTTTTTTTTACCAATGCAAGTTGTTTTTTTACGAGCGTCATAATGAAAAGAGCCACAGTGCAAAGAACTTCAAGGCCATGTGCACGGTATACTAACACTCCAAGGGCATGGCGCCTGCGCAACATCAATGCATGGCTTAACATTTCTGTTGAGACGCTTAACGATTTTCAATTTGATGGAGACCACTTGGTACCACTCATGAGATTGCTCTCAGGTTTGAGCGGGTTCCTGTTTCACGCAAGAGAAGGGCATTCTTCTTATCCGGGTGGCATGTCAGGCTCTAAACGGAATAAGGCTTCTCTGTGTAACGGAGAACGCAAGCACAAGACACCCAAGACCGGCCGGTCACGCGACAGAAATTATGCCCTTTGGCGAGGATTACAGTGTCCCGAGACTCCCCACTCGTCTGTCTTCGCCAACTACATCTTTATATATCGAGTTTAGGAAAGAGCAGCGGAACAGCTAAAAGTTTCATGAAGGTTCACTGGAGTGGCGGGGTGAGAGCTTCCTATTGAAGAGTTTTTGTTTCGTTATTTGGAGTGATTAGCACCTGCGTGTTTGGGCCACTTGACAAAAGGAGTGGAGATGCGATGCTTTTGTTTGTTTGCTACGCTTTGAACCCAGTGACCACAAGCCCTGCAGTGACCGGAGCGAAGTATGGTCAGACAACACGGCACGGGGGGGGGGGGGCCTTCATCAAGCAATGGCTTGACAATGGGGCTGCGCATATGAAAAGAAGAGATAAGTGTTTGTTTTTAACTGCTAAACGAACCAGCAGCACAATAGTGAAGGTTTCGAGTTCAAACGCTTCACTAGGCTTGACTCAGCCCATCGTTACTCTGGTGTAAAAAAACGGTGGTCGTCCTATTATATGGATGGGCTCAAAACCCAGCATCAGAACGTGGAACTTCCCATCACTGAACCTCACAATAATAATATTCAGGGCCTACCTTGGCTCCTCCCACCCTCAACCAGTAAATATACAAGGACTGTTTTCTTGGAATTTCTCTTACTTGATACAGCTATCGTGCTGTGACGGTTCCACCTGAAGACGGAAGCTTGTGTTGCCTCCGAAACGTCGTGATTTTTATTTTATTTTTTATTTTACTTTTATTCATTTACATTTTTTACCTACGTGACTTTACCGAAAAAACCTAAAAATATGATTCCCATCACTGTGTCAGGGCCGTAAAATACAGGGTATGAGCCCCACCTCAATGCTCATTTGAGCAATAAGTCAGTTTGACTCATAGACTAACAACAATAAAACGAACCCAAATGAACCATAACTCTCTCACTTTTTTTTATTTCACCACATTAAATGCCAACAGGAACATTAACAAAGCTGCCGTGTTAACTTTAAGTAATGCAATTTGTGAAGGGCAGCCCGAATTACAGCTATTACGCGCGGCTCGCTCCGCAAGAAGACCCTGTGTGTGTGTTACCGAGCCATTAATTACAACTATTGCACTGGTACACGAGAGCCTGACACCACGAAGTGCCAACAGGCCCCTAATAAACGTACGTTTGGACAAAGCGGCTGACTTAATGCCACCGCACTCATCTGTTATCTCTGTGGCTCCCTCTTCTCTCAGCTACAGAAAGGAGGAAGCCACAGCTGAGTAAGACTTTAAGAGGAAGAGGGCATTCTCCAGGTCTCTCCGAAATACCCAAACTTATCGTGGGACGCCAAAAACATTCTACCTGCGCTGAAATTGGACCAAAACGCCCCGTGATGTTTGGTTATCACAGTTTGTCTCTGAAGCCGCCCCACGATTAGGTTGCGAGACCACCATCGTAGCTCAACTCAGCCAAGCAACGTGGAATCTCCGAGTTCACATACTTTTCCTAAACAAACTGAAATATTCAAAACGAATCTTGACTATAAAAGTATAATTAAGGTCACGAAAATAGTCGATATAACTAAAGTCCCTAATAATCTTTGAACTGGTCATATATTCCACTTTAGATTTGGAACTTTTTTTACGTTCTTTAAAAAAATGCTGTACATCAGAAGGGACGGGAGCACTAGCCTACCACACTCCGTGACCTTTCTCTGAATTATTAATTATTTTTACACTAACCCAACGACCCTGCTTGGTGAAGTATTTAAAAACAATTAAAAAGTTATTTTTTATTTACCAGGTAAGGTCCACTGAGCTGTATAGCTCTTTTCAGAAGCGACATGCCCACAAATTATAGCTCAACAAAGTGACTCATCGTGTGGAAATGTATAGCAGCTAAATGCTCGAAACGCATGTTTCTAAATGTGAAGGGAAAACCGGAGAACCCAGAGAAAAATTCACACGACCACGGGGAGAACATGCAAACTCGAAATATACAGGAGTCGCGGTAGGCATCGAACCCACGACCACCTGTATACCAGGTGAGGTAGTTAACATCTCAACACCGTGATTTAACAACACACGTAGCCGATTAAATTAAAATGGCAGCCCCCGGTCTCCATCAGTTCTGGAACCCTGAGTGATGGCGTTGGCTGGGGATGGTGAAGGAGCTGGGGGTAATATGATAGATTGTGGCATCACGAATGTATGTAGAACTTATTTCGCACCGTACTTCTCCAACCGCGATATAGTCGCGTGAAGTTTAGTGCCAAAGTGTCACACAAAGGGCACCTCAGACGTATTGAGCCGAAGCCCTGGCCAGGTGGCACTTGGCTGTCATTTCAAAAATATGTCCACATTTTCGTCAAATGGTTCCCTTTCCAAGAAAAATATCTCAACCGAGGCTTATCCAGGATTCTGTGCGGGGCACTCTTGGCAGATGATGTTTCAAAGGCATTATCTGTGGAAATCACTCCCATTATCCGCACAGCTTTCCACAGCCAGTCGTTAACAAAACAATATTCCACCTTTTCGGGATGCCCCTGTTTACCCGTGGATACGACCAACTAATAGAATTAACTAATGGGCATATAATAGGATGGTTCTGCAAATCAAACCGTGGGTGCAGAAAACAGGAAGAGAGTTCTTTCTACGAAATAAGAAAACAAACCGGAAGAGTATATACATATACCAGGAGGTTGCATTTGAGACGTTGCACTGTACAGTATTGTAAATGTTGTGAATTGTGCGGGTTGATGTGCCTCTTGAGAATGGGAGCACAGTTCGTCATCACACAATTTGCAAAGCTATGCTCCACTGTGCCGGTCCCTCAGAGCCAAAAGCCCACACGCATGCGCATGTAAATTGTGATAAATTGGCCAAGGCGTGGAATGTTGAAGCAGGAGAGAGGTCCAATGCTCTCTGTTAAAATCGGAGTGCAGCCTTCTGTGTTGTGCTCAAGGTACTTAAGAAATTGTGCACTGTGAAAAAAGAATCCCAAAAGTTTGTGAGCTGCGCCTGATTAAAACTGTACGTTGTCCGTGTGTCCACTTTTTCTCCGTTAGATTTAGACCAAATTTCCGGTAGTTTTCTAAGAAAAAAAAATGTTGTAAAATGTTTTTAATATGCATTTACAGGAATCCAGTTGACCATTGCTTTTACATCCTTGAATGTTATCCTGGCACATGCGAGCTTATACTCTTAACATGAGATCCAATGAAACTGGGATTGTGAAATGTAGGGGGTATGCAAGTTCACGCTGCATGCGCTAGATACACAGGATTTGAGTTTGTGCAAATGTGGAGTTCATCTTTCCCATTGAAATTAACATGTTTGCTCATGGTCATAAGACACCCCAAATGTTAGATCGACCTTTATTTGTAAAACAGAATTACGACTACAGCGTTACAATATTTGAACCGGTATCTACACGTACGATATTAAATCGTGTGTACTTTGAGTTTTCGTGAAGTCAGGGTCAACATCGTTAACTCGTAAGAGGATTACGTTACCTACTAACAACACGCCAGGCAAAAATGTGTTAAATCAACACCCCACGACTTTCCACAGAGACACTTTTCACGCCACCACCTCACCTCCATGCACCTTCGTTCACACATTCCTGTGCGGCCATTTATTTTCCAATTGCAATGCTGCTGAGGAATTGAGCACGGGCCTACTTTCAATGTAGGTGAAGCAAACCTAGGTAAGCAAGCCGTTTTAATCATAGACTGCAGTAAAACACATTTCGTAGATTCGCTTTTGTGTTACACACAGGCTGTTTCTTTTTTACTTATTTTGCATGGGGTGTTTCCCCCCCCCACCCCCCGACTGCATGCGTTCCTCATTTAGGTGCTATCGTTTTGCTGCTCTTACACTTAAATGCTCTCACGTTTATGCTCCCCGGCTTCACAAACTCGCACTGAGCAGTGTGTTGAAGTCGGGTCAAATAACCCCCAATGGCTGGTATTCATGGCGAGGCCCTCTACCAGTGGTGGATTGGCAAGGGCTGCACGTGTACATTTTGAATAAACATATCTACCCCTCTGTTGCCACACACCAAGAGACAACGCTTGGTTTATGTCGCGCAATAATGAACGTGTGTTTAACAGTTCAGACATTTTAGAAAATGGATGCTTGACTGAATAAGATGTAAATCCTTGGCCATGAGCGCAGAAGTGGTCTTGCGTTGCATACGTCACACTGCTGGGCCACATTTCACACAAATAAGTAGAAAACAAAACAATATATTAAAAATGCTTAACTAATGTGATGTGCAACTGTGGAGCGTTCCATTACACAGCTTGTAAATGGTCGGAAGAATGCAGGCCCAATTTGAGCAGTTACCCTTCAGGGGCCACGTGATTTGGCTCCACGGGGAGATTTAAAATTAAAACTTTCACCTCCCTTCCAATAATAATGATCATTTTCAAAGGTTGTTTTTCATTACCTTATAGTTCATCAGTAAAATTATAAACTGCACTCAGCCCGGTATGTTAGACCTAAAATATATATATATCTAAAGAACGTGTCATTATTATTTGTTATAATGGGAATCTTCACCCTCAAAATGTTTAAAAAAACTGAAACATTTTGCAAGAAATCATGTCTGTGAGTGACAATTTTGCACGTAATTCTGCAAAAGCAGGACATTTTTAAACCACATTTATGAACAATAATAATAATAACTGCCGGCTAGAAAATGATACAAACACATGACCGAAACAAAACATTACAAAAAATGACATAATCTCACCCAGCATTTTAAACACCATTCAAGGCACGCCAAACAATCGCATAGGCATCGACAGCCATGTAATACCACACGGCACTCTAGTACTCCCTGTTACTGCATGGCACATCTCTACATGTTGTTGGTGTCAGCGTACCTGTCTAAGTGAAGGTCTCAACGTCCAATTTACATTGGCAACTGGCAGACACCGGTTTGACAGTGTGATGGCCTCCTCCTGTCGGAGGTCTGGCAACACTGGGTTTGACCTAGGGGGTAATGGGAGGCCCTCGCCCGTGAATATGTGCACGTAGGCACAAAGACAAAGATGCCCCGTATAGCCTCAATAGACGTTCGGGGCAAGTGCTGTTAGAGAGCACCGATGAAGGCTGGCAAGGTTCAAGAGGGGGTGGGTGGCTGGCACCATGCCCGGCCACCTTTGTCTCCCTAGTACTCATGCTTACGAACAGCACCAGCTAAAAATTTTAAGGCTTAGTAGACATAAGGGAAGCCCAGCACGAGATCAGATATTCGTCACTGATATTGGTGGTGAGCGGAAATTAAACTGGGGTCACTGGGTTCGTAACAAGCACGCTAACCACCGCTAACCACACATAGGAATGCACAAGGACAAGATCCCCGTATAGCCTTAGCAGACTGTTGGGGAAAGTGCTGTTAGTGAGCACCTATGAAGGCCGGAACGGCACACAAGGGGGTGGGTGGGCAGCACCACGCCCGACCGCCTTTGTCTCCCCAGTGGCGATGTTTACACGCCGCACCAGGTACTCATTTGAGGCTGAGTCGACCCACATACATACACCCACACACACACAGCAGGGAAAGGTGGGCGAGTAGCTTCCCTCCACACACACACAACCCCCTACTTTAAACGCGCCCACATAATCAGTAACGATGAAGAGCACACACGAGATCACATTATCATGTTCATTTTGAGTCTGTTAGAAGCTAAATTTGTAATGGCTCCCCATCAGTGACTAGGTATTTATTCCACCTGTTTATGTGCCACAGGTCACGTTTTATAACGCGAGCAGGTGCAATCCCGTTTCGTCTCGTTGACGCTTAATGATGGCAACAAAAAATCTTCAAGCTATTCTGCGTAAAATTGCTCTAGCATAACGGCATATATTGTCTTCATGATAAAAAAAAACATCATTACTCCTTCTAAGTCACCCATTAATCACGCAATTTCGAGACTGCGTGCTGTGGCATCGGAATCCACGGCGAAATACACCTGCAGGGCTTCTCTCGAAAGCAGCAGCTCAAGTGTTGCACTGGTACGGAACAGCAAGTCCTCCTTTGGCGGCTTCCGAGAAAAAGCCAACAAGCAAAATGGGCATTGTGCACAATCATCTCTGGCTGTGCGGTGCGTGAAATTGCCTACCAGTCTGAGCCGGCAGAGCACCGACATGCGGCAGAGACGTCCTTCGACGGAATCGCCGTCAAAGTTGCCGGTAAAATTAACACTGCCGATGCAAAAGAGAGCGAACTGCTTGGCGACCTCTTTTGAAAAGGGATTTAATTGGTAAATGGGCATAGCCATGTCATGTTCTTTGTTAAAATGTACAATCATAATTTAAAAACAAAGCAACTTGCACGCGAAATACTGTAATGATAAGTGAAATACATTTGTGTTCAATATCAAGGTATTGCCCTTGATTTAAAGCTTTCGTGACTGCAGGGATTCATCTTCTTGGTTCTTTCGGTAAAGTCACGTAGAAGGGATATAATAAAATAATTAAAATAAAACAATCAAATAATTCTCACGACGTTTCGGCCACAACGCAAGCAGCCGTCCTCAGGTGCTTGCGTTGTGGCCGAAACGTCGTGAGAATTATTTTATTATGTTTTATTATTATTATTATTTTATTATCTCCCTTCTACGTGACTTTACCGAAAGAACCAAGAAGATATTGCCCTTGACTTAAGTGAGATCGTGCATATTTAGCGCGTGCACTTTGGCATCTTCCATCCCGATGGAGTGCATCAAGTTTGGCTTTTGGAGACGTTTTGGGCGTTTCCCACAGACCCAGTTTCGGGGGAACTATTTGGCTTTGCGGCCAATTACGCAATCCTGTGGCTTAAGATGTCTTGTACCACCGCGGGTACGGTGGATATGCAGCAAAGGGGGGGACGGGGACACCTGGCTTGAAAAACCACTGCATATCAGCAACCAAAATAAAAATTCGCTGCCGCCCACTCAAGTGCATAATTTGAGAGCTTCGCTCAGACGTTCAAGAACGCACGCAAATAACTGAACGCACCCAGTGCCAGGCCCATGACGTGAACAGATGCATCGACGAATATTTATTCAAATTGGAAGATTTCCATAGATTGTCTTTTTTTGCCGTCAAAAAAACACTCTTGGGCAATCGGCAAATATCTACGTACCTAACAACATTCCATCTGTTTTTAGCGCTCAAAGATATATGTTTTCATTTTAAAGGGTAACGCCTTATTGGTGCACCTCACTTAACGCCACACGCGTGATTCAAAGGGACACCAACGACATGTGAAAATATTACATACTTTGCATTGTATGTCGCTTGTGCTTGCAACAATTGAATTTGATCGTCCCTTGATAGTCTCCCGTGGTGCTAATTATGTCGATGGGATTATACATTGACCGAATAATGTGCATGCATGCATCAATCACTCAATACAATCCAGGAATGGTAATTAGCACGTTAGAAAGTGTAGCCCGCGGCCTTCTTTTCGAAAGTGCAATCACCGCTTTACAAAAAGATGATTGTGTTTGCTCCCGATTCACGAGCATCCACCGTCAAAACCGTGCTGCGGTCTACGTTGATAAACTTCCTGGCAGTTTATTATCTGCACATCAGAGGTACAGTATTTTTCAGATCACAAATATGATTATTCACTGGTGAGATGGCCAGTTATTATTAAATAAATTAATCGTTCATTCGATTTTTCTTTCATTGCCAGTCACATTTATTTCCGGAGGAAAGGCCAAATCACATGCAATTAACTGAGTGAGTATAATAATGATGAAAGTACAGCCCTTCATCAAATTACTGCTGGACAAAGGCATCCCCCAAGACTCCAGGTTCGTTTGACCGTAGTTCACACTGGTGACTGCGGTTTAATGAAGGGGTGGAGAGGCAGGAAGGGCATAGCTGGTTTCAGAGATCCCTCTTCAATGATGCTAGCCGTGATGAGGAATCAAACTTAGGTAAACTAGACTATTTTTACTTTACCAGGTAAGGCCCACTGAGCTACATAACTCTTTTTTCAGAAGCCACCTGGCCACAAATGGATAGCTCAACGAAGTGCGTTACCACGTGGAATTTTATAGCAGCCAAAAACTCTTAACGCATGTTTCTAAATGTGGAGGAAAAACCAGGAGGACCCGGAGAAAAATCCACACGACCACGAGTAGAACATTCAAACTCCAAATATACAGATGTCAGGGTCAGGATCGAACCCATGACCTCCTCCTGTATACCACGCAAGGTAGTTAACATCTCACCACTGCGGTGCCCTGGGTTCATAGAGCAGTGCGCGGACAACACAGCGATACGGTTTTTAAACCACTCGGATTGTGGCGCGTGTTAAACAATGCCAGGCGTCTCCACATAGAAGCACAAAAATGTAGTGTTTCTTGCACAAGCCTGGAGGTCACAAGTGGCAATATCCCACGCTCACTGGCGCACAGAGTAAAACTTAATTGTGAGACAGCTTTACCAAAACGCATAACCAAATGTCAGTACAGAAATGCGGGCCATAATTATATAAATAAGGTAAAGGTGTGGCCTTGCCATTATTTGAACACACTGCTGCTGGAGGAAGGACTTCCATTGGAGGAAGCTCTAGAAAATGCATTTTTGGCCTACTTTTCCACACTGGCAAAACGTCTTGGAAGAAGTGGGAGTACCCACACTTTACCCCAACACACGTGCCCAGCTCAGTGACGAACTGTGATGTACCCAATTATATTGCTTGGTGAACAGAGGCCAGGGAGTTTAAGAAACCTGCCCATTGTTTCAACTGCCGAATCAGCGACCCCTGGATTGCAAGTCGCGTGTACTATCACACCATGGCAAGGTCCCTTTATAATGATTGTAAAATAAAAAATATAATTACTGTATATTGTAATAATTTGGCTGGGCAGTTGGTGGCTATGCACGCCTGCAATCCAGCACTGTGGAGGCGAGGGTTTGTGGATCGTACGAATGTTGTGAGACTCCCTTCCCCCACGTGGCGAGGTTCCATACCCTGGCTTGCCAGAAGAAGGCGGTACAGTACAGCAAAGATGGACTCCATCTGTTCATTCTCTATGGGATAGAGTGCTGCCCCCTCGCATCGTGGGTTTTTCTTTTTAAGAATATTCCGGTTTCTTGTAAATACTCATTAATTGGTTGATAACGCCTAAATATAGAGGAGCCCAGAGCTTGGGCAATTGTTGATATAGCACCGGCTCACCTCGTGACCGCCTTCCTGCTTAACTGGAGTTCCTCCTCACACCTGCGAGTTGTTCTCTCTCGACGAGAGTGAGCGGATACTGATGTGACAGCACATTATAAAGTTGGGAGGATCATTACAATATTGTGGCATTCTAGATTTTAAGTTTTCGTGACTGCAAGGAGGCTTGTGTTGCCTTCGAAACGTCGTGATTTGTTTTAATTTAGTTGTTTTCACTGAAATTTATTTTATTTAGTTTTTTTACCTACGTAACTTTACTGAAAAAACCAAAGAGTATGAATATTGTGGCAGTTTTTTTTTGTTACCACCATCCCATCATTTTGGCAGTTGTAATCAATTACATCGTATCGCGTCTAAGGGGCCGTCCATAAATGACATCACGCACCTAGGGGGGGAGGGGGGTCAGCCATTTGTGACGATGTGTGACGAGGGGGAGAGGGGGGTGAGAAATGTGACATCACATCAAAATGCGCAACTTTAAATAAATATAAACAACGCGTTCTACTTAATTTAATATAATTGTTATAACACTAATTTTGATTAATTTTCATTATTAACTATTTGATTATTTTAATTTACTAAGGTCACCTTTTATTTATTCCATGAAGGAGCATTTTGCTTCTCCATGGGAGAATGGCGAAGCATACATTTTGTACTTTTTTTTAATTATTGTTATTAAACATTTTAATTTTAATGATTCTACCAGGGCTTTTGATTCTGTGGAATGAATATGTGATTGTCGTTCTACTACAAAGTGAAAAGTATTTTTTTTATAGTTATAATTACTTTTAATATTTTATAATTGTAAGAGAATTTCAATATAATATTCTGAACATCTGCAGTTTTAGCTAGACGATGAATATTTTCAAGTGAATTTTATGCTAAATTTCGCTTTCCAATGACTCTTTTTTTAATACGTGTTTTCTCCTACAACATCAGAGTGCAGCGCCACATTAAATACGCACTGCAATGACAATAGTTTAAAGTGATTTGAAGCATGTTTTATGTTAAAAATGGAAATACGGTTTGGGGGGGGGGCAGAGCTTTGTGACGTCATATTTGAGGGGGGTCTGACTTTTTGTGACGCCGTGTGAGAGGGGAGGGCAGGGGTGGTCAGAAATCGGACAAAATCGCGTGACGTCATTTATGGACGGCCCCTAAAGCGCCCAGCAATGTAGAGCAACCCTATCCAAAACGAATTCGTGTCTACGTGTTCATGATACAGGGTGTTACTGGGTAAATATTGAGTCACTTATGAAGTAACCAAAACGCACGTCGTGTATTTCACAATGTGTATATGCGCACTCGCAGGTGAAATCAAGCACAAGCCTGCAGTGAGTGGGTTGCGTGCCAAAAGAAAGATGCGTATTGAAGGTTCGTGATGCCTGCTCAAAGCTGTACGTTCCCAACCCAGCAACAATCTGCTTCGCGTTAGCGAGACCCCGGACACCACGCCTCCCCCACACCTATGTATTTGTTTAATTTGCGAGCTTTCTTTGAAGAATACAATCTGCCGGCAATAGCTGAACGGGGCTGGCTGGACGTAGATTAGACAATTGGAAAAGGTTAAACAATTGGCATTAACATACTTTAGTGGTAAACAACAGAGGGAGTGGGGAGCCAGAACAGAATGCACAATAAGACGAAAGGCAATCCTAACATTGCTCATTCTCATAAGGGGCCGTCCATAAATGACGTCACGCGATTTTGAACGATTCTTGACCCCCCCCCCCATCGTCACATGGCGTCACAAGGAGTCAGACCCCCCCCCCCTCAAATATGACGTCACAAAGCTCTGCCCCCCCCCCCAAATAAAACATGCTTCAAATCGCTTTAAACTATTGTCATTGTAGTGCATATTTAATGTGCCGCTGCACTCTGATGTTGTAGGAGAAAACATTCATTAAAAAGTCTATTTAATTAAGTAGAACGTGTTGTTTATATTTATTTAAAGTTGCGCATTTTAATGTGACGTCACATTTCTCAACCCCCCCCCCTCGTCACACATCGTCACAAATATCTGACCCCCCCCCCCCAGGTGCGTGACGTCATTTATGGACGGCCCCTAAGTGTTTAACATTCCTGTTAAAAGTTCGCTTCACATTTTGTCACGACCTCTCACTCAACTTGCACCCCCCCCCTCTTTCCTTTAAAACAAAATCACAATCTACGGGGTTGGGCGTTGCTTACCACAATCCGTACCGTCGGAAACATTCGCTCGCACACAATTTTTTGCAAGAAACAGCAACAACTTCAAAAAGGGGCAACGACACGGATGCATTTAATTCCACCCCAGCAGGGAGACGTCAACAACATGGGGCTGGCAGAAACCAAAAAACAACCTACGTAAAAAAAAAACACCCCAGCGTCAAACAGCAGGGGCTAGAGCTGGTGGCCCACGTGTGACCGCAAGTAGATGGGGCAAGACACATGGACAAGACAGTCATTAAGCAACCAGGCTCAACAAACGACTGCTGTGTGTGACTCGGTTCACTTGACCGGCACAGCGACATGCCTGCCGGCGTCACCTAATCAACATCTCACCAACTATGCCACCGTTTACGACGCAACAGCGTAGCCACAGCCACAGAAACACTGAGGACATTGCACAAGAAGGCAGCCAGATACGGGCACCGTCATGGAAATTGTCCAGCTAAACTAAAACACCCAACGTTTCGTAACGGGGCGCAAGATTTGTACGCGAGCATCATTGCCCCGCTATTTGTTGGTGTTTAAAAAGGAAATCAAGAACGCGTGACGTGGAAATGTCACTGTGACGGATATAACGCAGGGGCGGAAGGAAATGAGACTGTGGCTGACAGGCAAGATGGGGGGCAGTGGAGAAACGGGAACAAAGCCAAGCAAAGTGTGTGTTCTAGTATGTGCTATGGCGAAGGGTTATTGCCCGAAACGTCACCGATTACATATATGTTTTACTTTTAAGGCCACGGTGTTAGTGATGAATATGTTTAGGTTGCTGTTGTTGTTATTTGCGTTTATTCACCAATGCCAATACAGTATCACCAAATAGTTTGTTAAGTGAAATAGCAAGTCTGCGTGTTTGTGTTAAAAGGCACAGCACACATACTAGTTATTTATAACACTGCAAGACAAAGCTACCATCAACTGCTTACCCCGACTAAAGAAAGGGGGTTTTTTTTCGATTGGAAAGGCCAAGCACATTTATTTCGGAACGAACGGACAACAAAGTCACCTCCCATACAGCTTGTTTTAAACAGAGTGTGTGCGAAAAATCTGAGGGTTGCCATTCACGGGAACACCCAAATTGACTGTTTCTCTCACAAGCCCCGAGGTCAAAAGTTGGAATTTCCCACATTATTGCCATTCTCGCTGGACTACGGAGCAAATTAATACAGGCAGAAAGTATGCCAATAAGGGATATCTAATGCAAGCTAAACAAATGCCTAACATCATCATATTTTACAGGATAGACATCGCATTGATTACGAAGCACGCATAGAGAGAGAGAAAAAACTGTCATGTTTTTTTCTCTGTCATGTTTTTTTTCTTCTCACAAGAAATCCGTCCCTCTACCTCCTGCTGAGCGAGCCTGAGGCTTGTGCAAGATGTGCGATGGTTGAGCTGCACTAATGACTTCTGTGCCAGGTCATCACAGATCGCTTCAAATGCATTCCACGTGCTTGACAGGGAGGCAATTTCTGGCTTTCTCTCTGTGTAATTGGCCCACAACACGGACGAGCAACGCAGCCTTACTTAAGTTGATCGTTAACCGTACAAATCTACACAACTTGCAATGGGCGAGGTGGCCACTGAAGGAAACTAAAATATGGATCCGCGTTGGGTTATTTTCGCGCAACGCATACCTTAGTTTATAACCGAACCGTGATTCTGAAATTGCAGGAAGCACTAATGGCTGGCGGCATGTGGTTTTTTTTTGCTGGTAATTTGAGCACGATGAAGTAATTGAGTAAAGAGTCGCATTGCCTATGGTGGGTTATACAATCGCCGGACTGAACTCATAACCACTATTAAATACACCGATTAAAAATGGTCTGTACTACATATTGCATGCTAAAGTGTACATATTTGTGTGTGTGTGTATGGTGTGGGCATAGGGAATGCCGCCGGTTAACATTACGAATCTGGCATCTCGAGTTCAATTCCCACTCACGGCAAACACCAGAGACGATTATCTGAATCAGTCCTGGGTCTCTCCTAGGTCGACTCAGCCTCAAATTAATACCTGGTTCAGTGTGTAAACATTGCCACTAGGGAGACAAAGGCGGCCGGGCGTGGTGCTGGCCACCCACTCCCTTGTGTGTCGTGCCAGTCTTATAGATGCCCGCTAACAGCACTTGCCCCAACACTCTGTTAAAGGCTATGCGAGGAATCTTTGTCTTTGTAGACATGGTGGCATTAAGATACATGTTAAATATTGCTGGTCAATACTAGGGCAAAATAAGCAATGTATATTCGTTGCGCAGCTGTCAATAGAAAATATAAGACGTCAAATACATAAAACTAAAATACTGTACGCTATTGCATTAATTAATATAATACATAAA
Source organism: Lampetra planeri (assembly GCF_965212315.1). Classification (NCBI taxonomy): domain Eukaryota; kingdom Metazoa; phylum Chordata; class Hyperoartia; order Petromyzontiformes; family Petromyzontidae; genus Lampetra; species Lampetra planeri. Next base: position 4,988,026 of record NC_136123.1, read on the forward strand.
TCACAATTCATGCTTTATTTCTCAACCATTAAACCCCTTGTGTTATATAAGAGGCATCTGCCAATGCTTATTTTAAGAGCCGAGTAGCTCCACTGCACTGGGGCACTCACGTCAGCCAATCTACTCAGCCAGCGATTGGGCGAGCCAAAATGTGCTCCCTTCGCCAAACCACACGAACTGGTGTGGTTAAGTATGGTCAACAACAACAAAAACCACAATGCCGAATACGCCCAAAACAACAGCCCCATCGGTCCATTATCCACGATGAGAGCAGGCGTTTACAAAAGACCAGGGGCCGCAAAGACTCACTCAATATAGACAGGACACCTTCTTGGTTTGACCATTGCTACCAACAACACAGGGAACTCCGTCGGGAAAGTCAGACTTTGTTAGACTGGAGAAAGAAGTGGGGAGAAATAAACTGGGATATAGTTGAACTTGTAATAAGGTGGTGAGAATCCACACAACTGAGCTGGCACGTGGGCCAAAGGGCTGCAATGAAATCTCACATATGTCTGACTCTAAAGCAAGCAAACTACAACGATGATTGATATTATAGGACCCAATATAGGTTCTTATACAACTACAGTAGAACTCATGCCACCCATGATCCTATAAGCTAAACTTTCATTTCGTTTTTATTTTACCAGGTAGTCCTCATTATCGACAGTTTTTTTTTCCATCCTGAGACTGTTTCATATTTTCCGCAATAGATGTGAATAAGTGAAGCTCAACATCACACAATCCATTATCCGTCATTTTTTATGATCAGCGTCAATTCCATCCCCAACATTACCGCGGAATAGTGGATTTCTGCCATTCCTCACACAACAGCACTTTGCACGCCAGTTCACTGCACAAATGAATGTTTAGTTTCTGTGACTGTACAGTCAATCATCATGGTGCTCGTGGTGGGGTAAAGCGTGGGTACTGCCACCCCTTCCAAGACATTTGTCCAGCATGGAAGAATTGGGCGGATATCCTCTAGATTTGAAGTTTAGATTTCCCTGTCGTGGAAGACATTTCACCGACTGTGGCGTGCATAGTCAATTACAGAGCAGCACCTTTACATTTTACGATCAATTACGATGTATTATTCTTTCTCCCCCGATACAGTAAGTAGTTGTACTGGAATATATGTAACATGGTCTGAAAACAATCATTCCCTGCGGAGGAATGGCGATATGCACGTGTCTAATACGTCCACTGATGCCAGCAATTTGTAAAAACACGATCTCTCACGGTCTCATACAAGAAGCAGAGAGAACAGGACACAAACCACACACGCCGTTCCATTCCAAAGCCATTATTCACCCCGAGAGCCACTCCCAGCCAGAGAGCCCCGCTGGCGAATAACGGGACTTGATGTTCGTGCTCAACAGACTCGCAACAGCATCATCGGTAAGGAATTAACCAGTCCGAGTCTGTACATTGCACTGTCTGTCTAATTAAACTCTCTCTGCTGCACCCCCACAAGCTGTAAAGGGCAAGTACTGTATTTGAGAGAACACCTATGTACGAGTCAAAACCACCCCGACCGCCTTTGTCTCTCCAGAGTTGACGATGGCAACATAGCACCCGATAGAAATAACGCGACGCCCATGAATCATTACGTCCTGGCATCAACCCCAGGGGTGGTTGCGCTTTGGAGAAAAAGGTTGCCGGATCACACGCAGATTTGTGAAATTCGCAAATGTGCTGCGCTGCGTTGGTGGTCATTAGACGGCAGTACAGCAAGTGGGTTCTTTACCCTCTACTCTGCAGGCCGTTGTGTGTTATATCGTTTGTACGCGTGGCGGCTTCTCTCTGGGTACTACGATTTCCGCCCCCACGTGTAAACAATCTTTACAATGGAAGTGGCCAAACATCCCAACGCAGGACATTCCTTAAAAAAAAAGTTTGAGACTCAGCGAGGCTTTGATCACTGAATTACATTATAACCTAGAGGTCACTATATGACGGGGGCATCACCGTGGTATAAATGGTTGGCACACTGGACTTCCAAATCCAGAGTGTCGCCCACACAGCGCGCATCAGTCGGAACAACGGTGCAAGATTCTGAATTCCCCCTCCCTCCTGCCTCTGTCCACCCAGCAGGACAACCAAATGGGTTCAATCAAGTCAGTCGAGCGGCTGGCAGCTTGGAGTTGTTGGTGGTATAACAGTGCGAATAACTCCCACCTCTTCTTCCAAGACGTTAGGGCCAGCCAGCGTGAAAGAGTGGTGGTGGGTGGGTGGAATTACGATGCTTGAGTCCATTTCTCGAGATCTCCCTCTGGTTTGGGAGTGTAACCGTCCCAATAGGAACGAGGAATTGCAGGGCTGCGTCCGAACATCGCTGTTGTACGATGCCTCTTCGTTGATGACATACCACAAGACAAGCCACCGCCATCCCACCGCCAAAACAAGCAGTTTTATTAAGAACGCCAGAGTGCACGTGAACCCAAGACACGATCACATGTGTCAGAGAGCACACATGTGCTTTCCATTAAGCCATCTCATTTTGAGTTGGGGGTAGAAAACAGGCAAACAAGAAAGGAAAAAAACGCTACAGTACTGGGACACGTGAACTGCTTTTTCAGTGTTCACAGTTTGTAAATGGATGAGGTTTATGGGAATTATATAGCCTTAGGAACGTGGCTAAACTTGGTGCGGTGTGAGCACTGTTACAAACAAACTGTCATTCGAAAATACTTCTTATCACGGTTAAAAAAATCCATCACATACAAGTACAACAATATACAAAGTACAATACGCGATTCAGAAACGCTGAGGAATATGATAACGCAACTAAACCGCGCACGAGAAAAATGCGCACAACGCGATTCGTATTGCTCGTTATGAAAACTCAACATTTTATCGAATCTTATTCCTCGCTCTAGATGCACTATTTTTCAGTACGTTTCTCTAATCTTAATGTTCACTTTAGTGAAATATTTAATTGATCATTAAGCAATATATTGTACGTTTTAAATCTGTTGACTTTTATCATTGCTGTACGTCTTGTATTTATAATTTTTACATGACCTATTGCAAACATTGCGTTTTAATTTTCTAGCTTTTTGTTGCTGATGAAACCCGATTCAAGAGCTTCCTTAGCTCATGGGGCAATTCTAAATAAACTGTTCAAACTGTTCAGACAACGCCTCGACAAAATCTCTCTCTCCTCCTCCTGTGAGTTTATTGATAATAACCCGGCAACCCAGAGAGTACAATGTCCACCACACCACGCTGCATATTCCGTCGCAGCAGCGACAGCGCACGAAGCTTAAGCTGCCACGGAAAAAGTTGAAATCTCTCAGCGCAGGAGGAGATCTTGAGCCACGATGCCACCGCTATGCCAGCCAGCCCGTGTCTCTTCTCGACTGACCGGTCCTCCAATTTGCCTTTTTAAAATCCTTTATATTAAGTTCACTTGCTTGCTTGCGCGCTTACGACCGTGCAAATCTTTCGGTCGTTTTTTAACCCACTTCCCGTGATCCAATCGAGCTGACATTTTGCACACAGACTCGTTGTGCGTGACAATTTATTTTCGTGAAAAAAATTTTTCCCATAACTTTACACTTTTTAGGAAAAAATAAATTATATTTAATTACCAATTGCTTAATGGTGGCAGGCAATCATCTGACCCATAGGTGGCAGCCATCTCAAGCCAGAGGACGAGAGGACTCTAGCCGCCACGCATATAAAGGATTTATAGTGAAAAACTTTGTTTTTACGGGTTAATTTTTTCCCCTCTCCTTGTCAAGAAAAACCCCAACGCACCCGACCAGGGCCAGGTTAGGGGGTCTCATGGCACAGCGGATTTGCTGCCAATGCGTGTCCACGTGCGTGTCCGAGAACGGGGAGCGGTGGCGCAATGGTTAGCGCACTGAGTTACGAACCCCCTGACCCCTTCCCCGAGTTCGATTCGGAGCCCCTAGAAGTCGGTTCAAATGAGTAGCTCTCTGTGCGATGTCAAAACATCAGCGCGGGGGGGCAGGGAGAGACAAAGGCGGTCCGGGATGCTTGCTGACCACACACCACCCCCCAAACCAGCCCTCGTGCGCCATGTGCCGGCCTTTCACAAGTGCTCGCGAACAGCACTTGCCCTCTCCCCCCACCAACCCCAACCCCCAAAAAAAAGCCCGTGTGGTCTGTCACACGTGGGATCCGTGTCTTGTCGTCTGTGTCCGAGTGAGTGTCGTCTTCCCCGTCTGCCCTACCTGTTCGGCGAGGTTGTCCTCAATCAGCCCTCCAGCAGCAGCATGCCCGTGGCCCTCAACGGAGCAGGCAGGAGCCGTGGGATGCGTCTTCTTCTTCTTCGGAGGGATGCAGTTTTCTTGTTTTGTTTTAACGAGACAAAGAGGCTGCGACTGACTTTTGCGCAACCCTCCCCGCCACACTTTGCCCAGGGGTCCTTCCGTCAAGCGTCTACCCGTCTGGCCAAACTCATCCGTTGCAATGAAGCAGAGCAAGACGGTGGTGGTGGTGGTCGTCGTGGTGGTGGTGCCCCTCGCTATATACCCGCTCCGCTGAGCACTCCTCCCGCATCCCCAACCCCTCCTCATCCAGCCAACCGAGGCAGCGCCACCACCACCCCCCACGTCTCTCTCTCCTCTCTCTCTCCCACCACTCCCCTCCCTCCCTGCTCCCTCTCCCTCCAGCCTCTTCCTCCCGTTGCGTCGCCTCCCCCACCACCACTACTACTGCTATTACAACAACAGCAGCAGCAGCCACATTACAGCTACCAAACCGCATGCGGGCACAAAATTACACGCTTACCAACATCACCTACAGCAGCAGCAGCGAAGACAAAGACACCAACAGAAAGCATCAGCAGCAGTGGTAGCAGGAACACCGACAACACAGATCTCTGCTGGGGCAATCTATGTTGAAGCGAGCACCCACAGAGAGCCGGCAAGGGCACAAGCAATATTCCGAGCAGCACCAAAGACGACCCCCTACCAACAACAACAACACCACCACTAACAGTCAAGTCAGGGACCCCCGTGCCCCCCACTCCGGCCCTGTTCCCTCTATCTCTGCCCCCCCCCAACCACCCCAACAACAATCCCAACAACAATCCCAACAACAATCCCAACCACCCAACAACAATCACAACCACCCAACAACAACACAACCACCCAACAACAACAATCACAACCACCCAACAACAACAATCCCAACCACCCAACAACAACAATCCCAACCACCCAACCACAGCAATCACAACCACCCAACAACAACAATCCCTAACTCGCCACCACCACCCTCCCTCGGTGCCTCCCTAACAATACGCGCAAACGCAGCACGACTTCCTCTGCCGGCAGCGCCCGTGATGGTTCTGTACGCATGTACGGCTGGACTTCTTTCGCGCCGTACGCGAGCAAAACGATCATCTCCTGCAGGAGGAGGAGGATGAGGAGGAGGAGGAGATGATGGTTCTGGCTACGCAGCGGCAGCAATGTCGCACGTACAGATACAGGAGCGCAGATCTTCCTCCTGCTGCTCTCCCTCCTGCTGCTGCTGTCACTGCTTCGCTTCTTCTGCCACTCCTCGCAAAGAGACGGACGGCAACACGGATGATGATGATGTTGAACATGGCACGACGGATGGATGGCGGTCGCCTGCCGGACAAATGCAATGCGCCTGGATTGTATTATCTCGTATTATTAGAGGACATCGTCATCACCATTAGTATTATCTTCGTCGTTGTCGTCGTCATCATCATCCTGGTAAATCATCTTTCATCTTATTCTCGGAAGACGTTAGAACGCTGGCAGCGGAGATTGGAAGCGGATTTGGCAGCTGGGGGGGGGGGTGTTCACGTGCGTGCGGATGGCGTTGGTGAGCGTACGAATGCCCGCAGCCAATCGAGGATCTCAACACAAGGCGGCGTCACCCACGCAGCGCTGGATGAGGCTGGCCCAAGTAGAAATCTGCGCAGCCAAATTGGCCTAGGCAATGTGCACGAGGTTGCTGCTCGAGTGTAAACATTGGTGATTACCGTGTAACGAAAAAAAATTTCCTGGGTAGTAAGTGTTATTTTTTTAATTACTTATGCCTCAAAAGTACAGAAAATGGATATTGTTCCCTACAAACGTGGCTTTTGGGACCAGGGAACAACAGCAAAATTAATAATCCACTCCATTAATAACACTGTGTAACACATTTATTATTTTTTGTTCCTGGGTAGTAAGTGTTATTTCCTAATTGCTTATGCCTCAAAAGTACAGAAAACGGCTATTATTCCCCACAAAATTTGCTTTTGTGACCAGGACAGTGATATTTATAAAATTTCCTGTTTTTAATAAGAAAACGTGGTGTGCATTTGTGTCATTCCTTCACATAAAGTCCTGGTCACAAAAGCAAAGTTTGTGGGAAATAATAGTAATTTTTGTATACTTTTGAGGCATAAGCAATTAGGAAATAACACTACCCAAGAACAAAAATCGTGTTGGGCCGTGCTGTGTTTAGTAGGTTGAACGAAACCGATTCCTCCGCTCATCGAAACAACGGCCCCTTTGCTTTACTGCTGAACTAAAGTAGATATCTGCGCAGTCATTTGCCAAAGCTGAAAAAAAACATGATGATGATGCGGAGCTGAGATGTTGGTTACCGTACCATGAATTTAAAATGTGAACGTGGACATGATTTGTGGCATGAGCACTTACAGAGTTTTCACTCGTTTTTTACGGGAAATTAAACGTGATGTGGCAATTATAGTGTGTCAATATAAAATACCGCAATTTATTGTGCGGAAGAGTGGCACAACGGTGAGCACCCTGCAGCAGTATAAAAAAAAAATCAGGAGCCATGTCCGATTTGGTAATGGTCCCCTCTTCACCAACCCGCTCAACCCAAACGTATAGGCAAGGATATGGTCAAACGTGGTGCACACATTAATCCAGCAGTGGATTTACAAAGGGCTGAACGTACTGTACGTATATTAACAAGATAAAGAACTCGTTTGCATTGTCTTGTTTATATGTATTAACAGCACCGTGCAGCATGAAGTGTTATCTCATGAGCTATACTTTGTAACTAGCTTTTTTGCACCGGGTGGAAATTGCAGTATATCTGAAATATTCAAAAGAAAAATTGTTCAGCTCATGATTATTAATGAGGGCGGGGGGGGGTTGCCCCATGTGGAGTGACGTCACCCGCTCAAGGTTATTGGGGAGGGGTGCGGCGTGTAGAGTGACATCACCCCCTAACGGTTATTGTGGAGATGTGCGGCATGTGGAGTGACGTCACCCGCTCAAGGTTAGTGGGGAGGGGTGCGGCGTGTAGAGTGACATCACCCCCTAACGGTTATTGTGGAGATGTGCGGCATGTGGAGTGACGTCACCCGCTCAAGGTTATTGGGGAGGGGTGCGGCGTGTAGAGTGACATCACCCCCTAACGGTTATTGTGGAGAGGTGCGGCATGTGGAGTGACGTCACCCACTCATGATTATTAATGAGGGGAGGGGTTCGCCATGTGGAGTGCGCGACCTTCTTGTGCGTTAGTGTCAATTTCCAAGCGGGCATGAATATTAATGAAGGGGGTGGGCCTCATGTGGAGTGACGTCACGTGCGGGACGGACAGACATTTCTGGGTGATTATAGTAGGTAATGTGTTTAAAAAAACATGCCCTGGGTCATAGAATCTTAAACGAGGTAATAATCACATTGGCAAGATAATGTGAAGTTACTAATTAACAGATATAGTGGTGTGCATTATGCCCTGGGCGATGTGAGGTCCTGCTGAATATTTCAATCACAGATGTAAAACTTCTTTGCTTTCCTGGTGCTGTGGCATATAAACCATTTTTTTTTATCACGACCCACTGAGATATATAGCTGGCCATAAATGATAGCTCAACGAAGCAGCTTATCATGTGGAAATGTATCGCAGCCAAACTTTTAATTTATAAAGTTAAATTTATTGCAGCCAAATATGGCGTGACCCTAATCGACTCGCCTGAGCAATGCGAATGCAACTTTGTTATTTTAGTACCCGCATTTTATTGTGTTTTTGTGACAGTTATATTTTAAGAGTGCTACAATACGTAAACAAGTTTATGCTATTTACGGTTTATTTTTTTTATACACAGTATATACTAACAATGCTGATGTGATTTAATGGTTAACACACTAGACTTGCAATACAAGTTCGTCGTCTCTTTCTCCCGGCGCGGCAGTTTGAACAATGGGGCAAGTTTTCTTAAATGCTCCACCAGTTTCAATGGGTACAATGACAGAGGAGTAGGTCAAGATACCCTTTAGACCTCCCTCGAGTTGAAGGCCCTTCTGCCAGAAGTTGCGCGAGCAGGCAGTTGCAGAGGTGCACCTTTACCAAATACTAAGAATGAAAATAAAAATACAGCATGAGATTCAGACATGCATGCAAGCATACATTAGGTATTAAACCGTGCTTCAGATTGGGTGAGCATATCAGATACAAAAGTAAATGTATTGTTCGTGTATAACACGCTATTATTTTGTCGTTTCCATCATAATACTGCACGATCACAATGCTCTTATTTTGTAATTCACAGCGCAAGTCTCGAAGCCCAACATCCAAGAACAGTTTGCAGATAATATGCTTTGAATAACTGAAGTGGTTTATGACTTAAACATTGTTTAAAACTATGTTAATGAATTCACGTAAACACATTTATGCAGATAGTATAAAAGTCAAATATTGTACCATTAAAAATATAATTTGGAAGACCTTGAATACCAATTCTATTTTTTTCAAGTTACAAAAATCATTCCTGAATTGGTAATAAACCTTTAAAAAATGTGTTGTGCTCAATAGATTAACTCTCTGAAGCTCCCTCTAGGGGAGAGCCTCTTGCACCAACTTTCGAGTGAACAAATCCATTGCGGGGCTGCAACGTTACTGGGTCTTTTTATTGGCAAACTGAAGAAAAAATCGAAAAACTTTTTTTCGGATTATTGGGCCATGTTCATTAGTGCCTATGAGGTATGAAAGTAAAGTATATCACAACACATCTACTAAATAAGCAATACATTTCAACAGGTACGTCTGAAATTAACTGGGTCTTATCATGACATAAAGCTTTCGTGACTTTCGGTAAAGTCACGTAGAACCTATCTCCGTGACTTTACCGAAAGACCCAAGAATATAGGTCTTATCACTTTCACGTGTTCCATGGCTGTGTTCTTTGGCATCATTATCATTAGAGAACAAACCACGTGCCACTTAAAATCAAGCGCACATTTTATGTTGAGTTAAATTTCCCCTTAAAGTTTCAATAAAAAAACATACAATTAAAAACAGCATGTTTTGTGCAGGAAAGCTTTGCTGTAGGTAGCAAAATACAGTTTACTGTAATGCCACTGCATACATTAACTCCCATTGCTATTCCACTGCTGATGCCTCTGCCTTGTCAGCATGACATTTATTGCAATGTTTTACTTTAATATTAATATCATGTCATGCGTCAGTCACTCCAGGCTGGTCAGTACGGGGAGATTGTGGGATTCAGTGGGGAGAGGAAATGATAACCGGCCACGAATGTTCACGGGGAATTGTGAACTCGGTTCATCGAGTTCATAGCACGGGTGCACGAACCACTGCGCCACCTTTTCGCCCAGGTAACATGAGCTTACAATGAAATCTAATTGCATGTGAAGGGCCAATAAGGTCAACATCACAAAATGCAAAGTGGTCTAATGTGAACTCCTGACCTCTGAAGTCAAAGAGCTGATGACATTTATAATACAAGGCTGTGCACAGCAAAAATGAAATCTTTCAAAAATTTTAAGTAGCCATGGGAAAGCTTGTGATGCAGGTTTTTGGGAAGGTTTGGGTGAAATGGGACAGCTTACAGCACTGTAGTTAACTACAAGATAAAGAAAGGGTAGGAATACCATTGGAACCTCATTTGCCAGTAAAAAATATAATTGGTTTTTTACCCTTCTATCTGGCAACAAAACTGACACCTTTTTTTTTACAAGGAGTCATGTTGGTCCGCACCCGAGACAGCTTTAAGAAAAGCTGTCTCGGGTGCGGACCAATCAACTTCAAGGACAGTGCATATATTATCAGAGTTATGTTTTTTGTTTGCATTATGGCTGCAGGTATTGTGGTCTATGCAAACATGACTCCTTGTAAAAAAGGTGTCAGTTTTGTTGCCAGATAGAAGGGTAAAAACCAATTATCAAAGGGTAGGAATGTCTGTGGAAGTGATCGTGACTGCATCGCGGGTCAGGCTTATGTGGTCAGGTTTGGGTCACTGCGAGGAATATTCGTGGCTGGTTTGAAAGTTATGGTTCAGGGCATGGGGAACAGTCGTGTAGTAGTCAGTGGTAAACGCGGTTGAACTTTCTGCTCATTCGGGGAATGCAGTGGGAAAGATGGTACTCGTGGCTGGATGGCGAGATCGTTGTTCTGGTATGGCGAGCTTTCAAACGTCGAGATTTTACAGGTAGGAACAACAGGTAACAATAAAAGTAAACAATAGAAATCATAATATAAATAAATTATTATTTCTATTTTTTCATCATTTTTTTTATTGTTACCTACGTGACTTTACCGAAAAAACCTAAGAGTATGAATCCTTGCAGTCACGAAAGCTTCAAATCTAGAATTAGGAACAACAGGTTCCACACTGCCCACCAGGGATTATTTGTCTGTCTGTCGTCCAACCAAGTTCCTATCTGCCCACTCCGAAGGAACGTGTTTTCATGCGACAAAGTGTGCAATTCTCCGATTTGGCCACTTTCGTCTCGAGGAGAAACCCCTGTGAACAACGAATTACTACTTTAATTCTAGATTTGAAGCTTTCGTGACTGCAACGATTCATACTCTTAGGTTTTTTTCGGTAAAGTCACGTAGGTAAAAAATATAATTAAAAGTTAATAAAAAATAATAATGTAAATAAAATAAAATAATACATGTATTTCCATTATTTTTATTAACTTTTAAGAGTAGTATTACTACTTGTTTTGTAAATCCGATGACCGACACTCGGAATGGATGAGACGTAGGTGGGTTGAACCCATCTCGGCTGCTGGACGGGTTCTGGTGAATTTCTCCATGAAGCCCCCCCCCCCATCCATGAGGACTCCACCTATGGACGCTTCCCCAATACGCGTGCAGGAGAAAACGTGGTCACTTCCCGGTAAGCATTGACGTTCGGACTTACTAAATCTAGATGATGTTTTACTAGGTTAACAAACAACATACTTTTACAGTTTTTACTGTCTTGTTAAAAAAAAACACCACTAGCAGCTAAAATTCGCGCAAAATGTGTACACTATTCACAACAATATGTAGGGCGTGTATTTTTATTTATAAAAACAAAGGGCTGCAATCGAAATACTTGTAGTTACTTAAGAACTCTTGACTGTGGCTAAACGCACGTGGACCGCCTCTTTACGAAACGCGTTTGGCTGCGATGGCTTCCGTATGGGGGGGGGGATTGAGGGGGGTGGTAGAGGGGGCGGTGTAGAGGGGGTATAGAGGTGGGGAGAAGTGGGGGGGGGGGGTGTTCGTGACGTCATAGCTCAACCGCAATCTGATTTGACAATTTTGCCGACCAATGGGAAGCCGCGTAGACACGGGACAACGCCCCCCCCCCGCACGTCGTCACCGGGACGCGACGTCGATGGCGGACATCTTGCGTGAGGGCTCGCGCGCTCGCAACGTGTCCTGCTCTTCAAGGGCCGTCTCCCGAAACGTCGCCAGCTACACCACGTAGTACACAACAACACATTCAGCGTCTTGGAGAATATCAGAATCTTTTATGCTGGAGGTATCCGATGAGCTATACAATTTTTTTTTTTAAAGATGCCCATATAAGTCACAAAGTAATTAAGCGGGCGATATCTATGTCCCTCCACTGAAATATAAGTGTGTTTGTGTGGAGGGATACAACATTACTGTATACTGTTTAAAGTCGTATTGTCCGCTTGACTCCTACACCCACTGGGTTGTGACGTCCTCTTCCCTACCCAGCATGGCCGCTCCGTCCTCATCTCGACCGTGAGCTCAAAGACGAAGTTACAAAACCAAACCTCACACCACGTTCCGCCTTCTCTTTTAAAGCCACACAACCTAGAGACGTCAACACGAGTACTGCCTCTTGGTACTACGTCTCCGCTACTGCTGCTTCACCGGGGGGGGGGGGGGGGTTGTTTCATTGCTTTCATGGTTTTATTTTGGTGATTTCGAAAAGTTGATTGATTTGGCCATGTTTGTTTGTTGTAGTACGGAGTAATACTGATGGCCTTAATCTAAGTTGTCTTGTGGTTGTTGTTTGACTTGCATCCCACTGGGATTTGTGCACACAGCGTTGGTGTACGGTGCTTTTTCTGCAATATTTTGCGGTCTTTTCTTGGATTTTCTGTTTGCACTTAGTCACATATTCACTTTAAGATGTTTTTTGTTCATGTTTTTTGTTTGTTGCGGTTGCACCCGATTCAAGAGCCGAATGACTCACAGGGCTATACCTAATAAATGAACTTGAACTTAAATTTTGATTTAAAGCTTTCGTGACTGCAGGGATTCATATTTTTGTTTTTTTCGGTAAAGTCACGTAGAAGGGAAATAATAAAATAATATACAACAAAAATTCTCACGACGTTTCGACTGCAACACAAGCAATCATCATCAGCTGTGAAATCCACAGAAAGAAAATGTCAAATAAAAATAAAATAATAGAAATATAAAACAATAAAAATTCACACATTTTCTTGCTGTGGATTTCACACCCGATGATGATTGCTTGTGTTGCAGCCGAAACGTGAGAATTTTTATTGTTTTATATTTGTATTTTATTTGAAAATTTATTTCTGTGGATTTCACACCTGATAATGATTGCTTGTGTTGCAGTCGAAACGTCGTGAGAATTTTTATTGTTTTATATTATTTTATTATTTCCCTTCTACGTGACTTTACCGAAAGAACCAATAAACGAACTTGAACTTAATTGTCTTTTTAGAAGCAACGTGCCGCCATGGACAAGGATGGAGGAGGACTGCGCATCCCAGACCGGCTGCCGCTGCTGCTCTCCTCCGACACGGTGCTACTGCCGGGGGCCAGCGCCCGACTCGGGGTCGGCTCGGCCCGCAACATGGGGATGGTGCGGGCGCGGCTGCTGCGTGGAGCCTCGCTCCGGAGCACGGTGATCGGGGTCCTGCCCCACGTGGCAGAGCCCGCGGACGACGAAGAGGGGGACGCGCAGGGTCTGGACGAGCGGTGAGGGCGGCGAGAGGAGGTTGGGTAGAAGAGGATGAATGGATGGAGGACAACATGAGAGTTGCAGCGGAGGTCAATCGGGTGGTCAGTCGTTCGTGAACATTCCAACTCGTCTGCTGCGCAGTGGAACTTGATTCAATGACTGGCAGGGGGATCGATGGACGTATTTGAATTGGTGTGAATTGATTTGGAGCTTTGGTGACTGCAGGAATCCATACTCTTTGGTTGTTTCGGTAAAGTCACGTAGGTAGAGAAGTAATAGATCACGACGTTTACATCGCAACACAAGCAATCGTCATCAGGTGGGACAACCACAGCAAGAAAAACTGCTGAAGTTAATGTTGTGATTGGGGACCAGGGCTTTAGTTGGGTTCAGGTCTGATGTTGAGATTGGGGGTTAGGTCAGGAGACCGCAACCAACATAACAAGAAGAGCCATCGTTTCGAATTCGGTAAATAAATAACGTCACCAAGCAGTCCTTAAAGAGATCGCAGGTTCGCCAACCCCCCTGGGTTAGGTGCTGTGAAATCCCCATGCTGTAGAGAAATACATTAATATTGAGTTGTTCGATCGGGTGCTCTGGAATGGGCAGAATGATGAATAGGCAGAATGAAAAATGAAATTGTCGGGGGGGGGGGGGGGACAGGGAAACCCCTATCATGGAGTGGGGTCTGAACATTGTACAGGACAGCTTTGCGCATGCAGAGGGAGGTCAACGTCTGAAGTGCAAAGTCCATGTGGGCCACCGTGTTCTGATGTAAACCTTTGACTCGTGTTTGGTTACATTGGCACTCACTTGCGTGATTACACGATTTCCTTTAATCCGAATTTGCACAGCAAAAGTTCACGCTGTATTCGCTTACGACAATATTACAAGATCATTAAGATGCCATAATGGAGGTTTTTGGGTGAGATTGCGTAAATATATAAATGCGTCGTTAAAACCTTTGGGACAGCAGGGACACGAAGGTGCACGACCACAGGCGGGACTGGCCACAGCGGAGCGAGTTCTCTGTGGGGAGGAACAACGTCAAGTGGGAGCCACTGGTGGACCCCCAGAAGTTGCTGATGCCACCACTGCACATCAAATTGGGCCTTATAAAACAATTTGTCAGAGCTGTAGATAAGGAGTCGGCAGCCTTCAAGTACCTTCAAGACTTCTTCCCCAAGCTGTCTGAGGCAAAGGTCAAAGCCGGTGTCTCCATCGAACCACAGATAAAGAAGATCCTGGAGTGCAATGAATTCCCCAAGACGCTCACTAGTAAGGAGAAAGCGGCTTGGGACAGCTTTGTCGCAGTGGTTCGTGGCTTCCTGGGCAATCACAAAGTCGAAAACTACGTGGAGCTGGTTGAGACTGGTGAAGAACTACGGCACAATGGGCTGTAGGATGTCCCTCAAAGTCCACATCCTTGATGCTCATCTTGATCAATTCAAGGAGAACATGGGAGCGTACTCGGAGGAGCAAGGCGAGCGCTTCTACCAGGATATACTGGACTTTGAACGCCGCTACCAAGGACAGTATCACGAGAACATGATGGAAGGGGGCTGATTCATGAAAGTGATTTACAGTATAACCGTAAAATCTCGAAAAACTACTCGCTTCTAAATCATTTGTAGTCCTTTTTGTATGACTTTAGCATAAATACATGTTAATTTTGATTCATGTAGTTTTTTTCTGACTTTACGTGAACGAAAAGACACAAAATAGCCCGTTTTCTCATTGAAAATAGGTATATTTCAAAATATCACTGTGCTGGTCACAAAAGCAAAGTTTATGGGGAATAATAGCCATTTTCTATACTTTTTAGGCATAAGCAATTACCAAATAACACTTACTACCCAGGAACGAAAATTGTGTTACATAGTGATGTCAGTGGAAAGTGGTATCGAAGCTTGTCCTGGGCCTCCCCTTGGTCATCTCGGCTTTAAATAATGGTCTGGTGGGGTGAGTAAACATCAGCGCTGGGAAGACAAAGGTGGCCGAACGTGGAGTTGGCTTAATATGTGCTCTAACAACACTTGCGCTAGGAGTCAATTATGTATGGGAAATATTTTCTTGATGTGTATTGAATGTGTACATGTGTGCATGAGTTCCTGTTTGCGTGACTAGTTGGTGTGTGACTGTATTGTGAATGTAAGTGTATATGTATATGTTGCCCGTCACCAAATCGCCTTGAATGCGGCCGATCGCGTCAGATATCAGAAGCAAGTTTTAGCTGGGATAGCGCATGGCTGTGTGACCACATATATAAAACGTGTCATGCGGCTGCTACTGGGCTACGCTGTGGGCCGCAGAGGACAGTTCAGCTAAGTGCGTTGCTCCACCGTACTTCTTTGATAACGCTCGCCGCCTTCATTCCCCGCTGACCAGTGTCCTATAGTCACATAACTTATACAACCCTGCAAAGTGTGGGGGAGGCCCTTGTCTGGCAGTGGATTGACGATGGCTGTACGTACGTGTGTGTATATGAAAGTGTAACTGTATCCATCTGGTACGTTTTTACCCTTTAAACTGGTACAAAACTGACACCTTTATACAAGGCATCATGTTTGCAATAACCACAACACAAGTAGTCAAAATGCAAACAAAAAGAAACAACTCTGATAATGAATTTCGATTTAAAGCTTTCGTGACTGCAGGGATTCATCTTCTTGGTTCTTTCGGTAAAGTCATGTAGAAGGAAAATAATAAAATAATAATAAATAAAACATAATAAAATAATTCTCACGACGTTTCGGCCACAACGCAAGCAGCCGTCTTCAGGTGGAGAACAGGTCTGTCGAGAAGTTGATTGGTCCACACCCGAGACAGCTTTCCTTAGAGCCTAGTCTCCATTGGTGTTGGACCAGATGACACCAAAAGGCGTACCTGGTCCAACACCAATGGAGACTAGGCTCTAAGGAAAGCTGTCTCGGGTGTGGACCAGTCAACTTCAAGGACAGTGCATATCATTATCAGAGTTTCTTTTTGTTTGCATTTTGACTGCTTGTGTTGCGGTTATTGCAAACATGATGCCTTGTATAAAGGTGCCAGTTTTGTACCAGTTAAAAGGGTAAAAACCTACTACTGTATCCGTCTGGTCTCCCACCGCAGGGTGGGCACTGCTGCCGTAGTGGTGCAGGTGACGGGCAGCAACTGGCCGCGCCCGCACTACACGCTGCTCGTCACGGGCCTGTGCCGCTTCCGTGTGCTCGCTGTGCGCCGCCAGCACCCCTACGTCCTAGCCGACGTGCAGCAGCTCGACCGTCTGGGGCCCGGTCCCGACCTCGAGAACGGGCAGCCTGGAGCCGGCAGTGATGGCCGCGAGACTTCGGAGAGCAGCGCTGAGCTGACGGAACTAACGGAGACATTCTACAAGCACGCGCGCAAGGTAGCAACTGTTAGGCACTGTGGGAGGACCCGATCCTTGTACATTGCCCTTCTTTTTTACAGCTGTTTATGACGCAAATCCAGACAATTGAGGGAGAGAGTACGCCATGTTCTGAGAAATATACAAGGTGTCAATTCCCTACTGGATGAGGGGCCACCACATGCCATGCAGGCCGTTGGGGTAGTTTGACCATACCTTACCACGCTGGTCAGTGCAGGTTGGTGATCGTTAGGGGAAGGAACAGTACCGGGGTGGATATCACTCGCCACTAATGTTAGCCACGGCTAGGAATCAATCTTAGGTTGCCGGCTTCATAGTTCAATTCACCAACCACTGTACTCCACTGCTCATTCCTATTCATTTATCCAAAAAAATATGTCGTGCTGCTGATAACTCCAGAACCAAAAATCTCCTTTAAAAAATGCAAGGTTTTTTTCTCACCTGGAGAGTGGGCAACAGCATT
Organism: Lampetra planeri; assembly: GCF_965212315.1. NCBI lineage: Eukaryota > Metazoa > Chordata > Hyperoartia > Petromyzontiformes > Petromyzontidae > Lampetra > Lampetra planeri. The sequence continues at coordinate 5,005,057 of NC_136123.1, forward strand.
CAATGTAGGGAACAAACAGCTTAATGACTACCGCCTCACTGCCACCTGCTTATCAAAACAACAGATGAGTCAAGTCAATTTATCTTTGGCACAAATCTGCCACCCATAGTGCCATCACATCATTTCACACATGAACATAAAAAGAAGCAATTCTATACAGTTGTATGCCTGCATTTTATGATTTTTTGAGTTGTGACTTGAATATAGTGATGGAGTCGATTGTGTTGTTCCAGAGATGTGGTGCTGAAATATGACAATTATTTGATGAGAGAATGCCATTGTGCACAACATTGCACGCTTAGACAAGGCGAAGAGAGAGTGGTGATTGAATGCCATTCATCATACATCCATTGCGACAGACGGCAACTGCCATCGCAGCCACGATAGCGAGATGAGGCTGAAGTTTCCATGGAAATTAGTCCATTCCAAGGAGTTAAGAGCCCTTCGGAAGTTATTACAAACGATTTTATCTGACACACAATGTATGAACTCCTTACCTCGGGGACGAGTCCTAATGTTTATAGTGGGAAGCAATGTAGGACTTCATAAGTCTGATTGATCATAGTTATTGCAATGGCCTCCATATATTTTATAGGCTGGAGTATACTTTAATAGTCGCTGCCTTTTAACCATAAAATGTATAATATACCTAGAACTAGTTGGAAATAAGAAGTGGTCCTGCCCCTGGGTAACATGGCCACCCAAATGAATGTGACATTGTCCTGGCTAAAACTCCATAATCCCCCCCCGCCCGCCGTCGTTTTGCACGTGAACCAGCTGGCAGGAATGCTGGACATGTCTGTGCCTGTGGTGGCTCAGCTGCGCCGTCTGCTGGACAGTCTGCCCTCTGAGGACCTCCCCGACATCGTGGCCTCCATCGTGCGCACGTCCCGCGCTGAGAAGCTGCAGGTGACGAGACGCACAGCCACGGCCGCCATTCGACACTAAAGTGGAGGTGGTGTCATCAGGGCGCTTGTGCCAGGCTAGGTGCATTTGTAGGTTGCTTAGCAATGCTTGTAATGATTTCTGCTCGCCAGCATTTGTGTCGTCGATAAGCGTTCTCCTTTTGCCTCGTTTGCGCAGTGTTATTTGCCATATTAGGCTGAATGGACAACTTGTGCATGATTTGCATAAATCGTAAATAATCAGTTCTTTGGTGCACGATATATCATGAGAAACATAATTTACTTCAAACGGGTAAAACATTACATTTATGTGCAATACGGGGGAACTGCAAAACTAAGGCGGTGAATGGAAAAAAGGGTGCCTCTCAACCCCGCAGTGCATTACTAGGTTTCTTTGGCCAGCATGTTCCTTAGTTTAAACACATCCTGCCTGTGCTCTGACATATAAGAAGAATGTGCAATTGATTTGTTTTCACTTTCCTATTCATTACAAATGTGAGGGGTCTTGTATTAATTGAAAGCTAAATGGGTATGCCGGGAGATGGAATGACTGAAGAAGGGATCGCAGAATGTTCCTCACTGCATGTACGATGAAAGTAAGGTGTGTGAATATGAATCCAGATTGATGAATATCTGCACACCGTCAGTGCAACACTGCTGTGCAGTTGAGTTCAGATTGGCAAGTTTAACACACCCTACAGTTTTCTATGGGTCTTTGGGTAAAGCCACGTGGATAGAAAAATAATTAAAATATCACGACGTTTCGATCGCAACACAAGCAATCATCTTCACCTGAAGCAATCGTCTTCAGGTGAAGACGATTGCTTGTGTTGCGATCGAAAGATCGTGATATTTTTATTATTTTTCTATCTACGTGGCTTTACCGAAAGACCCATAGAATATGTATTCATGCAGTCATGAAAGCTTTAAGTTAAGATTTTCACCTACAGTGTGTGTGTTAGATTCATGTGTACATATACAGTAATTTGATATTTCACTGTTGTGTCTCCCCACACCATGTGGGCCATAGGAGTTACTTGACTATACTTCACGTGTATGGTCAGTGCAGCTTAGTGAAGCGGGATATAGATGTTAGAGCACAGTACAATAATGGATTTTTTGTACTGCCTTAGGCTACCTACAGTATAGCCCTGCAGAAGCCTATTATGCATTGTGGTCGGTCATCCAAGCACTCTCCAGGCTCTAACCTGCTTAGCTTCTGAGATCTGATGAGATTTGGCCAGGTCTCATTGTACTTGTCTCATTCATGAGCACCTGAAATCACTGGATTGCCTTGGCCTGGTCACCAATGACTGCACACCAACAGTATGCAATCGTGACGTACCGTAGTTCATGCCTGCTCATTTTTATTTTGAGAACCATTGGGTTGAGAGTTGCGTGGGTGGTGTCGTTCATCAGGTGCTGGAGGCGGTGGAACTGGAGGAGCGGTTCCGCCGGACCATCCCTCTGCTGGTTCGACAGATTGAGGGCGTCAAACTCATCAACAAGGCGAGGAGGAGTGACTCCTCCCTCCTGGACAGCAAGGCAATGGCCTGCTACCCGACACCGCTTCCTGAAAAAAAGACTTATCTCATCTTATCTCATCTTAATTTATATTGGAGAAATCTGATGAGATATGAAGCGGTTTTTCATAGTTGTCCAGTAGGGGTGGCTGAGCGAGATACCTAAAAAAAGTACAAGGAAGGCCACAAGATTAAGATGGGAAAAAGTTAGGCAAGTCAATATATATCGCATGGAAGTACAAATTTCACTTGTATATACATTTTTGCAGGTTTATCAAGATCAAATGCAAGCTTGGGTAAGGCTGTATGGGTTATCCCAACGTGATTTTGAAGCTTCTTTGTAATAGTTTCCAAATGGACACTTGGTCTCATGAAATGAAGCCAGCAACACGAATGGAATAAAACTGGTGGGAGAGGAGGGGGGAGGGGAAATGAAAGAAAATATCCAAAACGTTGAATCGCCATTCTCGTGTTCTTGCACTGGCGCTAGGTGCTGCCGGGGAGGCTAGTGCGGCGCGAGGGTGCAGCAGCGCTGGGTGGCAGGAAGGCCCTCCTGGACCTGAGCGGGGAGGATGGGGATGAGGAGGAAGACGACATCGCGTCCCTTGAGAGGAAGGTGCGGAGCTGCGGCATGACCGACGTCGCCCTCCGAGTTTGCGCCAAGGAAATCAAAAGGTGCCCGGGTGGGGGTCACACTGAAGCAGCATCCAACCCAAATAGATCTTATCTCTTCTAGATTTGAAGCTTTCGTGACTGCAAGGATTCATACTCTTAGTTCTTTCGGTAAAGTCACGTAGGTAAAAAATTAAATCAAAATTGCTGTGACAGTTTCACCTGAAGACGGAAGCTTGTGTTGCCTCCGAAACGTCGTGATTTTTTAAAAATTAATTTTGATTTCATTTTTTACCTACGTGACTTTACCGAAAGAACTACGAGTAAGATCTTATCTCTCCTAGAGAACACGCGCACACCTGGCTTGTGTGTTCAGGGTCTTTTAAAATAAGTTTGAAGTTGAGTTAAAAGGGGAAAAATACTCAACTTGACTCGTGCATTCTGGGGAGTTCACTACCGTGTGACTGCCACGATTTTTAAGAGCCACTTAATGGTTTACCCCTCTGGTAATTCGACGAATAGTCGCAATTCGATTCATGAATGTATTCTTTAGTGTCAAATTTTACCGGCTCGTTTGTTTCCTCTTATGTTTCAGTTGTATAGTTTTGTTCACTACTTTAGCTTACATGTAGCACAGGAATACATTTGTATATAATTTGCATAAATACGCAATGAATCCAGACATCATGTATAATTGTATTATTTTGCGAGAATAAGGATCAAATGTATTAATTGAATCGATGCGCCGTTGCACGCATACTTTTAATGGCACTACAGTGACAACATCACATACTACCAAGCCCCTTTCTGAAAGTCTCTAAATGTTATTTTTACATTGACAAAATCTCATACTTGCGTAGAGCATTGTCGGACAAGCATTGGTATATATCTACAATGTAAGCGCTACATTTGTTGCTTCAGTAAACTTACACTTAAAACATCAGGATACCAGTAGTAAGAGTTGCTTTACACTCTATGGTTCTTTCGGTAAGAACCAAAGAGTAATTCTGATCTCAGCTGAAAAATAACCTTCTAGTCTCATTTGCCACGGAGTAATCATTTACAGCCATATGTAGATCCACTGCTGAATAAAGGACTTCCCTTAACCATATCCATGGAGGTTTGTTTGACCATACTTCATCATGCTGGTCACTGCTGGTGGGTGAATGGGGTAGCAGGACTTATTTAAATATCACTCGGATCTGAAATTAGCCATGACCGAGTATTGAATTCGGGTTACCAGTTTCATAGCGTAGTGCGTTAACCACTGTGCCACCACCGCTCCCTTTCTAGATAAAGGTCATCAATCGTTGCTCCCTCTGTTTGTTTCCATGACCTCTGCCGATGCATAGCACCGAGAGAGCCCTCCGTTCCATCTCCACAGACTAAGAAAGATGCCACAGACGATGCCAGAATTTGCCCTCACTCGGAACTACCTGGAGCTCATGGTGGAGTTGCCCTGGAGCAAGTGCACGACCGGTCAGTGCTACCACGGCCTCACCGACCCCCAGCTGATAAACCAGGAATTCTCGAGAAAAGTAAACGGATGCAAAAGGAGAAACAAATCTGAATTTCCATGAAGACAAGTCAGAATTCTACTTTATCTTCTTGGTTCCTTCGTCTGAATGAGCTCATTGTGTGCAAAAATGTATTATGATTCGTGCAAATTCAGACGCTGTCTTTCCGACAGACCTGTTCTTCACCTGAGGACGGCTGCTTGCGTTGTGGCCCGAAACGTCGTGAGAATTGTATTTGATTATGTTTTATTTTTATTATTTTATTATTTCCCTTCTACGTGACTTTACCGAAAGAACCAAGAAGATGAATCCCTGCAGTCACGAAAGCTTTAAATCGAAATTTAATCCTACTTTACTTACCGCCTTTTACGGGCACCATGTTCGCATTGAATAGACATTGACCCCAACTAAAGTAATTGCATTTCACAAACCAATGTAGTTGGTAAAAGTCGAGCTCGTTTGGTATTTATGGTGAATTGTTATACTTTGCGCCCTCGCCTTCAGCTCCAACTCTATCTCTACCGCCCTCCCTCCCCCTATCTCTACCCCCCTCTCTCCCCCTATCTCTACCCCCTTTGCCCCCCCCCCCCCACTGTCTCCCCGCCCATGCTGTGTATGCACAGTCCTCCCAACTCCCCCATTGTCTACTCTACCCCCCCCTCTCTCCCCCTATCTCTACCCCCACTCTCTACCCCTATCTCTACCCCCACTCTCTCCCCCTATCTCTACCCCCTCTCTCTCTACCCCTATCTCTACCCCCTCTCTCTCTCTACCTCTATCTCTACCCCCACTCTCTCCCCCTATCTCTACCCCCACTCTCTCCTCCTATCTCTACCCCCTCTCTCTCTACCCCCACTCTCTCCCCCTATCTCTACCCCTTCTCTCTCTCCCCCTATCTCTACCCCCACTCTCTCCCCCTATCTCTACCCCCACTCTCTCCCCCTATCTCTACCCTCTCTCCCCCTATCTCTACCCCCTCTCTCTCTACCCCCTCTCTCTCTACCCCTATCTCTACCCCCACTCTCTCCCCCTATCTCTACCCCCACTCTCTCCCCCTATCTCTACCCCCTCTCTCTCTACCCCCCCTCTCTACCCCTATCTCTACCCCCACTCTCTCCCCCTATCTCTACCCCCACTCTCTCTACCCCTATCTCTACCCCCACTCTCTCCCCCTATCTCTACCCCCTCTCTCTCTACCCCCATTCTCTCCCCCTATCTCTACCCCCCTCTCTCCCCCTATCTCTACCCCCTCTCTCTCTCCCCCTATCTCTACCCCCTCTCTCTCTCCCCCTATCTCTACCCCCTCTCTCTCTCTCCCTATCTCTACCCCCTCTCTCTCCCCCTATCTCTACCCCCACTCTCTCCCCCTATCTCTACCCCCACTCTCTCCCCCTATCTCTACCCCCACTCTCTCTACCCCCACTCTCTCCCCCTATCTCTACCCCCTCTCTCTCTACCCCCACTCTCTCCCCCTATCTCTACCCCCTCTCTCTCTACCCCCACTCTCTCTACCCCCACTCTCTCCCCCTATCTCTACCCCCTCTCTCTACCCCCACTCTCTCCCCCTATCTCTACCCCCTCTCTCTCTACCCCCACTCTCTCTACCCACTCTCTCTCTACCCCTATCTCTACCCCCACTCTCTCCCCCTATATCTACCCCCTCTCTCTCTCTCCCCCTATCTCTACCCCCTCTCTCTCTCCCCCTATCTCTACCCCCTCTCTCTACCCCCTCTCTCTCTCCCCCTATCTCTACCCCCTCTCTCTCTCCCCCTATCTCTACCCCCACTCTCTCCCCCTATCTCTACCCCCACTCTCTCCCCCTATCTCTACCCCCTCTCTCTCTCCCCCTATCTCTACCCCCTCTCTCTCTCCCCCTATCTCTACCCCCTCTCTCTCTCCCCCTATCTCTACCCCCACTCTCTCCCCCTATCTCTACCCCCACTCTCTCCCCCTATCTCTACCCCCACTCTCTCCCCCTATCTCTACCCCCACTCTCCCCCCCTATCTCTACCCCCTCTCTACCCCCACTCTCTCCCCCTATCTCTACCCCCTCTCTCTCTACCCCCACTCTCTTTACCCCCACTCTATCCCCCTATCTCTACCCCCTCTCTCTCTACCCCCACTCTCTCCCCCTATCTCTACCCCCTCTCTCTCTACCCCCACTCTCTCTACCCCCACTTTCTCCCCCTATCTCTACCCCCTCTCTCTCTACCCCCACTCTCTACCCCCTCTCTCCCCCTATCTCTACCCCCTCTCTCTCTACCCCTATCTCTACCCCCACTCTCTCCCCCTATCTCTACCCCCTCTCTCCCCCTATCTCTACCCCCTCTCTCTCTACCCATATCTCTACCCCCTCTCTCTCTACCCCTATCTCTACCCCTTCCTCCCCTCCATTGTCTGACTGGCTGCCCCCCCATGCTGTTTACGCTGCATAAGCTCTCCTCCCCCCAAATCTCATCCCCTGTCCACCACTCACTTTGGAAACCCTCATAAGCAGTTGCATTTGGAGGCTTGCCCTCTTTTCTCTCCGCCTGATGAAGACCGCTTGTGTTGTGTTTTTTGCTTTAATGTTTAGAAAATTAATTATTTTATTATTTTTATTTTATCTTCTATCTACGTGACTTTACCAAAAGAACCAATAATATGTTATACTTCGTCATAATTGAGTTCAACAGTCAATTATTTTGTTACATTTTTACTGTTTCATTTATATGTTCTTGTTTTTTCTGTCTAAGTTTTTTAAAATTCCTCCAGTAACGTATACATAACAGCATTCAATTTGCACAAATCATAATACATTTTTGCACACAACTCGATGTGGCGTGTGTAATCTACGAAATCCATTCTATGCGTGTAATCTACAATATCCATATGCCACTACATACCTTGCACAACCGATTAGGAGGGTTGGCTACGTAAGGTGCGAAAAGATGTCAACATACATAGATATGTATCCCAATTGGAGCTCAAGAGCAATTATTACAATCCTCAAAGGCTGGCTGGTTTATTCTAGATTTGAAGTTTTCGTGACTGCAAGGATCCATACTCTTTGGTTCTTTCAGTAAAGTCACGTACATGAAAAAAATAAAAAATATATTTTTGTTGTGGCTGTTCCACCTGATGACGGAAGCTTGTGTTGCCTCCGAAAGTCGTGATTTAATTTAGTTATTTTAATTTTATTTTTATTATTATTTTTCATCTACATGACTTTACCGAAAGAACCAAAGAGTATGCTGGCTGGTTTCTTTTCTCCACAGTACCGCAGGAAGGCCATAAACGATTAGTGCACCCCCACACCTCCGATTAGTGCGGTGGGCTACATTCGGTGTGAAGGCGGTTCAACATACACACGTACATAAACGATTACGACCGCTGACGCCATATCCACCGTTTCTGCCAGACCGCCTGGACCTGGCGGCGGCTCGGGTCCTCCTCGACAACGACCACTACGGACTGGAGCGGCTCAAGCAGCGTGTGCTCGAGTACCTGGCCGTGCGCCAACTGCGGCCTGGCCTGCGTGGCCCCATCCTGTGCTTCGTGGGGCCACCCGGCGTGGGCAAGACGAGCGTGGGGCGCTCCATCGCGCGGACGCTCGGACGGGAGTTCCACCGCATCTCGCTCGGGGGCATCTGCGACCAGTCCGACATCCGTGGGCACAGGCACGGAATTTGATCGAGTCCATATTGCACCGATATTTTTTTATTTTTGCGCTTTTTAGCTAAGGTTGAAAAAGCTCTGTCCGCCTTTCGTGTAACGGTTGCGCATGATGACTCTCATGAAGAAGATCCGATATGAACAAACCTGTTGTATAAAGCTAAGTTGCTATCAGGGACAATTTGAAAAACTGGCCAACTTGATCCAAACTTGTGGACACAATCCAGAGCAAAAAAATATATTTGAAAAACATGCAAATTACTTTTGCTGTGACTGTCGGTTTCCATATTGCTAAATACTTCCGAATACAAACATATATACAGACGCGTTACATGATGTGTGCTGTGTATGGATTATTTTTCCTAATTCATTTATTTGTATACAAAGATTTTTAAGGTTGTGGATATGTGGTGGCTCTTGAAATGTACACAATGTGTTTTACATGATTTAGGATCTCGTTAGCAACTTTATAAACGTTATTGTACTCTCCCACCTAGAGATGGGAGGGAATAACATGCAGAGCTCATGCATAAACGCTTCCAACCTTATTTGAAAAATAGTTCAACAAAATACGCCGAGTAGATGAAATCCCATTCACCGGGTGCACGTGTGCTGTCTGCTGTGGGCGCATGCAGGCGGACGTATGTGGGCAGCATGCCGGGGCGCGTGATCAGCGGGATGAAGGCGGTGGGAGTGCGCAACCCGGTTTTCCTGCTCGACGAGGTTGACAAGCTGGGCAAGGGGCTGCAGGGAGATCCAGCCGCAGCGCTACTCGAGGCACGCACACACGCACACGCAGCAGTGGGGGGGAGAATACAGGGGGAATGGTGACCTTCAGCCGCTTCGTGGTACACATTAGCGGGGACGCAGAGGGAACACGCAAGCCGTTTTGTTTATCGAAGGAGCTGCACCGCCCTTCCACGCCCTGCCATCTTGGCAACCTTCCGCTGAGAGTTCCCCTTGTTACGTCTGCTTCATCCACTGGTGGAAACACAACACACGACACAATCTTACAACACAGCATGAAAACCTACGTGCGAAAAAACACATGCACAAATCTATATGCAACACACCATACAAACTTGTATAGAACACACCAAACCTCTCAAGTGTCCCATAATCAACATGTCTCACACTTCCACTGGGATATTGTCAATGTTTATGCATTTCACGAGTGTAATAATCACTACTTAACAAAACATCCACCATTCCCACAGCAAGGATAAAACGGAGTTTACAGTTCCTTGTTAAATATATCCTTTACCACTCTATACTAATGGTCTCATGCCATCACTGGCAGGTATGCCATCCACGAGTTTATCTACCACATATCATGTCTCCGAACTTAGAGCATTTCAACCGCAGCAAATACATACAACGCACACATGCTTAGGCACAATCTATATGCATGCAGGCAGGCAATCATTGTCGTTCATCCACCCAGAGTTATGATTGCAGTCAATTGATCTTGTTGAATGTCAAGTGCCATCCATTTAATGGTTTATCGGTATGAAAATTTCAAGTCGTATTTTATTAAAATGTCGACATTTTGCCTCCCACCCATCCTCATCAACACCCAGGTTCTGGATCCTGAGCAGAACAGCACCTTCACAGACCACTACCTCAACGTACCCTTCGACCTCTGCCAGGTGCTATTCATTGCCACGGCAAATTCGACAGCAAGCATCCCACCAGCCCTGCTTGACCGCATGGAGATCATCCAGGTGTCAGGTTAGGCTCGCAAAAAACATGAACTTTCCCAAAGCCCTTCCCCTATATGTGGTTACTCATGAAAAGACATTTAGGTTTGATCAAGTTCTCAATGGGACTTTTGGGAGGTGAGGTGGTGTATACTTTTCTTCACAAGCTTTGCTGCCTACAAAGTAATGCTGTCATAAAATATATATTGCAAAGAATATCTTAAAACAATAACTGCTACATTGTGTGTGTGATATGAATTGCTTGCTAGGGTTAAACGAGTATATGAAACAATAATTTCCTTTTGTTGTCGGCGAAATCACTGTTGGAAAGATACAACAAGCAAACACGGTAGAGTATGTATTCGTAGGATAATTATTTAAGGGCTATTGGGATCAAAATCATTAAATAACTTGTACAATTGACAGATTAAATGAAACAAAGAAGCACAAAGTTGCAATCGTGGAATTCAATTGAGCTAGAAAGAGACACGTGGATCAGGGAATAATCACACGATATAAATGAAATGGACTCAATGAAGGTAATCTTGGGCAGTACTCATCCGTAGAAGAGATCAAAGCTGATGGAGGAGACTGGTGATATAATGATGGTAGGGAACACACCCAAGAGATGGAGTGATGAGATTAACTCAGGTGCAAGAGCGAGATGGATTGTGGCATCACGTGGAGAGGTCTTCATCCACAAGTGCGTAGAACATAGCTAATGACAAAACAATCTTGAAATATCCTTTTGAGTCGCTGTTTAGGCAACTGTGTAGAAATACCATCTGTTATACTTAACACATGCAGCAGGGGGCAGCCATGTTATGGGAGGCGAGAGTCACGTGACACAATTATATCAGGAGAGATGACATATCTGATGCCTTGACCTGATCTCAGTATCGGAGGTCTTTATCATGAAAGACAACAGAAGAAGCATCATTGGTGGCAGCATGGCTCAGTCCCAAAGGAAAGCTGTTTATTTACACAAAGTGAAGAACGCCTCCGAACAATTAGACTGAAATTACTTCTGGGATGGTTAAAATTACGTTACAATCGTGACTACGGTAAATGTGAAGTTTTTACATTTTCCTAAAAAATACAAGGCCTTTTATTTACGAAAGCCTCACTGATTCCTGGTCACCAACTTGCAGCCAAGCAGGTTTGGAAATTTTCCATATCCGTACATGATCCACCAACCCTTGACTGCAAAAACCAGATGAAAGACATGCGCCATCAAGGCTGTCGGCAAAATAGCCTTGGACAGTAGCTTGAAGCTTTTGCATACACATACATACATGTACGTTGGTGTATTTAGAGCGCTTCTGGCCTGGCACTAATATTGTAAAGAGACCACCACCAAAAGGTGCTGCTTTAGTTGTTGATAATGCACGCGGCCAATTAAGCATTCACACTTCATGGCTTGCGACTGGCTTGTGCCTTGCCAGAAACATGTGAGCGACTGTGTACGGGCGCCAGGCTACACTCAGGAGGAGAAGGTGGAGATCGCTTGCCGCCACCTGGTGCCCAAACAGCTGGAGCAGCACGGACTCACAGAGGCCCAGCTGAGCATTCCTTCAGACTCCGTTGCCCTCATCGTCAGCAGGTGATTGCCCAGTTTGCAGTCATGAGAATGGTAAACATTAGATGTTTCTCGATGACATTGGTGTACCATCAACTGTCTATGAACATCAACAGGCTTCATGAAGGGCACCTTTTGATGAATGGAAAGTTAAAGACAAGCTACAGCACGACTGTGGCCATGCAACCAAAACTATGGGGGCTGGTTAGTAAACCACTGTAAAGTCACGTAGAAGGGAAATAATAAAATAATAAAAATAAAACAATAAAATAATTCTCACGACGTTTCGGCCACAACGCAAGCAGCCGTCCTCAGGTGAAGACCAGGTCTGTCGGGGAGGCATTAATCATCACACAGCTGTCTCCCCGACAGACCTGGTCTTCACCTGAGGACGGCTGCTTGCGTTGTGGCCGAAACGTCGTGAGAATTATTTTATTATGTTTTATTTTTATTATTTTATTATTTCCCTTCTACGTGACTTTACCGAAAGAACCAAGAAGATGAATCCCAGCAGTCACGAAAGCTTTAAATCGAAATTTAAACCACTGTAGTCTGTGCTCCTTCAACGGAGGAATCGTAAAACTGCACGAACTCTCCCCTGAAGTCCGCTCGTGTTGAGCAGCCTTCGACATTACCATTTAGTTCCTGAACATATTGGCATGCGCCAGGATAGAATTAGGTGTGTGATGATTAATGCCACCACCACACCTCCCCAGCAATTTTATAGATTGTCATAATTCAGGCACATTAATCAGTAAACAAAAATCTATACATTTTTTGTCTTGTTTTCTAATTTGTTTCAGCTCATCTGTCGTCTTATTTATGCCATGAGCATGAGGGTAACATGTTCAGCCATATTATTCTTAGGTTTTTTCGGTAAAGTCACGTAGGTAAAACACCGTCACAGCCAGATTAGCTAATCTGGCTGTGACGGTCCCACCTGATGACGGAGACTTGTGTTGCCTCCGAAACGTCGTGATTTTTGTTTTTATTTTATTTTATTTTCATTAATTTTGATGTTTTACCTACGTGACTTTACCGAAAAAACCTAAGAATATGATTCCTTGCAGTCACGAAAGCTTCAAATCTAGAATTCAGCCATATTGTTAATCCACTGCTGGATAAGAGCCCTCTCCACACCGCGTGGGTCATGAAGGTCATTTGACCACGCTGGTCAATGCGGGTTGTTGGTGAAGGTGGAAAGCGTAAACGTGAGCACATAAAAGTACAGTAAAACAATGGATTTAGCTAAAGTTCCTCCTGCAGCAGCAGCCTATGACAACTTGGCGTACGTGGTGGTTACCCATCCAAGCATGATCCAGGCTCGACACTGCTTAGCTTCCAAGATCTTCCGAGATTGAGTGGGATTCTTGGCGATTCGGTCATAGGCAAAGGAAACTGTTGAATATATATTGTGCAAAAATATATTACACTTGATTCTAAGTAATTAATATAATAAAATAATAATATGCTTAGTGATCATAAGCATCATCAAGCCTCGTTTTTATTACCTGCCAACATTTAAACATTATACACGCAGAAAGTTATGTATTACGTTACGTGGCCTCACCATAGTGCGTGGATAATATCAGTCTTCTTTGGACCACCAACTCAAGAGTGAAAATTTGGGCTGCATTATTTTCTTTCCTAAATCCGCTCGAGAGGAAGTTGTAGAGCAGATTCAGGAGGAGAGAAGTCTCAGAACAATAAAGAAAAGTCAAAAGATGTGGATTGGGCACATTGAGAGATGAGAGTTTGATGAAGGAAGTTCTGCACAGGATGTTGAGAAAGAGACCAAGAGGCAGAATTATAAAAATTCTGCTTGACAACTCCAAGAAAAAGGAGGGTCCATGGAGAGAAATGAAGAATAAAGTTCGAGATTGGACAGGATGGAGGAGGCTGAGCTAAACATCTGCCATTTAGTAGAGTACTAAATAAGTATGTTACGTGATAATTGGTTTTTTACACTTTTATCTGGCAACAAAACTGACACCTTTTTTATGAGCAGTCATGTTTGCATAGACCACAATACCTGCAGTCATAATGCAAACAAAAAACACAACTCTGATAATGTATGCACTGTCCTTGAAGTTGATTGGTCCACACCTTCAACTTCAAGGACAGTGCATACATTATCAGAGTTATGTTTTTTGTTTGCATTATGACTGCAGGTATTGTGGTCTATGCAAACATGACTCCTCGTAAAAAATAGTGTCAGTTTTGTGGCCAGATAAAAGGATAAAAAACCAATTATCATATTTTTTACTGGCAAATGAGGTACCAATGAAGTATGTTACGTGTTTGTATTATTCCTCGTATTTATTTTGAGCCTTCACCCACTCTTTGACGAGTTTATCATCACTTACAGAGTGTTCGAATCGGTTTGACCAACGTGACCGTGCGCATCGCACAGATACACGCGCGAGGCCGGAGTGCGCTCACTCGAGCGCAAGGTGGCGGCCGTGTGCCGTGCCGTGGCCGTCAAGGTGGCCGAGAGCCGGAGGCCCAAGTCTGGAGACGCGGGGTCGCATGAGCCAGGTCAAGATCACGCAAGTACAAACAGTGCCCACTCGAATCATCACGTGACTTGATGTCGCGTGCCTTACACGGGTCTAAGTTCTGAAGTGGCAGCAGATGTAAAAAGTACAATGAAATGCAGCAATACACCGGTAGCGCATGTAAACGTAGAACCACAAACATACTCCAAGTATTTTTTCGATTTTAAGCTTTCGTGACTGCAGGGATTCATCTTCTTGGTTCTTTCGGTTAAGTCACGTAGAAGGGAAATAATAAAATAATAAAAATCAAACATAATGGACAGGATGGAGGAAGGCTGAGAAACACCTGCCATTTAGTATAGTACTGAACAAGTATGTTACGTGTTTGTATTATTCCTCGTATTTATTTTCAGCCTTCACCCACTCTTGACGAGTTTATAATCACTTACAGAGTGTTCGAATCAGTTTGACGAACATGACCGTGCTCATCGCACAGATACACACGTGACTTTACCGAAAGAACCAGGAAGATATTCCAAGCACAACCAAAAACAATGCATACACTAGAGTAGAAAATAAGCGAATACATAGAAGAGCTCGTGTATCGTGATGTCATTGTTTGCCTATTCTAAGTGTTGTACAAGCTTTTTGAAAGGTAAGTTTTCAACCTCAACAACACACACCGGCATCGTCTACATGGAGGATTTTTTTCTAGACTTGGGTTAGAGCTGTCAATCATAGTGCCTGCGAAAGTGTGCTGTGTATTTAATGAAAATACGTGCCCTTTACACCTCTGAGTGCCACTTATTGAGGCAGTTATTTCACTCTGCATTCCTCCACGCGGACTACGTAGTTTTTAAACATGGAGAAGGGTGCTTTGGAAATGCCTAAGAGCCAATGACAAATTAAGGCACTTGAACAGGGTGAAATAACTTGACACAATAACATCTGAAAGTTTTGAACGTGGTACCCACACTTTACCCCATTTCTATTCCTTTACGTTCTAATTGATCGTCATTTGTCAATCCACTGCAGGAGGAAGGCATCCCGAGGCAGTGTTTGGACTATTAACCAAACTGGTCAGTGTGGGTTGGTGACAGGCCTCAAGACCAGTTGAGATATCACTTGCCATTTATGTTTGTTGTGGCCAGGAATTGGACTCAGGTCACTGGGTTCATGGCAGATGCAGATACTTGATGTGAAAAATGGAACGTTAAAAACTCTCCGTTGTGCGACTGTGGTTGCCCAGAAGAGACAATGGAACATATAAGGAATAATTTCCCCTACCACAACATACGAAGGAGGCATCACAGCAATAAGTCTCCACTACTCCTGATGCAATTATCTGGCTCAAACACAATGTAAAAGTATAGTTGTTGCTAGTTTTTTCGGTAAAGTCACGTATGTAGAAATAAAATAAAATGAAATAAATACAATTTAATTAAAATAAATCACGTTTCGAATGCAAAATCATCAGGTGGAAATGGGGTGAAACATACGTGACTTTACGAAAGCTTTAATCCTAGATTATAGTTGTTGCTCTTTATCGACATGTGCCATATGAAGAATATTGGGGTCGTCGTGCACTAAACACTCCTCCACCACGCTTGCCTTTCATTTCTCTATTCATTACTACCTATTTACTGGCTTGAGAATCTTACTCCACGGGACATTATGGATGGTGGTGATTGTACGTGTAAGTGTTAAGCATAGGTCGTACAGCGATTAATGACCGAAGGTTGACCTGTCCTATGAATAAAACCGATCAACTTCTAGGCTGTAATGTTTGGGTGGCCAAACTATACTGTTGGCTTTCAAATTGTTATCTTGATATGCATAGACTAGCCCTTGTAGAACATTATCACTTACATCAGCCTCTCCATCACGATGGCCTCCGTATTTGACATTGTGTCTTCCGTGTATAGAAGCCGACCTGCAGGATGACCTTGGATCCGCAGAGAGTCAGGAGAAGATGCAGCATCGTCCCATTGACCTTTGTGACCCCCCGGAAATGCCCATTGTCATCGACGCTCAAGCCCTCAAAGACATCCTCGGGCCAGCTGCCTATGAGATGGAGGTGAGCAGATAATGCAGATGCCCTGGGAGATGTGCCATGCCCGTATCATCAGTGGCACTGTCACTAGGGTTGCGGCAATATGGCGAAACGATATATGATGAGGTCTACACTAACTTTATCATACGTTCTGATAGTTATATTGTGATAATTGTGGCTCGTATAAAAGTGCTTGATATTTTATTTCCTGATCATATATTAAATAAGTACAATAATGAAAGTCCGAAATAGCCGTTACGTATTAAATTAGGGCATTGCAAAAAATGTAAAGAGTAATTGATGGCGTGGTAGTTTCTTTAATAATTTCATTGTTAATTTAACTATACAATTATTTATTGAGTACCTGAAAGCATGTCCATCATAAGCATTACAGATTGTATAACTAGAATGATTTTAAGACCTATAGTATATTTGTCGTGAGTGAACTGCACTTGAAGTTTTTTGCGCAATCTTCATACTGGAAATGCAGCAAAGCACAATCGTGAAGTGGAACAAAATTGTGAAACACAATCACAAAAGTGATGGGAAAACCGATAGCATAATCGTCACATTTTGAACAATTGCATTGTGTTGTGAAAAATGATATCGCAGGTGTCGGAGCGCTTGAGTCAGCCCGGGGTTGCCATCGGGCTTGCGTGGACCCCCGTGGGTGGGGAGATCATGTTTGTGGAGGCGACGCGGGCAGAGGGAGAGGGGCAGCTCACGCTGACCGGCCAGCTGGGTGAGGTAATAAATAATAATTTTATGAATACGTTTTTAGCTTATAAGGATTTTTTTGTTCCTGCAGTGGTGTATTTCCAGCTTGTGTTTACTTACCCAGAGCTGGCAGTTGGGGTGAATTCAGTCAAGCCTGGTTCACTTTCGCCTCTCCCCCACTCCCTCCCCCTCCCCGCCACCGACCCACAGGTGATGAAGGAGTCTGCTCACCTGGCCATCAGCTGGCTCCGCAGTAACGCCCGCACGTACGGCCTCGTCAGCGGTACTGAAATAAAAAACACTACAGTGCCGCCCTTGGTTATGAGTGTGAGGGAGCATGTTGTGTTCATCCGTTTGTTCAAGATATCACTGTCAAAGCTTTTGATGCCCACCTATGTTCAAATAGAGAATAAATTGGTCATTTATTTGTAGTATTGCATTTTTTTGTGTGCTTAAGTTTGCATTTAAACTTTCCGATGAAGATTGCAATTTTGTTCAAGATGCAAATGAAAAAAGGCTGTTCTGTTGGAGTTGTGTATCTAGGTTGTGTCCTGGTATGACCTAAATAAGTTTGAAGCTTCGTTATTGAAGGGGAATTTTTTTTTTAAGTCATGGTCAAACAGTCTGAAGTAGTGCAAGCATAAAGTCACGGTATTTACATTATACTGTCTGGAAGTCACTTCACTCGGGTGCCATGACAGACTTGGCCGTTCATGTCAAAGTGTTTTTTTTATTAACAATACGTAAGTAGCTCTCCGATGTATTTTCTAGTTGTTAAACACGCGGTAAACCCCAAAAATACGTCAGAACGATACAGCTCAACAGTGAAAAGCTACTCGGTAGTATTACAAAACTACCAAACTCACATTAGACATATGCTTAGGTTTTTTCGGTAAAGTCACGTAGGTAAAAAATTAAAATTAATAAAAGTTAAATAAAAATAAAATAAAAATCACGTCGTTCGGAGGCAACACAAGCTTCCGTCTTCAGGTGGAACAGTCACAGCACGATAGCTGTATCAAGTGAGAAATTCCAAGAAACCCGTATCTTTATATTTACTGGTTGAGGGTGGGAGGAGCCACGGTAGGCCCTGAATATTCTTATTTTTGTGAGGTTCGGTGCGGCTGAAGCACGCTGTTAGGAATGAGCCTTTGTTGTGTAAACTAGGTGCGGATGATGTAAAGGTGCGTGTGAAAGGGACTGAGCCTTTTTGTTATGTAGAGATGATGCGGCTGAAATCGCTGCCAGGAAATTAGTCTTTGTTGTGTAGAATGGTTGACTGAGCCTTTTTGTTATGTAGAGATGATGCGGCTGAAATCGCTGCCAGGAAATTAGTCTTTGTTGTGTAGAATGGTTGACTGAGCCTTTTTGTTATGTAGAGATGATGCGGCTGAAATCGCTGCCAGGAAATTAGTCTTTGTTGTGTAGAATGGTTGACTGAGCCTATTATTATGTAGAGGTGGTGCGGCTGAAATCGCTGCCAGGAAATTGGTCTTTGTTGTGTAGAATGGGTTGACGCAAAATCCGAGTTATCCACAACACGAGCGTCTTTCTCGCGTGCGTGCGTACGCTCAGCGTCCGGAGGGGCGGACCCGCTCGACGGCTGGGACGTTCACCTGCACTTCCCAGCGGGTGCCGTCACCAAGGACGGCCCGTCGGCCGGCGCCGCTATAGCCGTGTGCCTCGCCTCGCTCCTCAGCGGCCGCACTGCCCGCTCAGACACGGCCATCACTGGGGAGATCACCCTGCGTGGCCTCGTGCTGCCGGTGCGACACCCACCCACCACTTGCATGTGACGTCACCGCTGCCACCACACATTTGCTTCCAGCGTTGCTCTACTCTAGTCCATTGGTCTTTGCAAACCAATAGGCGGACATCTGTTCCAAGTCTCTTGCTGTTTTAGCGTCGCTTTTGGTCAATTCCTTGATGTCATTTGCTGAGTTGATGTGCCATGTCCTCTTGATCCTTGCAGTGCTAGCCCATGACCACTCATCCTCTTTACACATATATATAGGCCGCCTTGTGTCTATTATAATTTCTCACAGTTTTGACCATTTACATTTATTCTGGCCAAACGTCCTGGTTTTAAACGTGGTCTTTGTATAATCTCCTTGAAATCATTATGAAAGCTTTCATCTCCGAATGCTACAATCATTTTTCATCCTCTGTTTAATGTCCACATTCCACAGCCATGCCCGGCTATTGAGTAGACCAGTAATCTCTTATTAATGCCGATTGCTGTTCCACATTTTCCCACGTGACACTTAACGGTGCTGCTCGTGCGTGCGTGCGTGCATCGCAGGTGGGTGGCATCAAAGAGAAGGTGTTGGCGGCCCACCGCGCGGGGCTCAAGCGCGTGGTGCTGCCGCGGCGCAACGAGAAGGACTTGGAGGAGGTGTCGCGCGTCGTGCGTGACCAGCTGGACGTGGTGCTGGCGCGCACGCTGGAGGACGTGCTCAACGCCACCTTCAGCGGGGGATTCCCCGCGCAGACTCCCAGCCTCATTAACAGCAAGCTGTAAATGACACCCGAGTGCCACCTGCATTCACCGACACTCAAGTCACTTACCCACGGTCAGCAAATCACAGCATCTCTTGATGACTGAGATGACGATTCGAATAGTCTATTTTAAGATTATTTGTGAGCCTATCACAGCACTTAATTTAAGTAGTTTCGTACTTAATTATGCACATTTTACAAGTTTGTGTATATTTACACACTGATGAGACATTTTCGGCCAATACAGTAACATCCGCACCTGAAGGCTTGAATATGTTTAAATTGTTAAAATGGGTAAAACTTTTTCCTGCCAAGCGCTTGGTCAAAATTAGTTGCTGTTGCCTCCAAGACACAGATGGGCTCCAAGCTGCTTGGGGTATAAAACTGCTGACTTGGTAATTTCCCTTCTGCCAATCACCGCCCCCTTGACATGGCTAAACAATTGTGATTATTAAGGAACAATGAAGGTGAATATTCACAATGCTTAAGATTACACATTTCAATTGCAATCAAATTGAAAATTGTTTAGTAATCACGTTCTTCAAGCTGCTGGTTATAAATATTGTAAAAATATAGATTTAAATAAACTTTAAGAGTGTAATGCAGGAAATTTAATTTAAAATGTGCCTAATAAAAAAACATTTTAATCATTTAATGTTCACTTTCGGATTACATATTTGAAAATGTTTGTGGTGCTTAACCTGTTCTCTCTTCTGTCTAACTCCTACGGGCAACATGACTTTTGCTTGCATATCCCACGAGATGTGCATCGTCAGATGATTGCGCACCAGCAGTTTACATTCCTCACTCGTCACGCCCCGGCTTGCACGGGGCGTGACGCTGCTGTGAGGAAAAAGGTGGAGAAGGACAGGTCACACCCCCAGAGCCACGAGAAAGAAAAAAAACATTTCATACTCACAGTACACTTTGCAACGTTGGCATTAGAATTATATTCAAGTAAGACGGTATATATTTTTTAAATGGCTTAATGGAACAGCAAAATTACAACTTGATTTAATAATATACCACATGGATTTTACATATTGAGCTGACTCATCAGACAATTTTCATGTGACAATATAAACTATGATCATTCTTCCATGGACAAATAGCCTAGCTATAATGGTTATTAAACATTGTATCTATGTTGATTTCCAATGAGCAGTTGCACATCCACCTTTGCAATGTAATGCAAAATGACATTTTAAACCTAACTTGCATTGCCTCGACTGTTCTCTGCTTATAAACAACTATGTTCATGTTAATACCATTAATGTGCATCGTATACAGAGTAATGCACGCATATGGACATGGAGGTCTAACATTGTTTCGTTAAAAGGTGTGTAGAATACATGCAATGCAGTTGGTAATACAGGGTGGAAAGGAATTCATAGTGAACGTGCCTGCTATCTAGTGATCTGCAGCTTCGTACAGCTTAAGTGTGCCAACATTGGCATGGCACACTGCGCAAAGGGCAAAGTGCAATGCTGTACTGTCATCTTCACGTCAACATCAAGGCTTCCCACCCACTTGGAAAAAGATTCCACCACCCCCAACAAAATGCATACCGGGTGAATGTTACTTACGTCACCATTTAAAGTAAATACTGGTCAGCAGCAAGCTCATGCTTAACGCAAAGAGAGCCACCTCCATATGCCCCTTATGCTGTTAAGCTCAAGATTTCTGGTCCTTGGCATTACTGGCTTTATAATCATCAACAAAATGTACCTCTTGTTATGGGTGGTGATGAGTGATGCTGGTCCATATCAGCATTTGAATTTTACAATAAGATTACATCCAGGCTTGATTTGAAGCTTTCGTGACTGCAGTAATCCATACTCTTTGGTTCTTTCGGTAAAGTCACGTAGGTAGAATAATAAAAGAGAAAATAATAAATCACGACGTTTCGATCGCAACACAAGCGGTCGTCCTCAGGCGGAAAAAGGAAGGAAAAAAATCCAGCAGTAGAACTGCTGATCCAGAAAGAAGTTCCACTGCTGGATGATTTTTTCCCCACCTGAAGACGACCACTTGTGTTGCGATCGAAACGTCGTTCTATGTTATTTGTTATTTAATGTTTCTACCTACGTGACTTTACCGAAAGAACCAGGCCTCCAAAGCAGCTCTCAGCATAAGAGGAATGAACGTCAAGGCATGAAATGCACATCAGAAAAAAATAACACTGACAATACTGTGCATCCCAAAAAGTAACCAAAGTAATGTAATTTTGATGTACTTTTTGATCGCGATCCAGTGTTTCTCATCATAGGGTTATCAAGGTGGAACAGTGACAGGTTCGTGATTTATTTCAACCACACAACACCTCTTAGGCACATCTGGCTTGGAAAGGCATGCGTGACACAAAGTAGCAAGAAGCTGCTTGACCAAGCCAGTTAAGTCACAATTAGGCAATAAAAAATGCAGTTTAGAATTTATTAACGGTCTGACCTCAACGACAGGCACAACCAACACACAGTAATGTAACTCTTAAAAAAACCAACACATTCAGAATGGTTTAAAAAAAAAAAATGTTGAGTGGCATTGACACAGACACCACATTTGTTGCAGATACCCATGGAGATTTGATAGTTATTCGGAAGCACCTGTCCACCTTATCAACTTATATAATTGGAGGAAAATGAGTGTGGTAAGTGATTGACAGCATTCGTCCAAGTATACATCTTTCAAGTGTACTACATCAAATCACAATATTTTTTACGTGTTCATGATGGCTTAGTTTGGCACCCACGTCCCTTGCATTTCCACAAGTGCCGAAGCATCCCGTGACTGGTCATGGGCCTGTGGTGTCCCTTACTTGGCTGCTAGGGACGTTCTTTGTAGAAGTGCCGTTAAATAGGTAAATGTTCTGGATAAACGAATTGCTGCTGGGAACTTCCCCTTAGTGCAAGGTAATGTGGATGACAGCCTGAATAAAGGACCAGAAACTTGTCAGTGGCCAATGCTTTTTTTTTTCTATAAAATAAGCAAATACAACCGAGCCGGCTTCACTCCTGAAATGGATACTGCTCGCCACATACACCGCCGCCTGTGCATGTGTTCATTCACTGCCCAAGAACAGCCATCGCTCACAGCAAAAACCTAACCGTGCCAAACCAAATGCAATGCAATTTAAAATGCTTGTCAATTTTTTTGTATTAATTTTATTACTTAACTTTCACACCATTTAAATGATCAAAATTCTGTGATTTTTTTTTCTTCCGTATATATGTATCTGTTTTTAAGCAGGTAGAAACACCGTCCAACAGGCTGAAATAAACACTTTTCTCCGTGACCTAACACCAATTGCCTGGTTGTCCCCAAGCCATGCTATAATGTACATTTATCTACATTTCTTCACCTGCTTCCTAGTCAAATGTAATATTTCAAATTAACATAGCTTAAAAAACGATGACAGAATTGAATTATTTCGATGGCAGGGGTGTGAAAGGGGCTGACGAATAAGTGACAGCGATAGAGGGTTACTTAGGGATCACGAGAGGGTAGGGGAGGGATGGGAAGGGCGAGGGAAGGAAAGAGAAAGAATGGGTAATAGAGACGAGGACAGCTTTAATAGATGAACGGAGAGGGGTGCAAGGGGAGTGAAAGACCGAAAACGTGATTGGGCACATTCAATGGGATCTTTTGTGAGCAATGACATCATGACGGCACACCAGCCGTTTCATAAAAACATGGCCCATTCATCCAAATTCTGCAATATTTACCCCCGGAAATGCCTTTAGGTTTAAGTAAATTGAAATAATAAATGACATTTAAATAAGCCTTTAATGAAGTATGGGAAAGGTTATTTCAACTACTTAACCATTAAAAGGTAACTGCAGCATTACCTGTAATACTGTGCTTTACAATCATAACTGTTAATGCACTAAATATGCTTGCTTGTTAAAAGCTTACAATAAGGGCACTGCTCAGTTAATAAAGCACTCGGCTGTCATCAAAGAGGACATCACTCTTCCTGCAGTCTTTGTAAAACCAATAACTACTACAGTTGTCCCCAAACATTTGAACCCAACTCGTACATCCTCGTTTTAACATTGCAATCATATTTCTTTAACGGGACTCAATTCCAAATTAAAATTTAGAGGTAATTTATTTTAAACGTGCCCTCGAGAAACACCAAAAGCAAGACCACAACCACTGTTACAGCTAGCTACTCATGGTAAGTCAATGAATCGGCTTCCCCCTTTCCCACTGCTCATCTGCTCTCACTGTGTTCCACCATGCTTCAATCCGATAAAGGTGCCTACTTCCAAGCCCAGACTCTCTCTGCTCAACACTAAAATACTCTTCTAAAGTTTGCATGAACAAATACCATGCTCGGAAATTTGTACATCAGTTATGAACCGCCTAGCCTTTGAACATGCTGCAAAAATAGTCTGTGATATTGTTTGAAAAGCTATTCATTACGTTCAACAAAATGCAATGGTTGACCAGCGGAAAACAATGATAGGTATCTTAACAATAAATCAGCAATAAACCAAAAGTAATCAGTTCCTGTTGACCAACAATATCGTTGAGAGTATTCATAGTGTATCGCAGGCTTCATCGAAACCATTCTCTTTTCAACAACTTTCACTTCTTTCACCGTTGCAAAGGATTAGTAACAACTGACAAAGCAACTATGAATTCTGGGTATTACAGCGCCACCGAACTGAATTTCAATCAAATGATTGCCAGCATGTGTATGTTTGCCAGGTCTGGAAGGCAAATGTGTTACAGCGAGGCAATGGTCAATACCAACACTACCCAATGTGTCAAAAGCACAATTTAAACAGTGCAACCTGGAATAAACTACCACTTTCATTCTTTCATTGTGTAGTTGATATACTGTCCAAGGGGAAGTCAACTCATCTGTATAGTATGACGGTGAGGTACACCTTGAATTTGGGGACAGGGTGGAAGTGCTCAAGTATGGTTCAACATCAGTGCACATAGGCTGTGAATGGTCCTCTGGGAACAATACATTGTGACGTGAAAATTGGAAACTAGAAAATGACCATCATGTTTTCTGACACTGCCCCTCACAATACACGGCAAATAGAAATTGCAACTAGTAAACCTTACACTGCCATGCCACACACACAGTCACCATTAGTAATGAGTATCAAATGTTAATTTAAATAGAAACGGTGATAAATGGCACGCAATGACATAGGTCACACCTTACGTCATCGTGTCTAACAATGCTGATGCTCATGTGAGTTGGCTGCATGTGCATATCTAAAATTAACTTGCGACTGTTTAACATCGTCATCCATTTTGTTTGGACAATCCCAACACCAACAGCACCTCAAACATCAACTCCCATCCGCACTACATACTGGTCGTTTATTTCATCACATTTTCTTTGCTCTAACAAACTAAAGATGCGCTCTTCAGGGACACACATCTTGATGTAATTTTCAATACCAGGTGAAGTGAACATGTCGCAACTTTACATTGACAAACACGAGTCAGCATTTTGACCATCTTGCTGCTCCTCAGAGCTGTAAATAGGGCTTGGCTTAAAATAGTGCTTTGACAGGAACGCTTTGTGCCCACGTGCTTTGGAGATCAAAGACAATGCAAGCAATAGCCCAAATGTCAACTGAAATTCACTTCATTACTATATTGCTGTGAGTAGCTAATGCAGGATAACCTTGCATTTAGACCCTTTTGAGGCACCATTATGGGAACACAGTAGCAGAAACATGTTGATGATGACACTAGTCATGTGTAGGTTTTGACTTATGAGCATGCATAACAATGGTGGCCTGTCAAAAGTGCCTTTAGCCACCACAAAGCAGCTGCTACACAGCATCAATAGCCAATCTTTGGCCAATCTGCAACTGCACAAAAGGCTGTTGTCATTCACATAACATGGTTACTATTCCTGCCAAAAGGTGTTCAGAATTCAATGCAAAAACATGAAAACATCAAAAGGAGCAGGCTATCAGCAAATAAAATATGTATTTGCTTGCAAGAGTGCTGCGCAATCTTGCCTATTCCTCATGAATTTGTTTTCCACCAATTAGCTTTGTGTATGGAAACAGAGATTGAACATGGACAACAATGAAAATGCAACTCTGGTTTAAATTATGTCAAGCTCCAAGAATGACATGTACCCACTGCAATTTCCCTGCACCACCACTCAAAAGACCAGTTTTGCAAACCAGAAAATGTGTTAATTTTGATGTGCGTTACGTCATTTGCCAAATATCTGTGCTACCTTGCAATGAAATCAAGAAATGTATGCAACTCAGCAAAACATCTTTAAAATATTAAATAAGGGTATGTCTCAAACAGGGACACAGTCTCTACTCTAACTGTAATTATTTATAAAAAAATAAAAAGTGTATGAACAAGGCCATTAAGGAGAGTACTTTGTGTGACACAAACATGTAGTACATATTACACATTTAATGGGTAATGAATGCGGTCAGAACATGCATTCTATTACTCACAAAACCAAAGTGGGGGAAAAAGTAAAAAAAGAAGAAACACAATAAACCTAACAAAAGTGTTTCTTTAATGGTTGTTTTTTTTCTCTCATATAGGTCAGTTTTATCAAAACTATTACTTCAAGATAAATACCAAATAGAACAGCCAAATGAATGCTTCTGGTACTTGTAGTGTAAGACCCACACTCTTTAGACATATTTACAGAGTGCAGTTTCTGTCATACGCCACCACAACTCTTTCAATAAAACAACACTGCTGGTCTGCCTTATTACATGCTTAGAGCAGGCAAGCAAGTTCTTATTGATGCATCTCCATCCTCATTTGTTTCCTCTCCCAAACGGATCCCCAAGACACCAACCGACCTGTGAAAGCATTGTCACACTACATTAAAAAGACAAAACAAAAGAGATCGGAATGGCAGCTTACTGTGAGAATTTATAAAACTGTCCAATTTATTCCATTTTGAGTTCTGCGCAGGGATTTACACTGGGAATGCTCAGTAAACTCACTTAACACTGGGAGAGAGAGGCCAACCACTGCTTCAAAGTGTAACATTGGTGTACAGATTATAAATGAGTACAATACAGACTCAATAATAACGCAGAGTGTAGGCGGGGGGTTACATACTTAATGTCTTGAAGCAGTCAAGAACACTTTAAACATACCAGCCATGCCGTCAGGTGTAATGATCACAATGTGAACATGCACATAACGTGTAAATGATAATGCGCAGACAGGGAATGTCCAATGACTTGGCCATTTTAGGATCACCGTGTGGCCATTCATTGGGAACTGGATAACTCCAATGTAAGCCAACAAAAGCTCTCTTCCACGCATGCAGATGGAAATGCACATCTTTATAGTTCCCTTTCATTTGCACACATCATCTTGGCCACATCATTGGGCTGCTACACCTGCTGTTTGGTCGTCCAGATGTGTAAAGATGGCACTGTTTATACTGTGTGCACATTCCCAGTACTTCAGGATGGCATTGGTTGAACATACTCGGGGTGCACCCCAATTTAGGATCCAGAAAAGAATGAAGATGCAAACTTGACGTGTCCGGCTCTCAGGGCAAGTGAACGAGGACACAATCCAATACGTGCTGGTTTCAAGATTGCAACAAAGTGACCACTCTGTGTGGGGATGAGCGAGGTCCTTGAAGGAAATGGGCACGTGCCGTGGGCTCGACATCCGCGAGAACAATACAGAACATGGAAACTTCAAGACAAGAAGGGCCAAGAGACTCCACACAAGTCACACGTGCACGTGCGTGCGCACACACACACACAGAGGGGCGGCGACAAGCGCACTCCAAACTGCCTTAGGTTCATAGGACGATGGTGGCAACCATGTTCAGTCTCTTTGCAAGTGCAATGCACGCACAGTACACAGTCGCACTGCTTCCTGGGCACAGCTAAAAGCACCTCAGCACATGGAGATGGTGACATTAATGCCAAGGTTGCCATTCTCGGCAAAGAGCTGTGCAATGCTTGTGTCAAACACCAGACAGTCGCTGTTCATGATGGCTGTGGCGATGCCTTCATGGATGGAGCGTGGCGTTGCCTCCCAGGTAAGGCGGCGCCGGTGCCCATTAAGCTCCAGGCGGTAGGCGAAGCCCTCTGCCTGCTTGCGCGTCCCGATGAGTTGTACAATGGCGAAGAACTGCTGGTGCCCGTCGTACTTCTCTTGCTTCTCCAGCACCAGCATGAAGTGGAAACCGAAGCAGGACTGCATCATCACCCAGTCGACGGCACCGGGTAGGTTGATGTCTGTCGCCAGGAAGACGATATCTTCGCCCTGCCGAGCATCAACAAGAACTTAAATTTATGAAGCGCCCTTAAACAATCGTTCTCAGGGGGCGAACACACGCACCTGCCAACTCGCATTTCTCAAACCCAGTAATCTGCTGGAAACAACACCAGAATATCTGCTGCCAATTTACCAATTAAATATTGGTTACATTCTCGTTTTGTTTAGTTTTCAGTGTACCACCAAGTAAAGTTGTGCGAATGAGTCCATTAAATTGATTCGTTAAATTTTTTTGTATTTTAATTGGCAACCAGATCATTATCACAGACTCATGGCATCTGGTCCCCAAAATTGAGGAACCTCATGTCCAGAATTACACCGTTATGACGAGAAATGCTGAAAATTACAATCTGAACCAAACTGGATCCCCAAGTCTGGTGCTGTTACACGTGGGTTAAAACAGCCTCACCGCACCATCTTACCTCATTCATTCTCTAGTCATGCCCCACACACCTAGAATTGCATCGCTTCTAAGATATCCATGGGATGTTCTCCCATCCAATTCACGTGTTGATGCTAAACTGTCGATTCTTTGCCAACTTTAGTTGCAATTGCATGTCACATATATGCTTGTGTATTTACATGTGTACTATAGTCACCCTATGCCTGTTAAATCTTTCTGCGACTTAATTTTTGTAATTGTACTGCGGTCTGCCTAAAGACAATCTGCCCAATCAGACTATGCGTGGCAGGAAATGTAATATTTAACTTTCATTTTACATTCATTTGCGTTTGTGTAGTATGTTACATTTTCCATGGTAGAATTTTTGTTCCGACTTCTATTTGCTTTTTGCTGACCTTTATGATATTTATTTTTCTTTTGTCATTTTCGTGACCTAGATTACTCTTGCAAATGAGACTCCTATAGTGGTCTTGAGCTCTTACTTACCTGGTTCAATTAAATAAACTCAAGCATAAAACTCCATCAATTTCTCCAATCGCGACTCCAGCACGCCAAGTATCTGTAATGCTGTATTATTTATGTATCGTGGTTGTCCTTACAGTATTAGCCTGCTATAATTGCAATAGTAGTGTAATAGCTTGTGCAAGGGTAGAGGATTATTGTCATGCTATTACAGAGTTTGTCGTGGCAAGGTTATCCAAATGGTAACTGTAGTTTTGATACTGTATTACTATTAGTGCAGGTTTTTACGGGCTTATCACTTAATATTATTGTATTGGTATTCGGCCTATCGTTAATAGGCATCTGGTAGTGTTATTGTTTTTTTGCACGTGTTTTGTCACGGTTAAGAGCAACGTATTGGTATTGTACTTTAAAAGCATTTGTTTTGCTATTGTAAGAATATTATGAAAAGAAGGCTTTACCCTCTCTGACAATAACTGACGTGTCCGACTGGCCAGATCATTTGATCCTGACAAAAAGGTCCCATAGATGTAAGAATATTATTGCAGAAGTGCCTTGTAGTTGTAATAGTGGTATAATAATAATAATGGAAATAGTTGTTGCAGTGTTAAGACTTTATTTGTACGGTTATTACATTTCAGAATATAACACTGTGTCATGTAATGTTTTTTACGTGAGTGGAAGTGTATTTTTGCAGTGGTGAACTCATGTTTGTTGTGCTATTGGAATTTTTTTTTAAAGATAGCATTATCAGTGTTAGTTAATGTGACAATATTGTGATAGAGTTGTATCAATGCTTTAGTCATTGTTCAAGTGAGAATTATAGTTAGGTGTTAGTGTTCTATTGTTAGTGAAATTGTGCTAGTCCTTGTTGGTATTAATTTTGGCTCAAAAGTTATTAGTGCAATATTCCTTTGTACCTCATGGGGGACATTTTTTATATCTGCAAATGATATGTATATTGCACGAATGTTTTTCCTTTAATCAAATAAATACTCAAAAGGTTCACCAATTATGCAAATTCTATGACAGTCAGTCTTTCCGTTCTCTACCGCACAAATGTAACCAAATTACATACATATATATTTTGCAATGGTCAACATGAAAAGCTTTTGTTTATTTTTGCTGGCGCAATACCCAATGTGCCATCTCAGTTAATGTTAACGGTGTGCTCATCTTTCTAAACGTGGCGTAGTAAGCACTTTAACATCACCAGCAAATTTGCCAATTAAGCTCAAACAGCAACGCTTCTTGATTTGCAGAATGCTTTCAAAATGATGAGGACCAATTAGAGGAGCTGTGAAGATGTAATTAATCATTCATCATTACGACTCCACAGCCATAACTATTAGACTTCATATGGAAACATGCATTCATATATATTTCAATCAATCCTCATATCCTCCATCCATACATTAAATTGTACATGTAAGAATCCATTATTAGTATATTGTGCTGATTTTATACAATTGATATGCAAATGTTACATTTCAGCAATCAAAATACAGCCCTTTGTCTATCCAATGGGAGATGCTCTCCTTTATGATTCATCAGTCATGGGAATTGTTTGACCTACTTCACGATGATGCGGGTTGGCACAGAGGAGGTCAAAGGGTTCAGATATTACTTGTCACTGACATTAGCCACGGCCAGGAACCAAACGGAGGTCGCCGGGTTCACAGAGCGGAGCGCCAACCGATGCGCCACTGCTCCACCGTCTATAATTAAAGTTGAGCTAATAGTGAAAATGTATTGCAACAAAAATATAAAACAAATGAGACGATAAAATTTAGAAGCAAAAAATTAATCTAAAAAGGCAATCTCAACCACCAATTTCTAACAATTAAAACTTGCCGGTGGAGCCGACGATTTGTTACATTCTCGCGGCAGAGCACCACCTATGTTCCAGTTTCACCTGCAGTGTGGTGATGGACTTGTGCTGATGGAGGAGGTGGGGCATGACGGTCTCCAAGGAGCCCTGCCACTTGCAGGAGGCGCCGGGGCATGGGCATGAGTACGGCCGGAACTCGCACAGCTCCTCGTGGTCTGGTTTCTCCGTGTGCGGCAGCGTCACCTCGCAGCCCGAAGACGCGTACTTGCACGGGAAGAGGACCGACGCGGCCACCTTCTCCATTGCCAGGTTGCGGATGCTGCCGAGCGGGCCCCTGCACGTGGGGCAGCACGACAGCTTTGGCCGGCACGCGCTGCACACCAGGTGGCCGCTCTGGCACTGCAGGATGGGAGGCAGCACGTAGTCGAAGCACACGGGGCACTCGAAGAGACTGGCCAAGTCGTTGTTCGAGGCCGTGGTGCCCGTGAGTGCCGGCACGCGCTGCGCCGGCGTTGTTTTCGATGCCCCGTTGGGCAGCGCCGCTCCTGTCTGGCGACTCATGTCTGCTGGGAAACAGAGGAGAATTAAGGACAGCACAGGGCAGTGTTAAGCGGATACATTTAGCTTGTTTTGTACTCAATGATTGCAATCAACGGACACTGAAGATGTACATAAATCTGTGGACTTTAACCACAATACTTGCACCCTGGTTTCCCATACAGTAACTTGTACGGATACAATGAAAGCATGTCATTTATATATACAGTATATAAACCACAGTAATTTCCAGAAAAATACACGACACAATGTCGCATGACTATCCCAAAAAGGTTGTAAGCCACAACACTGCACTGGCTGTGTGCTTAATGTATTATAAACAACATTCCAAAACTCAAATGGCTTTTCCTCCCCATAATCTGCTTGACATTCAAACGCTCGTCACCTGAAATGTATGGCCAACAAAGACAAAAAGTAAAAAAAGTTTTGTAGTGCACATAACTGGGCGCATAAGCAATTCCCAAAAACAAAGGGAAGCATAATATATACAATTCTTACAGTTGCTGCTGGGCCATTGCGAATGTGGATATTTGTAAACAAGCTTTTGGCACAAGTCGGTTTTGAAATGCAAACAGGGGGACCATTATCGGGACAGCCCTAATGAGTCGTCATTAAAAATATATTTGTGGGCAAGTGAAATCCAACCTTCCACCCCAACTTTCCAACGCATGTATGGGTTTTATTACACCAAGAGACAGCGTGAATATAACTGTAGGAGACAGATGTGTGACTTTTCCAAGCAGGAAAATAGCAGTTTGATATAACTATATTGAAATCTTATTTTATTACATTATATCCTGTCAAATTAATTTGGGATAAGGTTAGGGATCAACACCTGCAACCATTTACCTCACTCAGCCTGTGCATAACATGAACAAAAATAACTTTTGGCATCAGTTAATGTTCAACATAAAAAAAAAGTAAAAACCCAATGGCACGTCTTCCAACACTGCTCAAATTTCTCAAGAATAAATGAAAATGTATCCTTGTTTTTCTTATGGACAGTTACCGATTGACATTGACAGTAATGCAAGGCCAAGGACCACCCTTTCTCAAGTCACTGCCAAATTGAAGGCATGGTAAAACAACCTCCATGATTGACATGGCATAGGAATGCTTTCAAACAGCAATGGTTTAGCAATGAACTGTTAGTTATAATCATTATTATTAGACTGCATTATGGAAAATCCTAAACTCACTGCCCATACAAAAACTGGGAATGGCTGACAGTAACATTAAAGTGAAGCTTAATGCATAGCTAATGTGCTTATTTTATACATCTGAAACTGTACACATCGTGGACCTCACTTTTGGGCCAAATTGTATTTCACTTTCACATTCATTTTATCATAAAACATTCAATGGAAATGAATTCTGGTTCATCTGTAAATTCCTGGTTTGATGCTACTTTTTGTATGCTCACTCGTCCAACGAAGATACTCAGAAACATAATTTAATTATGATTAATATAATTAGACAGTATCATGATTAATGTGTGCTGAAAAGTATTTGCACCTGATAATATATTTATAGTCGAAGTAACATTTAATGTAGAAAACAAAGATAATTCATCCAGGAACAAATTTACATTTCTTTAGTACATGTTTAAGTTGCACCAAAATAATGCACTGGGGGAAACATCAACACCTTTGTTAATTTATCTTATAAGCATTTACCGTGTAAAATGTGCAATGATATGGTTACACGAATACGTGATTAACCTGCAAACATTTAAAGACAATTTTAACTTTATGTTCAATTAGTACGATTTCACAAATGTTTATGTATTTACCAGAGTAACTAATTCAAATTGTATCACTACAGTAGAATATAATAAAAACACAATTACTGTGTTGGCCATTTGTGCACGCAGAGTGATGTGCAATTTTAATGAGTGAGCTGAAACTGACCACAAACAATACCATTAATAATTAGGTTTGTATAGATGATTTAATTTACAGTCTATATCCCCACATATGCATGTGCTGTAGATTATAAATGACAGTATTTTCACTATATTTTTTACAATGCTGTACTTGCAGAAATATACATTCTCTGTCGAACAGAATAAACCTCTACTCTTACAGACGAGTATCAATACGATTGACCCATGGAACAGAACAGCCACCACACACCATTGTGATTCTACAGTACATAAGGAAATATTACAATTAATTTCATCAATGCCAACGTAAATGTCGCATGCATTTTTGTGCTGCATGTATAGCCTAACGCACGAGACGGATTAAGTAATAAGTCCACAACTTTCGGTCATGGACTTATACCATTAATGTGATGATAAAGTCCACCCAGTAGTTCATTAACCTGCAGGTTACATTAGCGTTATTATGCACAATAACATTGGTGTATGAGCAAGGATTTGAATGGCTCGTCTTAGAAACCACAACTGGTCCAGCGTATGACGCCCCCACTCGCTCAATACCAAGTACAGTGCTGTAAACAACATTTTCTATTTAATCTCAGCAGTCGCGGCATTCCTGCGAACACGAATCCACCGATGAGCTGAAACGCGTGGATCAAACGCATCGCTATTAAATAACTTTAAGTGTAATTAGAAAAAAACAAGGGCAATTATTACAATGCCACTATCTCGTTCACAAACAAACATCAACACAATAATGAACACAACCCTTATTTAACGTCATGCTTACAAAGACACATTCTCGACATTATATCAACAATAATTATCAAGCATCACCTTCACCGCTGTTACAATAACATGAATCATAATCACCTTAAAACACATCCACATCACTACTAAGCAACATCACCGTTTACAAAAAAAATACCAACATCATCCCCGCGTTGACAACATGATCAACCACTATCTTTGAAAATAACCCACCACACAACAAATACAGCAACACCATTATGGCATTTACACAAAACACCAACACTGCCTATCACATTCACTAAAAACATCAATATCACAATCATCTTTGCAAACGCCTCGTCAATATCGCTACAAAAATGAACAAACGCCAGCATCTCATCACGAAAAGCATCACGACAGGCTAAGCAACAGCACAGACCGCCTCTCGGGTCACCCCCTCGGGGCTTTTGTTTGGAGCCCAGCGAACAAAATAACGAGTCAACGTTAAAAACACACACACACACACCGCCACTCTCACGCTCGCACACATCAACAACACAGCACCACCACCAACAACAACCCCGTACGACCATCAGGCCGACGATGAGATAATCCACACTGCACGAAGGCGGCCCTCGTCACCAAACAAACCCCGCACCCCCAAAGGCGTCTCTCGTTCCCCTGCCGTGGTGGCCACAATCCACGCCGTCTCAACCTGCACGAGAGCTCGCTTCAAAGCTTAGTCTACCCCCGGCATCATCCGTGCAAGTCGGACGCGTCCCACGGTGGTACCGCCGTCGTCCACGTCGTTCTTGTCGTCGTCAACGACTTAACGACAACACGACTGTAACATCGTCGTGCCTGTAATTTGTTTTATGTTTAAGAGAGAAAGAGTTGAACAGAAGTAAGTGTGGCACTCGGACACCGAGGCCTAGTCGGAGGAAGGCCGCTTTCGCACTCCCGTGACTGGCCTAGGTGCGATGCCTGCGCTGAGTCAAAGGAAGGGCGGCCGGGCTTGCTAGTCAAGACCGAGGCTTCTGCTCGGACCTAGTCGGGGTAGGCGGCACTGTTGGCGATTACAAAAAAACAACCTCCACGATTTACCTTGGCCTGTGGACGTAGCGACGAGGAGAGAAAAATAAATTATCGACTTCAATTTTTTTCCCCTCCCCCCAATAGTTATTATAATATTTATATATTTTTTTAAGTAAATAAAAATAAAAACAAAACAAAACAAATTTCCCCCTGAACCGCCGCGATGCGCGACTGCGCGAGAACTTAACCGTCGCCGGGGTGGGGGCGGGAGGGCCACGTGATGCAAATGACGTCACCGAGCCCCCCCCCCCCAAAACCCTTACACGTCACGCGCAGCCTGAGAACTCCTATTAAGGGGAGACACTGGGCAGAGAGGGCCCAATGCAATGCCCCGCGTGTGGTATGCGCCACGCTGCCCTCCGGGGAAGTTATTGAAGGATTAAAAACACACCGAGTGTGATGATGTATTTACGGATAAGACAATAATTTCCAATTACCCTCTCTTTTTTTTACAGGCATTTTCATAATAGACAATTATTTACATCAAATATTATCTTGATTTGACTGCAAGAATCCATACTTTCTGTTTTTTTCGGTAAAGTCACGTAAATAGAAAAAATTATAATAATTACGTTATTATTTTTACTATCTACGTCACTTCACCGAAAGAACCAGAGCGTATCAAATATTATGATAAAGATAATTCACTGCACCTGGTAATAATTTACGGCTGGACATCTGTGGAAAATAGCTCTCTAGCTAATCGGATTCCTCCAGTATAATTTAATATTCTGATGTATGTTAAACTTATTCCCCACCATAGGTAGCCATTCGTGCTAATCGGAGGTGCGGGGGAAGGGCAACAAACTAAACACAAAAAGCAGTTCCCAAGAAACGAGTTTTCAATTTAGAATTAATAGTGCATCGCTCCAATGGCTTCATAATGTAGAAAGGAAGAGCATTCCAGACGGCTGCAGAAGCGCATCTGAATTCCCGTGATGCAGTGCCCTTATTCTGTTTTTGTATTTAGTTTGTTGTCTTTCCCCCGCACCTCTGACGTTATAACGTAAGGTTATCAGGAAGGCACACTATTTCACAGACAGTCTGCATTCATTTAACAGTAGGGGTCCAATGCTGCTATTGTTTAATTTCAATTAAGTAATTTGCAGGTGATGTTTAAAATGTAGCAACATTGGACGATGATGCTGGAACACAATTGCCCACTCTTGTGAACAACGTCACAGGATCTTTAATGTCCACTGTGAAGCCGATGGTGCGTATTTTACATTAATAGACCTGCAGTATAACCCAGGACAGCCATCCGGATTTATGCAACTTGCTGACCCACCCCTACTGAACATTGTTAAAAAGGGCTTCATAGCTCATCAGATTCTGATTTTGAACATTGGACTTCGACAACAAGCAGCGAATGCACTTCTGCTGAGCCACATGATTGATTGTGTAATTGCTAAATTAGGTTGCTCACAAATCTCTTCAACTTACCTTGAAACACTTGTACACTTAATTGGGTTGGCAATCATTGTGGCCTAACCCAAACAAATCCACATGAATCAGCCGATTAAATAACGTGCAAGCAATATTTCTTCGCCATCCTCTTTATCTACCCAAGAATTCCCTACCAAGTCTCAAGCCGTCGTTGAACGACGGTTTTCACTCACCCAAAACGTCCCCTCCTCCCCACCAGCA
Source organism: Lampetra planeri (assembly GCF_965212315.1). Lineage (NCBI taxonomy): Eukaryota > Metazoa > Chordata > Hyperoartia > Petromyzontiformes > Petromyzontidae > Lampetra > Lampetra planeri. The sequence continues at coordinate 5,041,195 of NC_136123.1, forward strand.
TATGGACGTATTGCCGGTACGCCGGTGCAACATAACACACCCATACCTGTCAACCCCTTATCAGTGCCTACCTTATTACAGACTAATTCAGACCTTATTGGTCACCAAGTGCCCTTAAAAATCTCAAAGTTCATCCTACAAAGTCCCTTCAGAAGGGAGAAACACAAACAGACAACAAAAATGTTGCCAGCATTCAAACGGCTGTACGCCGTATGGACCTGAAAACTCAATTTCCCTGTACAAGAATGGGGGTAAATTGTATGGGTTGACAGGTATGCACACCAGTCTTCATAAAACAGTCTGAAATCAGAATTCGAATCGGCAAATCTGTTTATAAGTCTTTAATTGACCCTGTCGCCAAGTTTTACGTGGTTCGAAGGTTTATTCAGTCTCGTGAGACTTGCTAAATAAAGTAAATATTGACCGTTGATTTGGGTCCGGGACTCGCGATATTTTTGGGCCGACCAGGATGAGGGCGAGCGCCTGGAGCAACAACAACAACAACAGCAGCAGCATATTTCTTGCGTTGCCTTACGAGTCTGAGGTGGGACTGGAGCATCATCTTCGTCGTCATCTTGAAGCGCCGATGGACAAGTACGGCAAGGAGAGCTTTGAGATCGTTTATTGGAAACACGAAATTAGGTCAAAATATGCATCTGTCGTGAACAACCAAATGCTACTCAAGGACAGGGTTTTCCGATGTCGGCAGAAATGTTCATGAAAAGGTCAGTGCTCGTATTTCTCTCACCCTAACCTATTCCTAAACGTCCGACCAAGGCACGAGTCAAATCTGCCTCGGGCACGAGTCAAAACACGGAGCCAATCGTCTTCAGGCTGGGTGCTGATATTCGGCAAACAGGCTGTGAAAGCGTCGCTTCGACATCACGAGAACTGATTTTGACGCACCCCGCATGATTTCCTTTCCGACCGGTGTTGCGAATCGTGGGGGAAAAAATATATAAAATGAATAATTATTTGCGAAAATTTTGTTTTTTATTGGGATATACCGCGCACCGGTGGACAGCCAATAATGTTCATGATTGTCCCAGTCGCCACCACGCCCCTTCACGGCACCCCCAGCGCGCCTCCACCAGCCAGTCGGAAACGCGCAGCGTGGCCAGCCACCCAGCAAACAACTTTTAGTTTTGTTACATACTAGATCTTCTTGGTTCTTTCGGTAAAGTCACGTAGAATGGAAATAATAAAAAATAAAACATAATAAAAAAAATTCACGTTTCGGCCACAACGCAAGCAGCCGTCCTCAGGTGAAGAACAGGTCTGTCAGAAAGACGCTGACAGACCTGTCTTTCTGACAGCCCTGTTCTTCACCTGAGGACGGCTGCTTGCGTTGTGGCCGAAACGTCGTGAGAATTATTTTATTAAGTTTTATTTTTATTTTTTTATTATTTCCATTTTACGTGACTTTACCGAAAGAACCAAGAAGATGAATCCCTGCAGTCATGAAAGCTTTAAATCGAAAAATACATACTTGATGTGAAGCTTTCGTGACTGCAGGAATCCATACTCTTTGGTTCTTTCGGTAAAGTCACGTAGGTATAAAATAAAATAAATCATATTTAAATAAAAATAAATCATATTTTATAAATAAATCAAATTTAAATAAAAATAAATCATATTTTATAAATAAATCATATTTAAATAAAAATAAATCATATTTTATTTAATACCTACGGGACTTTACTGAAAGAACCACATAATATGTTTGTTACATACTGTATATGGCTATAGTACGAATGTTTATTGTCGGGCAAAGAAAACTAATGGATAGGGTTTCATTGTTTTCGAGGGATCTGCAACGTAGATAAATGATGTTTGAAAACAAATAATCACGGAGAGTTGGATATTGGGAATTTACACAGAGAGAAGTACACGTTGATCAGAAAACAAACACAGATAATTGTGAAGTCTTGAGAAACGTAAGTGGGTTATGGGCAGGACAGAATGTTGGCCCGTTGTAATGGAGTGGCAGATGAAGGAGGGAACACGACATGGGAGAAACATTCACCGCAGAGATGGAGCTATGAGATTTGCTCATGTGCAGGCAGGCCCGGACTAGCCATCGGGCAGCAGTCCGGGCAAATGAGTGGTGGGCCGGTCCATTCAGAGGGCCGATGGGTCTGTATGTATGTATGGGGATATTGCAAATGTGATCAGAGGGAAAAAAGTATGTTTTTTTGTTATTAATGAAATATTTTAATTACTTCCTAATTTGTACGCTCAATTACTTATTTACACTCTCAGTTGGCATTAAATCCCATATTCTGCAAATCCAAAATGGCCCAATGAGGCCGGTGTGTTTACAAATGCCTGGCCCGATTGTTTTTGTCCCAGTCCGTCAATGTGTGCAGGTGCGAGAAGAATTGTGAAGTCACAGAAGCCTGCTGGATGGTGGGCAAGCCTTCAGCAATGGACCAACGATGGCTGAGAGGACGGAAACTAAACTGTTGATGCAGGTACAGGTACTCCGGTTATTAAAGTGACTTTACATTTGCATCCGTGACCTCCACCCGTATGTCCCAACGCCAGTTCTTCGATTGTCTGAGTGTGGGCTATTGTGTGTGCCGAGGTCACGCCTTCCTTTAATGGGTGACCAGGGGGTCTTTTCCCGTGTTGCCCCAAAGCTGTGGCATTCACGGCCATCAAATATTCGATCTGCTCAGCACGCCTAAAGACGTATTTTTCTTAAAGGCCTTTTCACCTGATTAATTTTAGTTAGGTGTTTTGGGAGTGTGGGGGCGGGGGTATTTGTATATGTGGTTAAATCATGAGCCTGCGTGCTTTAGAATTGCGTGAGTTATTTGCTTACGTTTTTTTTCGCTCGATGCAGCGCCTTGCGACCTCTGGGTGAAACGCAATTTGTAAGTGTAAATTATTATTATTATGATCATTGTTTTTGGATAACTATTGAACAAAGACGGTCACTGCATCATGTACTTCTGCAGCCCTCTGGAATGCTCTCGTCCTATATTAGGAAGCCACTGCAGCTTTGCACTTTGAAATCTAGATTTTAAAGAATTTCGCTAGAATTTCCTATTGTGTTTTGTTTGTTATCCTTCCTCCGCACCTCTGATTGAGCAGCGTTGGCTACGTACGGTGCGAAAGAACTACAACATGCGTGCCTTGTAAAGTATTCCCTCCGAGTTTGCTTTTAACTGACTGTGAGCCTACGTGTTGGGCAGCAGAGGGCAGCGAAGCAAAATCCATTGTTGCATTTTCCTTTCCAGATTACTGCCATGAATGTTTCCCACCACTAACCCGCACTACCTAACGTGCAGTACAGGGAATAGTGAAATTACTACCACGACCCATACGCAGCGGGGAGGCCCTTATCCAGCAATGGATTCACAAAAGGGGCTGTACCGGTACATGTCAATTGAGTGATGTAAATGCCTGTTGAGGAAGCGTGGCCTTAACACCCAATGTTTATTGCAGCCGCAGCAGGTACTGTAACATTGAAGGACGAGAGGACCTAGGGGAGGCCAGAGAAATGTAATCTATATTTTGTGTGGAGTGCCAGCTCTCACAAACCTCGTCGATACCAAAACCAAAACCGCACTTCGTATCATCAGCGGCACCCTGAAGTCCAACTCCACTCCCCGTGGCTTCTTGTGCTCGCGACGTTGGCTGAAAATAATAAAAAAAAAACATTGGCACTCGCTGGACGGGATCTTGGGCGACTATGGAAGTGGCAAACACAAGACCTAATTGAGGTCCCGACCGTGAAAGCACCGCGCTCGAACGCAACATGGGAGGACGCGCGTCCACCTTCCAAAAATTGGAAGTTCAAAGAATCGCCGAGCTGCGACTGTGGGCGAAGTTCAAACCATCAAACACATCACCGACTAATGCGCCATCTATGCACTTCCTGGCGGTGTCGCTGCGATCCAGACAGCGTCCGTTGCCTCATTGGATTGGTTGAAAACACTTAGGATTCAACTCACGCATTTCAAACCATTGCTTTTCGGTCCTGTCATACGAAAGAAAGATGTCAACACAAATGTGTTAATGCTTGGCCAGGAAGCTTGTTCTGGCTCTGAGAGAATGTGTTGGTTATAAATGAAGTAATTCACTCGAGAGGACAATACAAGGAGAGATGCAGCCAGAGGGGTGACCTTGAAGTTCAACTCCTCTTGAAATGTAAAGAATGTAAAAGGGTGCGTGAGTTGCAGACCATTCATGAATATGAAAATGGGTTAATGTACTAAACTAATATGTAGAATCTTGATTTGAAGCTTTCGTGACTGCAGGAACCCATACTCTTTGCTTCTTTCGGTAAAGTCACGTAGGTATAAAATTAAATAAATCACGTTTCGGGCGCAACACAAGCGTCCATCATCAGGTGGGAAAGCATGGTCTGCTGCTGAGGCAGACTGTTTTAAAAGGTTTTAAATGGGTGTAGCCCAAGGGTCATAAAGAAGTGGCCGGGGCTAGTGATGTTAATGTGAGAAATTATCATGTAAAAGTAAGCTAGGAGAGCGGCCTCCTAAACGAATGCACGGAAGTGCTATGTTAATGTGAGAAATTAGAGGGCACGGAAGTGGCTATGTTAATGTGAGAAATTAGCATGATGTTAATGTCAGAAATTAGCATTCAACGGAAGAAAAGAAGGATAAGATCGGCCTCCTCGACGAGAGTGCAACCCAATGGGTGTAATCCAAAGGGCCTGTGAGTATGAGAGTGCAATCCAAAAGACATATGAGCATGAGAGTGCAATGCAACGGATATGTGAGCATGAGAGATCTAAGAGAGAGGCATAGAGAGACACAGTCGAAATAACAGCTGACAAAGGCAGGTTGGATGGAAACATCACAGTCAGTTAAGACTACCTGGTTAATAACGTCCTTCCAATTGCTCAGTTTGTACCCATCCTCTCGGTTGAAGTTGTGTCTGTGTAATATGTAGAACATTAACACAACACATCCACATTAAAATTTCTGTTTGCAGCATATAGATTTATTTCAAACTTTACAAAACCATGTTTATTCAAAGGAATGCTGAAAACAATTATTTACCTGTACATTTGCAACAGGAGAAATTACAAGATGAAAAGAAAAGTAAAACAAATGCTGGGCAGTGCAAAACATGCTCCTCATTCTTCATTACACCATATTAGTTTCCCACTAATTTTACAGACATGTCCAGAGCACCAACAAAAATTTGGAATGTTGAAAAAACACTATACCAGAATATTTCTATCAAAGAATTTGACAATTTACATCCACAAAAAGGTGTAGAAATTTTACGGCCACGAGTGGCAATTCCTTCTTCAAAAAAAGCCACAATAAAATGAATATGAAACTTGTCCAGGACCATCATTATGTCTACACAAGCATCATAACATGCAAAATTACTCTCCCCGCACAAGTTCATGTTAAGCTATATTAGAGCTATGGAACATTGCAGTCCAGTTAATTTCTATGCAGCTGTTTCACTGCACTGTATTTTTTCCAATACGGAGCCACATTTTGATTAAAGTTGACTGCTTCTGCAGATTTTTAGCAGTCTGTTCAACATATTAGTGGCCCCATATTTTCCCCCTGATGTTACATGGTGGCAATGACACTTTGTTAAGTAATCTTTTTTTATCTTGATGTTTTTTTTTCCACCATATTCTGGATAAAATGGTGGCCATTTCTCGTAGAAATTCCAGCTTTAACAAAGTCATAAGAAATGCAATTTCAACACGATTTAAATAGAACCTAATAATCACTTCAGTTGACAGGGATAGCGGTATACGTCCTGATGCAAGGTGGAACACATGATTGCTAAAACATCCATCATGTTGGGATGATGCTTCACTTAAGACAATTAACTTTCAGAGCCAATTTAATTCTAAGGTCTGAAAAGAATTTGTAAAAGAGTTATTTTGAGTCATTGGGGAATTCAGGAAAATATTTTATGTTGTGCAATATAAAGCAATTGAATCACGCCCTTGTGCGGGCAGCTGTTTTGGTTTAATTTGGCTCGAATTAAATCGCAGGCACAGTCAAATGGCAGTGATGGGTATCTTCATAACTGCACATACATCATACGCAGCCAGATTCATTCTGTAACCTTGAGTAAGTAGAGTTCAGTGCCCGGCCACATTTTCACTGGTCATTCACTTTTAACTATTAAAGCAAAATCGTATTTAAAAATTTACAACACGGAGAAAAAGACGTTAAAAAAGTGTCTAATAACGGATGTGAACACTTAACACCTGCAATAAATAATGTTGTGCAAAGTCAACCAAAAGCGGTCCCACCTTTGCATAAGACGTGCCACTTTTATTACATTTCAAACCATTTAGATTTCCCATTTTAAACACGTCATTTAAAAAGTTTGAGCATTTTTCTGCAAAAAGTGTTGCAGAGGTAAAGCACATCATTTAGAAAACCCATTTTTGCTGTTCATTTTTGCTCCACGCAATTTGAATAAATTGAATCTTAAACGTAACATCACTCATGCCAGCCACTACAACAAAACACATTCCAACGAACTCTTCAAAAGGATAATGCTTATTATGTACGCTGCAAGAGAAATTCGTTTATATATATAAAAAAAATCACACACACTGGTCGTGTCAAACGATAAACATTTAACACATGCTGCTAAACACCATTTGGTGCCATGTAATGCAGAGACATGTATTTCAATTTGCCCAGCCTACTAGTAATGGATGTAAAAAAAATTGCTTGTAAAATTAACTTAACAGAACGTATGTGACAACTATTATGATTTTGAGCCAGAATATCCAGAGCAATTCTGTTGACACATCAACAAGCATGAGCTATTCCACAACATTTCATTATGCATGCACTATTTGGCACTTTTTCAACTGAAATAAACTTTAATATTCTACTTTATAAAATCCTGTGAACACAAAACAAAGTTTCCTCACTCAAAAGTTGAACAAAATGTTTTTATTTAGCTTGCAGGCCTAGCAGCATAAAGAGGTAATTTGAGTAATGTCCCGGATAAGCTTGAAAAAATGGTTTATATTCCAATTAGCAGAGGTGTGGACTCGAGTCATGTGACTTGGACTCGAGTCAGACTCGAGTCATGAATTTGATGACTTGCGACTCGACTTGGACTTGCATAACAATGACTTTGTCCCACCTCTGCCAATTAGTACGATAATGATTACCTTCAAGAGAATGTAGGTGATAAACATAAGGTGCAACATTTAAAGTAAACATTGACAATTATTTTAGGTGTTTGTATGTGCGCATTCTTCGTGACTTAACTTTTAGGCATTCATATTTTTCCCTCCTTCCCCAAGACATAACAATTTTGAAAATTCAGATTAGAATAAAATAATGTAGTGAAGAATGTGAAGAAATGCAACATATCAGTGAACAAATTAAAAGCTGTTCACCAATAACTATCTTCCTATAAGATTACCAATCAGCATCCGTCTTGATATACTGTACATTTTTTGTTTGGTCTGTGAGCGTAAACACAAGAGTTCGTGGAGGATTACTGTAGAGTTCAAACCTCGTTTGGAAGGAAATAGGGGGTCCCGCTATTTTCTCTTCAAAATCACGCAGCATCATTCACCACGTTGGTGTTTCTTGGGAAATCGCAGTTAAAAAAATAACCCTCAAACTCGCAAAAAAAACCTCTCTCAAGTCCTGCACATCCCGCTTAAATTGTGCGTGATGTAGCTGATCGCAGAAAAGCATCCTCGGTATCCCAAGCGTGACCAGTGGCATCAAAAAACTGCCGGTGCAGGAGAAGTCCTGGGGCCTTCTTTTGGCACTGCCTGCCAGTGGTGTAAAACACGCACACTGGGATGGAGGTGCTAAATGTCAACAAAAGCCGTGTTTTCTTGACTGCCCACGTCATCAAACAGATGGCTTGGTGGTGACGGCGAGATGCAGCCGTTTTAAACGCAGTGGCCTTTTCCTTTTTGGCCGACTCTTCGTCTTGCTGATTTTGACAACAAAGAACGCGAGCACCACCGTGGCGCCGAAGAACGCGAACACGGGGATAGTGTGGCCCACGTCCTGGTTATACCGGCCCGGCATTATACCTGCCAGTGATGAAAAGGAAGGGGTCAGGCTGTGGTAGTTAAAATAAATAAATAACCTATTGAAGAGCATCATACACATTCACGAAAATATATCAATAATCCTCAATATTTTTCAAAGTTTGTTTTTGTATTAAAAGTAGATTTTCCTGTAATTGCATAGATACCTATGCCATAACAACAAATTGTTTACATATAGAGGAAACTTCCTGCATCATAAATGGTCATTTTTTTAAAAATAACTAATAATTAGGCACAAGGGTTATACGACACCTAAGATTATAGAACATTTTACTACCTAAAAAACAATGTTTGCTCCACCAAAAATCCACCAACTATAATCAAAGCCACTGAACCTTATTCTCTAGCAATCATTCTCTTACTCTTTTCGACTTGTAACTCACGTGGAATGTAGTTAATGGGTGACTGATCAACTCAAAATGAATATGATGATTTCAATTCGCTACCAGTCTGCTTCAGAGTACTGGCATTTGTCAGTTCCATCGCTAGAAAATCCCATACTTCTGTAGAAGAGTTGGCAACGACTCACTCAGAGACGCAGGTAAGGTTAAGGGCTTTCGCCGTTTATTAAGGGCTACACAACACATGGGGGGGGGGGGGGGTGAACCACTTCCCAGGGGTTAGAGGTCCCGGGCTAGGTCCCACTCGGTCCCGACACAGCCGGCTGCCCCGTGCCGTCTCCTCTGCGCCGGCCGTGGGACCAGCCAACACGGCCGACCGAGGAGCACAGCCACGTCCAGCCCTGACGCTGTCTATCCCCTATTCCTACCCTCTTGCCCCTGGCTCCCCCCATTCCACCCTACTTCGACCCTACTCTCCAGCTACGACCCCGCTTACTTCACGGGTTCCCCCCTTTATCCCCGTGACGCCATCGCACCGGACAACGCACATGACGCCACTACTCTCTTCTACTCCTCTACACTTCTGTAACGAGGGACCTCACACCTGATGCTGATTCAGCAACACCTTACCCTGAGGGACGTCCCAGGCACTGCTCTCTCCGGGTGAAAGAGGCCGCACCTGGGGTCGGTTCTGCCTCAGGTTTGGGAAGGAGATTGGCTCAGGGTCCATTGCCAGAAGCTTTGGCTGCTTCCACAGATTGCTGAAATAATAACGGGGCGTGAAAATACAACGTGCGTGCACACGACACCGAATTACGGGTACACATCCACTGGTACATGACGATGAAGTGCAGTCAATTCATGCCACATGTGTATTCGTATATAACGTGAAAACAAAGCTAAATATATGAGCATACAACAACTAAGCATTAAAAAACACATCAATATGCAAATTAACTAACATTTTGGTCAATTAACTATCTGGACCTAAAAAAAACTGAAGACAATGTGCAAACATTACAAGACTGGAAAAGCGTGTTTTAAATAGAACACGATGAACAACACGTCATTACCGATGGAATACAATTGCATCAAATTACTCTTTTATGCATTACACAACTTATGCTAATGTTCACGGATTTTGCAAGCACCTTTACGCGTTTAATCAGATGTTTAGTGCCAAATTATGCACGGGCATTTACCTGGGTGCAGTCTGGTTCAGCGGCTGCGGCTTGGCCCAGGACAGGTGGGGGCAGGCAGGAAGGGGTCGGGGCTTGGGATCCCCCAGGTGAGCTTCCAGCACCTTGGAGTAACGGTACAGGTGGTTTCCTGCACAGGGAGGTCTATTAGTAAATAAGCCATTCTTTAGGAAGTATGTAAGTATGTTACCCTTTACACCCTATCGGCCAAATAGTACTTTCAAATACCTTTTGTGGGCCTCACTTAAACAAATACGTCAGTAGTTTAAGTCACTGCTAAAGTGACAAGTGACTGATTGCAGTGCTAAAATTAGAAACGCAGTGTTGCTACTTCTCCTCTAGTATCCAATTAGTGTGCAGTGATGGATATCATTTGCAGACTGCTTCGAAGTGGTACAACAAGTGGAGATGGGGCATATGAAATGAAGTTCTGGGCAATAGGTGCCCCACCCCTAGTACGGTTGGCTACGTACGGTGTGAAAGAAGTTCAACATGTATACATATAGAAGGCAGTGTTGTTGTTGACTTCACCAAATGATCCGATATTAACAGTTTTGTGTGTCACTAAACTTAATGTCTTCTTATCCAATTTAATGTGAGGACACATTTGGTTATACAAATTACTCCTTTTATTCACGCAGTAAAGCATGCAGAAACACCACCAGTAAGAATTTGCTGTCATTTCTTGGTCACTCTGTGCTTAGGCTCAAATAACCAAATGACCCTTACCTTGCAAAGACCCACATAAAATTAATGTACTGCTACTTTTGTGTGACTCCTCTGATTCGTATCTAACATCGGATTATAAAAAAACTTGACGGCTAGGTAACAGGAGTTTGCAGAGATCTGTTTGGAAGCGTGTATAATAGGAAGGCTAAATAATCATATGGTTAACAGGACTTTCACTGTGTGAAAAAAGTACAAGGAAATATTCCATACGGGCATTCAGGTTTAAGGATTATTCTGCGACAGTGAAACCGTGGACTGAAGCCTCACCCTCCATGCGCGTGGGCAGTGGGCCTTCGTGAGTGATCTGCTGGATGGCCCCACGCCCATTCGCTTCCGAAAACACGGGCGAGAGGACGTCGTACGCCGCGTACTGCAGCAACGCATCCAGCATCCAGAAGCAGTCTGTGGAGTCCCCAAGAGAGATCCGATCAGTGTAAAAGAAGCACTTAAAAGTAGAACTGCAGCAACGCATCCAGCATCCAGAAGCAGTCTGTGGAGTCCCCAAGAGAGATCCGATCAGTGTAAAAGAAGCACTTAAAAGTAGAATCAGCGTCATGCATAACCAACTTTGAAGGCAACTTAAAAAATAGGTTTGATAATTTCATGAATTGTCATGATTGAAGATTGCGATTCGATTTAGGATACATTTTTTTGACAGAGTGCATGCATGCAAAAGTGCATGTTGGAAAAAAACATCACTGTCAATAACACACCCTCATACCTGCAAAGACAAAGTAAACTAACATGAATAGCAAGTGTTGTTGTTCTGATATCACAGCGTCAAACTTTGCAATTCTCTTTTCATTTGCACTGGACAGCAACAACACCAGGCACGACCAAGGCCCCCGGCTTTACCCTTTTGTCGGTGGCTGTCATCGAGGCAGTTGGAGTCGCCATACAGCACAATGCGACCAGCACCGTCCCCGCTCGCCTGGTACAAACCCAAGATGGGCACCCCCTCCACCGTGTAAGCCTCCTGCCGCAGCACATCCATGCCTGCACAGACCGACCAAGTGGGAACAAATTGTGACGTAAAACCAGACGCTTTCGCTTGGTAGCCTACATAAATAGAACTGATAGGCCTATCTGTCATCGCTATATATTAATCTGAATATACATAAATTAATTTACATAATTGTTTAATCCGCAAATGAAGAATGAATGCAACAGACTGTAATAGTCATCAACAGTAGCAGCTTACCTTGATCCTTCAGCGTCTGTGTAATAACAATCCCGTCTTTGGGGAAACGCGCAATGCTGCTGCCTGAAGCATAATACACTGCGGGAACCAGAAAACATAATTTACACACAAATTCATATTAGTTTGTTGAAAACATACAAAGCCCCATTGTACATTTTTTGTAATGAGGTATATTTTTAATGAAGTACAATACAATGCACTTCTTAATCGACCCTTGCAGTATCTGTGTTTGACTCTTGTTGACACTCAGGTCAAGCAAATGCACACACTGCTATGAGCACAGCAAGCTATGCTGTTGCTTTTGCCAATTACAATTGCATCAATAAAGTCACGTAGGTAAAACATTCACGACGTTTCGGAGGCAACACAAGTCTCCGTCCTCAGGTGGGACCGATGACGGAGACTTGTGTTGCCTCCGAAACGTCGTGAATGTTTTACCTACGTGACTTTACCGAAAAAACCTAAGAATGTGAATCCTTGCAGTCACGAAAGCTTCAAATCTAGAATTAATGCATCAATAAACCCTGTGCTCTCACTGCAGAGGTGCCACCGAATAAAACCAAAGCATCATGAAATTGTGCTTCTTCTGTGGCTCATTTGAAAAGCAAGGAATGGCTGCAAATAACAGTTTTCCCAACTATATTTCAGATGAAGCACATCTGAAACTATCAAGTGCAAAAATAAACAAGGGGCCATTTACTTTCCTATCCTGGTGCCTGTGCACCTATGTGCTGACAAGCAACAGCCTGTCCCTGCACTGGGCGTACACCCAGGTTTGAGCAATCTCCGTCTCCCCGTGACCACACTTACTCTCGTGGTCGCCGATGGTGAAGTCGCCCTCAAACACGCGGTCGCTGAAGGCCATGTTCCAGGGCGTGAGCAGGTCATTGAGAGCCGGAACGTTTGCACCGCCCGTGTCCGGCATCCACCACTGCCTGCACGCATCATGTGGAGATACCGGTGCACTTAATACACCGAGATGGCATTGGGCCTAATGGCTTCGACTCACTAAACACACATTTGTAACATGCGTGTGCTGCTCCACTGTAAACGTGTCACCATCTCTTAGGGTCTAATGATAAGTCATCTATTAAAAATAATTAATATGCTCATGATCTATGCATTATTCCTATCTAAATATTCTTAGTCTGATTCTGCATGGAATTGTGCATGTATGAATTATTTTTCATTCGTATGCTGTATGCCACTTAACACCTACCGCCTCTATATAGCTGCTAAAGTGCACCAAAATGGTACACCACGAATCGAATGGAAACGCCTAATCATGACAAATCATGAAATTCCGATTAAGAAAAATTGTTGTAGGCCGAAAGAGGAGAAGCGTTGGGTTCATAACTGGTGTGCAAAACTGATGGGGTATGGCTTTCCGATGTGTTTTCGTGGTGTACCACGTATTGTTCGGCACGATGTCTCATGTTTCATCAAACCCTATCAAAATATAAGTCTCTGGAGCAGGTCGCTTACCTGGTGTTCTCATCGTAGAACTTGACCTTCTGCATGACAGACGTGTTGTACCAGTCGCTCACGATAATGACGGACAGGCCATGGTCCACGTCGCGCTTCAGCTTCGACACCTCCTCGGGGAAGTACTCCTCCTCACTGTCCACCAGCACGAGCGTGCCTGCACGCCCCGTCGACGACAAGAGGCTCGGAAATGTTCCCAGCGCGAACACGTCATGTAACAGCAGTGTGGTCCAAGGACAGTCATTCTTGTGATAATGGATGCAGTTGCTGAAGAAACACCCAGGATGTGGAGCGAAACATCGGATTGCGTGCTGAACAATATGTGGGTACAACACGAAAACACATCAGAAAGCCATATGGCATAACCACAATTAGCTACGCGATAAACTTCCGATTAGCACGGATGGCTACGTATACATAATGCTGGTTGTTGTTCAGCCCTTTTTACAATCCACTTGCTGGATGAAGGCCTACCCACACCATGAAGGCCTCATGATGGTTAATGTGGTGGGCAGCAGAGGGCAGTAAAGCAAAAGGTTTGTACTGCGATTCCAAGTTCTCACATCTATGCTCCCCGCCACCTTCACTAGCCGGCACTAACCAGTGTGGTGAAATATGGCTAAATAACCCCAACTACCCGCACAGCAAGGGGAGAAACTAATTCAGCATATGGATTGATATGCTGTACATGTACACACTTATATAATATCTACATATGGAGGCACGACTCACCGTATTGGCTGGCATCAAAGCAGGTGATTGGTGCCCCTAGCACCTCCAGGAAATAGCCATTGCTGCGCAGGTGCTGGTACATGTCACGGAAGTTGGTGTGGATGTGGTCTCCATTCCTAAGCAAGGCAGAGCAGAATTAATATTTTAGAACAGCAGCATTGAAATTAAGTGCTAGTGGTATATATTATTCCAATAAAACTATACTCTGGTAGGAAGACTATGGAGGGTTCCTAAAGGGGACGTTTCCATTTTTCGTGACAGTTGCAAGACGCCTTTCCAAAGCAATGTTTTAGAATTATAATTTGTAAAAGAACTGATATGGTACGTAAAAGGAGATGACCGATACATGTCTTAAACACCAGTAGAACTGATTGTGAGATATTGGGGCAGGTATCTCAGTGTGATCAGAGAAGAACAACTCAACAGTAAGCAGAGCATCATGCAAATGAGGCACAAGAATGTGGGGGTTCACAGTTGGCACAGATTCTGACCACACTGATAGTCGACACAAACTATTTGGACCTGTCCTGTGTCAGAGGCATTGCCACCAATTCATGGGCGGTGACACGGTTCAGCGGTAGCGCATTCGCTGCTTATTGCAGAGGTTCACGGTTCGAATCCAGCGGTCACCCTGATTATTACTGTGTAATAACCATAATACTACACGCCATCTGCTTCACAGTGGAAGTTAAAGATCGCCTTGACGTCATTCGCATGAGTAGGCCAGTGTGCGGGGGTCAGGGTCCAAATTCTAAAATTAACCTTACATCACTAATTTGGGATCATATGTAAGAATAATTACCCCCTACTGGCAGACTAATGCCCCGGGTCACTGTTGCAAATAACACGATTCTGGTCTCTAGCGTTATCACCGACAAAAACAAAATAACTGAAACTTACAACTTGACATGGCCTTGATGTATGTAAAACTTGGCACAGATGCCAGACTGACCGCATCACCATTTATTTAAATGTTCTTTCCCGATTGTGTGTGATTTTTATTTCAGGTTCATGTCCAAAAAACAAACTATCCATCCTGTCACGAAAATTGTTCAATCACAGGCGGCTGCCTGGATGTGAAGTTAGAATTTCAGCAGTGCCAGCTCAATGCTGACCTTTGAGCTACCCGGCAAAGCTCCCTCACCACCATTTCTCCGCGAATGCTGTTTGCTTTGTAGTACGTGACTGCTGTGAGATATGGTTCTCAAAGCGAATGCAGCAGGGGAGGTCGTCATGACAAGTTGCGTGTGTTTTACCAGTCGAGAGGGTCGTTCTTCATGCGCAGGTTGTCACGGGGAAAGTAGCCTGGTGGGTAACGGAGGTTGTGGTACTGGTCCCAGAGGATCCGCTTACTGCGAGGAGGAGTGGGAATCACCTTGACGCGTACAGGCAGTCGGATGCTTGACGTCTGCTCGCTACTATCCTCTGCCTGCAAATACCACAGAAAGCATCACCAGCCAGATTACATTAAAACAAACATTCGTGTCATAATGCACACAAATTATATGTAAGTCGCAACTGCCTTCATTGAAGGGAGGAATTGTCATAAAATAGCACCATGTCGGATGTACTCAAGACGAACTGACTTGTCATGCACACTGGGATGGTGCATTCAATATGAGTACGTCAAACCATTGGCTCATTCCACCAATAAAGATATTTTTTTCAAAAACCATCATAATCACCATCGAAGTAATACTCCATGTGTAGGACTGGAATGATTTTCATTTGACCGTGAGGTTCGTAACTTGTGCAACTTCCCACCTGTGAATTTGCTGGAGAGGCAATGGTGAGAGAGACGTGCCCATGAGCGATCCCTTCCCACCCGGCCGCCTTTTTGGCCACAGAGATGGACAGGGCCAGGTAGCCCGACCATGGCCACAGAGTTTGCGAGTAGGAGAAAGCCACCTCGATGGTGTCCCCATTCTGTGGCAGGTAGGGCTGCCACACCGGCTGTGGCATACGCGCAAAAGCACACCTTTCAGAGCGACATCTATGCCCAATGCCCACTTCCATCTAATCAATTCTGAAGTGACGTTTAATCACAAATAAGTTACATGATAGCAACTGGGTTCGCTTAAATGTTATACTGCTGAAGAAAATAATAGCTAGATTCTGAAGCTCACAATACACGTGTGGAATTTTGAGTGTGTAAGAATATTTTTTTCGATTGGTAAATGTTTCATGTAATGGGTTTACATGACCCCTGCAACCACCAGTGGCAGCTGCATATACCACGACAAAAAAAATACATGTATTTTTTACATCGAATTGTAAGCCCGAATCACTAAAATTATCAAATCATTGGGGGTTGGGTGAATGATTCCATCTCTAATTCTAGCATTTTATACCAGAACAGACATGTGACTAATATCCACAGCCCGAGTGAAACATACTGGATGTGGTGGGCCAGGTGCATTAATGTTTTCCGGTTTGCCGACCTGGACAGATCAGCTTAAACGAATCCCCAAGTACAAGTGGAGAAAAAAGAAAACGCTAAAGCTGTTAATAAACAACCAGTTATTTTCCTAATGGGGTAACTTATAACAGGATAATAAAGTAAATTCCATGAAATAATAAATAAGCCGTATCATGCAGGGGCAGGCTCACCTTGTCAACAATGCGGCCAGTGACGGCCATGCCATTGAGAATGGTGACATTGACGATGGTGGGCATACCACCGTAGTAGATGGGCTGAGAGCAGTAGGGCCACATGTACGGACACTCAGTCAGGTCGATGTAGTTGGGGCTCAGGCTGCGCAGTCGAGCAATGAGGATGATTAACAGACACAGCAAGAGTATTGAAGATTAGTGCCATAGTAGCATTCACTGTAAAATGCTGCTCATTTAACAAGGACGCTTTTTGTCTGTGTAACGCAAGTTACGTGCATGCGTGCGCCTAAGCACTTAGAATAATACACAGGCACACACACTTATGCAGTGCACTAATCATTGGACCACCGCTCCCCATGCAAAAATACACATTGACAACAAAGATCCCCCATATAGCCTTAACAGACTGTAGAGGCAAGTGCTGTTAGCGAGCACCTATGAAGGCCGGAACGGTACACGAGGGGGTGGGTGGCCAGCACCACGCCCGACCGCCTTTATCTCCCCGGTGGCAATGTTTTTGCACACCGCACCAGGTACTCATTTGAGGCTGAGTCGACCTAGGGAAGGCCCGGGACCGGTTCAGATAATCGTCACTGGTGTTGGCCGTGAGCGGGAATCGAACCTGTATCGCCGGGTTCATAGCGCAGCGCGCTAACCGCTACACTACCGCTTCCCCCAAGTGCACTAATCATTGGACCACCGCTCCCCATGCAAAAATACACATTGACACGCACGTGCACACACACACACCTGGCCTGTGGCTTGTAGCTGTTGAGAACCTGGTATGCCCTCAGCAGGTCGAGCTTGCCATGGCCCTGTTCAAACATGTTGACCCCCGGCAGCCGGCGTGCGGAAGCCATCAGGGCTTGTTTCATACTCGCAGGGTTTATGATGTCGCGGTTCTGCACAGAGCTGCACTCAGGCAATACCGACAAAGGCGAGACACAGGCAAGCACACATGAGCAAAGATGAACGGCGCCGCCTTCAATACATCCAAATCTGCCCATCTGGTAAACAAACCCAAAAAAAAGCCCAACCCATCTGCTTTACAGAACCCAAACAACCAACCCACCTGGCCACAAGGCTGAGGAACACACTAACTGACTAACCTGAACAATAAGATAGCTAGGTGATGATTAACTACCCCACTACTCCATTCAATTTAAGAATTTATTCTTCAAATTTTTACCTACTTGTGTACAATGTGCGTGATCTTTCTGTGAGGTGTGTAATGCTTTGTCTGCTTCCTAAGCCTAAATGAAATGATAACAAATCATTTGCATGTAATGTACACAGATCATAAATACAAAATTTTCATACCACATTTAAATGCACATATCGTTGAGTGTAAGAATCAATTTGAATCAAAGCATATTTACATGGTTATTAACAGCAAAGACCACTAGCTTTTCTGGTTGGCTGAGAAGCCAACCAAAGGTAATCCAAAGCAGAGCAGTGGATGGAAGGACAGACATAAGCACCTGTCCAGATGGGGAGGAGACACCAAAAACAAAGATCCTCCTATAGCCTTAACAGACTGTTGGGGCAAGTGCTGTTAGTGAGCACCTCCGAAGGGCGACACGGCACACGAGGGGGTGGGTGACGAGCACCACACCCGGCCGCCTTTGTCTCCCCAAGTGGCGATATTTACATACCGCAGCAGGTACTCATTTGAGGCTGAATCGACCTTGGGGAGGCCCAGGAACGGTTCAGGTATTTCTCACCGATGTTGGTCGTGAGCAGGAATCGAACCCGGTGGCTGTGTTCGTAGTGCAGCACGCTAACCGCGATAACTACCGCTCCCTACGGAGGAGAGACCACACACCTGGCGAGGAGTGTGACGGCGCCAGTGACTACAGGAGAGGCGACGCTGGTGCCCGATAGCGAGCGGCAACCACCGTTGATGCCGGAACCGCGTACACCCGAGCCGTATGTCACGATGTCTGGCTTCATGCGTCCATAGCCACCAGGCAACTCCTGCACAGCCACATACACATTTTCAATTGGCTTCTATCTCGAGTTCAAGGAATTCGTAGCTGTGCTCAAAGAGCCACCAGGCAGTCATGTGGACAATCTTTTCATATCACGGTTTGCTGCACACAGGTCCAAGAGCCCCGAATGTTACGTGGCCAGCACACAAACAGAACTATTGAACATATAATAGACAGGCGCTAATACATTTATTGCATTGAGCAAGCTGAAAAGAACTTGGGAAAAGTGACAATGAGAGAGAATTCCAAAGTCGAGGAGTGCAAGGAAAGGGAACAGAAAAAGAAGTTGCTTTGTTCTGCGGTGTGGTGATTGGACACAGCACCAATGAGACAAAACAGTCAGCCTGGTTCTCCAAGCCCTCAGCATGGGTGGAGAAATCAATGGGTGAAGTTTATGGGGAACAGTAACGATGGAGGAGCTATAAGGACAGCAGACATCAGCAGCAGAGTACTCGGTTTGCACTTATCTAACAGCAATTTTTTTTAGGTGGCCATCGGCATGCTCCATAGTCATACTGACAAACGGCAAAAGGTAAAGTGTATCAAGGAGTGTTTTCTGTTGCCAAGACAGCTCATGGGAAAGGACGTCACAACATCCTACTGTATCGCCCTCATCCATATTGTGATCAACAACCACACCGCGGAACAAAACAATTCTCGTTGTACCTCTGCCCTGGCACCGACTCAACTTTGGAATTCCCTCCCATCATCTCTTTTCCCAAGCTCTCATAACCTGATGAGGCAGTGTTATTGATGACAGCGTTAACGTTTTCTTTCCTGGAAACTGTTCTGGTTCACTCATTTCTGCCCATTAATATTAGCATGGGGGGGGGGTTCATCCAGCAGTGGATTGATTAACTGTTGTACATGCACACGAGGTCATTTAGTGACAATCATAAGCCTAGTCTCACTGATTTCAATAACTAGGAGTCTAGTGTAGTCAGTATGTAGGAGTCTACCATGGTGGTATTTTACCTTAACTTGAGTTAGAAGCCTAATCTCACTGATGTCAGTAACTAGGAATCTAGTGTAGTTATTATTTTGAGTCTACCATTGTGGCATTTTAGCTCAACTCGAGTTATCAGCCCCACACATACCCAGGTAGTCATCCCTCTGGAGGAGAAACGGGCAATGTTGTCCTCAAAGTCAATGCCTCCCACCCCGATCACGTCCATCTGGTCAGCCGGATTGTTGAGGGTGCTGCACACACGCAAATATGTGCATAAACGTCAGTCCACACTTATCCTTTACAACACAAATAATACTTGTGTTTATTTCCACGTTTATATTCACAAAGGGACGGAATGACTAAATTGTATGAATGGCATTTCTAGGAATTAACCAAGGCATGCAAAAAAAAATATGAGTGCAAAGGGAAACTGACAGAGCTTGAGTGTAATGAATGTACACAATTTAAAAGAATGAACAATCAGACCCACAGATGATGCCTCCGTTAAACGTTTAAAGAAACGTAAAGATAACCTTTACGTTATAACCTGGCGTTACTTACTGGCACACCAAGCAAAGGATAATTCTATACAAGAGGTATATAATGAATGTGTATGTTCAACAACATAATTTATTCCCACTTCATGTGGGGGGGGATATTTAAAATATGCACAGTCGAAGGCTGTGTTTCATGTACAAGCAGTCCAAATGTATACACCCCAGGGTTCAATATAAAACAAGATCCCCATATTACAATTCTGGTTCACTTATTAAAACACACTTACCCGTACAAAGGGCCATCATTCCCTATTGCTGACACCATTATGACCTTGTTAGCTGTGAGTTCCCAAACCTACCAGGTTTAAAAAAAAGAAACCGATTAGCTTTTAAAGCATAAGAACACACATACATAAAACACCATATGTAAATAGCCGCACTACCACAAATAATTCAAAATGATAAAAGACTGTCATTTCAACATTGCCTCTAGGGCTTAAATCAGGAGTGGGGAAACCTTTTCCTTAATGAAGGCCAAATAGGACTTTCAAATGCCTTTCGTGGGCCACACATTAACGAACACAACTTGGTTACTTCTGGCACTGCAAATGGCCCTTGCAGCGACAGCGCACTAATACGATCAACAGTGCTGCTGGGTAGAAAATATTTCACTCCAGTACCCGATTAGTGCGGCTAAGATGCTTTCAGTGAAGGATGAATACTGTTTAACGCGCCGTTTTTAAGTGTCAGATCTCATGCGCCTGCAGGTCATGTGAGATTAAGTCACGGGCCACAGATTTCCCACTCCTGATTTAAAGCAACTACACTTAGCAGGTGTTGCCCATGTGCTCTGATGCAACTATGCTCCATCTTCTGCTTTGCAAATTCCTGACTTGCTCACCTTATCTACAAATGGGTGGTCCATGAAGTCAGGCCCACCGATACTGAGGTTCAGCACATTGATCTTCTTCTGGATGGCGTAGTTGAAAGCGTCCAGGAACCACGAGGTGTAGGATACCTGTACACATGCACACAGGTCGAATATAATACTAATACAAATAATCAACAAGCTGTAGAACATACATTATCAAAGCTTCAGTGTATCACACCATAAAACAAACATTCTTCACCTATATTTTTAAAACTAAAGGTGACACATTATTCGGGATGGAAAATTTAATAAAAGCCACTGATAAATTTGCACAGGTGATAGATATAGCTCAGTATAAAACAATTGGAACATGATATGATTTGGTGGAGAGATAATGTAATATTTATACTCAGCACAAAATCAGCTACATCTTAACTCTGTAAAAAAATCAGTAATCCAATTGAATTGTTCATCATAACGCCATTCAAAATAATTCGAAGATCACAGCATCTGCACAGCAAACAAATGATGGAAGGGCAGTGGAAGACTAAGGCACTATTTTATGTTTAATTGAAAAACACAGAACTTGCTGTACGTTGCCATGAAGGTGTAAAGCTGGCCATTGACCAAACAAAGAAGCATAAATAACGCTTGGTTTGTTTCAAAATTGATTCATAAATTAAAAACATCTTTGGAGGATGACTGAATATTAAAAAAAACAATAACACTACATTTGTGCATGTTTAAAACACTATTACTAATGTACTAAATATATAGTGCATAAAAACTGCAGTGCAAACATTTAGTTCATTTAAGTTATCAAGAGAGCAACAATAATTATGTCAGTACACAGGAGTGAGCTTACTATGCCAGTTTTAAAATTACACTTCATGGGTAGAATATGAATTGGTTCACGAACGCTGCGGTTCATTTTTGTGGAAGTGTTTAGTGTGAGAAATGAAGCAATATACTATTTTAGGCTGACCCTATACTCGGAGTACCACCAATCAAACCATGAACCATCATATTTATAGAACAAAATTGGAACATTTTATGTTGCCGATTTGTCGAGCTATACATATCAAAACAAGGATGATTCACATAATTAAAGCCTCTTCGTCAATCAACTACTGAATAAAGGCTTCCCATGCCGTGTCAGTCATAGGGGTTATTGACCATACTTCTCCACACTCGTCGGTGCGGGCTAGTGAAGGTGGGGGGAGGTGACCTAGGACTTTACTACATTGGGATATTTGGCCAATGCTTTCTAAAGGAGTGATTTATTTAACAATGAAAGAGGTCAGCTGTGCAAGCTCCCACTGTAAAAAAACTTTTTCTGGCCACCTACTCTATATCTCTGAGTCAAGAACCTCTGCCCAACCACGACACTTTTAACCAAACATACATGTAACCTTTTAATCACAAGGCCATCATTAACAACATCCATTACCTGGTTGTTGGTAAAAACGCGAAAGATGTGTAGCTCGGCATCAGGAGCGAATCCTTGGCACTCCCGCATACTAGCAATCACCCCTGCCACGAAAGTGCCATGGCCCAGTCCTGCACCAATCGCACAGCAACAGCAAAGTATTTACTGAAATCTACCATTGTGTATCAGGGTGAAAAAAGTGACAAGGTTAATAAAGAACCCATTTTTTCAGCATGCATATCTGTCAGCATAGAAGAATGCATGTTCCAATTACTTCATTGGGAAATTGCACTGCTGAGCATGTAAGAAGTAAAACAAGTGCCATGTGTGCTAGTGATTATTCACGTAATTTTTTAAGCGGGTGTTAGCAGAGATGCAAAAGTCTACACTCAATGGTATGGACAGTCTTTTCTCATAAAAAAATCCTGAGCCAAAAATACAGTGATATCGAACCACATTAGACAAAAGCCAACACCATCTCAATACGGTGCCAATAACTTTGAAATATACAATAAAAGCTCAAAGTATAGCACTTAAAAATGTTGCCTACAAATGTACTGGTGAAGCCATCTGTCTGCATCTGCAATGTTTATTTAAATGTCTTTCAGACCCAAGGCATTTAACTATTTCTTAAGAAACTCAGCGGCAAATTCAATATCAAGATCAACCAAGTTAGACTGTGATTTGGAAAATTATTGAGTTAATTTTGCAAAGACTGGACCTCGACGGGCTACTCTAGTTAAAAGCACTGCACAATGTTTCGTGTCAGCAAGAGAGAAATGGTGCCAACAGTGTTAATGATTCCTCTGTGATGGCATTTTATTGGCTCAAACTGGGAAACACTCCACTCAAGTCACTCACTCTCCCCCTCAGGGCTGCAGGGGAAAACAACCACTCCTTCAACGATTACATTTAAGAGATGTGCACAGTAAGCATCCTCCTGGGTGAGGCATGACCCTGGGAACACATCAAAGACATCCCCCCCCCCCTCCTGAAATGTCGTGCCATTCTATAATCAATGGTATCATTGACTTCAGGTGCTCAAAGGAATATGCAGCTTGGCAGCCTAACTCCATTAATCAACTATCTACAAGCTCAACATTTAAGAATCATTATTATCTGTCCTTTAAGTAAAAACTTCACCTTAACGTAGAAACTAAACACCACAGCATATCTGTTAAGAAACAGTGATATCTGCTATGCCACAAATGTTACCCTGACTGGAGTGTGCCTATTATATTATGAATACCAAAGAAAACTAAGTCGAAAGCTTTTGCCTACAGTTTTTTTTTATAGTAGTCAACAGTTAAGGCTCTTCATGTAATTTTGTTTCACCTTCCTAAGTAAAAAGTAAAAGAGGTGAAATATAGGCATGCAAAGACTAAAATATATCAAACAAAACAAAGTATCTTCTTGGTTCTTTCGGTAAAGTCACGTAGAAGGGAAATAATAAATAATAAAAATAAAACATAATAAAATAATTCTCACGACGTTTCGGCTACAACGCAAGCAGCCGTCCTCAGGTGGAGAACAGGTCTGTCAGACGCTGTCTCCCCGACAGTCCTGGTCTTCACCTGAGGACGGCTGCTTGCGTTGTGGCCGAAACGTCGTGAGAATTATTTAATTTGTATTATTTCCCTTCTACGTGACTTTACCGAAAGAACCAAGAAGAACAAAGTATGTTCCATTATTTTGGTTAAGAATACCATTTCACTATACAGGCACCCAGGTGCAATGAGCATAAAGAACACATCTTGCACTTTCCACATGCTGGCTCAACTGTGATTTTAACACAACGGGGGGAAAACAGACACAATTTTGCATATCCCCTGAGGAGCATGTGGAAGACGTGTTGTTGGGATACACTACTCTTGCACGGCTTCAATTATCTCAGGAAGGATGCGTTACCCTGGGGAAACACGCTTGCTGTTTATGGAAACGGTAATCAAACTCCAATAGCATGCGTGGGAGGGCTGCCAACTAGACACTACCTCACAAGGGCATCAGGAGCTTTGGAAAATGTAGTGAGCTCAAGCAAGATGTTATTTTAGTATCCACTTACAATCCAACACAAATGCAGTCCCAAAAGAATGTTTAAGGGGGTGAAATCCTCAAGTATAATTTCCTTGTGATGCCTCCAAATACATCGTACCTCTATCCAATGCTTAGAGAATTCAGATAAATTATTTTAATGATTTTCAAATTAAGTGAGCCATCAAGGTTATAGATGCAAGCTTGCTTCAGCTGGCCATAATATTAGAACTCCACTGGAACACACTTTTAAATCTAGAACAGTTTTTTGCATTTAGTTTGTCGTCTTCCCGCCACACCTCCGATTAGCACGGTTAGCTATGTACGGTGGCAAAAGAGGTTCCACCTAAATATATATACATAACAGTGGTTATAGATGCAAGTCTGCTTCAAGCTGGCCACCACCGAGGTAGTGACAGAAACGAGGAAGGCGACGTGCTTTCGCGCACCGTCGTCGAGTGTTTTCTCGTTAGTCCAGTTGGTGCGCTCCTTCACATTCTTGAAGTGGGGGTGTCGCTCGCTCAATCCCGTGTCAAACACAGCCACCCGCACACCAGCTCCTGTCACAGACAACACCACCACCACCACCGTACAACTTCGGAGACAGCCCAGCCCAGTCGTGGAGATTCGACATTGGCAGATGCATTTAGCCAGGCTCATCCTGGTGAAATATATCTGGCGCACAGTTACAGATCTATTTCTATTTTGCCCCTGCAATTGATATAGAAACAGTTTTTAAGAGTTTTAACTTCATATGAACTGTAAAAATGTAATTTTAAGGAATTTACTGAGTGTAAGAACTGATTTTATTTCATGTTTCATTCCCAAAAAAAGTTAAAATGTAGGTGAATGCCTTTAATAAAATTGCTTACTATTTTGAAATACCATTATCCGGCAAGTAACACGATGTGTGCCGTCTACATTTTGGATAACTTGAGAAAATACAGCAGCATATATTTATCGTTTAAGCACCTCCTTCCACACCATATTTCATAACCTAAGCATATAAATTACCATGAAAAAAACACCATTTGCAACTTCATGTTTTAAATAAAGATCAGAAGATAGACAGCTGCAATTACTCCTATCACTACTCAGTTTGGTTGGCAAAAATGTTTAACTGACATTAAAAGGTTAAATTCCTCTGTCATAGTTTACGTAATGACACCTTGAGTGAACTCCTACCGATGGAACACACCGTGTCATTGCAATCACGCTTACGCGCAGTAACAGTGCTGAAGATGCATTTTTAGAAACCCCAGGGTCAGCAAAAGATGTTTTGCTTAAATACCGAGGCTCAAATGTTCAAAAAGTGATCATTGCGCACATCTAGTTTTCACAAGTCGTTTGACAAATTCTCGAGAAAGGCGACAATTTATTTAACTTTAATAAGATAAACCTGAATTGTAATGCCGATTAAACAATACCTACAAATATATGTTAATAATCTATGCATCTATATTTTCTATGCATTCCTTATATACATCGTAATTTACGATTTTATGCAAAGTGATGTGACATAATACTTGTCGAAGAAATTCCAACCTACATTTTTTTTCCTGTGGAAAACAGCAGAACAATGCTTTGAGGCAGTTGACCTATTTTTAAATAGTTCACTTACATAAAAAATACAGTTTTTATTTTATTTTCAACCTCTCAAGACAAATGATATTAACTAATCAATCTTATAATTAGCAACCAATGAAATATTAGATAGGGCTTTTTGATATTATTACCATTTACAAAGCCTCTCGAGGGTTTACAGAGCAGATTGACAGGCAATCATAGCATCTCAAGGATGTAGTAGTCACTGATATTGGGTCAGAGGTCCGACTCAGACCTCATTATGATACGAGACATTTAAAAACTATATTGACATTCAGAAAGAGGCTACACTGATTACGGTTGACATTGACCGATGGCAACGTTTCTATGGCAATGTAATTGGCGAACAAGGCTAACAATGACTTGACTGATGCCCCTTTTTCCAAAGGCAAAACAAAGTCAAGCCCTTTTGGGGCCCTCATGGTATTGTCACTGACAATTTGCCAAACTGAGTCTAACCAAACCTTAATAAGTTCGTCCTGCAAGATGTGAATCGGATTTGGAGCCAAGCAGGGCCTAGGCGTAGGGCTAATGATACGTTCAATGCATGCGAACTCAGCCGCACGGCTCGGCTTTTGCGGCGAAAGAACCTGTCGCTTCCCCGAGCATCAGCAGGCTGGCTCAGCATGGTTCTGGCACAGTTGAGTTGCAGTGGAAGAGAGGTATGGCTAACTGAATCAACTACAGCTCACACAGGCCCATACGGTTACAGTCTTCATCATTAGACCTCCTTTGCCAGTACCAAAATAAAATAATAGGGTTTTTCCCCTTTTTTCTGGCAACAAAACTGAGGTTTCAGTCTTTTTAAACTAAAAAAGCTCTTCTTATTTTACCAGGTAAGGCCCACTGAGCTATATAGCTCTTTATCAAAAGCGACCCTGTCACAAATATTAATTCAAAAAAGTGGCTTATTATGTGCAAATATAAAGCAGCCAAATACCCTGAACGCATGTTTCTAAATGTGGAGGGGAAAACCGGAGGAGCTGGAGAAAAATCCACACGACCACGGGGAGAGAGACACGCAAACTCCAAATATACAGCAGGCGTCAGGGTCGGGATCGAACCCAACGACCTCCTGTGGCGAGGTAGTTAAGCATCTCGCCACCGCTCCGCCCAAGCCGACCGCACACCTGTGAAGCCCATGCCCCAGAGCGAGTCGGCCTGCAAGGTCTGCGCAACCTGGCGCGGGATGGCGCGCAGAAGGCGCCGAGACGAGTGGCGTCCTGTCGAACGCCAGAAGTTGGATCCCAGCGAGAGGCTGGTGCGGCGAAGGGCGCGCGAAGATTGCCATTTCTGGGGCCACCCCGCAGAGCCATTGCACGGTGACTCTGTAAAGCGGGTGGGGGAATCAAGTCAAGCGAGTCTGTCTAAACAAAAGAAAATAACGTAATATCAGTTGTTATTTTACACTACAAATACTACGTCAATCATCTATGAAACATGTGCCTCACAGAATGGTCACAAAAGAGCCGCCATTTGACAGAACCGTTTAAAAAGCACTGTGTATGCAAGCATGCCTCCAAGGTGGGTCTGTGTGCAAACAGTGGATTAATGTCTTATAAATGCATGCTTTAGAGGCTTACTGGGAAAGCATCAGTTTTTAAATATGAAAAACAAAGTGGCAAAGAGCTCTGTACAAACATGTAAAAAATAAAATCGCTGCTAAGAGATAAATATGTTAAGAGGCAACAGTGGGCATTTAAAAAATATTCCATGTACACATGCACTGCCTGCGTATTTGCGTGGGATACATGGCCAGGATGGGGGGATGGGTGAGGGCGATGCACGAACCCGGTTGGTTAAACGCAGCTAACATCATACCCGACACCGCACACCAGTCAGACAGCTAGCCAGATTTTTTTACCCTAAAAAAGTATATCAAATGTATACAATTTTTAGCAAATTGAAATAACGCTTGATTGTAGTTTTGTTCATATTAAATACACATTCAACTGAAAGAAAAATAAAATGCATTAAAATTGACAAAACACTAACATTTGTGTATTTTGCAGATGTAACCACAATCAACTCCAGATTTCATTATTACAAGCATGTACCTCCCTATGCTTCTTTGCGCACTTTTAAGTTTGTTTTATTTTTTGTCAATATCCATGTTTTTGATCCATGCGACATCAGGCTCAGACGAACTCACTAAACTTGAGAAACAGATTTAATCGGGTTCTCAAGGATACTCAACAGTGCCAGCTCGGCACTGACCTCTGGAGCCATCTGCCTCGTGACTGATTGGATGCATCTCCGTTTAACAGACAACACAGGGGCAACTTCACATCACATACAATCGCATCACATGACACAGCACGATATAGCCCATGGCACCTGACAGGAGACTCACCGTCCACGAACTTGAGCGAGCGTACAACTCGGCGCTGTGGCGTTACGCGGCGCACGCTTGGGTGCCGCTCGAGAGCGACGATGCCGTGCCTTCGCCGCTCGCCGATTGTCACCACCTCGAAGTCACTCGGGAAGTCACTGGCGGCATTGTGCCGCGGCACCACGTGCCACGACGACACGCCGGCGCCCCGTAAGGCGCCCGCCACGAAGGAGTGTCGCGCTCGCGCTGTGAAGTACCCGTTGAACGTCACGATGTATTCTGCAACGGGCACAGCGATTGGTCAAAAGGGGTCACAGGCAGCACGTGGGCTGTGTCCTCTGATTCGTTTGCGACCATCTTTCATGCGCGCACTCTCAATACCTGCTCTGCACTGATGATTGTATGAACGTCTTTCTCACTGTACGTAGCCAACCGTGCTAATCGGAGGTGCCAATTATCATTGTTCTAATAATAAACATGCCCTTTATTTATCCATTCAGGGAAGTCTCACCAGGTTTCTATATATTTTTTAGGAGGGCGATACATTGGGTTGTGTGGCCAATTCCTTTTTAATGAGTGTTTTGTGTGTGAAAAGAAACCTAAGCGTCAAAAGAATATCCAGGAATATAAAAGAGATAGTAATAAAAAGACTGCAAAGATGCTTTCACGAACCAACTTGGTGTACTGCCATTTCCTCGGCAATTCGCAGCTCAGTGGATTTAGAATTTTCAAGAAAATACAGTGTGTGGTCCAGACCCTTGCATAGTAATGTCTACTTTGTATATTGTCCATTGTTACTGAGAATGAACTGTGACACTAATTTGTAAAAGTACAGAATAATATGCTGATGATGAAATCATCCTGCAATGTCCTCTGAGGCAAGAGGGGGCAAAAGTGCCAACAAATATATTCTACATCACATCCATCCACAAGTGAAACGTGAGCAAAAAATGTGCATTTATTGTGCTAACTTGAACTCTTCACAAATAGCAAGTGGTCATCTCAATGTGGTACAAATTAAGAGGTGGCTTATTTCCTGGCCTGGCTCATGGGTGGAGTATGGAAGCCAAGATCACACCCAGTACTTTATTCAGCCACATATTGCAACCAAGAGCTGCTTTTATGCCAGGCTGTGAACGAGACCAAAACAAGTCAATTGGAAACTGGCTCACAATTTGAAGTTATGATTGCTGATAAGAAAGGTACAAGACAGCATCTATTTTATAACATTACCACCACCCTGCTAAGTTGTTTTTGCAAGAGACAAAAAACAGTGGAGTGTAAAATGTCATAAAAAGAGCAATGTGTCACTGTGCTGGATTTATCTTTTTATGAACAGCCAAACCTTCCAAAGTATTATACAATTCCAATAAAAAGCTATTGACTTATCCAAAAACATATGAAATGCCAAATAAAATAAGCATCAAACTCCAAAATACATTTCCAGAATGTGGAGTATTTGGCTTAATATTACATTCATAGAAATAATGTTGTGCGTGTGTGTAAACGTCTGATGAAAAACAAATATTGATTGCAATACATCAGCTACACAGGAAGACTGTCTGGTAGCTTAATTTCATACAACAAAACAAACGGAAAGCATTCATGTTTGAAAATAACAGCAAAAAAATTAAGTTTCAAACGTCCATATAAAGCACTAAAATGACAAGTGTCCATTCAGAAGGGAACAGAAGTGTTCTTTCAAACTGTCGGTCACAAGCAGCAGCTGCTGCCAGTGAGACACTTCTGTACTGCAGCCATTCGCGGGGCGGCTTTAATTCTAACAAAATCTATGCGAAGTGCATCTGGCGCATCACTGTGCCGCCCGTTTCACGCGAGGGATACCTCGAGTCGAGAGGGCCCATCGGCACCTCATGCTCCACTCTAGACTTTCAAAATGTCGCAGCCTTAACCTTGGCCTTTAAAGAATCTGTCACTGACAATGAGTGGTATGCGCACAGGATGTACAATAAGACCATATACTGTCATATTCAACTGTAATTAACGTTTTTTAGTGTGTATAAAGAGATTATGTAACAGCAGCCACTCGTTAAACCAAGCTGTTGCACAACGCATAAAATAACATTTGAAATTGGCAGCGCAAAGTATTTAATCTGTTTTAACACTGAGCATGCAAATGACACATAAGCATCCCACTTCAAGAGGCTGACAGGATCTGCAGGGCTGTGAGCAGGATTTAGCTCTATCGATCTGAATGATGTTCATGGGTTGGGAGCGATGCAGCCACTGGGAATGCACATCATGAGTACTGATCCACATTAAATGCCATCCCTTCACAAGTTGCAAAATAAAACCAAGCCACAGTGTGCCTCCACATTTAGCTTGCCAGTCGAGGTGGTGGGGGGGGGGGAACAAGTGACTCATTTTCTTTAAGTAGCAAGTGGTAATCTTATATATGCATTGAGTATTCTTCAAGGTAATTGGTGCAACACACACATGCCATTGTGTACATCAACACTGCCCTGACTACATAACAGTGCCATTCAATGAACTGAACTGCTGAGGTCCGATAAACTGGACAGGTGAGAAGGCAACTTAAGCGAGGCAAATTGTGCTTACACACGAACATTACTGTGCACCGGTCTCATTTTGATAGAGTAACCAACCAGACCTATGAAAGCAGGCAACAATTACAACATTGCTGCAGTAAAAATTAAGCAGATTATATGTATGCTACAACACTGCAGTTTTGTGATCAGAGTGATAAGCATTATGTCCCCGGATTTGTTGCAGGAACATTCATTTTCCAATTCACCACATGTCTCGGCTTAGATAATTAATTATCGCTATTGTGCTTGGTTCGTCCAGATGGAGTGCCTTAGATAAACGCACGCAATGGTCGTCTCCAAGGGGTATGATATAAAAAGGTTGAATATGAAAGTCAAATCCGCTAAACTAAGCACATGGCAGTGCTTAAGTTTAGATCGCACGCATAGCAGAGGCAGCCTTAATACCGGGGCGTGCACGCATCCGGCTATGCCGGAGTGCTTGAGCATTGACTTAAACATTTCCACCAATGATCCACTTTGCACTGACAGTCCTGCCCAGAGTACACAGTGGTAAGTGCAAGTTGGTAGGTTTGAATTATCCCTGGAAATTATACAAAGAAACAGGAGTTAACTAAAAAAATATGTGTAGGAGCGTGTCATTCCGTTACTGCAAATACAATAAAATCCAGCCTTTTAAAATGTACTTTTAAATACAATCAAAAACACATCCTGTGAAACAGATGCGTAGGTGTCTTAAGGTTAAAACAAATACCACAAAGAGCAACCATAACCCTGTGTGCTAAGCTATATTACTTGTTTATATGTACAGTACATGAGTTGTAAACCCATAGCTCTCACTGTTAAGTGAGACACACTGGTCAAAACCTATCATGAAAATGTTTGACAAACAAGTATGTAGCTGTTTGGCAGGTACACATTTACTATGATTTTAAAAGGGTGTGCTCATGAAATGTACAAGCACCAATCTACCAGAAAGAGCGAGCTATCATTTCAATTTCAGAAGAGCTCACTCATAATGACATTGAAAGACCTTTGAAAGCACACAACAAAAAAAACCTCCATAAGTAGCGGACCAAAACAGAATGTTAGACTCCCACACCTGATGAAATGGGTGGAGAAATGAAGGGGGGTTGTTGTATGCCCACAAAATGGTCAGTCAAATCTATGAAGTAAAGGTACACTTTGTGACGGCACTGGCTGAATGTCATCGAGCCGGGGGGTCTTGCGATCACTTACCATTGCTGACCACGCTGGACGAGAAGTCCAGCTTGATGGACGTGTGGTTGCAGTTGAACGGGGGACGAGAGGGCTCGGGCGGCAGGGATGGAACGATGAAAATTCCATCCCCGGCACCTCGCCCTCCCCCGGGACACAGCAGCAGCACGAGCAGGAGCACCCTCAGGGAGGCACCTCCCTCAAGCAGCCTCATGGCTCGATGCCCTCGAGATGCGCTTTTTCCCCCCTTCAAGTTTGGCTCCCTTTTCCAAGCAAAGAATCACTTTGGCCGCACACAATTCATTTCAGCTGCAAGTATGCCAAGCTTCCCTGGCCAGTGACCAGAAGGAAGCCTGAAAATCAAAGAGGCATGGCTGACCAGTCTTTATACATTTTTCCAGCATAGCCCACCTTCAGTCTTATGCATCATCACATGTTGTTCCAGCATTGTTCTGACTGACAACACCATTGAGGAGCCGATCACCATTGATTTTTTTCTGCTTCTTCCATGGTATCTCTGTCCATTTTATCTCTGCCACTGTTGAATGCTGTTGCAGGCACACGCTATACTGGGCTAATGTGTGTTCGACTCCAAGACTCCTCAGGATTGTTCAGGAGCAATCCAGGAAGAAGCCAGAATAATTCTCCGTCACTCACTTCGGCACGCTGGAGCGATATTTACCTGCAAGAGAGAAAGAGTGGTTGCTGCCTGTTTCATCATCAAGCAAATGTCCACAAGAAGCCTATATTTAAATTGAATACATTCCAGGGAAAAGTTATATGGTAATATTGTTTTAACATATTTTCTTGAGGCGTGTGCTCCAAGCCCAATGTCAGAAGCATGGAAGATGAAGATAAAATGCAAATAAAAGTACAGTACAAGACACAAAGAGAAAAGGCATTCTACAAAGCCCTTAAAGGTCATGTATTTAGGCTTAAGATTACATTTTATTGTGAGCTAAAACCACTCAACCATAATTCAGCTGAAAAATATTTAAATATGTTTGGCTAAAACACACATTGGCAAATGTATCTTTAGCCACTGAAGTCTCAATGTATGACCAATATTTGTACAAGATATTGAGCCGAGCTTGCATTTTAGATCATTAATAAAACCACCTTATATTCTTTGGTAGGAATTGTTTACAAGTGTGGGTAAAGTGTCAGTGTGCAGCATTCCACTATCAAGCAGTCCTCCAACATAGTAATCATCATGATAACCAGGCAAGATCTTTCACACAGCTGGTTGAAGGCTTCCCCAAGAAGTCGCCATCTTTCATAGTCCTGTTATGCAAACATTCCACATGCAGACGAGTTGACTTAATAAATCCTTCACCATGGTGGACAGCCTCTCGAGTTTGTACATACTTTGACTGCCACTACATATAAAGTTTCAACCACCGGCCATCAGCACTTCCATCCATGATGTGTCCAGCACACATCCTCTTTTCTTAATAGGATGCCAATATGAGGTCTCTAACTGACATATATTCCACAATCAGTGTTATTTTTTTCTGTCTCTTAGTGCAATTCCAAGCATGTGCCTCCCTTGCTACACTATTTTCAGCTTTTGCAATTTCTTTGTCAAGATCCCTCAGATCCTGTTTCCGGTCTTTTAGTCGTGCGAAGGGCCAGGACTAAAACTCACGGAGACGCAGCCTTTAGTGTATGGTCCTCGCCTGTGGAACAGCCTGCCAGAGGATCTGATGACTTCGCAATCATGAAGCAATTTTAAGTGAAATCTATAAACTTACTTTTACTTAAGATACTTTTATACGGATTTACTTTAATGGTGTTATTTTTTTGACATGCCTTCGCTAGCAATTTCTTGTAACGCAATTTTGTTTTGTATGGAAATTGTTTTTATTGTTCTTGAGATATAGTCTTAATAATGTTTTATTTAACCTGTACATCACTTTCAATTGCATCTTTTGTACGAAATAGTGCTATAGAAATACAGAATTGATATAGATATAACATATACTGTTGAACATTTTGTGCACACATATACATACACGTGTTCTACTCTGTTAGTCAAAACACGTAAAATAATGTCCTACACAAACAAAGCTCCCGTTGTAAGGGAATTGTCGTCTTGCATTTACGCACCTCCAATTATCGCGGTTGGCTACGTACGGTGAGAAAGAAGTTCAACACACATACATCAATCATTTGCGTTGAGTTGAACATTTAAGATGCATCCAATGGACATCCAATTACAGATTTTATTGAGTCTTGAGTAATAGATTGTACAGTGCTGCAATTGCCGATGCACCGCACCCACCCCCATAACAAATCCTGGCCCCCAGGCTGCATCAGCATTGTGTGCAATGTTTACCATCGTGGGAACGGTGCCACAGTGTCCACACTAAAACTAAGCCTCGCTAAAAACATCAGCCCTCGCGAGTATGGCACACACATGTGCTCATGTCGTAGGACTGCAAGAGAAGGCGCTGTTCTTTAAAAATAAAACACAAGAACTTTAGTTGAGAATGAATGAAAAACCGCACACAGATGGACACAACAAAGCTACAACAGCAAAATGAAAGAACGCACTGGGTCAAAGCGACAAAAGAGGGCCGCGTTGACATTGTGCATGTTCAAGGCACGATGCCCCCCACCACACCTACTCCAGCTGCGTAGCAGAGACGCGTCCCAGTGTGGAACAGGAAACAGCACAGACTCAGCAAATGGGAATAATCAATTCCCATTCAAAGCAGGTTCGAGAACCCACGGAGCCCACCAAGACTACCGTATGTGAGAATCCTATTCCCAGTTATATCTCTCGCAAAAGTAACAGTATAATTCTAGATTTGAAGCTTTCGTGACTGCAAGGATTCATACTCTGGCTGTGACGGTCCCACCTGATGACGGAGACTTGTGTTGCCTCCGAAACGTCGTGATTTTTATTTTTTATTTTATTAATTTTAATTTCATTTTTTACCTACGTGACTTTACCGAAAGAACTAAGAGTATGAACAGTATAATTGTTATGTTAAAATAAAAACGAACGCACTTGTTACTTTGCCAGTTAACACTACATTTGCAAAGGAGACAACCATGCAACGTATAAGAGAAATCACCACACTTGCATTCGACTGCAAGAGGTCAATGTCTTTCTTCGCCATGAACACCCAAACTTCTGGACAAAGTTTTCCACTCTTCACGATGTCTCGTCACCTCCAAGTTGCGTGCTCCTCCAATATCATCATCCCAACATCTCCTTCCTTTGCTGTCTACCACTTTCCTTATTTTCCCCATCGACCTCCATTTTTTTTCAAATTTACCCAACGCTTGTGTCGGATGTCCCCGTTAGATGTCCTGGCCAGTTGCGTTTCAGTTTGTAAATTACACGTTATCATCGTTTTCACTTTCGAATATTCATCTATTATTGTGACCCTTGCTCGTTCTTTGGTTATAAATTGCACTAAAGCCTTAAATGAGGTTAACTTTTAATACCGTGGGGTTTTTTTACTGTGACTTAGGGTAAAGATTGTACTGTTTTGATGTTTTAGGTCAATAGACTTCCTGCATGAAACCTCAGGGGCAGTAAAACAAAATTTTTAGTTTTGTTTCATGAACCTGTTATCATTAACCTGTTAACAGATTAAAGAAGTAGAAACTTTTGTTTATGTTAAAACATCGTAGTATCTCCACTCGAGGAAGAAAAAAAACCCTGACCCTAAAGCGAAGGCCCATCATTGTCTCAAATCATATTTTAGAATTAGCCACAAATAGCAAAAAGTGACATGGGTCTGTCACAAACCAACGACTTAAGACTCAAACCACGCGTATAAAAGTTTAGTCTCAAATGGGCACATACCACGTTACCGAACAATAATATTCCTCAGCAATATTAAAATGAGTGCCGTTTGTGATATAATTAAACGTTTATGATTGTTGTATGTTTACATATCAAAACACGTGGCTTCCAACCCTGCATGCGCTCATAGGCAGACACACAAAACCCATCCTTGAACTGCGATCACGACCCAACAACCACTAACCACTTTTAATAATTCACGCCAGTGTAACATTGTAACGACCTCATTCGATACACGTGACACATTAACGTTGAAGAGTGAATGCAAATTACAATGATTGTACAGTAACTGGTAGGTAGGTCAAACGTGGGCTCCATGAGACACGTTGAGGAGCGCTTTGCCACAAGCGACTCGTATCAAACGCATCTTCAGACACCCTTCAGCAGCAAACCGCTCGTGACATTAAAGCACCAGGTGTACGTGGTGGACGACACTTTAACAAGCTATACATTTGCGATTAAATTGCCTGACCCTCCTCCATCCAGTTAAAACCCGCACGGCGAATCATCATCATGAGGCCGTGGGCCCGTGCGTGAACCACTACTCACAGCGATACGCCTGCAGAATGACAACTCCTCCAGCAAACCCCACACCGCGCGCCTTATCAACCCAACGTTGTACTTCTTAATTTTCTGCGTCTTATTTGTTGATGTATTTAAAAAAAAACCCTTAAAGCGAAAGCCGCAAACGCCGATGCCTCCGCCGCCTCCGCACCACCAACGAGTTTAGTCGGCGTACACGCCGTATTGTAAATCGTAGTCCGCATAGACACGAGGAGACGAGGCGTTCCGTGAGCGACGCCGCCCTCCGATTGGTCAACGCTCAGCACCCCCCCCTACCCCCCCCTGCGAGGGACGGAAGCGCGTGCCCGATTGGTCCGCGCCTAATCCGCGCTAGGAAATCTAAATGAATGGGGCGGGGGGTGTGGGGGGTGGGTGGACGTCGAGCCCCTCCCCCCCATCCCCTCTCACGGTCTTCCAGAAGAAGAAGACGACGACCAAAAAAACTCGCGCGCTTTGAACTTCGAATCGATTCCCAACACCGCTCACTCACCCACTCGACCAACGTGGGGGTTCTATGAGGAACGGCGGAATCGAAAGGCGGTTTCGATTTGTTATCGATTTGAAATGTCGATTCCGATTCGATGACGTAAGTGTAAATAGAACCCCGAAAGGGGACTGTGCCCCGGTTTGTACAGTGGCGTTGACGTCGGTAGCGAGTAAAATGAACATAATTATCCTTTCTAATAATTGCGCTAAAGCCAACATCTAACATGTGACACTATTAAAATGCGCGCGAACTGTAAGTCATCATCCTCGATCGATTTGTCGGTTGTCGGGTGCTTGGGGAGGTGACGGAAACTCCACGTGCCGTGTCCCTGTAAACAAAATTGATATTTATTTTGATTTAAAGCTTTCGTGACTGCAGGGATTGATATTCTTGGTTCTTTCGGTAAATTAGTCATGTAGAAGAGAAATAAAAAAAGAAAAATATAAAACTAAAATTCTCACGACGTTTCGGATGATGATTGCTTGTGTTGCAGTCGAAACGTGAGAATTAGTATTTTATATTTTTATTATTTCCCTTTTACGTGACTTTACCGAAAGAACCAAGAATATAGATATATACATATTTGTATACTCTTTGTTTTTTTCGGTAAAAATATTTATTTTATACCTACGTGACTGTACCGAAAAATACTCTTTGGTTTTTTCGGTAAAGTCACGTAGGTAAAACAATAAAATAAAATAGAAACAACTAAATTAAATCACGACTTTTCGGAGGCAACACAAGCCTCCCTCATCAGGTCACGAAAGCTTCAAATCTAGAATTTACCGAAAGAACCAAAGAGTATGGATTCACAAAAGCTTCAGATCAATATTTAGTGTTTTAACAATTATCGTGCGTGCCAGGCTAGCCCCCAAACATCGCTTTGAACCTTCGTGACAAAATCAAACGTATTTGTAACGGGCACACGCCACTTGTATTGACAAATCGTGACTGCAGTGACTTTAAACTACTTAACATTGTATGTTGAACTTCTTTCGCACCGTACGTTGCTAAACTGTCGTTAACGAGGCTTTAACCGGCGAGATGTTTACTACCTCGCCTGGTGTGCAGGAGGTTGTTTGGTAACAATCACGAAGCTTGCTGTATGTTCTGTCTTTCCCCGTGGTCATGTCGAATTATTTTCCCTCCACATTTAGAATCAACTTCACGCGTTTAGAGTATTTGGCTGCTATAAAATTTCCACAATATCTGGTGATATCAAAACATTGTTTAGTTTTACCTGTGTAAAATAGTTTTATGGATTGCGTTGATCTCAAATTTATTTTGAATTTATTAAATAACCACATTATAATGGTATCCACACACGTAAGTGGCAGTCATTAAATTGTAAATCTTGAAACCAAAATTTGCCACGAACATCAGAATCAGAACTCCAACGTTGTACTCTACTACTATGCTCCCCGCCTTCACCAAACAGTGCGGTGAAGTGCATCGCAACCTCTCCACGCAGCAACATAGCAAGTTTAAGACCTTCCACACGTGCAATGCAGTGGTGACAAGAGGCCTGCACATGCGTGCATCTACCCCAAGCGCACTGAGGCTGCAATGTCCCCCCACCACCAACTAACTACCTTTGGTGGCTGTTCCTGCCATGGGAAACTGGGGGCATCTCACTCAACAAGTCAGGGGCCCTCCCGTAGGTTTACTCGACTTAAAAGATTACGTTTGTAGGTGAATGCCACTTGTCACGACCAGTAGATGAGACATGCCTGAAGAGAGACCACTTAATTTCCTTATGCGCGGTGCTTAAACATCAAGCGACATTGGAGGCATATTACTTGGTTCAACGATTGGAATTATATTTTTTAAACACCTCAAGCATAACGTGTTTGGAGGCTAACCCCTTTCCATATGAATAAAACCAATCTTCAACCTCTGGGGTCATATTTTGAGGCTCATCTTCAAAAACGTCGTTTATTAAATGTTTCTAGTGATAAGCAGAAGACTCAACTGCAGAGTATTTAGCATAACTTCCTGGCCCTGCAACATTTACACGAGTCGGTGATCATCACATTGATGTATTGAAAACGAATTTCTTTAGAACTCCTTTTTCTGTTTAGTTTGTTCTCCCCTGCACCTCCGATTATTACGGTTGGCTACGTACGGCGCGAAAGAAGTTTCACATACATAAACGCAGTACAATACTCGCGTTGAAACGTGCTAATTTGAGAGTACAGAACTGTACTTCTGGAAATATCTTTGAATCTACCGTTCTGTCTGTCACACGAGAAAGGGAATTCTGAAGTGCAGCCCAGAGCCGTGTTGTTAGCTTCACAGCCTGGGTTTGATGAAGCGCCATACTGTGGGCAATGTGTGTTTGTGTACCTTTTAGATGCAACAATTTAAAAAGTAAATACAGTACTTGTACACGGGGAGGGGGGCATGCTTTAGACTTTGTGTTTGTATAACATGGACAGTGCACAAAGCAAACGCACCCAGCAGCCTGCAGTGCTGATGCTGTTTACATTACAATGGACAAAGCGCAAACACGCACAGCAGATGTACCATTGTGATTCAGTATTTGTTCATGGAAGTAATGTAAGTGACGCTTTCTTACAGGGAGGTGTAACAGTTTGTAATTTGCGTGAAAGTCACGATTCCCAAAGCGGGCTTAACTCTAAACATACACTTTGTCTAATATATGGTCAATTCCTAGATTTATGATGTAGGGAAGTTGTGTTCTTTTCCCTTCTAATCTATTCTGTGATGTGATGCTCTTATATACAGAGCTGACATTCGTGCGTCTTGCCATCATTAAGATATTGTGTTGTGCATCAACCAACCAACTATAGTCGTGTCTGTTTTGTTTGCTAACATCCGTCAGCTGAGAAAACTAACCAGCCGTGGAAAGGCATAACCCATGTCTACTTTGTAAGGCATGAAAACTGCCAATCTCTGTTGAAAAACAATTTAAGCTTTAAAGAAAATAAAACATCAAAGCATCATTCAACAAGGATCTTCATGGTGGCTAAAACGTTTACTTATGCAAGCAATGTAAATGATTAAACGTTTACATTTTTAATAATGTTCACTTGTATGTATGAATGAGCTTCTGCCAGCTTTTCACCCTTACGTTTCTTTTTATTTTAGGTGTCAGAAATATGGATGAAAAAAATGCACAGGTGACAGGGCCTGTGGCAGAAAAAGCCAACCGAGTTAAAGATTCACTGCCGAGCCAAGCAAGCTGCCCAATGGAGCAAGCCAATGGACTCCGAGTGACTCCCGAGTCCTCGTCAGACAGATCAAGCCAGGAGTCATTGACCACTGCTGATGACTCTGATGCGGGCCTTGAGCCCTGCATGATCTGGTCACTGATGGAGGCACTGGAGAAGCAGACAGAGCAGATCGGCGTGTCGGCGTGCGGTGCTACCGCCGTGGTGAACGTTATGCAGGCGCTCGGAGTCCCGGTGGAGGCCGATATCGCTGAGAGCGCCGTCGGCACGAAGCTACGTGCCAACGAAGCCCCATTAACGGAGTACCTTCTTTCCCGCAGCGTGGCAGGTCCGTTCAGGCGAATCCACACACTTGAATCCAATCGCAGGCTTAATATAAACGTGGAAGTGACTTGGCATTGTCACCCTAAAGGAAGACATAGCTCAATAAATAAATGTAGGGACACTGGCGCTGTTGATGGATCCTCTTGGTCATACCCTTCCATGGAAATTACCCCTTTTCTCTTTGCAGCTATCCTCGGACAATCGCGAGCAAAAGGGTGCATTTTCCCACCTCTTCTGGGTTATATCTCTTACCCGCAGATAACACGATAGATTTGGTAGTTAGAGAAAACCACTTCCGGTAGCATTTTATCTGCAGTAAGCACAGATAATTATCTGTGCTTACTGCAGATAAAATGTTTGTAGTGGCAGCCAATTATTCCTATTATATTCCTATTATAATAGGAATAATTGGATACCACTTCCAAATTACCCCTTTTATCCCTCATAAGACACAGAGTAGTGACACGACAGTGATACTACAGTGTCAAATTCTTAATAGTTTTAAGTCCCTAATAGCGACACTGTATTTGTACTACAGATGTTTTCATATTGGATCATCTTTACAAACATTATAGCCTCCCCCTCCAGTATGGACATACGGACATAGCCAATGCAATAACACTTTCAAGCATCGTTGGAAATCTTTAATAAAGTGTTCCACTGATATCGATTAGAACATGCTAACAATGCTAATGATAGCAGTATCTTCTGTGTTGCTCTTATCGTTTGGGTATCACAAATATATGACCGCATTTGTTTCTGTCTCCGCCACTTGGGCGTTTGCAGGCGCGACGCACGAGCAGCTGCTGGTGGGCGCGCACGAGGCATCGCGTGGCCACGTACTCGGCAGGTTTTTCCACATGTACCCGGCACGCGCGGTGCCGCTGGCGCACTGGTTGCGGCACTGGGTGAGACGTGGCGCCGTGCCCGTTGTCACCATGAACATGCAGGTGGCTGTGCCACCCGGAGAGGAAGTGCCCGATGCCTGGCACCACCAGATGGTGTTCGGAGTCGGCAGAGAGGGCATCTACATGGCCAACCCCTTGGACTTTGGTAGGTCATCTGTGAGCATCGAACCACAGCCCACCCACACATACGTGCAGTACCATGTAGGCATGTAGGGAATAACCCCACCAGTGATTTGAGTAAGGGTCACAATTCAGGGTGGCGATGTGATTTAAGAATCAAGTTTTTTGGTCTCACCGTCTCGTTTATGTTGATTCCTGTTTTTCTGTCTCATTTGCACAGTTGTCTTCCCTACATTAGCCTAAATGTAGCAATTGCATATCATATGCATATTGTATACAAATTGTAAAAAATCTGTTCTCAAATTAACAACTTGATAAATGTATGAGTGTAATAATATTTTTTTTATTGAAGAGTTAATGCTTCATTATATACCTAATATATTGACATTCATTTTATCTGACCCTGTTATCAGCACTTCCTATCACCTGTGTACTTCATCCAATGTTTCTTCCTGTCCGAGCCATCGAGCGGACAAGACAAAGTCATGTGAGAGTATCGGCAAATCCTTCCTATAACCAGTGCTCGAGTGCTTAAATAATAAATATGCCCACTGTTTTGTACAGATACATTATCGAGTAGACCCTATATCGATCCAATTGTTTTGTATATATTTGTTGCATTAGGTACTCTTTTTATCCTTATTATAAACCTTCGTTTTATTTTCCTTATTACCATTGTCTTGTACGTTTTTATTGCTCCTTTTTTTCCAAACTCATGCGGATACTTATGTGTAAACACTCATGATTCTATTATATTTGGCCATATGGTGCACATAATAGAATACACATTTCACAATTAGAGATTGGTAGTTCATATACTCTTGGGTCAATAAAATTTAACATTGTCATGCCTGCCATATGAATGTGGAAATCCTACCACCGGCTTAGGACTATGAATGGGATAGAATTCCCACCATATGCCCATTTGAGCAGGAAACCACTTTGACTTGTTTTGAATTTCATTTTTTTTATTTACATGCAGGAAATACCCGGCGTTGCCCGGGTACTTGTGAATGTAGAGTGGGCTAATCACTGTATTCAGAAGGAGGGGTTAATGGCGTTACAGCCACTGTGAATATTTTTCTGTGCCATGGGGCCTGTAATAAATATAATGTAACGTGCCAAAATGGGGAACGAAATTATATAACGAAGCTTTTTTTTGAAGTGTGAATGATGCCGTTTGTTTGTCTCGCACCGAAAGATGGGTGTGCTCAAGGAGGTTGACCTTTCATTGAGATCATCAACGGTTTTTTGGTGGTGTAATCAACGGCAATTTTACATACATTTTATGAGGGGGTCATTATGTAACTGTTAGATGTGCAGGACCAGGTTAATATGTGCTGGGTTATGGATGGTGATGTCACTGGGAGCGAGTGGGTGCCTCCGGGCCCCCCTATATAAAATGTCGGCTCGCCATGTAGCTAAGGTTTTCGGCGGGGTTTTAATAGGTAACCCTGCCAAGTTTGGTGGCGATAGCTTTAACGGTCTGGATTTGTATTTGGAACAGACAGACGGGCTTTCATTTATATATATATTATTACTCTTATTTATCCAGGAAAAATACTCGCTGAGTATCATAAGTTTTTTAGAGGAGGATCCTGACAATTTTTTGCAGCAGTGAACAACGATTGTATGTACACTCAAACTTTGCCCATCGTGGATTTGACCATTCGTGCCCCTGGATTCGAACTGGAACATCTGCAACGATTGTTGAACACACTACCACGAGGCCATGTCGTTGCCCGAACGTTAAATTCAGTTTTTCTCTCATTACATAACATCAGTGTTGATCGTTCATCACTCTCACATAAACCAAGTATTATCTAAAGGCAATGAGTATTATTCTATTGTAATTAAAAGGCCATTGACGAAGAGAATGTAACATGGTGGAAAGTGCACAATGAAACATGGAGAGTTACATGCATGGCAATACACTGAGAGAGGAACACATGGATCAGTGAACATATGCAAGTTAGACATTTTACTTTTAATAAAGGTAAGTGTGCTTTGGCAGAACGTCTCATGGCAAGAGGGAATGATGGGTGGTTGTTCGGACTACATCAGTGTGGCAGCCAATATAGTGATATTCTCACGAGGACATCGCTGCTGAGATGGAGCGATGGAATCAGCTTCTATTTATCAAACAGCTGTCAGAGATGGCGAAGGCTTGGGTAGGTCTTCATCCAGCAGTGAATTGAT
Source organism: Lampetra planeri (assembly GCF_965212315.1). Classification (NCBI taxonomy): domain Eukaryota; kingdom Metazoa; phylum Chordata; class Hyperoartia; order Petromyzontiformes; family Petromyzontidae; genus Lampetra; species Lampetra planeri. The sequence continues at coordinate 5,084,618 of NC_136123.1, forward strand.
TTTGGCTGATGAATATGATGTCTAACAATAAAGACAAAAGTCCACCCCATTGTTTATGTCTGTGTATCTGTTGGAGCGTACTACACGGTGACTGATTTTAACGTTCGTTTGTTATACTAGATAATCGAGTCTGAAGATGATTGTCAAATTACCAATAATGGCTTCGCAACCCTACACAGGACGCAGTACGTCACTGTTCTCTCCTGTTGCTGCGTATCGGCACACGCAGTGGGCACAGCGGTGCTGAGCCAGCGCCTAAGCAGCCCCTCGGAGCTGCTGGTGCGTCGCGAGGACGTGGAGGCGCGCGTGGCCGGAGGCAGTGGCACCATCGCACGCCTGGAGGACGACCCGCGCTGGCACGAGCTTCACGTCGCTGGTGAGACAACAACAACAACAACAAAAACCGCCATTTGCCAATAAGTGTCGGTGACGTCGCCACTAAGTGTTGGTAACGTCACCACGGCCTTGTGTCAGGCTATGTGCACTTTAAGGCCACGTGAAGTGTCATATGCCCGCTGGCAGGAGGGGGTCACGGGACGGACAAGGCAACACCACTCGTCTCGGAGCCGATCAACACTTGCTGACCTTTACACAATTATCCCCACGTCTATCCCCAGGATCCAGGTAGCCACCTGAGATTAAACTGGGTTCTCTAGTGTATCATGACTGGACAAATTCAATTTGTTTCTGCGCTTGATTGGGCTAAATTCCAGTTCTTGGGATATAAAATATTTGAGTGTAATGCAATGAACATTACTGTCATTGGCTGGATATTTGTTAAAATGCTGTCCTTTGTTGTGTAAGCTGAGGTCACTGAAATTGATATCCACTTCCGTGGGTCATTCTCTAACACAAGGGGTTGCATTGCTCTGCGAGAGACATGGATCAGGATAACATTGGGGATACATTCCCAAAACATCTCTTCTCACCCCGTGGCCTTCCACTGTGGTTTGTAGGTTCTGTGCGTGTGACCCTGGTGGCACAGTACAAAAACCCTTATCACATTAAGCAGCAGATGGTGGTATATTGTTTGTGCAGACAAAAAATGCAATACTATGCATTTTTTTTTACTATTCATCGAATCCTAAAAGCAAATTCAAGCGAGGTTACATTATCTTTGTACAACTTTCCACTGAAAAAGGTGTTCCTGTTTCTCAGCGGTGTTTTGTGTTTGTTCCACATCTGCATTGCAAATAGGATTATTGTCTCAATAGGCTTCCACCTGTGCTTAGGCAGGGCATGAATGGAAAGAGATGTCATCAATAATTGGAGGAAAATAAAATATCTTTGATTGAGAGTTTTTTAATGAAAATTAAATGCACACTAATTATAATGGACTCATAAAACTTATTGTGTCCTTGAACTAAAATGTGGAATTTAAACGCTAAACGATAACCTCAATGTGTGCTTAAATTCAGCTTTACAGTCTAAGTTTGAATAAGTAATTCACTTTAGAGAGATGTCCTTGGTAAGACTTGCTTACCCACACACACATATTCTAAGATAACCCATGCTTGTTTCATATAATGCATCATCTGCCCACAGATGACCGTAAGATGAACTTCATAATATTCTTTTTTCATCCGCTTAATCTGCCTTCTCCCAACAAAAGCCGACTTCCTGGATAATTTAACTGTTGTGGAAGTTGTGTTTTTAAATGACACTGGCTTGATGTTCTGTGAAAACATAATTGTTTACATATGCAGCCGTTAGCACGTGTACGTAGGTGTAACTGTAAGTGAACGTTGCCATACGTACATGAGCGAGTGGACATAGCTTCGTACAGGGTGCCGTATGGTTTAACACATAGGCATTTGCGACCAATATTTATAATAAATGTTTTTTTTAGGTTACATTGCGTAAATATAAATGTGTCATTAACCCACCACCATCCAGCATATCCAATTAGTAAGGTTTGTCACATAAACAGAACGTGCCAATTAGTGACTACGTCAGCACACCGGTGTATTGGAGAGTAAACCCAGAACATTTACAATTTGAGTACGACGTTTTGCTGGTGATCACAACCAGCTTTCATCAGGCGATTTGCCAGAATTGTGAAGAAGTCTTCCTGTTTCGGTCTTAAATCCCTTCCACCCTTTTCTTCCTTCCTTCCCGCAACTCCCCATCCAGAACAAGTGGAGCGCATGCTGTGTGCACAGAGTGCCCTCGGCGAGGGCCAAGACCTTCTGACGACAGCAGCACCCACGCACATCACCATACCAGCCGCCTACAAGTCGGGCGTGACGTTGTTCGTGCCGTGCGACTCTCCTGTCGCCGCCGAGCTCCTCGCCGAACCAGAGCTTCCCCTGCTTTAGCGGGGACTCCGCGACTCAACGATGTCCCACGTGATACTCAGGGTGGTGAACGACCACCACCGTCATTGTCATCATCATCACTTCATATTTACACACCACACCTCCCGTGCAGTACATAATGAGGTGCCCTTCGGTAGGGAACCCCCAGTAGCAGTTGCCCCTATGCAGCAGAAGGTGACAGCAGCACCGGCCATCATAGTGGAAATTAGTCTGCCAGTTGCCATGAGGCTTCCGAATTTAGCAATTTTCAAGTAATGTATACAATTTTAGATGACGCAAGCACACATGTGTCTATATATTTAACTTATTTCGCACCGTACGTTGCCAACCTTGCTAAACGGAGGTGCATGGCCTACTCTTGATGTCACGGGATCTTTAACGTACACTTCGAAGCAGAGCGCACTGTGAAGTAGGCCTGAACAAGGGTGGCCACTAAGCTTGATCCATGAAACTCTGCAACAAGCAGCAAAACGCCCTACCACTCATGCATGTCACCACGCAATTGACACAAGCCAGAGTGATGGACCTCAGCTGTGATGCTGAGCTGGGATAATCATTTTGGTCTTTGAAAAATGTCTTATTACTTTCACCTATATATAAATTCCACCGTTGGCATGTCAGGAGATTAATGTTTGCACTCTGCCCTTCGTAGAGTGTTCCATCGTAGTCAAAACCAAAATCAAACCAAAATATACCAAATTAAGTAAATAACCAAGTTAAATATATACATTTTGTGCAAAAAACTGTCATTCAGGCTGAGACCATAAAAATAATAAAATCAATTTAAAATACGTGACTTTACCGAAATAACCAAGAATATGAATTCCTGCAGTCACGAAAGTTTTAAGTCAAGATTTGAGACCATCAACTCACGGGTGACTTATCCCACATTCAAACCCAGCATCTAAGAGGTGCCAACTCGGTGCGGAGCTGCTCGGCCTCCTGCGGCTTGGGATTTATCTGAGTGAAGAGAAAAATACCAGGCCATAAATTTCGATTTAAAGCTTTCGTGACTGCAGGGATTCATCATCTTGGTTCTTTCGGTAAAGTCACGTAGAATGGAAATAATAAAATAATAAAAATAAAACATAATAAAATAATTCTCACGACGTTTCGACCACAACGCAAGCAGCCGTCCTCAGGTGGAGAACAGGTCTGTCGAGAAGACAGAGTCTGAATGTCTTCTCGACAAACCTGTTCTCCACCTGAGGACGGCTGCTTGCGTTGTGGCCGAAACGTCGTGAGAATTATTTTATTATGTTTTATTTTGATTATTTTATTATTTCCATTCTACGTGACTTTACCGAAAGAACCAAGAAGATACCAGGCCATCTCGGACTGTTCCAGTTTTTCATTCCATTTTGAGATTCATGAGAATTTGTGCATTATTACAAGCCCTGGCTTCTGAACCTTTCACACAAAAAGCAACAATAAAAGAAACCCCTACAAATGTGAAATTCACCCTTTCCATCTAGATCTACCCTTGGGAGTGTTGGGGCAAGTGCTTTAACATACGCTGGGATGGCGGAGCCAGCATCCTAAATTTTTTCTCAAATTAAATGCATCAGGGCTGTCTGGATTAAGTAATTGCTGCTCAGCGTTATGACGCAGTTTTAGCTCCCTGATGCCACACGGCCATCCCCTGGTCAAGACTTGGGCTTGTGGAGAATTGCAATTTCTGCACAGCATGTGTATAGATTGCATGCTCTCTTGTTTGCATGCATTTTTTGTTCTAATGCATTGGCAGTGATGCATACGCATCGAGAAAAAAACGCAATGCATATGTCAATCACGCTGCCCTAATACAATATATACTGTGTTATATATGGGTGATGTTTTGGGCATGATGGGCGATTTTTATTTTCTGGCAGAGCTATTGACATATGTCTTGTTTGGATGTGTATTGTTTTGGAACACCAGTTTCTTTTCACATCCCAAACATGACCCGACTGAAAAGTATCTCTGTTGGTTCACTGCGGCTTTTGCTTACTGAAGATTCAACGAGTTCATTGATTCATCAAATGTGTCACGATATTCAGTGCACTGACACCAGTAGCAGAGTTCAAAATCCTGAGCGTTTTAACATAGCCATTAACTATTGGTGCCTTAGCATGTCTGGTAAATAAAGGATAGTGCCTTTAAAAATACCTGATCTTAAATGCACTTAAGCATTGTAAATATGAAAATTAAATGTCAATTCAATTGTATACCAATATATTTGTATACACCATTAGCTATTTCTCTGCACGCCAGAGTCATTTAAATGATCGTGACAGACTGGCTATAAAGATGACTCGACAATGAGATTAGACACATCTGTCAACTTAATTTATTATTCTCAGACTAAAAACGGTGCTTGCGTTAACAGCGCACTGTAGATGCAAGATGCAGCACAGGGTATGATTATTTACTAGGACTTCAACGCAGGATTAAACACAGTGAAATCAACACACGGCAAACAAACATACCAACAGTGTAAATGCTGCTCCGATATGTTAAAATAAAGATTATTATTTGTAAAAGGATTGAACAACTGGAAATGATTTGTACTCATGTGGGAAGGGTTTTGGGTTAATAGACAATCCAAGCAGTTTTCTATAGGAACCGAGTACAATATACTAGGACCTCGAAGATCGTTAACATTTACACACTTCAAAAACGCACAACGCCACAAACACGTTGAATAATTGTGTGCCTAAAATATAATAAGGTATCTCCTATTTTCGTCTCTCCCCCTTTTTTTGTACGGTGGTCAAATATAAGTCACATAGCAACACAAACCTTAGCTATTCAGCGCACTTTGAACGAGCCCAAGCAGCACTGGAACTGCACAGCCGGTCGTGGCATCATGATCTAAAGCTCAGAGATGCCCAAACCTGCTTTGAACCTTAGAGAGACCGGTAAACCACAGCTGAGAAATTGGAGCCATCTCCCAGAAAGGAAGGGGGATTGTTTCATGGTTATTGGTGAGCTACAAACAAGCAATCCCCGTAGTCTTGGCACGGCAGGTCCGGCCGTTGGTGCCAAAAAGATGTCTCTCTCTGGGAGTGGGAAAATCCAGCTACAGCTACGGGTGACGCAGAGGCGAGCATTTGCCAATCTATAGAAGCGAGTTTTCACTTTCTAAGAACACGTTTCACCTGGAGTTGTGAATGTACGGTATTGTCAAATTCAACAACACCCAACAAAAATGAACCACCCCCCCCCCCCAAACATGTAATGATGGGCTTCTCTGAAGAATACCCACTCCTGTGCTGCTTGTTTAAGTTCTGTGATAGTACCTAGAGGCGTCGGGATGTTCACACGGCAGTGCACCATCTAGAAGCGGAGGACCGTTTGCTATTGTCTATTTCTGTATTGAGGCCAGGTGGGGCCCATGGAGGTGTAACATCAAGTCTCAGAATCCTCAATGTCCAGTACGTTGCTGTGTTCACTCCCACTCCTGCCAAGATTAACCGATACCTTTTGGGGATTTGTTTTGTATTGTCAAATGGGAAGTGAATGGATGTATTGGTTGTGTGCCTGTAAATGCAATAGAACCTGCTTAATGTCTTGCCAGTCTGTTGTTTAACAAAAATAATGCAACTTGAAGGCCTGTTTGCAATCACTTTGGTTTAACTCCTTGTAACGGTGACCGTGCAGTGCCCTTAGGAATATCTGACCAAGTACGCAAGGTTAAGCAGATTCTGCTCTGTGGAGCGCGAGTTTGTGCTGAAGACTGGCCTGTGTGCCTTTAAGTGCTGTGTGTGTGTTGTCTCCCATATGTTCTGTGTGTGTGTGTCGTGGTGAATGCCAGTGATCGCTGCTCATGGTGCGTGTGACAATGTGCTTGTGTCTGTTGGTGAGCGGCTGACTTGCTTGTCAGTGTGTGTTGGCTCAAACTGTCGCACCCCTTTAATATATGATGAATGCATTTGAATGCATGTGTGTGTGTATATGTATTGTGCTTGTGTGTTGGTGTACATGGGTGCATGTTGTATGCATGTCATTCATGTCCGGATTGCGTTATTGCGTGTCTGCAAGCCTCACTAAATGTGTGTGTGTGTGCATGCTGGCGCCATGCTGTGTTGACTGGTTATGGGTCTGCTGTGTGTTATGATTCAGGTGTTAGTGCGCACGGCAGCAGCTTCATAAGGACTCGACGCACAGGACCATCTCCAGGTCGTTGCGGTAGAGCTTCCCGTGGTCGGAGAGTGCCATTATGTTCCGCTTGTAGCTTGTTAGTGTCTGGGCGTCCAGATCCTAATAAAAACACATTGACAATCAAACACTGCGCTTTTGAGAACTTCACCTTATGTCACTGTAACAAGGATGTTGAGCTGCATTATTTTGGTAAGTAAGATTTGGTCAACTGTAGTTTCCCAAATGTTTTTTTTTTCACAATTTCAAACTGTACAGCCATATTGTCAATCCCCGACTGGATTAAGGCCTTCCCATGCCATGTCAGTCATAGGGGTCATTTGACCATAAGGGCCATCCATAAATGACGTCACGCGATTTTGGACGATTTTCGACCCCCCCCCCCCCCTCGTCACACGGCGTCACAAAAAGTCAGACCCCCCCCTCAAATATGACGTCACAAAGCTCTGCCCCCCCCCCCCCCCAAAAATAAAACATGCTTCAAATCGCTTTAAACTATTGTCATTGGTAGTGCGTATTCAATGTGGCGCTGCACTCTGAAGTTGTAGGAGAAAACATTAAAAAGTCTAATTAAGTAGAACGTGTTGTCTATATTTATTTAAAGTTGCGCATTTTGATGTGACGTCACATTTCTCAAACCCTCCCCCCTCGTCACAAATGTCTGACCCCCCCCCCCCCCCACTAGGTGCGTGACGTCATTTATGGACGACGGCCCCATACTTCATCACACTAGTCCGGGTTGGTGAAGGGAGCCTCCAAGAGTAGGAGAGAATTACTCGCCTTCGATGTTAGCCGTGGCCTGGAATCAACCTCGGGTTCATAGGTTCATTATGCAGTGCACGAACAACTGCCAGAGGCACTATCCCCTTTGTCCATTTAGCTGGAGGTGATTTTTAAATCCTTTATATTAAGTTCGCTTGCTTGCTTAGGACCGTGCAAATCTTTCGGTCGTGTTTTAACCCACTTCCCGTGATCCAATCGAGCTGACATTTTCCACACAGACTCGTTGTGCGTGACAATTAATGTTCGTGAAAAAAATTTCCAAAATTTTACACTTTTTAGGACAAAAATATATTTAATTACCAATTGCTTAATGGTGCAATGCAATCATCTGACCCATAGGTGGCAGCCATCTCAAGCCAGAGGACGAGAGGACTCTAGCCGCCACGCATATAAAGTATTTATAGTGAAAAACTTTGTTTTTACGGGTTATACTTATTCACATTTTGCATTTGAGCAATAGAACCGGAACAGGATTGATTACCCTTGCCAATTATTATGTCAGAGGATCTTGAATTTTTTTTCCCAGCAGGTGGCACGCTTTGGTCACTAGGCACAAGAATTGTATAACTTTGCAATTACTGAACCATCAACTCCCTGTAAAATGGTCCATTGGAAAGTATCCTGAGCACTGTGCTGCCCAGTTGAGTATACAGTAACAAGGTTTCCAATTAACTTTGTTGCTTAAAATTGCCATTTATTACACCAAAAAAATAATTGGAAAAGCAATTAGAGATATAAGTGGATACTTCAGAATGCATTACCTACTCGAGACCAGTACAAAAGTGTGTAGATAAATTAATACCGTTTCAGAGAATTGCATTTTAGATTAGGTTATTGTCAAAGAAAGGCGTGAAACGCCACGTGAAACGTCCCATGCAATCACAGCTCTCATCGGCAACGGCACGACCTCATTGCATTCACTGAGCGACAAATCACGATTTTGAAGAAAATAAAGTTTCTCAACAAGAACGTCACCGTTGCGTTCGCACCGCGACTTTCTAGTTTGCCACTGGTCCTCCCCTAGGTCGACTCAGCCTCAAATGAGTACCTGGTGAGATGTGTAAACATCGCCACTAGGGAGACAAAGTTCGACCGGGCGTGGTGTTGGCCACCCAGCCCCTCGTGTGCCGTGCCGGCCTTCGTAGGTGCTCGCTAACAGCACTTGCCCCAACAGTCTGTGAAAGCTACACGGGGGATCTTTGTACCTTCCTGTTCTTCTCGTGAAGGTCCCGCAGAAGAGCCTCGAGTTCGTCCTCATCGATGTATCCGTTTCTGTCCTGCAAATTAGCAACGATCGCACATCGTGTCGGCGTTGTCGATATCGTACGTGTTATGGATATCGTTTATTGTTAAATTTGAATCACAGTTCCTGTGATCGCTGCTACATTGTTTTCATAGCTTTATTTTGGTGACTTTTGAAAACGTTTTGGTTTAGCCACGTTTGTTTGTTGTAGTACAGAGTTGGCCTGATAACTTTAATCTACGTTCTCTTATGGTTGTCATTGTTTGACTTGCATCCCACTGGGATTTTTTGCACACAGCGTTGAAATGCGGGTTTTTTTTTGGAAGACTTTGCAGTTTTTTTCCCAGAATTGTTCTGTTGCGTGTAGCCACTTTAAGATGTTTCTCGTTCATGTTTTTGTTTTGTTGCGGTCGCACCCGAGTCAAGAGCCGCATGGCTCAGAGGGTTATACATAATAAATGAAACTGAACTCAATGTCCGGCCGTCGGCGTGACGTTTCATCGGGATGCAGGCGGGGTTTTTTAAATTCCAATTGTTTACTTTCACATGCGCAGGGCTTAATTGGGATATCGGAGCATCCCCCCCCACCCAGCGATGACCCCCAGTGCCACCGTAAACACTCCGTGTAATTGCTGCACATACGTGTTAACGACTTACACGCAAGTAAATTGTTCTGTTTATTACAAAATCTATGGTGCACGTAATGAGGTTGTAATTGCTGCACACTACGCGAACGCATCCCCCTTATGCATTAATGGGAAAAAATACAAAATAGTTAACCCTCCACTGTCCCCAAATATGTGTGGAAAATTTTGCATTTATTCTCACAGCAGTCGTATAAATCATAGCAGTCCGCCGCAGTGGACGTGATGCATAATCGGGGTATTATGCAAGTATGCTCTGTGCTTAATTTCAGCCGGAACACAGCGGCCGGAAATTTTTTTGGCACTCCACATCCATCTCGCCTTATTTTGTCCTTCGTGATGCTGCGTCTCATTTTTTATAAACCTGCTTATGGGATTATGGGAATATAGGCAGATACAATCATATTGGAATTATTATGGAATAGGTGGTATCTAGTACTCTATAGTGGCAGTGTCTCACGGCGACAATTCCCTCCTGCTAGCCAGCCAGCCAGCATAGCAGCGTTGGGGGAAATATCTTGAAGAAAAAAATGCACTTGTGAATAAAAGTGATCATCATCGTCGTCGTCGTCGTCGTCTTTCTTTGCTCCCCGGTACAATACGAAGGGGTTTGGGGCTGACTGCAGTCACGTTGCTATGCTGCAGTGGTAGCTGTCTTGCCTGCTGGCCTTATGGGAAATATGTCGCCTTGCACGCAATCACACACACACACACAATATTTTCATTGCATTACAGTACATGTATATACGTGTTGCAATGGTCGCGTTGGTAATCTGCAACACCTGACCACTGAACCGAAGTGCTGGTGCGTGGTTGTGCTCGTAAACAAATGCGGAGATCGACATAAATGTGGCTGCTATATGGTGACAAAACTGCAATCACTGCATTCAATAAAGGAGCATATATATATTAATTCAGAGCACAGGCGTATTGTGCAATTTGCGCCGCTCAGTTTTAATGATCCCGATATGAAAAGACCCCCAATGTTTTAAATTTGCATTATAAAGGGGAAGGATATTGGAATTGCAGTCAAATTGTGAGGTGGCATGGCAACGGCTGAACGTCTGCATATGACCCAGCCTTTCCCAGCATGACCGGGCAACTGTGACACACACGGGGACTCACCTTGTCGTAAAACGTAAAGATGTCGTTGAATTCTTTTGCTGTCATTGTTACGCCCTGCAATACATTTTACGTCGTTTCAAAATGCTTCGTTAAAAAAAAAACGAGCTGCGACGTCCATTGATGACGACCGGCAGAAACTCAATACAATTCGGAATTAGAAAATTTGATTTCCACGTTTATTTACAGATATCGATTTAACGAATATATAACAATAAAAAAAAAATTGCCACGCCGTGTTTAGCCGGTTGCAGCGGAACATAAATGTAATGCAGCACTTTGGAGGCGATGCGTTGGTCCATCGCACTAACATTTGTGTGAATCCAGAACTCACTGGGCTGTGAATCCATCTGTGCAGAGTTTTGAGTGTTATTCTCTTAAGTTTTACTGGTAGGAACGAAGTGGACCAGACCACCAATAGATTATATCGTCCGTCCGTCCGTCCGTGTATCAACATCGCCCCCTACTGCAAACACTTGGCAGGACCCTACAAAAACCTTTTGACTCAGTGGGGCTCTCCTGGCTTAACAAGTGTAATAATACATTATGTTTATATTCTTTGGTTATTCGTTCCTACCAGACCACCCCGCAGGGTCCTGTTCTCCAGCTACGCCGCTTTCCTCCCACGGGCCATTAATGGAATTTGCCAAACATCCCAAAGCAGCACCATCTTGAGCCTTCCGAGACTCAAGCTTTTCTCGATAAACAAAGGTAATCATTATTATTGTTGTTTAGATTATGAACGGGTTCATAAGTTTGTTACATGTTCAGTGGAGTATAAAGTCAAACACTGGTCCTTTTTATAAATTGTCGTCATAACCAGCCATCTTCTGTCCACTGCTGAATGGAATCTGTCATGGCCATCATCTATGTATTGTTTCAGTTTTAATCCTGAGATTTGACGAGATCGGTCACGTTCCAGATTCATGTGGTCGTAGGCCCACAGCCAATTAGTTCAGAAATCACTGTCAACAAAGGTTCAGATGTTGCACTCACCTGGAACTTTAGCAGGAAGTTCTCCTGCACCGGCAGAAGTCTGCAATGATAACGAAGAAGGAAATTCAAGTCACGTTGTTGTTCGTGTATGTTTATTGTGCGTGTCGCCAAGTGAAATATGCATTTCACGATATGCATGTTCCTTTTTCCCATTTTTTGTAACGGCAATGGTACTAGAGTGCCTTCGAACTGACTTATTGTTCATGTGGCAGTGCTTAAGATTAAATACCTTTTTTTATCCCAAATTTAACCGAATAGTACTTTTGGTGTCATGAGATATCACGTATCACAGCGATGCAACCCCAATGCATCAAGAGTGGCCTACAGAGGGAGATATCATAGAACTACTTGGAAATTAACTTCAAGTGACCATTTTCAAGTTTGTTGCGCGGAATTTTTGCAGAGCTCTATTCATCCGCATGGAAGCACTGTTCACAACTAAATGTTTTTACGTGAAATGTTTGTTGCGGAGTCATTGGTAAACAGGTTGAGACCATCAACTCGATACAGTTGAGAACCCAATTTAGTCGCGGGAGCGAGCCGAAATCCCGATTCGAGCCCACGAATTTCAGTAGTTTCCGGCTCAGTGTCCCCTGAGCTACGCAGCCACCGCCGGATGAGCACGATGGGAGTGAAGTGAGATAATACCTGGCCATCTCGGACAGCTCCAGCTTTCCATCCCGGTTGGAGTCAAACATCTTGAGCTGCATGTGAGCGCACGTGTGATTACAATTATTGCAAGCACCGGCGCTGTGGAGAGCTTTGTTCAAGCTCGTTGCCAGCAACAGAACAACATCAATGCGCACACATGGGGAAAATGTCACGCCCTTGTTCCTGGATAATTCCTTGGGATCGTTGAAACGGCTATGAGAGATCACCGAATGACGCTGGCGCACAGCATTGTAGTGTGGAGGGAGATTACCTCCTGATAAAGGCTCAGAGCCCCCCCCCCTCGTTCTAACTCCCTATCGTCAATTCAATACATTTTGTAATGTTGGTAGAGCCTTTCAGCCAAACACATAGCAGATGAGAAACTCGAGCAGAATGCAACACAGACACAAAAAAAATAACAGATCATATCGTAACTATGTTTGGCGTTTAACTTTTGTTCACAGTTTGTTTAACGTTGACTGTGACATTTCCCCAAACTGAGTTTCTAGGAAGCCCGATCCCCCGCTGAACAGGGTCACGCTACCGGGCTTGCCGGTAGAGATCACAAGCGATACGTTGGGCGAATCATAATCGGCGTGCTTTCATGTGTAGTTCTCGTGGCTCGAGATTCTCGCCGACTGGAGGGAATGTCGTGTTGGGCCAACAAAAGTGACACCGTCATTTCTCTCCCAACCGCTCATGCCCTTGTTATGGAGAAGTGAATGGTGTGGATTCTGGGCAGAACCCAGCATGAGAAGAACGGACGGAGAGACAAGAGACGCAATTATCTCCGGAGTTGAGACCCGAGAGAAGACGAAAAAAAACAGAGGCAGACAGCGGAAGAGATGGCAGCAGCGAGGCGACATCACAGAGTTCGGAGGTCACTTCGGGGCAAGAGCAACCAAGGGAAGAAAACAGTGAGAGAAATAAGGGGAGGCCTCTTGTAATGTACGTTGAACTTCTTTCGCACAGTACGTAGCCAACCGTGCGAATTGGAGGCGTGGGGAAAGTGGGAATGTACAGACGGCTGATAGACGCCACTGGGCACTTATGTTAGGTTGAGTCGACCTGGCGGAGACGTGTTAGGTCCAAATACTGGTGCTGAAGTGTGGCCAGGATTCAGCCGATCCCAGGAATCTGGAAATGGGAGAGCGAGCACGCTCACTGCCCAAAGCACAACCACCCACACGCGTTCAGTGATGCGCGAATTTTTTTTTCTCGAGGTGCGAATGGAGCAAAGCGACGGGAGAGCGTCTTGCATGGGCTATCGTTCTGGACACTGGCCAAGTCGGAGCGGGAGGACGAAGGAGCGGCTTTGAGTGAGCGTACCGTCGTCTGGGTGTACTCGTTGAGCTTCTTTTCGTCAAACTCCCTGTTGGCCTTCTTCAGCAGATCTTTCAAGAAATCCTGTAAAAGAAGACAGAGCAACACGAGGCAACTGGTGATGTAGCCGGCCAGTTGGCAGGGCGGGAGAACGAGTGGCTCGTTCAAATCCTGGTTGGCGGTTGACTATTAACTATTCACTAACTATTTTTTTTTTATTTTACCAGGTAAGACCCACTGAGTTTTATGGGGGTTTTTTCAGAAGCGACCTGGCAACAAATGATAGCTCAACGAAGTGGCTTATCGCAGTGGGTATTTAAAGCAGCCCAAATACTCTAAACGCATGTTGATTCTAAGTTTGGAGGGAAAACCCGGAGGAGAGAGATATACATACAAACTTACACAAAATATACAAAACGCCAAGGTCGGGATCAAACCCACGACCTCCTGCATACGAAGCGAGGGAGTGAACACTTCGCCACCGTGGCACCCCAGCACATCACATTCTGGGGTCGATACAAGAAGTACCACTTTTGTCGCCCTACGGATAGACATGGCCCTGGTATAGGAATGTGAAATTTCCACCACTTGCTCAGGACTGTGAACAGTCGCTAATGCTCGTTTGAGCAAGGAATCTGTTTGCATTTTCCCCCTCGTGTGTGTGTGTGTTCGGGTCGCTCTGCGTGTTCTTCGGAACGATGTCCAACGTTTTGCGCTGCAGGAAATTGAAGCGTCGGACATGGTGCCCAACAACGGTCGATAGAAGTCGAGAACACGTCGGAGAGTTATACAGCGCCAGCGCAAACCCCGACACAATGGAACCACACGGCTTGTGTGCGGGGAGTGGGGGGAGCAATGGGGTGGGGGGGAGCAGGGAGAGGAGCAGAAGGGGGAAGCAGGGGGTGGGGGGAGCAGAGAGGGGGAGCAGGGAGTGGGGGGAGCAGGGAGTGGGGGGAGCAGAGGGGGGAAGCAGGGAGTGGGGGGAGCAGAGAGGGGGAGCAGGGAGTGGGGGAGCAGGGAGTGGGGGGAGCAGAGGGGGGAAGCAGAGATGGGGAGCAGGGAGTGGGAGGAGTAGGGAGTGGGGGAGCAGGGAGAGGAGCAGAGGGGGAAATAGGGGGTGGGGGGAACAGGGAGTGGGGGGAGCAGAGGGGGGAAGCAGAGATGGGGAACAGGGAGTGGGGGGAGTAGGGAGTGGGGGAGCAGGGAGAGGAGCAGAGGGGGAAATAGGGGGTGGGGGGAACAGGGAGTGGGGGGAGCAGAGGGGGGAAGCAGAGATGGGGAACAGGGAGTGGGGGGAGTAGGGAGTGGGGGAGCAGGGAGAGGAGCAGAGGGGGAAATAGGGGGTGGGGGGAACAGGGAGTGGGGGGAGCAGAGGGGGGAAGCAGAGATGGGGAACAGGGAGTGGGGGGAGTAGGGAGTGGGGGAGCAGGGAGAGGAGCAGAGGGGGAAATAGGGGGTGGGGGGAACAGGGAGTGGGGGGAGCAGAGGGGGGAAGCAGAGATGGGGAACAGGGAGTGGGGGGAGTAGGGAGTGGGGGAGCAGGGAGAGGAGCAGAGGGGGAAATAGGGGGTGGGGGGAACAGGGAGTGGGGGGAGCAGAGGGGGGAAGCAGAGATGGGGAACAGGGAGTGGGGGGAGTAGGGAGTGGGGGAGCAGGGAGAGGAGCAGAGGGGGAAATAGGGGGTGGGGGGAACAGGGAGTGGGGGGAGCAGAGGGGGGAAGCAGAGATGGGGAACAGGGAGTGGGGGGAGTAGGGAGTGGGGGAGCAGGGAGAGGAGCAGAGGGGGAAATAGGGGGTGGGGGGAACAGGGAGTGGGGGGAGCAGAGGGGGGAAGCAGAGATGGGGAACAGGGAGTGGGGGGAGTAGGGAGTGGGGGAGCAGGGAGAGGAGCAGAGGGGGAAATAGGGGGTGGGGGGAACAGGGAGTGGGGGGAGCAGGGAGTGGGGGAACAGAGAGGGGGGAACAGGGAGTGGGGGGGGGGACAGGGAGTGGGGGAGCAGGGAGTGGGGGGGGGGCAGGGAGTGGGGGAACAGAGAGGGGGAACAGGGAGTGGGGGGGGGGGAACAGGGAGTGGGGGAGCAGAGAGGGGGAACAGGGAGTGGGGGAACCGGGAGTGGGGGAACAGAGAGGGGGAACAGGGAGTGGGGGGGGGACAGAGAGTGGGGGAGCAGGGAGTGGGGGGGGGGGCAGGGAGTGGGGGAGCAGAGAGGGGGAACAGGGAGTGGGGGGGGGACAGGGAATGGGGGGGGAGAACAGGGAGTGGGGGAACAGGGAGTGGGGGTGCAGAGAGTGGGGGGAGGAACAGGAAGTGGGGGGGGGGGGGGGACGGAGTAGGAGGAGCAGGGAGTGGGGGGAGCATACCGAAATCTCGCAACGAGTGAGATTATTTTACACTTTAAGAGCCATACTTATTTGAAATAAAATTGAAATACAATATATCTTGATTAGCTCAGGCCATTTTCTTCAGACAATATGGAATGTGTTTAAGTTAATTGCAGTGGACTGAATTAGAAGGGAGTCAATGTTCCATGCACGACAAGTCGATACGTTATTAATAAAAAAAAACGCATCATATTTTTATTGCGACGTGTTAAACAATTCATGGCATGCAAGATTAAATTACGAAATCAATACGTTTCAAGCAACAGACATAATTGTTTAATGTTTTGTTATTAACCTTTAAATTAGGTAATATTTGGGACGGTGCATTAAAATAATCCGCAATCATTGACATGCTTTTATTACTCGTGCTCAGAATAAGCAGTCGATCGCGGTCCTCCTTTAACCACACACGTGTTTGCTCGGCTGTTTAAATCTCCGGTGCCGTTAAATAGTTAATGGTAATTCCACCGCTGTTACGTAATTTACTACATAACGACACTCTAATAATAGTGTAATTGTCACAACACAAGGGACTTTAACCCTTACCGGTTCATGAGCACGTACGCCGCGGAGATGGAGAGATATGATATCTCCCCCGTGTGCATGTAGATGATTACATTACAGGATCGTGAGAGGTAGTAGCGGCATGGGGAAGCCTTCATCTAGGAGTGGATTGACTCTGGCTTATGACGCTGAGTGTATCATATATATATAAAACTCTATATAGGATAAATTTTACATGCATGTATGAATGTTGAACTTCTTTCGCTCCGTACATAGCCCACCGTGCTAATCGGAGATGCGGGAGAAGGAACACCAAACTAAATACAAAAAGCAGTTGTAAAGAAATGAGTTTTCAATCTAGATTATTTAAAAGTACATAGCTCCAGTGGCTTCCTAATATCGGAAGGAAGAGCGTTCCAGACGACCGTAGAAGCACATCTGAAAGCGTGCGATACATCCTTAAGCGCGCGACACGCACACGAGGAAATGCATCTGCTTGCGAAGCAGACAGCTCATTAGATTTGCGAGATTCAATTCAGTCTGGGCCAACTCCACCAACGCGTGTTCCTCCAGGTGAGGCTGCACCACTCAGTGAAGGCATCATTATCGCTTGCTGTGTTCCGAGTGCAATATCCCCTCAGCTCAACCCTTAGCGTCTCACCACTTGGCCCGGCTTCGCCAAGAGGAACCCGTTGCTCTGCCGAGCATGGTGAAATGTGGCTCGCCCAATTTTAACTCTACCTTTTCTCAGTGGGTCATACGGGTATAATTACCCCACCCCTCCTTCTCTATCATAGTGAGTATCAGAACAAAGCCTGCGACTGTGAGACCTCATGGTGTGGTGCGCTCGCAAGCCGCCTGCTTGTCAAGGTTGAGGCGTTAACTCTGGGTTGGAAAATCACCGCACTAGAATCATTAGGGGACTGCAGGCAAGAAATGCAGAAATAAAATAAAAACTAAATTATAATTGGGAGCACGTTTCCAAGAAAAACACTGGACATTTGAATTCACTCCACCACTTATTTTTGTTTTTTTTACATTTTTTTGTAATGTTTCACACATCTTCTTGTTCTTTCGGTAAAGTCACGTAGAAGGGAAATAATAACATAATACAAATAAAACATAATAAAATAATTCTCACGACGTTTCGGAGGCAGCACAAGCGTCCGTCTTCAGGTGGAACCGTCACAGCACGATATCTGTATCATTACTTGATACAGCTATCCACCTGAAGACGGAAGCTTGTGTTGCCTCCGAAACGTCGTGAGAATAATTTTATTATGTTTTATTTTTATTATTTTATTATTTCCCTTCTACGTGACTTTACCGAAAGAACCAAGAAGATGAATCCCTGCAGTCACGAAAGCTTTAAATCGAAATGTTTCGCACACTTTTGTCCCGATTGTATTATCGGTGTCATGTCATGCGAGAGACCCGTTCAGGTCTCTTGCAGAGCAGTGCAAACCTTCGTGTTGAATAACAGCCGATAGAAGGTGATCCACGCAGGAGAGGGGCAGCACATTCCCATGCACTCTGCCACATTAATGTTCATCACAGGACATTGAAACTGATCATTTGAATTTTCCAAGGTATAATTTCACCAACGTTAAGTGCACAAGCAAATTAAATGTGATGGGGCTTTTTTTGTGTGTGTTGTGAAGTCATGGGTGACCGGGGCTAAGACCATCAACCAGGCAAAAACCATCATCACCTGGGAAACCCGTTCAATCACAGGCGGCCGCTTGGATTCTAACCCAGGATCTCAGTGTTGCACCATCTCAATCATCGCTCTGACCTCTGAACAAACCTGGCCACCTCATCACCACCCCACGTCTTAAACGCACCGTTGGGCGCGTGCATGTATGAGCTGTCTACGCGCGTCGAAGCCATCGTACCTTCAGCTCGTTAGCCTCGATGAAGCCACTGCGGTCCGAATCGTACCGCCTCCAAATCTGTGGGTGTAAAGCCACAGCCGTTCGTCAGGGCGACTCCTTCAAATGCGACGCGTCCATCACTTGCCAAACACTCACTGCAGCTGGGGCTTCCACGTGCATGCCCCTCCGTGCCTAAATCCTTGCTCAGCGATGCCAATGCTCGAGTATTCTTTTCTCTCTCCAATCTGGAGCTCGGCATGAAATGAGCCAAGTGACCCACGTGGTGTGCCCCCCCCTCCCTCCCCTTAGTTTTAGTGTCGCCGTAGGGCGGCAGCGTTCTGGGGGGGGGTGCCATCCCTAAAGTCAGCTCGCTTAATCGGGAGTTGTGTCGTTCAAAGGCATACCGTGAACTGTTTACTCGGTTGGTGCAGTGGCATACCAGCCAGTTTTTTTTAAATCAAGGTCCATACCTGGGGAGATCGTTTTGCAGTGTAAGGTCAGAGGAGAGAGGGATTTAATTTAAATATTTTTTTCTTTCTCTTTTGACATTTTGTTGATGTGCAGCAGTAATTCAAATAAATAATAGCTACCGACAAGCGTTGTTTAAAGCTGCGGAACTGAGTCATGGGAGAGGTGCAGACATGTAATTGGATTGTGCAGTTGTTGTTGTTGTTGTTTTCATGAAGGAGACATTTCACAGTAGGAGCAAAAGCATGCAAATTATCCAATAGAAACCTTGAGGTATGGCGAATGCACTTTGCAATTATATTCATTCTCGCAGGGTTAGTGCAAAAATGTAACAAAGCGTTTCGTGTGTCAACTGAAATGCACGCCTCTCAGTTGTGCACTCGTGCCCAAATGTCTCCACGCACAGGGTAAGCAAGATGTTGGGTGGTCACAGAAGCCTCTCCGCGTTTTCATGAAATGTGGTTGCGATGCGTGGTCCGCCTCAAACGGCCAGCAGTGTCTAATGCCATGCACCTCAAAGTCAGATTTCTTTGGACATGAAACGAGGGAACAAGAGACTGAGAATAATGCTTTGACTGGGAAAATTATAAAGCTACAAGACGCATTGGGGAATACAGCAAATTAAGTTAAATAAGCAATTTTAACAATTGCGAAGTTGTCGAGTAATATCATGGACAGATCTGAATGGAAAGCCATGATGGCCGACAGACATATTTGAGGAGGGACATGGTACATAGTGAGATCTCCGATAGAATCAGAATCTTGATTTAGACTGGGGGAATCCGATGAGCTACGAAGCTTTTTTTCACAAATGTCCAGTATGGGCGGGGTCAACGGGTTATCATCATGTTGATGCAATGAGGTGCGAGCAACGGGACATTGTGATAACCGAATGACATCTGGGCGCGAAGGGAGTTCGGCGACAATTCACCGGCAAACGCAACTTTGGGTTTGGAAGCCACAGGTTGTGCGTGACTCTGGGGGACAATCTGCGATAGGACAGTCAGTTGGACACTCATCCCCGAGTCCTCATTTCTCCATGATTATTCATGATTATTCATGTCTCGAAAGCAGCCTGTTTGCCGCATAAATTCGTGTAAATTATGCACCCGTTCATTTATTCATTCGCAAAGCAGGTAAAATGCACCGCACCATATGCGTCTGTAGATTTGCTGTTTGAAAATTGCGAAAATGGAGTTAGTGTACGTTTCACTATTTCCTAAAGGGTTGACAAAATGTATGCCAATGTGCGCAAAAAAAATACATCTTTGGCAGCCACTCACGGCTTTCAGCTCAGTGTAACGGCAAAGGCAGTCATCACAGCAGATTGCAGAATGAGGGAAGCATCTTAGATTATTTTGATTTCCCTTTAATTTCCACCATCATGCCCATAATGAGAATGATTACGACTGCTTAATGAAAATTCTATTGAAATGCTAAATAATATTTGACGTCCATTTTTCCCTCTCCAACCATAAGAATGGCTCTGTATTGTATGTGCTGGCTGTGTAATCATTGAACTTCTTCCCGGAAAATGCAATGAATTTTCACTATTGGGCTTCACGAATTTTAGATTTGAAGCTTTCCTGACTGCAAGGATTCATACTCTTAGTTTTTTCGGTAAAGTCACGTAGGTAAAAAAAATGAAATTAAAATTAATAAAAATAAAATAATAAAAAGCACGACGTTTCGGAGGCAACACAAGTCTCCGTCATCAGGTGGGACCGTCACAACCATATTTCTTATTAATTTTAAATTCATTTTTTTTACCTACGTGACTTTACCGAAAAAACTAAAAGTATACTTCACGAATTTATTCTATATTTTTTTCACATTTTTTTCCCGTTGCGCTTGCATCGTTTCTTGTTTGTTCCGTCCGCTTTTGGTGAGTTGTATTTAAATACATCCTCAGGTCTCATCCCTTGGGGAGAGTGGCACGGTGTTGTTGCAGCCTACTGCCGATACGAGTCGTAATAAGCCCAGCCTTGAGGCCGACATTCTCTGTTTCTGCAGCACCCAGAAGCGCACCCTATCAATTGTAACATATGCATATCATTTATATGAATTGTGGTTGGTTTTCACTCCAACGATTCATAAAGAACATGAGCACATGGATCGACTTTAATCTCTTTGCTTCATCATTCGCACGGCTGCTGATGTAGACGCAGAGCAACAACTACGATTTCACATCCAGGTGGTCAAGAGAGACAACCGAGTCAGAAGTAGTGGAGATGTATTGTTGTGATTTTCTCCTTCGTATTTGTGGATCGGGCCATTGCGTCGTTATTTGTTGTGTGATCTGTTTTGGATGACCACAGTCGCACACTGGATAGTTTTTAATTTTCTATTTGTGCATCAGGTTTCTATACAAGTGCCATGGTTTGTACGGATGCGGTTTAGGGTGGAACAGGAGCTTCGTGGAAGATCAAAACCAGAGATCTTAATTTTGAAGCTTTCGTGACTGCAGGAATTATTCTTTGGTTCTGTCGGTAAAGTCACGTATACAGATAAAATAATAAATTAAATAATAGCATACGACGTTTCGATTGCAACACAAGCAATCATCATCAGGTATAAATGAAATAGCAACAAAAAATCTAACCAGAAAACTTTAGACAGACATATAAGCAGACAGATATCATAGTTTTCTGGTTAGATTTTTTGTTGCTATTTCATTTATACCTGATGATGATTGCTTGTGTTGCAATCGAAACGTCGTATGCTATTATTTAATTCATTATTTTACCTTTATACGTGACTTTACCGAAATAACCAAAGAATAAAACCGGAGATCTTTAATCTTTATAACAACGTGCTGATTACATGCCGATGAAGTATTCCCTGCTCCATTGAAACAAATTTGATTGCATTTTAAAGGATGAACCAGGTGCACTCTGTGCATGCCTGCATGTACCCTCTGTACGTGTGCCGTGGCAGAGCGAGTGTCTTCCTCACCTCCATGAACTCTGCGCTGGACTTGACGTGCTGCCGGAAAAACAGCAGGAAGTTCTCCTCGGTCGGCAGAATCTGCGCGAGCTGTGGATCCAGAGTTCATCAGGCACGCGACTCATTCGTGGACTTATTCGTTCACGATGTTTGCATCTCTACAGCGTTGAGTGAAGCAAGAGGGTATAGGTGCAGGCCCTGCCATTGCCCGCTCAGACCACTGTTGGTGGAAGTGCCTCCAACTAAGAGGAGCTCTGGAGGGTATTCATCTACTCTTCCACAATTTGCCCTTAGTACTAAGCTGAAAACATTCGTGAAGATGCATATCCAATCCATGGGGCATTATTGTAACTCCGTTTATTTGAAATAATTTGCATCCAATATGGAAGAAATTTGTCCGTTGTTTCCAATAAGATTTTTATAATAACAGTGAAATCCTTTGGCTCGTTCACGAATCAATTTACAAACGCGCTGTATGTGGTATCGAGTTAAATGTTGTCGGTTATATAATGCATTTATGAATTTAAGTGCGATCTCTTTTTTAGCCTTCACTTTTTTTAGCCTCTTCGTACGAGGGCGGTTAATTAATTTGCACACGCATTTGAGAAATGTTATGGTTACAGTGCCGATATGAATAATGAAGCGGCTGCCTTTCAATAAAAGTGAGTGTGCCTGGAGAGAGCTCCTGGATGAAACGCGCAATTAGGCGACAAAGCTTTAGTGCGTGAGAAGCATTGCTTCTGAGCGTGATCTGAAACGCTTTGAACCACAAACAAGCAAAGTGCACAACGATCACACAACAGCAGCCCCCCAACTGGGAGCAGAGAGAAAAGGACAACTGGATTTTGCTGGCAAACATCTGCCATCCATTAACTGTCCACTGATGATTTCAATACAAGTCCACTTTTAACATTCAGCTCTTTATGAGTTTATGGCCTAAATAAACCACGATATAATCATGGATATTTTTTTATTTCTTCTCCAGAATTGCGTCGCTCAGTCTCAAGGTGTTGTTAAGGTGGGTGATGCATTGGAATCTTTGTTAAATTCCTTCTTGACGTGTTCTATTAAAAACACAAAATCATACAATTGCGTAATAAAGATGTGGGTTGTCATGGTTATCGCGCTGCGCTATGAACCTGGCGATCCGAGTTTGATTCCCCGCCACGACTAACATCGATGGCGAGTGATATGGATGCTGTGGCTTTCTTGGACTTGTATTAAAATTTGAGATTAGTTTTCTTTAATTCATAGTTAATTGTATTCTGTGCCATATTAGCATTCCACATCCGTGTTTATATTTGTGCGCACACACATAAGTGATGTTGTTGTTGTTGTTGTTGTCAAAATGTGAACCACAGAATACGAGGAATTTGGAGAATGAGGTCCTTTCACCTTGCAGCATGCTGGACATAATATTAATCAATAAAAATAATATTGCATAAGCAAGGCCGCCTCGGAATGCTCATGCCAGGAATTATGCACGGCAGAATTATATTATCTAAAAAAAGTAAGCAAATAAACAATAACGCTAACTGCTACATACTCGTGTTTTCTTCGCTAATGGGCCTTATCTGTAAAGGTCACTAAATTAAAGTGCACAGGTGGAAGCAAATCACACGTAAAACTCACCTCCGCCAACTCGATCCGACCGTCAGAGTTTTGGTCAAATTTCTCCATGAATTCTTTCATGCTCTCCCTGAAGGATTCGGAATCCTATGCAAGGTAAGTGGACAACATGAGAGACACTTCATTCACAAAGCCAGTGCGTGTGTGCATGTGTGCGTGCGTTTGCGTGTGCCCTTGGGCTGTGTGGCTGGGCTATTTGTGAACTTTTTATAGGAAGCATTGCCAAACGTCTATCAATACCGTGTTCTTCACAAATGTTCAGAGGTGGGCCACTTTCGCCGATAACACATTATCAGTGTGAGGGCCGCCACACATTTAAAACCATTGGGGTTTGACAGCAGGTTGATGATGGGGGTGGTGGGGGGGCTGTTTTCACTCTGTGTGTATTGTCGAGGGCCGCACGTCCGGGGCCGCACTGAAGGCCACCAGGGACCGCCAGTGGCCTGCAGACCACTACCGGAGAGGTAAGATCGAAGGTTGCCGCTCATACAAAATGAGTATGGACAATGCATATTTCAGATGGGTCCACTGGCTTGCCCTGGCCGGCATGGGCTCTGCCGCATTGGTTGAAACGGGGCACGCGGTCCAATATCCCCGCGCTTTGTAGCCCAGCGCCTCGGCACCTCTGGCGCGTGTGCCCCGGTGCGGATGAACCATCTCCGCACTCAATCGCCAGGCCACTGGGTGGGTCTCCTCAGCACTATTGTGGCTGTATTTTGACTCTTTATAAAGAGCTTGTGTGGTTTCACGCTGGCATGCCTACATGCCTGTGTGTGATAGTGTTGCCCCCTCGCACACGTGGGTGTTTCTCCAGATGCTCTGGTTTCTACCAAGATGTATAAACACTCATTAACTGACTTAAAACATATACATATGCGTAGAGGATGGCAGACCTTGGATAAATGTTGAGCCCGCGGGCTCACCGCTTCGCTGCCTTCCAACTTGTCGGTGGTTCCTCGGCGATTGTGAGATGCAATTTGCATGAACGACGATGCTTCATAATTTTTGTTTACATTGCTGTTAAAATATTGTTATGTATGGCTTTGAGTTACAAGGAATTTATTTTTACATATTTCGTTTCACTAAAAATTCCTGAATCTGTTCAACCTGCTACATTCCCAGCAATACACTTCTAATTTGATTAACATCCACTACCTATGCATTTACGGTCTAACAGCACGCATGACTGACACAGCATGGGCATAGGCCTTCAGGCTTTGTAAATTCAGTGTTGTTAATTCATTAAACGCGGAGGCCTATTTGCTGTTAACCTTCAACCTTAATTAGAATCATTACCCATCTCCCTTGTAATCGTGACATGCACGGCGAAGAATTGCACGCACCTTCATAGGAAATGAGAGCAATTATTTATCGCGCTACATTTGAAATTCCCAATCACTTGCCCATTGCGTGATTATCTGATTTCCACCCCACCCCCGCCCCCGTCCCCACGAGGCCCTATCGTTAGTTAAGCAACAGCAGCAGCATGGGACGTACAGAGCGCTGTTTGTGGGGCGACGATTGTCACCTTGCATTGTTGTTGCAATCGCTCGCGGCTTCCGCTGCACAAACACGTCCCTTAGTGTGCGTTCAATTATACATCAGCTTTCGAAGATGCCTTTTTTTTTAACGGACGTCTATGCACACAGCGAACGTACGCACTCGGCATCCTGCATCGCGATATCGCCAGGGCGCTCTCACGTCTCAACGCGTTCCCTGCATCTCCACAATCCAGTGAATCTACAGGTGCATATTGTGAATGTTGTGGCTTTTGCTCCCCAACACACCGCTGTGCTCTACTCGTAATACATGGGCATGTTCAGTTTACGGGACAAAACTTACTAACTGCATGGCTGTGTAGGGTGGTGGCGGGTTTCACGACACATTTATATACTTATGCGATCTAACCCACAAAAAACCCTCTATTGTGCTAAAGGTGCATCACTGCAATCGTTCAAGCCACTGCTGGTGGAAGGACTTCCGCGAGAGGAAAAGTGCCTCTACATGGTATTTGGCCTACTCTTCCACGCCGGGCCAGTTATCTTAGAAGAGCTGGTAGCACTCACACAATACGACACTTAGGCTTTATACAGAGCGACCTATTATTATTATTACATATACCCACTTATTTCTAATGACTCAGTTTCTTCTCAGCAGGTGATTGACTATAGTAAAAGTGACGGCTCTGTATCTTACAGAGGAGCATTGATGTAATCGGTGCATTGATTTAATAAGTGTAATGAGATTGGGGTGATGTGGTGGCGCATTGGTTAGTGCACTGCACTATGAACCCAGCGGCTTGGGTTCGATTGGCTGCCACAGCGAACATTCGTGCGAGTGATATCAGAACCAGTCCTGGTATGCCCTCCACCCCTGCAAAAAAAACTTGCACTTGCCAGCGTGGTGAAGTATGGTTAAAAATACCTCCCAGCAGTTAACAAACTGCTGTAATAATCTATGTATGCTGAAGTTATTCCGCATCGTACGTAGTCAACCGTGCTTATCATAGGTGCGGTGCAAGGACAACAAACTAAACACCAACCTTAACAATATTGAGATAGGTGGAAGACATGTAATGGCTGTTTCATTTCTCCACGTTGTTTCAGTGGGGTAACCAGTGGGTGACCTTCTCAAATCCCCCCCCCCCACCTCTGTTCACCCAGCAGTATAAACGCTACGGCACAGGTCGCTCGGCAGGTCGCTAGCTAACCTGTGAAACAGCAGACCAAATGCCCTCTACAGAGTTCGCTTCAGTGGAGGCCCTTCCGCCAGCAGTGACGCAAGCCAAGCAATTGCAGGGCTGCATCTTGACCTACATAAGTGGATCACGCTGTATACGCGCGTGCCTCTTGGCTTGAGATTGGTGGCATGCAGGTTGATGCTTTGAAATACAATCTTGTTTTTAACTCTATCATTTCTATTATATTTTTTTAGTAGGGCATCTATAAGTGGATCACCCTGTATATATATACACGCGTGCCTATTGGCTTGCTACAGCCTCTAGGCAAAGGCAAATCCCAGAAGACCTGTACAGCACTCAACGTGTGCAGGCAACCGTGGCTCAGGCTTATTATTTTGGGCGCTCGGTGGCCACGGCGCGTGGCATGTGATGACCTCGTCTTCACGCAGCCTCCCAAGTGTCTGGGGGAGATATTTGTTTTTCTCTTCACCATCCGCATGGTTCAAGGTTCCTTGAAGACACCGCGCGTGATGCGGCTGCCTCCCCCCCCCCCCCCTTTTTATATGGGCAACAACAACAACAACAAAAATCCCACGCAAAAGATCAACTCAACCCGAGGGCTTGACACGTGAGCACGGCGAATTGAAACGTGCACGCGTACCCTGTTAAATGTACGGAGGTAAAATTGATTGCGCGTGCATGTAATAGTAAGGGGCAAAGGTGCAGCCCCGCAATTGCTTGCTCAGGACACTGCTGGTGGAAGGGCATACCACGCGAGGTTAGATTTCGAGAGCCCCCTAACTCTAAGAGGGTATTTGGCCGATTATTCCACGTTGGTCAGATTCTCAGAATCAGAATCTTTGTTTACGCTGGAGGAATCCGATAAGCTCTTTTCCACAGGTGTCCAGTTGCAAAAACACGATAGGAATGAAAAGTATAGAGGAAAGGAAGGTAAATTACAAAAAAATATATACAAATAAAACTAAACTATATTTTTTAACCAGGTAAAGCCCACTTACTAGTAGCTTATTTTTCAGAAGCGACCTAGCCACAAATGATAGCTCAACGGAGTGGTTTATCATGATGTCTTGGACGAGGTAAGAGTACCAGAAACGTTATTCCACCCCACGTGACCCGCCGATGTACCAATAATTTATACTGCTGGGTGGACAGAGGTGGGGCAAATGAAGAAAGTTTACGGTCGAACCGGCAATGTACTCACCATTGCACCTCGATAATGTCCACATTTGAAAAAAATATTATTCAACTAATCTATATATTTTTTATTTCACCAGGTAAAACCGACCTGGCCACAAATGATAACTCAACGAAGTGGCTTATCACGTGGAAATTTATAGCAGCCAAATGTTCAAAGCGCATGTTTTTAAGTGTGGAGGGAAACAACAGGAGGACCTGGAGAAAATCCACGCGACCACGGGAAGAACATGCAAACTCCAAATATACAGGTGTCAGGGTCGGGAGCAAACCCACGATCTCCTGGATACCAGGCGAGGCAGATAACATCTCGCCACCGTGACACCCCAAGTACTCCGTGAATAGTAGTTGTTGCAAAAAGCTGCTTTGGAAATATAGATGATCTGGTATGAGGTTTTTTTTAAGTCACATAGATTTCCTGTATATTTCCTGTATGTTGCTCGTCAACTCCTGTTTACAACCATTGGCAGAAATGCCACGTGCCTATGGCAGTGATGACTGAATTCGTGATACAACCACACTGTTAGTCTCCCACAAAGTGATACTAATGTAATCGCCTGCAGGGGAATGAATGATGGGAAGAGTCAACGCCTGCCAGGGATTTGACTCCGCCCATTTAAGATTGCGAGCCACGCCCCCAGTGCCTTTAGTCGCCTTTCATTCTTAACCTTGCATCTCCAGCCTCACTCATCAGAGTGCCCTTGAATGAACCACTACAAATGTCTTACATTAGCAATGGTCCCTGCCGTCATCGGCTACGATTAATCCAATGCTGGGTGAAGGGCTTGCCCAAGCTCCTGCCATCCCTCACATTCCCTGCGATTGTAATCAATCTGGGACAAAGATCCTGCCCCACCACCCCGTATAGCCTGTGACAGTCTGTTGAGGCAAGTGTTGTTATTGAGTAGCAGCTATTAACGATTTGAATTCTGTCTTTGCCCTGCTGCGTCTGCTCTCTGATCCACGTGTTCCTGCCACAGACGAGTGAAACTGGAGATGTGCCCTCCCCCCCCTACCCCCATGCAACTCCTGTGTGTTTTTTAGCTAGCCGGAACTCTCTCCAATGTGTTTGTGGGTGTTGTTGGACAATGATGTCCGACGTTTCGCTGCACGTGCTGGGGGCTTTTTCAGCAACGGAATTCAATTCCTGGAGAAACTAAACTGAACTTTGTCTCTATTTTACCAGGTAAGGCTCACTGAGCTATATTGAGCTCTTTTTCAGAAGCGACTTGGCTACAAATGATATTTTAGGAAGCCGCTGGAGCTACGGACTTTTAAATCAAGATTGAAAACTAATTTCTTTATTTGTGTTTAGTTTGTTGTTTGGTGTCCTTCCCCGGCACCTCCGATTAGCACAGTTGGCTAGGTACGATGCGAAGAAATTCAGCATACAATCAAATACATCCAACGAAGTGGCTTATCGTGTGGAAATTTACAGCAGCCAAATCCTCTAAACGCGTGATGTTGATTCTAAACGTGGAGGGGAAAACAAACTGAGAAAAGGGACCCTGAGAAAAATCCACGCGACCCCGGGGAGAGAGAGACATGCAAACTCCAAATATGCAACGGGCGTCAGGGTCGGGATCGAGCTCACGAACCTCTTGCATACCAGGCAAAATAGTTAACATCTCGATTTAAAGCTTTCGTTACTGCAGGGATTCATCTTCTTGATTCTTTCGGTAAAGTCACGTAGAATGGAAATAATAACATAATAAAAATAAAACATCATGTCTTTATGGAAATAATAAAAGAAAAAAAAAGAAAACATAATATTAATATTTTTATAATTTTATTATTTCCATTCTACGCGACTTTACCGAAAGAACCAAGAAGATAGTTAACATCTTTTCGCCACCGGCGTGGAGCGAAGCATCGTTACATCAGCGGTAGTATGAACGTCAACACACCACGGGGATGAAAGCCATCCACAGTTGGCTGAAGGCCATTCCGTGACTTGGCACAGAAGAGGGCGCTAGATATCTGCTTGTGAAATCACAAAACGTGTGCTCAAATGCCACCTTCGGCTGGAAAGACGCTGTACATCACGCTGGGTACCAGCAGCGGATTATCGCAATTAATACATAAAAGATCGCGTTGGCAGTGACATACATACGAGTACTTTACGAATACCAAACAATACTCACCACGTCCATCATTGCCACTCCCTTACAGCGAACAAAAATGCACAAGGCTGCCAGCATAGCATGGGCAACTTGAGCTGTGAACAATTTGAGCCGTGGTGAATTAATTTGTGATTCCCAGCCGCCGGATAATACAAGTGGTGAGTGATATTGCGACTGAATCGGTCACGGATGCCCGCCCGCCCACCCTTCACAAATCCGCACTAACCAGCGTGGTGAAGTATGGTCAATGATCCCCCCACGATTAGCACGGTGCTAGGAGGCATTCAGTTACGAGTGGATTGAGAAAGAGCACTACATTATAGGAGTACGGAGTTATTCCGAATTGATATGTTTATAAAAAATTCCGTGTCCAAAAAAACATCTAAGACCTACTTAGGTGGTCACGTTAATTTGCTTAAAAGTTCAGAAAATGTTTCTGAGAAAATAATGTATGAACCCAAATCAGTCATTGAGCCACGTGTCTGAATTATAAGAGACATTGGTGGAAGGCTCAGGGGAAACAGAGGAGCATGTGTGTACAATATCCCATTCGCGCTGGATCCAGGACACCTGAGCGAGCAGTTTCGCAATGCTTTGGCTTCACGCCACCGAATCGCTTGCGTGTGAACGTCGATGGGAGCAGTTGCTAACCGTTATCCCCACCGGTTGCTTTTACATGGGAGACAGATTCCTCTTTCAAGCAATCTCCAGAAACAAATTTGGTTACGCAACTGATGGGCCAGTTGCGAAACCTGCCTTTTTAAACCGTAAAAAAAAGATATATGCCGTAATCTCGCTATCCGATTGGGGTTACGTAACCCCCCTTTTCAGATTGAATTCTTCACGGCACTTTTAACGAGGACCACTACCACCACCACCACCGAGTCACCGATGCTGCGTGCATCTCCTCTGCTGACACCCCGCTAGAGAGACACCGCTGACCTAGGAGGGTGAGAGGAGGAGTGCTCAATGGACGGTCGGTGTGACGCGCTAAGCAGAGGGCGTTATTCTCATCATTGTTGGTGTTACTATCGTGGCCAGGGGCAACGGCGTACGCTGCAGAGAGAGAGGAGGGAGGGGGGGATTAGATTTTTTGTTATATATTTGAAACAGAATCGAATGGATTTTCGCATCCTGTGCATTTGCGATATAGGGCAGGTGTATTGACAGCTCACGTGACCTTTCCTATTAACCTTGATATTTATTCGGCCTGTCAATGTTCTGCCCTCCAGCATGAGCGGCCTGTGCCCTTGCCTACTTGACATGCACGGAAAGGGGCAGTTGATATTTATCTGGGGTGTTTATTTTTTTTTGTATTAAGGTTTCCGTGTTTACTTCTTCCACACTTGGTGTTTGGGATTTTCTGTGAAGTGTATTAATATTTTAACCTTTAAAAAAAGAAAAACAGGCTACTGGTCTCAGTGGTTTCGTCACCAAGTTATAAATAAGAGCTGTCTATCGAGAAATCCATTTTGTAAAATGACTGTTCTGGATCTGGGGCAAGAAAACGCTAAGATAATATTACACACACACACGAGCTGAGCTATACCTCGCGTGTGACGTTCTAACGAAGCAACGTAGCTCAATAACTGATTTGGGTCACAATCTATATACAGATATAGTGTACGAATTATTTTGCAATACCGCTGCACTTGGAAGTGATGCACAAGCACAAATACTCGAACAGAACAACACTACGCGACGTTTTGGGTAATGGCCCTACTTCATGTTCAATGCATAAGGGCAATTCTAGGTTTCTAATATACTGTATAATAATTCGTTTTCCTTTTATTGACGAGCCTGTTGCGTTTTTTTGTCACTTATATGGTGTTGCGTCGTCGGATCGACGGGATATTGGAGGCTTGAGGAGGCCTCCATCGAGTCTGGCCGATGACAACCATGATGACGATGACGACTATGATGATGATGATAACCATGATGATGATGATGACCATGATGATGACGACCATGATGACGATGACGACTATGATGATGATGACGACTATTATGATGATTATTATGATGATGATGACCATGATAATGATAAACCATGATGATGATGACAACCATGATGATGTCCATGATGATGATGATGACGACGACGATGATGACCATGATGATGATGACCATGATGATGATAAACCACGATGATGATGACAACCATGATGATGTCCATAATGACCATGATGATGACGACGACGACGATCATGATGACAATAATGATGATGCACACGCACGGAATGGGATTCAAATGTCACCACAAAATGATATTGAAAATTGCAATCAACACACAATACAGGGTCGGTATAACCTTGGCTCCTGCTATAAATCTAACCGACCCCGTGATCCCAACGCAAGCAATAAACCAATCTAGCTACAAAACCGACCTGAATACGGAATAACCAGCTCGTCATTAGTCAGAGTACACACGTGTCTAAATAGTCATTCGTAGGCTGGTCAAGTTTTCCGTTATTGTTTTCCCATTTTTTTTCGTTTGCTATAGATAATGACCATTATTATGATAGGTTGGGGAAAACTATCCGTGGGCAAAAACCGTGAGATGTAAGGGCGCAATGGTATTGCCACTGCTGTGCCGAGTGTTGTTGATTGACACGGGGTGGTGCATGGTATTCGCACACGGATATAAGCAGCAGCAACAGCTTGGCCCTCTGGCAGGGAACACTCTCTGCGTGGCCACGCCACCCAGAGGCAATGCTTGTCACGGCACCACGCCCGTGGCTCGTGATTTCCAATAATTTCCAAACGCAGTTAGGAGGCTAATGAACATGCAAACGTTTCAGCCATTCTCAATCACCATTGGATGAATGCCTCCCCATGACCATACTTCACCAATCTGAGCGGTGCGGATTGAAGAGGAGGAGGGTGTTGGGGAGGAATGTTTCTGATAGCACTCGCCACTGATGTTATCCGTGGCCCGGGAATCGAACTCGTCTGGACGGAATCAATTGCCCGGCGCGCTAATCACTGTTATCACTGCTCCACCAACGCAATTGCGTGTCTCGTAACACATTTAGAAAGCAAAACACTCCCCGGGGTCGACGGTTCCACTCACCCGAGTGCATTTAAATACATTTAACGAACGTGCATTGCAATCGCTTTGTCGCGCAGTAGAAATCAACAATGGAGCAGCGGCGTGACGGAGTGACGCAGCGATTAGGGGGCACTGCGCTACGAACCGAGCGACCCGAGTTCTATTCTCGCCCACGGCGAACATCAGCGGCGAGCGATATCTCTCAACCTATCCACGCCCTTGTTTACCAACCCGCACTGACCAGCGTGGTGAAGTATGGTCAAACAACACCTCACCCTCCCCCCACATACCTATGGTTGACGTTTTTTTTTTATAAATTAACATTTTATCTAGATTGAGGTCACACGCGATGGACATTAATCAGCGTGTCGAGTGCCCTACACGCATCCGTCTCTGCCTGACCTCTCCCTCTCTCTCTCTCTCCTGTCGAATGTGTTTGTCGTTTTATCTCTCGTCTCGATTCGTGCTGAGCAGCTGAAACGCTCCCGAGACCCCGCGCGATGCCATCGCAACACGCGCCTTCCAAAGGCGAGGCAGCCGATTGTTTGACACGTGACAAAGACACCGATCCATTGTTCTTCAACGCCGTTGACGTAACGGCACGTGCAATCCGCTCGACACAATCGCGGTGGCGAACGCAGCAATAATAATATAATAATGTTTAATTCCCCCCCCCCCCCTCTCTCGGCTGTAAACACTGAATCACCACCCTCAATTCCCTCGATGAACGGACTACGTTGCCACCCCCGTGCCTCTGCAGAGCGCCGCTGTCATCATCATCATTATATAACACAGCTGATGGCGATGGTAGTGATGGCGATGATCGTGTACACAATGTAAATGGCACCGAGCAGATGATTTTTGGTTGCAAACTCCTGGCTAATGCATTATTGAGTGACATTGCGATGGGAGTAGCGCAACAGCCTCAAATGACATCAAAACAACTCAACACGTTCGTCAATAACACTGTCGCTTTAAAAAAGTAAGGGCAACAACATAATAGTGAACGTTTCGGGCAATGTGCCTTCGTTCGTTGCACGCACACGGCTAGTAACGCGTGGAACGCACCCGCATGCATTGCGTGCATTGCTCACACGTGCAATGACGAGCACCCAGGTTCCTACGATTCAACACAATGGCAATATGCTGTAGTTATTATTTAATTTGCAATAAATTTTGCACGTTGCAATTAATTAAAAAAAACAATCCAGCGTGTTTGTGTACGTAGCCATACGTAGCAGCTATGTAAATGCGTGCATGCACATCCTGTGCAATGCAGCGCTGTGTGTGTGTATGCATATGGACACAGTCGTAACCCACGGCAACAGGTACCAGCTATGAAATCAGGGAGAAATTGCTGGCAAGACGGCGACAGCCAACGCTGAGCTTGATGCCGAACAAGCGCGTACACATGTGTGCGCCATGGAAAGACTCGAGAACGGACGGACGCACGAATGAATGAGTCGATGAATGAAGAGCCAATGTGAGTGGGTGCATAAGGGAATGAATGAGTGCGAGATGAGAGAGAGAGAGAGAATGTAGCAGCACAACGCAGTGCAAGTCACCCATCCGCGCGTTCTCGCGGTTGCCGTGTCGACTGCGCCTCGCCCGTTTTGCACCTGAGGTTCGTGTT
Source organism: Lampetra planeri (assembly GCF_965212315.1). Lineage (NCBI taxonomy): Eukaryota > Metazoa > Chordata > Hyperoartia > Petromyzontiformes > Petromyzontidae > Lampetra > Lampetra planeri. Next base: position 5,118,344 of record NC_136123.1, read on the forward strand.
TATCGTTTCGGATTCATCTCTGCGCGATTCAAGTCCGTCCGAATGAATGCGTAACTCGTTATGCTGACAGGGATCGCCTCGCACGTTGTCCAGAAAGTGCCAAGTGGTGCTATATATATCAAAAATTAAAACGCTGTTGCAATTCAAAGTGAATCTTACGATACAATAATGGCGATGCTGATGGTGATGGGACACGGTGTAACGGCGGTGATTGCACAAGCACTCGCCTCTCCGGCTCCACGCCTCGCTTGCTCCAGCTCTCGAAAGAAGTCCTCCAGCTCCTTACCCTCGATGTACCCGTTCCCTGTCGCACGAGCAGCAGCAGCAGCAGCAGCGAAAACAACAGCCGGCGTTTTGCGTGGTCAAACCACAGAGCGAGCAACTCTCTGCCCTCAGAAATACCCATGTGTGCAAGACACACGTGCACACACACACACACGCACACGCGCGCGCAAAACAGTCTCCGTGCAATTAACCGCACCGCCTGCGACCAATGCAAACAACGAGCATGCACATCGATGCACCGTGCACAAACCAAAAAAACGACAGCCTTAAGTTAAGTCTTAACGCCAATGCACTTATGTCAGATTCTGGCATTGCTTACGCATCGCGTTGTTGTTACAAAGTGCACGCGTCGTCTAAAAAAGGGGACACGCGCGCACATTGCAACGCGCGCGACACCCGCGCGCGCGCGCGCGCTGAGCGAGACACAAAGCGCGTCGCTTGCGCGTTTTCGCAGCAACAACAACAACAAACAGAGAAGCATCGTCGCTTCGATGAAGAATTCCCCCTTTTTACCATCGTTGTCGTAAAATTCCCAGATCTTCATCAGATCGTCGGCGGAGATGCGCGGCTGCTGCAGGATCGCCACCCTCGCCGCTGCGTCACTCATCGCTGCTTTTCTTTCGGGGTTCGGCGTGAGAGAGCGTGAGAGTGTGATCGAGAGGGAAGGCTGGTCGATGTCTTCTCGACGGCCCCGGTGTGTTGTAGATCTCTGTTTCTTGCCTCTCTGTTATTATCTCTCTCTCTTTCTGCTGCTGGTATCTCTCTGCGTCTCTGAGTGTCTGCGTCTCTGCACGAAGACGAACGAGTTCTGGGGAGCGCACGGAGCCTAGGAAGGTTTAAAATTGTATAAAAGCGCTAAAAACGTGCGCTCTTGCCGTCGTTCACGACTGCTACGGGGAGAGGCGTAAAGGGCTCGCACGCCGCGAACAGAGACGCGGAACAAGACGAGGAGGCTGTCTGAGCTCCTCCTGTGACTGAGCGCACGGAGAGAAGGTGGTGGTGGTGGGGGGGGGGGGGACACGAACGGAGTCAGACGCGAGCAGCAGTCACCTGTTGCGAGCTCTCTGCACTGTGGGCTGCGCGACCGCGTTTACGCGCAATATTTGAACTAGCGGCCAGGGCAGGAGGCGAATAGCGGTTGGGGTCTTTTTTTAAATTTGATTTCATTTACTTGCGAGGCTATGCGGTCGTTTATTTATCTATATACAACACGTCTCTACTCGCGTTCCAACACGCGCGTGCGTCTCTCGCCCTGCGCTCCACTCGTTCTGGTTGGATCCCCGTTGCTGCCGCATTTATACCCAGTGGCGGGATCAAAGGGGAGACTTAGTTTGTAATTATTTTATTTATTTTTTTCCGACAGGTAAGCGAGTTTTCCTGCAAAGGCGAAATTCGAAACCGATTTAATTATTCACGAGCGAGGAAGCGTGTGAGCGCCTGCAACAAAAAAAAAACCCCAAGACGAACTGAGAGGTGGTGGTTGGTTGATTGGTGGTGGTATATGATGGTGGTGGTGGTGGTGATGATGATGATGATGGTTGGATGAGTGAGTGGGTGGGTTGGTGGATTTTTGAGTGGGTGCGTTAGTGAGTGGGTGTAATGGTTTGCGAGTGGATGTGTTCGTGGGTGAGCGCGTGGGCGAATGAGTGGACGAGTTGGTGATTGGATGCATTGGTGAGTGAGTGGATGCGTTGGCGAGTGAGTGTAAGAGTTTGTGAGTGGATGCGTCTGTCAATGAGTGCATTGGTGAGTGAGTACATGAGTTGGTGAGTGGACGCGTTTGTGAGTGAGTGAATGCGTTGGTGAGTGAGTGGGTTGGATGGGGCGTCGGTGAGTGAATGGGTGGCTGCGTTGTTGGTAGAAGCATTGGTGAGCGGGTAAGTGCGTTGGTGAGTGGATGCGCTGGTGAGTGAGTTGATGCGTTGGCGCATGTATGGTGTTCGTTGGTGAGTGGAAGCCCTGGTGAGTGGCGGGGGGGGTAGCGTTGCGTTGGTTGGTGAGTGCCACGAGATGATCTCGCGAGGGTGAATCGTACGCAGCTGTCCCCGGGGTCTCGATGCGAGACGTTTTTTGCTTTTTGAAACAACGCGAGTGCCACACTTGGCTCCTCGCACGCCCGCACCTCCGATGAGCGCGGTTGGCTACGTACGGTGCGAAAGAAGTTCCGACATGCATACACACACGAGGGCAGCATGGGGGCAGCATTCCGGGGAGAGAGGATCTCGCGGGCGCGCCTCTGTGAGGTCCACAGCTGGTGGTGCGTGTTCACGCAACATTGCGGTGCCGTGAGAGATGGCGACGGTTTCAGAGGTGATGCGTTCGTCCAGCGGTGGATTGAGCGTGGCCGGTGACGACGCTGATGATGACCACGTCCAAATGGCATCGTACCAGACGGCCGCAGGCAACGCCGTTCGCGCCGCGCCTCTTTTTCGAGTCGATTTGCGCGCGTGAGTAAACTGTTGTGATCAAGTGCATCAATGGGTTAAATTAATACCTAAAAAGCGTGTGAATGAACTGTTGTCCTTAAACAAGGTTGGTCGGAGTCCACTGTGTTTTTTTTTGTAAGCAGAGGGATTGACTGATGGGGGGTTTTTTTCATTCGATTTTGGAACACTCATGTTTGGGTTGAGTAGTGGTGCAGCGGTTGGCGCAACGCGCTCTGAAACCAGCCACCTGAGTTCGAATCCCGGTCACGGCTATCATCAGTGGCAAGTGATATTGGGAGACGACGCGCCAACTGCGAAACTTTCCTCGTCAACTCACATTGACCAGCGTGGTGAAGTATGGTCAAACAACTCAAATAGCCGACCCGGCATGGGTGGCCCTTCATCCAGCAGTGGATTTACACAGGACTGTGCATTATCTAACACTATACTATTTAAAAAAGAAGTTTTGCTGGCTGGCTGGATGGAGGGACGGACGGACTGTCACGTCCAAAGGATGTGCATGCTACTAGTGTGTACATATATCTACGTCCACCGTGTTAAATAATTTAATTTAGTAACTGCACTTTTTATCAACTGCTCGATTAAGCACCCCCCCCCCCCCCCATAGTCACGGAGCGGCCAGCCAAGAATGGCTTCGACTTCACTCGCCGCCGATGTTATCCGTGGCCAGTATTCAAACTCGGACAGCCGAGTTCATTCATACATTGAAGACGAGTGAGCAAACCGCTGGGCCACTTGCTCGGCTGGCCACATTGTGAAACCAGTGTCATGTTTGTCCTAAATGCCACCGGCACACAGCAGCAGGCTGTGGTCGTTCTTAACAAACAGCACCGCGTGCTGGTTAACGTCCCATTCACACAGCAGACGGCGCACTTGTGTGAGTGCAGAGAGAGAGAGAGGTGGATGGGAATCGAACCCGTGGAAAATGTCAGAGCGGTAAGCCGACTCGCCACTAGAGGTGGCTGCGACATCCGTTAGAGTGGGTTTCTGTATTTTTTTAAGGAGAAGATGTTGCACGAAGAAGAAGAAGACGACACGATGCAGGCAGCGATGAGAAGGGACTATTTGGACACGCATGTTTTAATGGACAACAACGTGGAAGAATACAAAGTGTGGTTGTTCGAAAAAAAAGTGGAAGGAACCCGAAAGAGAGGAAGAACGAACAGAGGATGGCTTGACGACGACGACGACGACAAAAGGGATTGGTGGCAGAAATATGTGGCCACGACTTGAACGTATTGGCACAAAGTTGAAACAAATGACGAAATGTGCAGTGGACACATACGGACTAACTTGCTCCATGGTTCGTGCTGATGATAATGATGAGAAGATGGCATCTAACTGCTGCCATCATCATCATCATCCGCCCTGATCAATCCACTGCTGGACGAAGCCCCGCCGTAAGCCGTAGCCATCTCTGCCGATCCTGCGATGTCATTTAATCCACTTAAATGTCTGCTGCACGGACGCCAAATTCATTGCTTTATCCCCACGCGGGACGCCCTCTCGGATGCGTTCCGTTCCTTAATCGCCACGACTAACTCCTGTACATTCTAATGATGTCGCAGACGGGCTAGAGAGCTGACACTTGGTACAAATACCGTCGAGCCTATATACTTAACGATTTGTTTTTCGATAAGAGCGCCTTCCCATACGCCAGGCTGTCTCAAAGCGCTCAGCATCTTACCAGCTCAACGTCTCAACATATCATCTCAACAGTTCAACATCTCATCTCAACATCTCAACATCTCATCTCAACATGTCAACATCTCATCTCAGCATCTCATCTCAGCATCTCAACATCTCATCTCATCTCAACATCTCAACATCTCATCTCAGCATCTCATCTCAACATCTCAAACTTCTCATCTCAGCATCTCAACATCTCAGAATCTCATCTCAGCATCTCATCTCAGCATCTCAACATTCTCATCTCAGAATCTCAACATCTCAGAATCTCATCTCAGCATCTCATCTCAGCATCTCAACATCTCATCTCAACATCTCAACACCTCATCGTAACATCTCAACATCTCAGAATCTCATCTCAGCATCTCATCTCAACATCTCAACATTTTCATCTCAGCATCTCAACATCTCAAAATCTCATCTCAGCATCTCATCTCAGCATCTCAACATCTCATCTCAACATCTCAACACCTCATCTCAACATCTCATCTCAACATCTCAACATCTCAGAATCTCATCTCAGCATCCCATCTCAACATCTCAATACCTCATCTCAACATCTCAACATCTCATCTCAACATCTCAACATTTCAAACATCTCAACATCTCATCTCAACATCTCAATACCTCATCTCAACATCTCACCATCTCATCTCAACATCTCAACATTTCAAACATCTCAACATCTCATCTCAACATCTCAATACCTCATCTCAACATCTCAACATCTCATCTCAACACCTCAACATTTCAAACATCTCATCTCAATGCATTGAAGAGGGGCACCGCGTGTGACAGCTGTCCCTGTGCGACACAAGGTGACTCAGCACCTTGACGGCTATCTGTCTGCCGGCAGGGGATCATGACTGCTGCTATGTATAATGTCCATTGAATACCGTGCGGGTAATTTTAGAATTTGCCATATTTTTGACCCCACTTTATAACGAGAACGATCAAACAGAATTTTTCTAATTTGGGCTCCCAACAATGTCGGCTGCAAGGTTCATGGCTTTCCTTCATGGGGTAGGGTCACGGTGAAGGTCTACGTGGCTTTGAGTCCCGTGCTAAACACACACACACGTGTGTGTGTGCATATACGATCCCAATCAACAGTGAAGCAAGTACATAATTCGCATTTCGTGGAGTGTGACGCTAAAGCCGACGGAAAGCGAGTGAAGCCACCTGTGATGTACATATGCAATTGGGGCTCAACATCAGCCGGGCATGTCTGTGTTGGCAACACGGAATATATTTTACCACCCGGAACACCACATCAAGTATACATCTCCCAATGGCTGTGGCTGCCTGTCGCGTGTTCACTGAAGTCTACCGTCGACTCGATGAATAATAAGTTGGAATTTAAGCCGGGCATCTAATGTGTTCACGCCGTTTGCACGTGATAGTGTAGCTCACGGGCAAATGCTTCGAACACGTAGCACAAACACGAAGAGAAGGAGCGATTAAATGAGTTTGTGTGCAGTTGCTATAGGTGGATGATTAACATCGCAGGATAAGTGTGAGTGGCGGTGGCTGTGAGAAGACCTTCATACAACGGTGGATTGACCAATGGCTAATTGCGATACATTAGACGGCATGCGCTCAGCAGATATGGGCGCGCCCTATTCTTCACAGCTGGCGAATGGAAATTAGAGCAGTGGAATGGTGGAATATAATCGCCTGCTGAGCACGTTGTTTCTGGCCGTCAGTGGCGAGCGATATCTGAACTGGCCGTTTTGCTGGGTTCCCCACTTCACCAACTTGAAACGCGGTCACGATCAGGGTACGGCGTCGGGAGGTCTTCATCCAGCGGTGGAGTTGGCAAAAAAGGGGGCTGTAAGTCTTGAGGGCAGTTGACATCCTGCCCGAGCGCGTGGAGTGCCACGAGAGAGGGAGGGAAGTCGGTGAGATGAAAGTCGTGAGTGGGCATTGTAACAACAACAAAATAATAGCGCTAATTACTCACACAGAAGAGCCACAGCGAGACTTTATTCTAACTCGCCTGTAGACGTGAGTAGGCACGCGATTGAGTAGCCACAGCTACAGCGAGAGGGTATACTGGATGCGGTGTGCCGGTTGCGAAAATATTAGTCGGTTCTGATTAACATGTGCGGACGCTTCAATCGCTTTTTGATGACTTCAGCGTCACGCTCAACGGGAAGTGAATTCGCTTTCTGGAGGGTCCCACAACGCGTGGCCTAAATCGCTGAGAGTCGGGGATTCACGTGGGCGCAGGGAACAGGAGAATATCCGTTGGGCATATGAGGGGGTGACCCTCAGCGCTGCCATCTCCTGGCCACGGTATTTTATGAACGAACTAATTCAGTTTTATCGCTGCAACGAGTCAGCGAAATGGAATGGGAACTGGTTTTCACAGACGGTGGAAATCAGACGGTGAGCACTACCACACGGCACTCACTGCGCCGCTGTAATGGGGACGTTAAAGACTCGAAAAGCATCGCAGCTTGACGTTGGCCCTCGCACTCCGGTGACACGGAGCTGTTCTGGATTTTCTGTTTGCACATAGTCACTTTAAGATGTTTTCTTGTTCATGTTTTTGTTTTTTGTTTGTTGCGGTTGCACCCGATTCAAGAGCCGAATGGCTCACAGGGCTATACATTTTAAATGAACTTTGAACTTTGTTGGAGGCGAGGGTTGGTGAATCATGCGCGCAGCTTTGTGAAACTGGCAAACTCCAGTTGGGTTTTGAGGTCGCCATCAGATGGCGGTACGACAAATGGGTTCGGTAATGTACTTTGTCTTGTTAATCCTGCTACTCCAGTTTCTTTTACGAAGCATTTAAGTGAATTGAAACAAGTCAGAGTGATGTTTTCCTGCATCAAATGAGCATTGAGTCGGTTCTCATTTCCCGGCTACAGCCCATGAGACGGTGGTGGAAATTCGACATTCCTATGGCGGGGGCGATCCGGTCTCGCCGGACGACCGCTGTTAAAAGTCTCCACAAATTGGTACAGTGCTCACTTTTATAATTCGCAATCGGAAGCGATGGGGTACAAATGTCAAGGCGCGAATTGCATTTTGTGAAAATTACCTTTTGCTGCACGTGATTACGAACTGATGAGCTACACCTGCAAAATTATCTCCCTTGCCAAGTCAGTAATTTTAGTCTTGTCTATTAAAGAAGTATTTTCGTATACAACCATCTGATGCGTTTTTGGATTTGAACTGCGTGTTGTTCGGCATGATGTCCGACGTTTCGCTACATGCGCGGCGCGATTTATTTTCTCCGGAACTCAATTCGGTTCCCGGACGAGTAAGGGGGGGGGGGGGCATTCCGTTGCTGAAGAAGCTTCAGCACCACCGTTAACACCTTACACGGTAGCATTTTCATCTGCGTCCCTCCTGGAAAATTAGTGACATTGCAAATTGCCACTTGACGCGGCATTTGTTGATTCACGTCAATACGGGCGGAGCGGTGTCACGGAGTTGTTTTTCTTCTTGCGAACTCTCCACTATGAACCCAGCGACTCGAGTTCAATCCCCAGGACCGGCTAACGACAGTGGTGAGTGATATCTGAACCGGTCCTGAGCGCTCCATCTCCAAAAAGCCCAAACCCACCCCTTTCACCCAGCAGTGAGTTTACAAAGGGCTGGCGGCAGTTAGACGTGCGCCTGTGTAACAGCTACATCAGGTGACCCACAGCTCTAGAGGACACCTGCTTGGTCAAATCCTCGCCATCCGCGGCTTAAGCGCGCCGCCACCGACTTAGTGGACACACGAACAGGATGGGTTCACTTAATAATTGATGGGTTTATATTTAATAACGCACCCGTTGTCGTGGTTGTGCTTTGTCGAAGAAGCACGAGCAATAACGGGGTTTTTAACGAGTGCGCTTGCTGTACAGCCATGCAAAACGATAAGCCGTGGGAAGTGATTGCAACGTTTAAACATTTTGTCGTGAAATTAGCCACCGATTCAAAACTCGGGTGCTTCAAAGGCTTACACGCGCAAATCAACACAGCTCTCACACACGCGCACGAGTATGTGAACACAACGACACGCACACACGCACACGCACACACGCACACGCACAGACTCTTGCACGTGAAAATAAAAACAACCGCCACTCGCCACGAAGTGTCGGTGACGTCCCCACGGCGCCTGTGCCAGGCTAGGTTCACTTTGATGTATCGTGAGAACAAGACCATCAAGACAAAGATCCCCCGTATAGCCTGAACAGACTTTTGGGGCAAGTGCTGTAAGCGAGCACCTATGAAGGCCAGAACGGCACACGAGGGGGTGAGGTGGCCAAGACCACGCCCGACCGCCTTTGTCTCCCGAGTGGCGATGTTTACACACCGCACCAGGTACTCATTTGAAGCTGAGTCGACCTATGGGAGGTTTCAGGATCGGTTCAGATACTCGTCACTGATGCATGGCCGTGGGCGGGAATCGAACTCGGGTCGCCAGGTTCGTAGCGCAGGGCGCTAACCACCACACAACCGCTCCAGCACACAGACATACATACATGCATGCGAATATATGTATTAACACAGCACGCGCACACACATATACACTCGTGCAACATACATACAGCCTTTAACAGACTGTTGAGGAAACGTGTTGTTAGCGAGCACCTATTAAGGCCACCACAGTACATGAAAGGAGTAGTGTGGTTGTCTCTGTCTCCCCAGTGGCGACGTATTTACGCACCGCACCAGGTACTCATTTGAGGCTGAGTCGACCTACGAGAAGCCCAGGACCGGTTCTAATATTCACCAAACTTTATTGTTCGTGAGCGGGAATCGCTGGGTTCGTAGCGCAGTGCGCTAACCACTGCTGCACCGCTGCCCCTATGAGCACAACACAGACACGCGGATGCTTCGGGAAATAATGAGATACCGAGTGAAGGATTTTGACTGAAATTGGAACGGCGTAATGAGACGCCGCGTTCGAGTCGCTGCAACTCACGAACTCTCTCTCTCTCTCGAAAGTAATGAACACGAATTACAATAATAATAATAACAATGTTTAGTTTTATATAGCGTCATTCATACACATTGCATCTCACAGCGCTGTACAATGTATAACCCTCGGAGGCGGGTACAACCACAGCGAGCCTGCGCCAACAATTGCCCGGGTTCTGCGGTCCTCGCTATATCAAGATGTTTTAGGCCAATTAACGAGTGCTTGGAGTACACGTGGTAGGAAACCGGAACGGCCAGATTTAGCCCACGCGTGCGAAGGGGCTCTGTGCCATACAAATGGAATAAGACGGAGATTCGTCCACATTTGTTGTGCCTCCTTCTGGAAGAGCCAGGGTACGGTCACCTCGTCCCCCACGGGAATGGAGCGTCTCATCATTTGTGCGATCCACCAAACCTCTCGGCCTGCCTCCACGGTGTTGTGGCGAGCGCTGGCGCAGCGGTGAGCCCGCCGCCTCCGAGTTTGATTCCCCGGCTCACGATCACAAAACAGCGGCGAACATTTGAACCCCGTCCTGGGCTTTCCCCCCTCGGTCCACCCGCTCCTCCGATTAGCACGGTCGGCGAAGTACGGCGAGGAAGAAGTTCAACATACGTACCGCACGAACGATCGGTGTATTGAATGTGCGCGTGTGGTGCGGATGCGTCGATATTGACGTTCGGGAGACAAAGGCGGCCGGGCGTGGTGCTGGCCACCCACCCCCTTCGCGGGACGTGCCGGCCTTCACCGGTGCTCGCTAACAACACTTGCCCCAACGGTCTGTCAGAGGCTATACGGGGGATCTTTGTCGTTGCAGATGCTGACGAGCGACTGGAGCACGAAGCCGTGTCGTCCACGTGGACAGCAGCAGTGCGTGCGTGGTGGACAGAGTGCGTGGTGGACGGAGTGCGTGGTGGACGGAGTGCGTGGTGGACAGAGTGCGTGGTGGACGGAGTGCGTGGTGGATGGAGTGTGTGGTGGACAGAGTGCGTGGTGGACGGAGTGCGTGGTGGACAGAGTGCGTGGTGGACAGAGTGCGTGGTGGACGGAGTGCGTGGTGGACAGAGTGCGTGGTGGACGGAGTGCGTGGTGGATGGAGTGTGTGGTGGACAGAGTGCGTGGTGGACGGAGTGCGTGGTGGACAGAGTGCGTGGTGGACAGAGTGCGTGGTGGACGGAGTGCGTGGTGGACGGAGTGCGTGGTGGACGGAGTGCGTGGTGGACAGAGTGCGTGGTGGACAGAGTGCGTGGTGGACACGAGGAGTAAGGCGTGGGCACAATGTGTGACCTGTGTATGCATGTATGTTGAACTTCTTTCGCACCGTACGTAGCCAGCCGTGCAGATCGGAGATGCGGGGGAAGGGTAACAACACGTCTCTGGGCAATGTTAGTCTATGGGCAATGTTAGTCTATGGGCAATGTTAGTCTATGGGCAATGTTAGTCTATGGGCAATGTTAGTCTATGGGCAATGTTAGTCTATGTGCAATGTTAGTCTATGGGCAATGTTAGTCTATGGGCAATGTTAGTCTATGGGCAATGTTAGTCTATGGGCAATGTTAGTCTATGGGCAATGTTAGTCTATGGGTAATGTTAGTCTCTGGGCAATGTTAGTCTATGGGCAATGTTAGTCTATGTGCAATGTTAGTCTATGGGCAATGTTAGTCTATGGGCAATGTTAGTCTATGGGCAATGTTAGTCTATGGGCAATGTTAGTCTATGGGCAATGTTAGTCTATGGGTAATGTTAGTCTATGTGCAATGTTAGTCTCTGGGCAATGTTAGTCTATGGGCAATGTTAGTCTATGTGCAATGTTAGTCTATGGGCAATGTTAGTCTATGGGCAATGTTAGTCTATGGGCAATGTTAGTCTATGGGCAATGTTAGTCTATGGGCAATGTTAGTCTATGGGCAATGTTAGTCTATGGGTAATGTTAGTCTCTGGGCAATGTTAGTCTATGGGCAATGTTAGTCTATGTGCAATGTTAGTCTATGGGCAATGTTAGTCTATGGGCAATGTTAGTCTATGGGCAATGTTAGTCTATGGGCAATGTTAGTCTATGTGCAATGTTAGTCTCTGGGCAATGTTAGTCTATGGGCAATGTTAGTCTATGTGCAATGTTAGTCTATGGGCAATGTTAGTCTCTGGGCAATGTTAGTCTATGGGCAATGTTAGTCTATGTGCAATGTTAGTCTATGGGCAATGTTAGTCTATGGGTAATGTTAGTCTATGTGCAATGTTAGTCTCTGGGCAATGTTAGTCTATGGGCAATGTTAGTCTATGTGCAATGTTAGTCTATGGGCAATGTTAGTCTATGGGTAATGTTAGTCTATGTGCAATGTTAGTCTATGGGCAATGTTAGTCTATGGGTAATGTTAGTCTATGTCGCAATGTTAGTCTATGGGTAATGTTAGTCTATGGGTAATGTTAGTCTATGGGTAATGTTAGTCTATGGGCAATGTTGGTCTATGGGTAATGTTAGTCTATGTGCAATGTTAGTCTATGGGCAATGTTAGTCTATGGGCAATGTTAGTCTATGGGCAATGTTAGTCTATGGGTAATGTTAGTCTATGGGTAATGTTAGTCTATGGGCAATGTTAGTCTATGGGTAATGTTAGTCTATGTGCAATGTTAGTCTATGGGCAATGTTAGTCTATGGGCAATGTTAGTCTATGTGCAATGTTAGTCTATGGGTAATGTTAGTCTATGGGCAATGTTAGTCTATGGGCAATGTTAGTCTATGGGTAATGTTAGTCTGTGTGCAATGTTAGTCTATGGGCAATGTTAGTCTATGGGCAATGTTAGTCTATGGGTAATGTTAGTCTATGTGCAATGTTAGTCTATGGGCAATGTTAGTCTATGGGTAATGTTAGTCAATGGGCAATGTTAGTCTATGGGTAATGTTAGTCTATGTGCAATGTTAGTCTATGGGCAATGTTAGTCTATGGGTAATGTTAGTCTATGTGCAATGTTAGTCTATGGGTAATGTTAGTCTATGGGCAATGTTGGTCTATGGGTAATGTTAGTCTATGGGTAATGTTAGTCTATGGGCAATGTTAGTCTATGGGTAATGTTAGTCTATGTGCAATGTTAGTCTATGGGTAATGTTAGTCTATGGGCAATGTTAGTCTATGGGTAATGTTAGTCTATGTGCAATGTTAGTCTATGGGTAATGTTAGTCTATGGGTAATGTTAGTCTATGTGCAATGTTAGTCTATGGGCAATGTTAGTCTATGTGCAATGTTAGTCTATGGGTAATGTTAGTCTATGGGTAATGTTCGTCTATGGGCAATGTTAGTCTATGGGTAATGTTAGTCTATGTGCAATGTTAGTCTATGGGCAATGTTAGTCTATGGGAAATGTTAGTCTATGTGCAATGTTAGTCTATGGGCAATGTTAGTCTATGGGTAATGTTAGTCTATGTGCAATGTCAGTCTATGGGTAATGTTAGTCTATGGGCAATGTTAGTCTATGGGCAATGTTAGTCTACGTGCAATGTTAGTCTATGGGCAATGTTAGTCTATGGACAATGTTAGTCTATGGGCAATGTTAGTCTTTGGGCAATGTCAGTCTATGGGCAATGTTAGTCTATGGACAATATTAGTCTATGGGCAATGTTAGTCTTTGGGCAATGTCAGTCTATGGGCAATGTCAGTCTATGGGCAATGTCATTCTTCTGTGGGCACAATGTGCGCTGTGTAGGCACGGTGCATGATGCATGAGCATGGCGTGAAGTGTCATTCATTATTGATTTTGTTACGTGCAGATCGCGTGGTGTATGTGTGTGTCGTACACCCTCCTCCACCCGGACACGGCCGAAAAAATAACTGCACGTTATACAAACCCCGCCAGTTTAGTTTTTGTTGTTGTATTGATCGCATCCGCTGCGGAAATCCGGATGCTGGTTACAGTGGTGGTTTAAATACAGCAACCATCAGAGAAGCGTCAGCGGCGAATGGCTGAATGTGTTGCGGGTTGCTCGCCGTGCTCCGCTCAAGAGCAAATCCGCAGTTGGAGGGGATTTGTTTGTTCGCGAACACACATTTTTATTTGTTCGGCTGCGTCGGGTGGAGTAAGGTGGCCGAAGCGACATTGCCATTGGACACACATGGCGATCGCATGGAAGAGAGCAATTACCAATCGTAAACACGTGTCGCTAAAGTCGCCATCAGGCGCTGAAGTTGTGTGTTGCAGTGTGTGTGCGTGTGGTAGAGCGGGGAGCGGTAGTGCACTGGGGAGACAAAGGCGGTCGGGCGTGGTGCTGGCTACCCACCCCCTCGTGTACCGTTCTGGCCTTCATAGGTGCTCGCTAACAGCACTTAAGGCTATACGGGGGATCTTTGTCTTTGTGTGTGATAGAGGGGAGCGGTGGTGCAGCAGTTAGCGCTACGCTGCGCTACGAAATCCGGCGACCCGGGTTCGATTCCCGCATCACGGCCAACACCAACAGTGACGATTATCTCAACCGGTCCTGGGCATCCCCTAGGTCGACTCAGCCTCAAATTAATACCTGGGGCGATGCGTAAATATCGGCACTGGGAGACAAAGGCGGCCGGCGTGGTGTTGGCCACCCACCCCCTCGTGTGCCGTGCCGGCCTTCAGAGGTGCACTTGCCCCGACAGTCTTTTAAGGCTACACAGGGGACCTTTGTCTTTGATGTGAACACGAAAGAGTGCTGTAGACACGAGGCCAGGTCTCGACAACAACAACTACAATGCGGGCAACATTGTTGCAACGTTGTCCCGTGGACACGGGACTCCGCGTAGACACGATGCGAAGTGCTGATGCATGGTGCGTGCGTGCGGTGCGTGCGGTGCGTGCGGTGCGTGCGTGCGGTGCGTGCGTGCGGTGCGTGCGGTGCGTGCGGTGCGTGCGGTGCGTGCGTGCGGTGCGTGCGTGCGGTGCGTGCGGTGCGTGCGTGCGGTGCGTGCGGTGCGTGCGTGCCGTGCGGTGCGTGCGTGCGGTGCGTGCGGTGCGTGCGTGCCGTGCGTGCGGTGCGTGCGTGCGGTGCGTGCGGTGCGTGCGTGCGGTGCGTGCGGTGCGGTGCGTGCGGTGCGTGCGGTGTGAACACGGCAGTGTAACGGACACCGAGAGCAATGTGGTTGTTGTTGTTGACACCCCGGAGTCGTCTCGACACGGGGGTCAAGTCCAGACACGAGGAGTGATATGAACAAGGCGTGCAACAACAACAACACGTGTGTTGTTGTGAACACGGCGCGCCCGGTGTGTGCACGCGTGAGTGGTGTGTGGACACCGGGTCAAGTGTGGGGGACGACGCGCGATGGGATCCAGACACCGAGGTCAACACGAGGTGCACAGTTAAGAACCCAGGTGTCGGTGTGTGGGGAGTGATGAGTGGACACGGGGAGTGATGATGTGTGGACACGGGGAGTGAGTATGTGTGGACACGAGGAGTGATGAGTGGACACGCAGAGTGGTGAGTGGACACGGGGAGTGGTGATGAGTGGACACGGGGAGTGGTGATGAGTGGACACGGGGAGTGATGAGTGGACACGGAGAGTGGTGATGTGTGGACACGGGGAGTGGTGATGTGTGGACACGGGGAGTGATGAGTGGACACGGAGAGTGGTGATGTGTGGACACGGGGAGTGATGTGTGGACACGGGGAGTGATGAGTGGACACGGGGAGTGGTGATGAGTGGACACGGGGAGTGATGAGTGCACACGGGGAGTGATGAGTGGACATGGGGAGTGATGATGAGTGTACACGGGGAGTGATGAGTGGACATGGGGAGTGATGATGAGTGTACACGGGGAGTGATGAGTGGACATGGGGAGTGATGATGAGTGTACACGGGGAGTGATGAGTGGACACGCTGCCGAGTGTGCGCGT
This sequence comes from Lampetra planeri, assembly GCF_965212315.1. NCBI lineage: Eukaryota > Metazoa > Chordata > Hyperoartia > Petromyzontiformes > Petromyzontidae > Lampetra > Lampetra planeri. The sequence continues at coordinate 5,133,540 of NC_136123.1, forward strand.
GTCGCTATGTCCACACACGCACGCGTTACCGTCGTGGTCATAGTGGCTCCAGATGGTGATGAACTGAGATGCGGTGATCTCAGCCTGCTGCAGGACCTTCAACTCGGGCTTGCTCATTGCTTGACTGATTGAATTAAAACTAAAATGGAAAATCAAGCTTCAAGCGCCTTTGCCTCGAGGTATTTAATGTGTACGTGGGTCTCCTGATTTGTCAAAGAGTTAAACTTTTTTTTACTGTATATAAATTAATATACTTTTAAAAGCAGGCTTCCTAAAGCATTCCTCCCTGGACTGATTGCCTGAATGCTCAGATTCGAGAGAAAGTCCATGGGATTATCATTAAATTTCCAGCGCGCATGCGCGTGCGCTCGTTTTTTCGTTTATTTAACAACTCTCTCTCTCTCTCCCCCATTTATCTCCCTCCATCTCTCTCCTTATCTCCTCCCCCCCACCTCCACCGCCCTCGTTCCTCTCTCTCTCAATCTGTCTGTCCGTCGTCCTTTCCTCCCGATGCAATGCGCTCTCCACACAAGCGCGCAAGAGCATGATTCAGAACGGTACTTTTCCACGTTCGCCCCCGCAAGTCCACGCTGCCAAAGGGGCACCTCGCCGCTGAATTTGGCTCACGGTTCATCCGGGGGGGTCACATCGGGCAACTTCGCTCGAGTGCTGTTAAATAAATTAAACGAATTCAATGAGTCGGCGGGGAAGGCGCTGCACGCGACAAGGAAGGACCATTTCCCAAAACGCCACCTCCCTGTGCGTTCTCCTCTCTATGGCAGCGGTAACGACGCATTTGTTGAGACTCGTGGCACCAGGACTCAGGGGTCAGAGACTCTAGCCGGCATGGTTGCGATCCTGGGTTAAAATCCAGGCAAGCTGCTTGTGGTTCAACCGGGTTCCAAAACGTAGTGAGTTTTATGGTCTCAGTCCACTTACTGGTCACCAAAATGTATAATAACAATAACAACAACAACAACAGTTATGTAATAATAACTTCAACTTGTACCGTGCTGCACAGTGCTCGCTCACACTCGAAGAGAGAGAGAGAACGACCGCTGCCAGCACGAATACCGCTCTTGTTTTTCCACGTGCGTGCGTGCGTGTGCGTGTGTAGGGCAGGCGGGCGATCTGTGTGAGCTCGGGGTTTGGTGTGAGCCCAACTTTTCCGCGCGAATTGATCAGACAAAGCGAAGGATGCCCTCGCGTACAGAGATTTTTGTTCAGGTTCCGCACAACGCCCTTTAATGTGTCAATTGAAGCCTCGGTGAGCCTTGAGACTCATTTTTCCTGGAGGATCCTGCGACACTGGGATGTTTGGCACAATCCTACAAAGCAGTTGTTGTTTTTTTTATCATGGGAGAGGAAATCGAAGCACCTAGAAAACCCCCACCACACTCAAATCTCCACACAGATCGATTTAAGAATTCATCGCTGTACTTCCCCGTCCTACCCACCTTCTTGGTTAGAGAGATCATACTGTTAATTCACTAAAATATTTCTTGCTCATACTTTAGTCGTGTTTAGCTTGAGGTTAGAGGCATTACACTACGCGTATAACTAAGGTTATGTTTTAAATCACATTTCACGTCTAAGACAGTTGAGACCCAATGAAAATGCTTTGTGATGTCACCCCTTACATGGAATGATTGGACTAGTACTGTTGAAGATTGCCTCTTGCTATTGGCATAGCGTATGAGTGAATAATACGAAACCATGATAATTTTTTGCTATGACCAAATCACCCAAAATGCACCTGCCAGACGTCATGTCTAAGAGGATAAGCAGAGTTGAGTCGTGAATTTTCGCTGGGCACTATTATTTTCCTGTTACATCCCAATGCAGGGTCCTGCTGAAAAGTCTTATGCCTAAAGTGAAGCTTTCCCAGGTAAACAATAATAATATTACTGTATTGTGACGTATGACTGAGTTGCCTTAACAGAGGCCCACGCCTGCATGCAGGCATCATACACATTTACACAATTAGACTTCACAGGGATCAAACCCAGTTCGGAGGAACTTTCAAATCCAGCTGGCTTCACGTCTCGCTGTGTACGCTCCATCCAGTTCCTCTTCATTTCATGGATGAAGATCAATGCCCCTTCGGCTGCCGCAACGAGCACGTGACTGCGGTGTGTGCGCACGTGCCCACGTGCCTATCGAAGTCGTTAATAAATCGTTGCAATAATTACGCCTGCAGCTTTAAGTTCTCGCATGATGGCACTTTGAGTTCATATTATTGCTCTGTGCGCCGCGTATCACGCCGCGGGGGCGATGTTGAGAAACAATTTCCACCTTGTGGACTTGGCTTGGGCTCCGGACTAGTCCTTGAGTCCTTTCATCGCTGACATTCAGTTCTTATTGTGAATTTCTCCCAAATCTATACGGATTGTGCTATCGGCGTCGGGGTCATGTATATATGCAACGTATGTTGAACTTCTTTCACACCGTACGTGGCCAACCGTGCTAATCGGAGGTGCGGGGAAGGACAACAAACTAAACACAATATATATATCAATCTTACAAAGCAGTCCAACCCTTTTCGAGTCTGAGAATGGTCCACGGAAACTGGACATCACAGATCTACCTCTGAGATGCCTTCAAGTCACCTCTGGCTCTCGCCCGTTAGATAGCAGCCGCTTGCCTACTCCCTGTTCACACACAAGAGTCATGTATATATGCAACGTATGTTCATGACTCTCTCGTATGTCAAACCGATGTTTCACTTTTAGAGCTGGAATTTAGCCAAATTATGTGCAAAGTGAAAATTAATGTGTTTCATGTGCGGTTATTGGTGACTGGCTACGTACGGTACGAAACAAGTTCAACATTCGTACATACGTCAACTCACTTACACATGAGCACCTGATTTTTACCACAGGCAGCTGCCTGGATTCGAACCCTAGGCGGCCCAGGGCTCTGACCTCTGAGCCACCAAGGCCACCTTATTTCACGGCGTCGATCCGTTGCGGAGGGGTGTTTAGATAGACCGCTACTCTAACTCTGCCCTGTTACAAACGACTAAGCATGTGGGGGCTTTCGAAGCTCCAGGCTCTTTTGGAAATTCGAAAGTGACAAACCCCGGGCGAGGATTTGCTGCACGTTGCTGCTCGGCCTCCACAATCTTTTTTAAATGATTTCTGCTGCCAGACTTTGTCACCTGAAGCCTCATAACTCATTGTAACACACTGTAGGCTCCCAGTTCAAACCCGTGTCAACCATCGAGTCAATGTCCACGTGATCACCAATATCCTCTATGGGGGTGGTCCCCTTCACGTGTGCTTTCTCACTGAAGCAACCCCAAGGCCTTCTGCTAAAACCAACATTTGCTCAATGTAATATTTAAATATTTTTTGGTTGTAATTACCGGGGAAACGTCGTACTCGAATTGGCAATGTTGTGGGTTTACTCTCCAACACACCGGTGTGCTGAATTAGTAACGAATTGGCATGTTTCGTTTACGTGACAAACCTTACTAATTGGCTGTGTCGGGTGGTGGCGAGTTTAACCGACACATTTTGACACGATCTAACCCAACAAACCTTTTTTTATGAATTTGCTCAATGAGAGGTCACTCCTCCTGCGCTGCTTTGCGTCGAACTCTGCGTGGTTTTCCGCACCACCGAGGCCTGACACATGTTCAAGTCCAGAGTCAAGGTCTTTGTCTTGTGCCCATGACTCACACTCTCTGTGTCTCTCTCCGTGCATCGATTTCTTCATTATAAGGTCGCACTTATCACACACAAAGTGCGTGCCACAAATGCGCCACAAATGCACCACAATACCTTGCAGCTCCCGTCAAGCAGTGTAAACCATCACGTGAACTCCAGTCATCCTCACAGCAGCGGATTTTGGCTAGCACTTCTGCGGCCGTCTGGAACGCTCTTCTCTCCGACGTTAGAAAGCCACTGGAGCTAAGCACTGTTAAGTCTAGATTGAAAGCTCATTTCTTTATAACTGCTTTTTTGTGTTTAGTTTGTTGTCCTTCCCCCGCAACTCCGATTAGCACGGTTGGCTACGTACGGGGCGAAAGAAGTTTAACATCCATATTTAATTCTTGGCGTTACTGTCTTGTCTTCATTCGTTCTCTCTCTGATAGCCTTGCTGCACATTTCAGTACCCCCCCCCCCTCCCCCACAAATCTCTTAAAATTATCTCATTCCTTCATGTCCTCCAACTCCTACAGTTATTTGAGATGTGATTAGAGTTAGACGTATTTTTATGTTATCTGGGAAAGCTTCAATCGGGTATCAAAACGGTCCAGGACAGTCCTGCTTGGGGTTGTTCGGACAATTTATTTCCGAATGTTTGGTGTGCAGAAAGATGATTCCATTGACTCATACCCCTGCACATGAGTGGCTGGACATTCGAAATCCACACACACAGTGGCGATAAGCCCTCTTGCTATGCTGCCTTCTGCAGTCCGTCTCGTACGCCTGCAATGATGTGCTCCGTTATACCCGTGGATCAAACCCAAAAAAAATGGACATGCGCTCGCCATGGCTGACTGAATCATTCCCTCATCAAGGGGAATTGCTACTCCAGTACTACGATGACTACAGAACTACGCTGCAGGACAAATCACTTAGGTGCGCACCACCAATTTGGTTATGCAGGCCTAACTCAGCATAGAGATGATAATCTCAGAGTTTTTTTTTTACATATATGTGTGTAGGGAGAGATGCTAAAACCTCATTAATCCCCTATAAGCCCGCTTATCATTTTATTCTGCAACTCGCACGCACACGGCGATAGCACACAAGTTATAAAACAAATCACATATTAACTTGTCTTGGCTTTGTATTCCTCTTTGTAGGGATATAAACTTACGAGTCATTAATAGCAGTCTGTAATAGTGAACAATTATAGTGTTTAAAGGGCGCGCGGTTGATGAATTATTGCGTCACATTAAACAGAACGGATCATCTTCTTGGTTCTTTCGGTAAAGTCACGTAGAATGGAAATAATAAAATAATAAAAATAAAACATAATAAAATAATTCTCACGACGTTTCGGCCACAACGCAAGCAGCCGTCTCAGGTGGAGAACAGGTCTGTCGAGAAGACAGAGTCTGAATGACACACCCCAGGCTTGGAGCGTCTATTTAAGCTGTTCTCCACCTGAGGACGGCTGCTTGCGTTGTGGCCGAAACGTCGTGAGAATGATTTTATTGTTTTATTTGTATTATTTTATTATTTCCATTCTACGTGACTTTACCGAAAGAACCAAGAAGATGAATCCCTGCAGCCACGAAAGCTTCAATCGAAAAAGAACGGATAATGTGTAAATCTTAGAGCAAACCTGATCCATCAGCCTGTCAGATGATAATGGGTCGGGGCTTAACTTGTGTATGTTTTTTTTATGTTTTTGGGGGGGAAGGGGGGGCGGAAGAATCACAAGCTTCGGAGATGTTCCACGCACCCGAGTCATTAGAACGTAAGCTCGAGAGAATGTACGGAATGAATGTAAGAGGCTCTCTCTCTATCGCCCCTTTCGTGGCCCGTCAGCCGACGTTCATACACGACTCGAAAACTGAATTGTTTTATATTCTTAGGTTTTTTTCGGTAAAGTCACGTAGGTAAAACATCAAAATTAATAAAAAATAAAATAAAATAAAAAATCACGACGTTTCGGAGGCAACCCAAGTCTCCGTCCCACCTGATGACGGAGACTTGGGTTGCCTCCGAAACGTCGTGATTTTTTATTTTATTTTATTTTTTATTAATTTTGATGTTTTACCTACGTGACTTTACCGACAAAACCTAAGAATATGAATCATTGCAGTCACGAAAGCTTCAAATCTAGAATGAATTGTTTTAGCCACGCCGGCAGATGCTGTCGACAGAATATTCACCGCTAACGTCACAACCGATCACGTTCTGGTTAAACTGGTGTGTGGGGGGGTGGGGGGGGGCAGACAGCGGTGGTATTTCCCACAGCACCGTGGCCCTGTTGACGCCAGCCCCTCGCTCCTCATCGCACCCAACGTCAGTGGCGATCGGTGTCGGGGCCTGGCGCGCTGTGTGTCAACATCAGTGGTGTGTGGAGACAAATGTAAGCTTGTCATGTGCCGTGCGTGAGCCACATCACGTGCCCCCTAACAGTCGGCGGGGGGGGGAGGGGGAAAGGGTGTTGTGGAGAGCTGGTGGAGAGAATACGATAGATGCTCACCTCTTCGTATCCACCACATCCTTCACAACAAGTCATGCAGCAGCCAGTGCGAGTGGTGACGGCTCTCGGGCAATGCGAAGCTGCTAATGCATTGCTCGAGTCGACGATGCCTATAATCGTTTTTGCGTTCAGGCATAAGCTGATTTTTTGGGCAAACCCCCACACCGTTTTACTCCAGCAGATTGGATCATTGCGGCGGATTATGAGCATTCAAGTAATTTCATTTCTATATTGCAGAAAGAGAATGCCACCCGTGGTTGGTGTGTCACACTCGCAAACTGGTTGGTGTGTCACACTCGTAAACTGGTTGGTGTGTCACACTCGCAAACTGGTTGGTGTGTCACACTCGCAAACTGGTTGGTGTGTCACACTCGTAAACTGGTTGGTGTGTCACACTCGCACACTGGTTGGTGTGTCACACTCGCACACTGGTTGGTGTGTCACACTCGCAAACTGGTTGGTGTGTCACACTTGCAAACTGGTTGGTGTGTCACACTCGCAAACTGGTTGGTGTGTCACACTCGCAAACTGGTTGGTGTGTCACACTCGGAAACTGGTTGGTGTGTCACACTCGCAAACTGGTTGGTGTGTCACACTCGCAAACTGGTTGGTGTGTCACACTCGCAAACTGGTTGGTGTGTCACACTCGCAAACTGGTTGGTGTGTCACACTCGCAAACTGGTTGGTGTGTCACACTCGCAAACTGGTTGGTGTGTCACACTCGCAAACTGGTTGGTGTGTCACACTCGTAAACTGGTTGGTGTGTCACACTCGCAAACTGGTTGGTGTGTCACACTCGCAAACTGGTTGGTGTGTCACACTCGCAAACTGGTTGGTGTGTCACACTCGCAAACTGGTTGGTGTGTCACACTCGTAAACTGGTTGGTGTGTCACACTCGTAAACTGGTTGGTGTGTCACACTCGTAAACTGGTTGGTGTGTCACACTCGTAAACTGGTTGGTGTGTCACACTCGTAAACTGGTTGGTGTGTCACACTCGCACACTGGTTGGTGTGTCACACTCGCACACTGGTTGGTGTGTCACACTCGCAAACTGGTTGGTGTGTCACACTTGCAAACTGGTTGGTGTGTCACACTCGCAAACTGGTTGGTGTGTCACACTCGCAAACTGGTTGGTGTGTCACACTCGCAAACTGGTTGGTGTGTCACACTCGCACACTGGTTGGTGTGTCACACTCGGAAACTGGTTGGTGTGTCACACTCGCAAACTGGTTGGTGTGTCACACTCGCAAACTGGTTGGTGTGTCACACTCGCAAACTGGTTGGTGTGTCACACTCGCAAACTGGTTGGTGTGTCACACTCGCAAACTGGTTGGTGTGTCACACTCGCAAACTGGTTGGTGTGTCACACTCGCAAACTGGTTGGTGTGTCACACTCGTAAACTGGTTGGTGTGTCACACTCGCAAACTGGTTGGTGTGTCACACTCGCAAACTGGTTGGTGTGTCACACTCGCAAACTGGTTGGTGTGTCACACTCGCAAACTGGTTGGTGTGTCACACTCGCAAACTGGTTGGTGTGTCACACTCGCAAACCGGTTGATGTGTCACACTCGCAAACTGGTTGGTGTGTCACACTCGCAAACTGGTTGGTGTGTCACACTCGCAAACTGGTTGGTGTGTCACACTCGCAAACTGGTTGGTGTGTCACACTCGTAAACTGGTTGGTGTGTCACACTCGTAAACTGGTTGGTGTGTCACACTCGTAAACTGGTTGGTGTGTCACACTCGTAAACTGGTTGGTGTGTCACACTCGTAAACTGGTTGGTGTGTCACACTCGCACACTGGTTGGTGTGTCACACTCGTAAACTGGTTGGTGTGTCACACTCGTAAACTGGTTGGTGTGTCACACTCGCACACTGGTTGGTGTGTCACACTCGCAAACTGGTTGGTGTGTCACACTCGTAAACTGGTTGGTGTGTCACACTCGCACACTGGTTGGTGTGTCACACTCGCACACTGGTTGGTGTGTCACACTCGCAAACTGGTTGGTGTGTCACACTCGCAAACTGGTTGGTGTGTCACACTCGCAAACTGGTTGGTGTGTCACACTCGCAAACTGGTTGGTGTGTCACACTCGCAAACTGGTTGGTGTGTCACACTCGCAAACCGGTTGGTGTGTCACACTCGCAAACCAGTTGGTGTGTCACACTCGCAAACTGGTTGGTGTGTCACACTCGCAAACTGGTTGGTGTGTCACACTCGCAATCTGGTTGGTGTGTCACACTCGCAAACTGGTTGGTGTGTCACACTCGCAAACTGGTTGGTGTGTCACACTCGCAAACTGGTTGATGTGTCACACTCGCAAACTGGTTGGTGTGTCACACTCACAAACTGGTTGTTGTGTCACACTCGCAAACTGGTTGGTGTGTCACACTCGTAAACTGGTTGGTGTGTCACACTCGCACACTGGTTGGTGTGTCACACTCGTAAACTGGTTGGTGTGTCACACTCGCACACTGGTTGGTGTGTCACACTCGCAAACTGGTTGGTGTGTCACACTCGTAAACTGGTTGGTGTGTCACACTCGCAAACTGGTTGGTGTGTCACACTCGCAAACTGGTTGGTGTGTCACACTCACAAACTGGTTGGTGTGTCACACTCGCAAACTGGTTGGTGTGTCACACTCGCAAACTGGTTGGTGTGTCACACTCGCAAACTGGTTGGTGTGTCACACTCGCAAACCGGTTGATGTGTCACACTCGCAAACTGGTTGGTGTGTCACACTCGCAAACTGGTTGGTGTGTCACACTCGCAAACTGGTTGGTGTGTCACACTCGCACACTGGTTGGTGTGTCACACTCGCAAACTGGTTGGTGTGTCACACTCGCAAACTGGTTGGTGTGTCACACTCGCAAACTGGTTGGTGTGTCACACTCGCAAACTGGTTGGTGTGTCACACTCGCAAACTGGTTGGTGTGTCACACTCGCAAACTGGTTGGTGTGTCACACTCGCAAACTGGTTGGTGTGTCACACTCGCAAACTGGTTGGTGTGTCACACTCGCAAACTGCTTGGTGTGTCACACTCGCCACCCGGAGGTCACCGGTTCGATGCCATCTCTTGGAGGGCAGTTGTGAACAAGTAAACCCGTAAAAACAAAGTTTTTCACTATAAATCCTTTATATGCGTGGCATCGGGGCGGCTAGAGTCCTCTCGTCCTCTGGCTTGAGATGGCTGCCACCTATGGGTCAGATGATTGTCTGGCAGCATTAAACAATTGGTAATTAAATATTTAAAAAAAATTCCCTAAACAGTGTAACATTTTTGAATTTTTTTTCACAAAAATGCATTGTCACGCACAACGAGTCTGTGTGCAAAATGTCAGCTCGATTGGATCATGGGAAGTGGGTTAAAAACGACTGAAAGATTTGCACGGTCCTAAGCAAGCAAGCGAACTTAATATAAAGGATTTAAAAAGAAGCAACTATCTTTTAAATCCTCTCTCCTCTGACCACGCAGCAACATTGGCGAACGCACCGCAGTTAAGTCGGTCGACAGGTCGCATGTGGTCAGATGTAACGTGGGTTATTACTTCCACCTCTTCCAAGACGTTTGGCCAGTGCGTAAGAGTTGACCAAATAACATCAGAAGGACCTCTTACACTCGAGTTGTGTCTACAGTATTGAGGCCCTCCTGCCAGTAATGGCGCATTGCAAGCAATGGCAGGGCTGCACATTTACATACATATAGTTCAACACTTTTACGAATAGCCAATATGTTTTTTCTAATTCCACGGTAAATTTTAATTTTAAGAGGGCGAACTGTTACGTAATCTACAGGATACAACAATCATTAAATTAGGGATTAAAGATAATTTGATAAATACTGTGCAATGTTGATTTATTTGATTTATTGCGTATCGTGATTGCGTTGTACGTGCTGTACTTTCGCACTCGCAATAATTCGTACGTGATCAAATAATAAAACAGAGCAATAAATATTGCACAGTGTTGATCAAATATTGTACATTGAATATTGCACACGCATGTCATTTAGCAGTTGCAATAATGTCAGACATACTTTAATCCCTACTTTAATTATTATGTTGTAGAGAAAGCTACAGTTATCCACTTAAAATTGTTTTTTTTTACCATGGCATACGAGAATATTAATTTGATCTAATTAGCGATATCGGCCGCTTCGTAAAAAAAAAAATTCCATTTTTACCCGTAGCCAGTGTCTCTTTTCATCTCCGCCGTGATGTCTCCGTTTGTATCTTTGCATCTCAATTTTTGTTTTACTTACATCTCAATTTGTCTGTCTCCGCGTGTCACTTTACATTTGTGCGTCTTTTATTTTGTCGCTTGGTACTTTCGTCTATTTGCATCTCCGTGTGTCTCTCTGCGTCACCGTTTGTCACTTTGTAGCCCTGTATAGCCATTTCTTACAACACAAAGAGAGAGAGAGAGACATGCTTGAATTGCTTCAAACGTGTCTCTCTGTGTTGCAATAACATTTGTTTTGGCCTTCGCACAAGAAGGGCTCACAAGTAATGATATCACATCTATCATTCTATTTAATGAACGAAACATGAGGATTTCTCCACATATCTGGCTGTCGCCTGATGATGCTGGTTGTTCTTTCTGGCGAAACGTCGTACTCAGAATGTAAATGTTGTGGGGTTGCTCTCCAACACACCGGTGTGCTGTACTAGTAACGAATTGGCACGTTTTGTTTACGTGACAAACCTTACTAGTTGGCTGTGTCGGGGGGTGGCGGGTTTAGCGACACATTTAAATTTACGCGTTCTAACCCAAAAAAAACTGTATTGTTTTAACAAAACAAAGACATCGAGTGTAACCTACATTGTAGCCTGCAATGTAGGATACATGATCGGTCTTTGTTCTGCTAATTGCGAGCAATATAAACTATTAAACAAAAACTATTTTATTTACCAGGTAAAGTCCACTGAACTACATAGCTTTTTTTCAGAAGCGATCTGGCCACAAATGATAGCTCAACGAAATGGCATATCAAGTGGACATTTATAGCAGCCAAATATTTTCGAAACGCATGTTTCTTATTCTGGAAGGGAAAAAAACGGAGGACCAGAGAAAAATCAACGCAACCACGGGGAGAACATGCAGACTCCAAATATACAACAGGCGTCAAGGGTCGAGATCGAACCCACGACCTCCTGCATACCAGGCGAGGTAGTTAACATTTCGCCACCGTGCCTCCCTCATTGTGGTCGCTACACTTGCAACAATCAGGTCACGTGCAGTGGTATAAAAGTGAAGGTGCTCCCATCTCTTCCAAGACATCTGGCCGGCATGAAAGAGTAGGCCAAATGTCCTCTAGGGTCGGGCTATCTCGAGCTCGATTTTGCTAAAGTTCCGCGTAGGCAACAATGAAACTATTGACGAATAGCACGGGGGGAGGGGGGGTCATGCTAACCCGCGTTTCGACATCTCACCCACTGCTGCCAAGGTCAGTCAATGGAAGCCCTTCCAATGGGGTCCTAAAGCCCCACCCCCAACACCCCAAATTCTGCCCAGAGTCATCTCCCCCCCCACCACTTCCCCGCCGCGTTATTTCATTGTAGTTCGTGTCGCCTCTCACGCGCCTCTCACACGCACAACGCCGATGTTTAGGCGATTAGTACAGCCGACTTGGAAAGGCGACAGGATCCGTCTGCGCCTTCACGGATTTGCGACGACGATGACGATGGTGGTGGTGGTGGTGGTGCACGTGTGTGTGGGTGTGACGGAGAATGTGTAGTGTAGCGGTTAGCACGCGCCGCGCTACGAACCTGGCGACCTTTCAAACTGCCACACGGGAAGATCGAATGGACAGCCGGCGACCGCTGAATTTCCCCGCACCTCCGATTAGCAGGGTTGGCTACGTACGGTGCGAAAGAAATTCAACATACATACACCGCACCTCCGATTAGCAGGGTTGGCTACGTACGGGGCGAAAGAAGTTCAACATACATTGCAAGTCTGATATGCTGAGCATATGCTGACCATTCATTACACCGGTGTGCTATTATCCCCTTTTTATTGCAATACCGTATATGGCAATGAAATTATGCCAGCACTCAGAATCTGCAGCGATGATCCAATCTGCCAAAATTAAAAGGGAGGTTTTTTTTTAGCTCAGAAAGCCGGCTTAGGCGAGATTGAGTCCTTTACAAGTTACAGGGCCCAAAATAATAACATGCTCTTCCTTGCTTATTTAAAAAAAAATCATTACAGTTCCATTATTTCACTTCCCCAATTTAACATTCCAGCTCTCGTGTACAGTGTGGCACATCCAGCTTCACCGTTGCCGTGCAAGCGTTTGATCAATATAGCATGACCCAGGCACCCTGAAAGCGCACAGGTACCCGTTGAAAATACTCATCGGCCTGGGGGTGCCATTAGTGTGTTCGGGGTTGACAACCTTGGCACTTCAAAGGCTTCTGTTGTTACAGCTTAAACCGCACAGCCAATGGCCCCTCGTACAGCCACAACTGCATTAGCATGGGCACAATTGTAAGTGTGTGTGTGCGCGCGTCTGCGTGTAAGCCTTCACGTTGTTTTTTAAAAATCCTTTATATTAAGTTCACTTGCTTGCTTGCTTGCGCGCTTACGACCGTGCAAATCTTTCGGTCGTGTTTTAACCCACTTCCCGTGATCCAATCGAGCTGACATTTTCCACACAGACTCGTTGTGCGTGACAATTAATGTTCGTGAAAAAATGTTTCAAAAATGTTACACTGTTTAGGACAAAAATATTATATTTAATTACCAATTGCTTAATGGTGCCATGCAATCATCTGACCCATAGGTGGCAGCCATCTCAAGCCAGAGGACGAGAGGACTCTAGCCGCCACGCATATAAAAGATTTATAGTGAAAAACTTAATTTTTACGGGTTATACTTGTTTATTGTGCATTTGCCGACAATTATTTCCCCCGCCCCTACTCAAGCAGAGCGACGGTGTCTAAGGTCTGTACGAGATACAGATGAGGGTTTTAGTGAAAGAGGGCTCCCCATCGCCGCGGAGATGGAGCGATGATGAGATCGGTTGACGTGCAGAGGTGAGATGGATGAGAGAGACGGCGGCAGCTGCGTGGGGAGGCGTTCAACCGGCAGTGAATACACAATGGCTGATCGAACGACGATGATGGTGGTACATTTAATACGAATGTGAGCTGTAGAAGTGTCAGTGCCAAATGGGTTGTATAACGCGTTCGCTCACACGACGGAATGCTGCGGAAACGAGATTCCAATAAAGCTGCAGTTGTATTAAGATACGATTCAGTTGGCCCTTGTGTGTTGTGCCAACTCGCCGTGTAAAGGACACTTCTAAAACGAATGTCCAAGCGATGCTGATGTAAGAAGTTGCCATTATTACGTTTGTGTGTGTGGGCTTTGCCTGGTAGGATGGGGATGGTTTAGATGTAAGTGTATGTGTTTGGGTGATATGTTTACCTTTCTTGCACTTTTCACTACTATCATGTTGTTGTTGTACTGTTTGTTGTAACGTTCTTACCACGTGTCCCCTACTGGACATCTGTGAAAAAGAGCTTCATAGCTCATCGGATTCCTCCAGGATAAATACATATTCTGATTTGGTGTCCTGCACTGTTATTCTGTTACCTGGCGCTACCTGGTAAAATAAAATAAAACTGTTCATAGTTTAGTTCACTGCATAATTGGCCATACACCGCAGTGTACAATATTGTGCACGTGTATATTGCGGTCCCTAAATTAATGTATATAATTAGTGAAAAGATTTGGCAGCAGTTGAAAGCTCAACCGCTCAAAAAATCCCAACCAAAAGCATCTGAGGTCAACAAATAATGAATGAACGAACACCATAATGCATTCAAATAGCACTCGATATGTGTACACAGCCGCGTGTCCACTCGCGAGTTCGTGTGCTTGCATTTCACAGCCACGCTCGCTTAGACATTCATTATTGTCTGTAAATATCATTGATTTATTGATGTATTATTTATTTCTTTGTTTTATATTGCCCGTGCCGTGAAGGCGCACGGGTCTTGTTGTTGTTGTTTCTCTGCGACTCCGGCCAAACCATAAAACTGCTGGGCCCCCATTGGGAACCTGCCACTGTCCACAAGTAGCTCTCCTGCTGGTGAAAACTCCTCCACCGCGCTGTCGTAATTCTCCGATGTGTTTTAAGGTCGTTCCGTGACCGTGCGTTGTTCTCCAGTTTCACGGAGTTCCTGGAGAACCTTCCGGCACGTGGGGCTAAAACGTCGGACATCATGCCGAACAACACGCGGTACGACTGGAAGACATGCCGAAAAGCTGTACAGCAAAGCGCAAATGTGAAATCCGAACGAGTAGTGTGGCCTGCGATTCTTACGTATATTTTTTTGTACGCTTGATTTTGTGTAATTTTTCACAATTTTGCTTCAAATGTTTGCTATTGGTGCTATGCTACGAGACGGAGTTCCATTCGGATCTTTCAGAAAGCCGTGTGTCCCTCCGTGCTAGAGAATGATCCACAGAAGCATATTTCACAAAGCTACCTCTGAGAAACCCTTCAGGTGGCATCTGGCTCCACACGGAGAAAACCTCTTTCCCAGCTCGTTCTGCACACGAGTGCAGTCTTCACTGCATGACGGTCAAACCGATATTTAATTATCGGGGCTGGAATTTAGCATAAAGTAAGTGCAGAACCAAATGTAATGTGATGGGTTTTTTTTGTGCAGTCATTGGTGACTGGGCTGAGACCACCGAGGTTTTCATAAATGTATAATTTTAAAAAATAAACTACATGAAATGTCAGAAAAATATATATCGTGCATATATCAAATATTGATTACAAAAAATGCACAAAGCCATTATTTAAAAACTCGTGCGGAATTTTCCGTTTTTTTAAACCCCACGGCCAAGGCTTCTTAATGTGAGATTCCAGTACAGCAGAACTGCCCTAGGCACTGCAAGCCACACTCAGGCTCCGTAATGGGACACATTGATAACAGTGTGGTAAGGGTGCGTGATGTGAGAGCTTTCTCAAGATGCTCTCTGCGTTCTCATTTAAAGCGCCCGAGTGAAGCCATTCGTCGATACAAAATAAACTGCTGCACAACTACTCAGCCTCAAAGCCAGATAATGCATAAGCCCAATTAACTTACATTTGCATATGTGTTGGAGGTAAACAACACAATGATAATCTGAAGGCATCACCCTCGATTATTGTAAAGAAATTGGTACCTCCGGAAGATGTTATATCATGTTTTACATTTTATGTAATCTCTTTTAATACATCGCATTGAACAAACGTGCTGCATGTGTCATGTCAACATTTTTAACTCTTCTTTCAGCAAGCTATCGATTCAACACCACTAGTAATGTTTGTACTCACAATTGTAACTTCAAATATGTGTACCTGTAGTTTGTCATCAATTCATCATCATCTGCAAGGCATGATCAATCCACTGCTGGATGAAGGCCTCCCCAAGTCGTCTCTATCTCTCATGGCTCCACCATGGCTTTGTCCCTTTACATCCTTTACAGTAATGGAGCTAATGTTGGACTATTGTTGGAAAGTTTTGATCGCTAGTTATATCTTGATTGTGCTATTCCATATGATAATTGTTTTTTTACCCTTCTATCTGGCAACAAAACTGACACATTTTTACAAGGAGTCATGTTTGCATAGACCACAATACCTGCAGTCATAATGCAAACAAAAAACATAACTCTGATAATGTGCACTGTCCTTGAGGTTAATTGGTCCACACCCGAGATAGCTTTCCTTAGAGCCTAGTCTCACATGGGTTGGACCAGATGACGCCAAAAGGCGCACAACTCAAAGACAATGCACCATCAGAGTATGAGAGCTCGGGGTAAGCATTTACACCATTGGAACCTTGTTGCCAGATAGAAGGGTAAAAAACCAATTATCATATTTTTTACTGGCAAATGAGGTTCCAATTCTGTGCTATTCCAGTTGAAGAAACATCCTTCAGGTAATCCTGCAGCCAGCAGATGGCCAGGGACCGATCCCAGAAACTGGCACCGTGGAACTACTTATGAAAAACGCTTACAGACCTGATCCTTCGAGTGCATCAGTTGGCCAACATACGTTTAGCCATATATTATGCTGCAGAGCTGAGATGGACTGAATCCAGCTAAAAATCATGTCTTTGTGATTGTCTGTGTTTGTGTGTAGTCTTTCGTATCAAGCCTGTGACCATAAAATAATTGTACTTGATTACCCGCTTTAAACTTGAATTGGAACCCAGGATATCAGTGGGTTTGGTCTCGAGCAGTGAGGTGTGATCACTATTACTGCATGGCAATATTACATCTTCGTAAACGGTTTTGGGCTTCATTAACTTTTCGGCTTTAGTATCGCACTTTCACATGACTAATTATTTGGTTCACTGATAATTATAATTCTATCTATTTTTTGGTGTTTCCTGAAATATTTTTATTATAGTTTTAGGTTAGGATTAATCTGACTGTTGTATGAGAAAAACAATTAACCACTAATTTTTAAGACCAGATTAAAACATTGTAATTTTATACGGTAGTCTTAAACTTAATCAACTCTATTAGTTTTGATTGGTAACTTTCTCGAGCTAATAGCGCATCCTTGGAATACATAATAGTCACTCAATAACAAATACCCATTTATCTATATGTATTAGACATTGGCGTATTGCGGTTGTCATGGGCCCTCGTTCTAGAAATTAAACGGAGCCCTCTGTCAAATTTCCACCCACCCCCCAACCTCTCTTGATGGTGCTTGGGCCCCTTAGACACATAGACCCCGATGCAGCCGCACCGCCTTCACACTCACCGGCTACGCCGATTGCATTCCATTTTCCATCGTACGCCGACTGTTAAAACCACGAGCACATTCGCCGCGGTTGTTTAACGCGCGCGCGAGGTCGTGTGCTCCAGAATTCCTACACGCTCTCTGCTCTGTGAGTGCAAGACGCAAGACAAATTGGCAATGTCAGTAATTGCCATAATCGTGGCACAGTTGCAGGCTGTGCATGAATAAATGAACAAATTAAAACGGGGGGGGGGGGGGGGGGGGGGGGCAGTCACAGCCACCTGCAGGTAGTCGACTTGCCAGCAGACTGGCCGCCAATCAAGGATGCTCCGCAAACAACTGCAAGACGACGATCTGCTCGTTAGCGTGGAGTGCGCCAGACACGTGTGTGAACTCCGAAGCCAACAAATAGAGGATTTACGTATGCGCGCATGCTGAACTCCTTTCGCACCGCACGTAGCCAACCGTGCTAATTGGAGGTTAGTATTGTTATTAATAATGATGATTCGCAGCTTCTGTGTCCATCCACGTGCCATGTTTGTCAACGGTGTTGTTTGCATTTGACTGCAAGTATTGTGGTTAATGTAAGCATGGTTCCTTGCAAAAAGGTGTCAGTTTTGTTGCCAGAAAAAAGGGGAAAAACCCTATTAGTATATTTTGGTACTGGCAAAGGAGGTCCCATGATGAAACGGTGTTGTTGTTTGACCGTACACTTGCCAGGCTGGTCAGCAAAGGGGCCGTCCATAAATTACGTCACGCGATTTTGGACGACTTTTGACCCCCCCCCCCCCATCGTCACACGGCGTCACAAAAAGTCAGACCCCCCTCAAATATGATATGGCGTCACAAAGCTCTGCCCCCCCCCCCCCGAAAAAAAAATTAAACATGCTCAAACTTAATTTGGAGCTTTCGTGACTGCAGGAATTATTATTTGGTTCTTTCAGTAAAGTCGCGTATAAAGTTAAAATAATCGCTTTAAACTATTGTCATTGTAGTGCGTATTTAATGTGCCGCTGCACTCTAATGTTGTAGAAGAAAACATTTATTAAAACGTCTATTTAATTAAGTAGAACGTGTTGTCTGTATTTATTTAAAGTTGCGCATTTTGATGTGACGTCACATTTCTCATCCCCCCCCCCCCTCGTCACACATCGTCACAAATGTCTACCCCCCCCCCCCCACTAGGTGCGTGACGTCATTTATGGACGGCCCCAAAGGGGATGGGGACCAATTGAGATTGTGACTCGCCACAGACGTTAACCATGAACGGGAATTAAACTCCGTCTCGCCAGCTTCGTGGTGTCATGGGCTAATCATGGCGCCACCATACCCCATTCCACATCTCAATCGTTGGTGGAGAATGAAGTTGAGATATTCTCTTTATCGGAACGTGAGGACAACAGGATAAGAACGCTTGGGTTTAACCGATGAGGCGGTGGGCAGCTGTAATGCTTGCTGTGGTTAACGGTGAATTCTAAATGAATGTTAAATAAAAAAAAAATGTGCCGCAGATGCCTCGGAATTGCCCGTTAATTACGAGCTTGAACAGGTGGCGTTGCATGAAATAGGTATTCGCTTATCGCGCAGTCAGTTACTGCAGGGCTTGCGCGGGACAAGGAAGTTACAGACGCAACATTTCGTGGCATAAAAACAAATAAATACCTCAATCCACGAATTATCCTGCAAATGGAATTGTCAGAGGTGAATGGATTATTTACCGAAGTGGTACGAACATCTCAGCCCCGCAGCACGGTTGGCTACGTACGGTGTGAAAGAAGTTCAACGTACGTACATACAAACCACATTGTTGCAAGCGGTGACAACGGTGGTTTCTCATTCACGTTTAACGAACATTTGCACTGAAAATTCTGAGCACTTGCCGTCCATTCTTGTCTGAACGTATTGCCATTACGGATTCTGTCATTGTTGCAATGGGCCAGCAACACAGAGGTTGCACCCGATTCAAGAGCCGAATGGCTCACAATAAATGAAACTTGATAAACTTGAAACTTGACTTGCAATCCAGAGGTTGGCCGCTCCATATCCCGGGCGTGCTAGTTGACACAGAAGGCGAGACAAAGGCGGCCGGGCGTGGTGCTGCCCACCCACCCCGTCGTGTGTGCCGTGCCATGACTAGATAGGTGCTGCTACTCGCTAACGCCACTTGCCCCAACGATCTG
The DNA here is from genome assembly GCF_965212315.1 of Lampetra planeri. NCBI lineage: Eukaryota > Metazoa > Chordata > Hyperoartia > Petromyzontiformes > Petromyzontidae > Lampetra > Lampetra planeri. The sequence goes on from NC_136123.1 coordinate 5,152,658, forward strand.
TTACAGGCTACACGGCTCAATGGCTGGGGAGGCACTGGCTAGTGTCAGAGCCAGATTCACGCACGGAGGGGGGCGTGTCCTCGCTGAGGGGGCGTGTCCTCACTGAGGGGCGTGTCCTCACTGAGGGGGGCGTGTTCTCACTGAGGGGGCGTGTCCTCACTGAGAGGGGCGTGTTAGACACGCCCCCCTCGGTGAGGCAGATGTGATAGCTGCCTCCCCTGGTGCTGTTTCATGACGAGACCAGCGAGCCTAAATACTTCTTCTTGGTTCTTTCGGTAAAGTCACGTAGAAGGGAAGTAATAAAATAATAAAAATAAAACATAATAAAACAATTCTCACGACGTTTCGGCCACAACGCAAGCAGCCGTCCTCGCCATGCGTTGTGGCCGAAACGTCGTGAGAATTGTTTTATTATGTTTTATTTTTATTATTTTATTACTTCCCTTCTACGTGACTTTACCGAAAGAACCAAGAAGATGAATCCCTGCAGTCACGAAAGCTTTAAATAGAGCCTAAATACCTTTATACACATACGTGAAATAAGTTACCTGGAGTATGGAAGGCGAGGACATGAAATGAAGGGGTCTACAAACATTCCATTGGTCACATACTGAGATAGTAACAGGCACGCGCTTATTGCCCGCGCTCCATCCAGTTACTGAGGGGTTGTGCAATCGAAGGGGAGGCTGAGCTCGTCGCTGCCTCACCTCTCGTCTCTTCCTGTATTTGCAGCGGAGCTCCGCAAATTTGGCGATTTTGACTATAACAATGATTGGAATCGCACAGAAATGACATTTATAACAGAGATCAGTGGAAAAATCTTAATATTTATTTTATTTGATTAATCTTTTTTTTTCGTAACAGCTATTTTCATTGGAGTATGACAGGTGAGGCTCTGCCTCCCCCTGCCTCCCCTGACCGCACGTCCCTGCTACACGGGGCACCTATGTCCCATGCCTCTGTCCCGCCAGCAGTATAAATGGATGCACCACAGTTAGTCGATCGTACAGGTCCACGTGCGGCCGAGTTCAAGTGTTGGTACTCCCATATTTTGGATAAGTTGGGATGCCACAGAGGTTCGTGGGTTCGATTCTCGAGCCTGGCGCCTGTATTTTTGTGGTTTGCAGGTCTCTCTCCTCGTGGTCGCGTGGATTATTCTCCGGGTCCTTCGGGTTTTCCCCTTCACATTTAGAAACAAGCGTTTAGAATATTTGGCTCCTATAAATCTCCACGTTATAAGCCACTTCACTGGGCTATCATTTGTGGCCAGGTTGCTTCTGAAAGAGAGCTGTATAGCTAAGTGGGCTTTACCTGGTAAAAAAACTAAACATGTTGAACATTTTCGATTTAAAGCTTTCGTGACTGCAGGGATTCATCTTCTTGGTTCTTTCGGTAAAGTCACGTAGAAGGGAAGTAATATTATTGAGAATTATTTTATTATGTTTATTTTTAATATTTTATTACGTCCCTTCTACGTGACTTTACCGAAAGAACCAAGAAGATGTTGAACAGTTTAAATGTTACCAGCGTGCGATTCTAGGCCAAAACACCATCTAGAAGGGCTCTGTAGTGGAGGCCCTTTCTACCAGTAATGATGTGAGCAGACAAAGCAATTGTATAGCTACGCCTTTATCTTTTTTATTGTCATTAGTTATTGATTCACCAACACTCAGACACTACGATGCATCCATCCGTCTCAATGCCCGGGCGGTCAACAGCACCGTGCTGCTGCTTGCAGGACAAATGAACAATCTGGTCAGCCATGTACAAAGCCTTTGGTGTCAATAGCAAAAGTAACCTTTTATTATTTGCCCACGTAAATATCGCTGAGTCTCGTGACTTCTGATTCAGGAGGATCTTGCAATGGGATGTTGGGCTCATTTCATCTTGAAGTTTATTTCACGTGGAAGGAAGCCATAGCACACAAATACAGCAGAGGAGGGAAGGAGGGTTTGGGGGGTTAGTTGAACAACCTACTTGCTGTACCGTCATTGTCTGGCCATACGGTAGTCCTGCAGGCTAGCAAGACTCATGCACGATGATGATAATGATGACGTCTGCGTGATCTATCCACTGCTGGTCCACAGGCGTGCGCCCGACACCAATTTGGGCAACTGCGTTGTTTAGCAGCGCAATGTTGGGAGCAGTTGGGGTGCGGTTGTCAGCCACCACAATCACAATATTTATTTATCCTGGAGAAATCCGATGAGCTATGAAGCTCTTTTTCACAGATGTCCAGTAGAAAGGCACTTAGCTACCGCCCCCCCTCTCCCCGCCCCCCCCCCCCCCAAATTCTTAACAGATCAATCGAGCCCTTTATCTAGAGCCACGCTTGAAGAACAACCCATTGAGATACACCGCTTCTTGTGTGAGGTTGGCCTGGGTCAAAGGCAGGGCAGCATTGATCAGAATTGCAATCACGAGTATCTCGGTTTTTAGCCAGTTGACGGCAAAAGAATGCGGCAGGAGGCGTCTGGCAAACGCCTCCGGTGGAAGGAACGCGGATTCGTCAGTGGGGTACGTGTATATGCAGAAGAAATGATGGACAGGTCGCAAAAATGATCATTCAAACCACACCCCCATACTGATACAAATATAAAAATGGCATAAAGTGTAGTGTAATATGTAGGGCATGAGTTTGTACACGTAAGAAACAAACCGCACACAATGATAATGATGAAGGTGTCCACGTTGGGTCTCCAACTCTCAAGGTTCCTGCGATGCCACAATCAATGTAGCTCTTGCACATGAACCGATCGCTGCATTTCCACAGTGAGGTTGTCCTCATGGGTGCATTCTCAGCTTTGGTTAGAGTCATCTGCCAGGGCGCCACGGTGTTGAGATGTTAACTACCTCGCCCGGTATAGAGAAAATCGTGGCTTCGATCCCGACCCTGAAGCCTGCTGTATATTTGGTGTTTGCTTGTCGTTCTTCCCGTGGTCGCGTGGATTTTTCTCCGGATCCTCCGGTTTTTCCTCTCCACATTTAGAAACATGCGTTGAGAGTACTTGGTTGCACCTGCTAAAATACAACATATTTGGCTTTCGTTTCATCTAGCAGTGTGTGCTACCCAAGCCCATTTAAATGTTGTGGATTTACTCTCCAACACACCGGTGGGCTGAATTAGTAACTAATTGGCGTTTTGTATACGTGACAAATCCCTTACTAATTGGCTGTGTCGGGTGGTGGAGGGTTACGACACATTTATACTTACGCGATTTAACACAAAAACCTTAATGAATTTTTCAAACGTAGATCGTAGGCGGCAGTGTGCACTGATTGAAAAGCTTTTCATATATTTGACCATTTTGATCCCAATCCCACCTTGAGCAATTGCCCGAGGTATGCATGTATTAAAAAATATATCTTCCAATGTTTATGCTAATCTGTCTTAAGCAGCCATGTTTTACGGACAGGGTGTGAGGGAAAAAAAACATACTTTAGACGAGAGCTGTGACGATTAGTCGATTCATTTGCAAAAAAAACATGTCACTTTTAATGTGGTCGATTACCCGGGCCCTTTAGAAATGGCGGCCACACCCACATCCGGCCTCCCGAAGGCAGGCAACCCCCTTACATGCCACGCCCAGGGAAATGCGGCTGATGCCAATGACGTCACAAAGCCCCACCCATCACCTACCATCCAGGAGCACACACGAGAACAGAGGTGAAACGCTCTTCCATCTATATTCGCGTTGTCCATTGAGGCGAATAATCGAACCGATGACGGGTAGAGTCATCAATCGCTTTGATGATCAAAAATCCCAGCTCGGATTTACACCAAATCCTTCCGTCAAGCTGAAGCATCTTGAATGATGAACTTTCCACTGAGGTCCAAAGAGTGGAAGAGTGTGACAAAGGAAACAGATTCAGTTGCTCAATTTGCAGATTAAAAATATATATTTCACGAAGAGAGTGATGATGTTATAAATTCAGACAACTACTTTTTAGCATTGACTTAAGGCTTTCGTGACTACAGGAATTCATATTTTTTTGGGTCTTTCGGTAAAGTCACGTAGATAGGTTCAAATTAATCAAATAATAAACAAGTCACGTAGATAAGTACAAAAAGCCTCTTTCCTCCTGATGACGATCGCTTGTGTTGTGATCGAAACGTCGTAGTTTTTTTGTTTATTTTATATTTATAATTGTTATTAATTTGAACCTATCTACGTGACTTTACCGAAAGACCCAAAGAATACTTATTAGCAACATACCCCCCTTAATTCATTTATTCCTATTGAACAGCTGTCTATCCCTTCAATATACACATGTACATATCCACAACTGGAAAACATACTGATGTATGTAGGTGGAACTTTTTTTGCGCCGTACGGAGCGAATCGGGCTAATCGGAGGTGCGGAGGAAAATTATGGATATTGTTCACATGAGTGGGAAGATATTACCATTAAACCCTGAATGTTTTTAATAATATCCTTGCCTGTCAATGGACGTTGTCGACATAAAAAAAGGTCGCATTCATCCTGAGAATAGGTTTTCCCCTTTTTTCTGGCAACAAAAAAGGTGTTAAGATGTTAAAACACCAAACTGAAACCTTTTACAAGGAATCATGTCTGCATTAACCACAATACTTGTGGACAGAATGCAAACAAAAAACGTACTGTGATAATATATGCATTGATTGGTCCACACCAGAGACAGCTTTCTTTTGAGCCTAGTCTCAAAACGGTGTTAGACCAGAGGACGAAAAAGGCGTACAGCACTAAGACAAGCATTATCAGAGTAATGAGAGCTCGGGGTGAGCATCTACATCATGGGACCTCCTTTGCCAGTACCAAATATGAGAATAGGTTTTCCCATTTTTTTCTGGCAACACAACAGGTGTTAAGATGTTAAAGGTTTCAGTTTGGTGTTTTAACATCTTAGCACCTGTTTTGTTGCCAGAAAAAAGGGAAAAATCTATTTTCATATATTGGTACTGGCAAAGGAGGTCCCATGATGTCGCATTCATCCTGTCTATTAATTTTCACAATTTAACAGGCGAGCAAAACAGCTGAATGACTTGTCACTCTAAATTTATTGGCAGAGTTTTCGATGGTCGGATGAATTAGCTCTGGCCATGTGGCCAGCAGATGCAGGTGTTCATAAAAAATGCAGCGAATAAAAAAAAATATGAAGTGCAAATAAATGAATGAATAAATTAATTATCAGGATCGCAAATTCAGACATATCTTCAATCCATAAATTGCTGTACGTAACATTGTATGTTTGTTGAACTTCTTTCGCACCGTACGTAGCCAACTGTGCTTATCGGAGGTGCGAGAGAAGGACAACAAACTCGGCACAAAAAGCAGTTCTAAAGAAATGAGTTTTCAATTCATATTCAAAAGTTCATCGTTTCAGTGGCTTCCTAATATCGGATGGAAGAGCGTTGCAGACGGCCGCAGAAGCACACCTGAAAGCGCGCGATGAGGTGACTGTTTCTGTGTTTTATTCTGCAAAGTTAAAATTATGATTTGTGTCACAGTTATGACAACAATGGAAGCATGCGTTATCGCTCCAATAATAATAATAATAATCGTCATTCTCACATCTGTATTTGTTTTTTTTAACAGATGATGCCGTGAAATTGCTTCGTAATATTACGTGGCAGGTAAAGGGAACGTTTCCAGCCGGGCGAGTGTAATTATCACAGCAGTGGAAAAATGGAACAATGCGAGTCCCCTGCTTCAGCAGCATTAATCCAATTAGCTCTGAGTACTTCAACTCTGGCTGTTTTAACAACATAATTACTTCCATTAACTTTTATTACGACAAACACAATTTGGACAAAAACGAATGATGGCAAGCCATTACCTAGGAACGAAGACATCACAATTTACTTGCCAGAAGCATCATTTGTAATTTAAAACGTTATTTAAGTGAACATTACCTTACAGATTTTCAGAACCTTTGAAAAAAAAAATTGTTCAACTATTTTACCCACAATCATGCAAACGCATTTCCGGTTTTATCTTGGAATTGCATTTTATTTCCCATTTTGCCTCTTTGGGTTATCACGTGAAATCTAAATCTGTAAGGTTCTCCTTGTCTCTTTAATACGAAAATGAAGCGACAATAATTGATCGTTTGCTCAAAGGACAACGGTGTAGTTGTGAAATATATCATTTGGAAACGTTAAATCAACATTCTCTTGCGAAATCCGCCATTTTTCGGCAGCAGTGCCAAACTTTCGGCCAAAGTTGCATTATTTTATAAAGAGAAAATTGATTGTTGTATGGGGCTCACAAAATTGCCCTTGAAGGAAGCATTGGCCAACGGTGACACCAGTACCACTATAAAATGTTTAAATATTAATCCATCTTAATAAATTACACAATGCCTCTTGCGTTTTTAGTATTGTATGGCAAAGTTGGAGAAAAATAGCTAAAAACTTTCTAGCCCCCCCCTCCCCTCATCATTTAAAAAAGTCTCTAGGTGAGGCAGTGAGCCCAATCCGCCCCTCTTCACCATGCCCCGCCACTTTCACTTGCGGGAGTTATGCCCCCCAACCCCGCTCCAAACCCTCTCTTTGTGCAGGTTCGGTTTGTGCGATTTTGCTGCAAAATCTCAATATTTTTGCATTTCTGCAGCTAACCTATTTCTACCCAAAATTCACTATTATGCGGTGTGAATTCACTCAGACGTGGGGCAGCATTATGTGCATGTGTAGTGTACGTGCTACTAGGCAGGCATTTGTCTCAGGCAGTTTCACTCATGCATGTTTTTCTTATTTTTGTTCCCCTCCAACAATTTATTCCAAGTGTGGCACCTGCCGTCGTGTATAGAGAAAGATAATCCGTTCGGAAATATCGCGGAGTAGTTCATTCCACTGTGTGCCAGTGAACAACACGTGGAGCAGATTTTTTTTTTTCACAGAAAATTCAGAAAAATCCTTCCTGGTGGGAAACCCTTCATAAAAAATTATTCATCAAAAAGATGTTTAAGTAAGGAACTGGGGCATTTATATAGAGGCGTCTAAAGTGATTGCGAGCGGCATTGCCTGTTTTCAAGTTACACGAACTGCGTGGATGCATTGGGAAACATGAGCCGTCGAAGAAAGGAAAATAAAACAATCATTAAAATAATAAATCCAGAGCAAAAAACAAACCGAACGAGCTTGTAATTCCTCCCGTTGCCGTCGCCTCTCTCTCTCTCTCGCGGAGCAATGCTCCAATTTGTGCAACAGCTGCCGGAAAAAAAAAAAACAGGTGACCGAACTGTCGTGGTGACGAGTGAGTCAGAGATGAAAGTGTGACAGCAGTTTTGGAGGGGTTGAAGGTACAACTTATACCACTCGTCCAGACAATGGATGAGTCGTAAAAGATATCGCCATTTAAAAAAAAACTAAAAAAATAATGTTGTGGCTTTCAGAGTGAAGCGTGAAAAGCCACACCATGCAAATACAGCAGCAATGTCACCGTGGGCTTTGAACGTCAGGTGTTGGAGCTCGTGACTGCCACTGCTCGTGCCACTTTGTGCATTGACGCACATTCGGCCGTTGTCTTTACTGCCGTGCACTTTTTTGCGGTTGTGCTGCATATTTGCACGTCCTGGCAAGATTCTTCAGGACTCCTGCAAGAAGAATACAAGTCCAGCAATCATAGTCAGACATTATACCAAACAACCATATTCGAGAGATACGTTCTACGATTGTTTTGTTTAAAACTAAAGGACTTCACAGGAGTGTGATTATGCTCCCATTTGTTTTTTTTATTTTGTCTCTTGCCAGAGTCCGGTTGTGCGTTGACAGTTTACGCAATCATTGGTGACGAATAATAATGGCCATACAGGCCACTTTGAGCTTTGTTTTTTTTCATTTTCCTGGTCACAGTTTGTAAAGGGCCCTCCAACAGGTTTTACTTTAAAGGCAATTCATGTCTTTCATCTGGGTGAGGGCACTATTCAGGCTCTGTCCTCTCCACTGAGAGGTAGCTTTCATCATGACTTTTACAGACACAGTATATGTCCGTAAAAAATATATAAATACAGTATCGGGTTAAGTACATTTTAAATGGGATGGCATTTCTTTTCTCTTCCACTGAGAAGGAAAGAAGACCCTAGATATGTTGGCCAACAAGCTTTCTCCAAGAAGATGATGGTTAAAGTGAGACAAAGGGGTCTTACATGGACAAAGAGATGGTGGTGAAGCGCAGTTGATACAACGGTACTCTCCAAACAGGTTTCATTTACACGTTCAATCTTACCCTTTATCCACTGTGTAAAAATCACCGGTTGAGAAATAATTCTAGTTCTAGTCCCATTGTCATGAATTGAACTCAGGTCACCGAGGTTAGAGTACAATACGCAAACCACTGCACCACCGCTCCCCCACTCCCCCAACAACAAACACACACATTTGTATACACACACACGTGTATCGCTTTGATTTAGACATTGATTCTCATTGATTCCTTCATCGATTTTGAGGACTCGGTCCACGTGACTGACTGTTTCGTCTCATCCATCCTGTTTTCGCCCACCACACTGCAGGCCGCAACAATTTTTGTTCTATCTCATTCTTCCCTCGCACCGTTCCTTCCCGCTTTGGAATTCCGTCGACTCTTTCTGCAAGTTCCTACAATCTTGCTCGATTCGAGATGCATATCCACTCGTATCTATTTCAACTTGAACGGTGCTATTTGTTGCTGGCCTACTCGGCAGTTTTTGGGGGGCCGTGCTCAGCAACTGGCGATTTAAGTTCAAAGTTCATTTATTAGGTATAGCCCTGTAAGCTATTCGGCTCTTGAATCGGGTGCAACCGCAACAAACAAAAAACTAAAACATGAACAAGAAAACATCTTAAAGTGACTATGTGCAAACAGAAAATCCAAGAAAAGACAGCAAAATATTGCAGAAAAATCACCGTACACCAACCCTGTGCAAATATCCCTTGAAATAAAACGTATGCCCTAGAATTCGCGTACGAGCTGTACAAATGGCACACACACCTCAATGTAACCTTCCGAACCAAACGCCGTCCGTCCATCAAGACAGACCGAAGCAGTGAGCTGATGTGGCGTAGAACCGAACGCGGGACATGGGTGGGGACAGTAAACCCCACACTAATGGCACCTGACCAAGGCTTCCATGCGCTTGTATTTAGTCATAACATTAAGTCCGCAATCTGATACCTAAATAGGCGTGCTGATGTAACATCGATGCACAAAACAAATTATTTGTTATGCTGACAACATACACGGGGCCATCAAGATGTCTCACGTTGGTGAATAAGCAATTTGTAACGGTGCCTAGCTGCCACTGCAATTCAGTGGCCTAACATACAATGTTTCGCTCCGGATGATCGCTGCAAAGTATGATCTGTGTTTTGATTTAGTGTGCTGATCTTAAAGGTGCATTGAAAAATGTTGATACTCCGACTGATGCTCCTGCTGTTGTGGAGTGACTCATGCAGCCAGCTATGGCTACAGGGTTTGGTGGTACATGTTGTTTATGTCGTTAATTGTGAAAATTCGGTCACAGTTTCTATGATCACTGTTTCATTGGTTTTATGGCTTTATTTGGTGATTTTCGAAAAGTTTTTTGGTTTGGCCATGTTTGTTTCTTGTAGTATGGAGTTAGACTGATGGCCTTAATCTAAGTTGTCTTGTGGTTGTTGTTGTTGTTTGACTTGCATCCCACTGGGATTTTTGCACACAGTGTTGGTGTACGGTGCTTTTTCTGCAATATTTTTCTGTCTTTTCTTGGATTTTCTGTTTGCACTTAGTCACATTAAGATGTTTTCTTGTTCATGTTTTTGTTTTTTGTTTGTTGCGGTTGCACCCGATTGAAGAGTCGAATGGCTCACAGGGCTCTACCTAATAAATGAAACTTGAAAACTTGAAACTTGACAATTCCACTGCGGGATCATAGAGCATTGAGTAGTTTGTGTGTGCTTGTGACACACCGGGTGACTGTTTTCAATGAATAAACTTCATTGCAGTTGTTCATGGCTCACCCGCCTAGTCTGAGGTAAGTTTTGAAATGGTAAACTCTGCACGTTGTGTGATTTAAATTAATCCCAAGGTCTACAATCTGCTATTTGTCTCCCTGTCTGACTAATTACATTTTAATTTGCGTAGCAAATATCACGTTTGGCGACAAAAGAAAGTAAATTAGATAGAAAAAAACGCATGAAGCTAGCTTCATCAAACTTTTAAACGTGCATAGCCGTAACTAATAATGCAATGAGGTAATTAATAACCTCCATAAGCTAATTACTTTTGCACTTATTACCTAAAGCATTTCCAACCTTGGCAGGCCATACGAGACATCACAAAAGTAAATCGTTTAACCGCGGTGGCGAAATGTTAACTACCTCGCCTGGTACAGGTTGCGGGTTCGATGCCGACCCTGACGCCTGTATATTTAAAGTTCGAATGTTCTCCCTTAGAATCAACGTACTTGTAGAGTAATTGGCTGCTATAAATGTCCACGTGGTAATCCACTTCGATGAGCTCTCATTTGTGATAGCCATTTCGCTTCTGAAAAAATTAACCCGTAAAAACAAAGTTTTCACACTATAAATCCTTTATATGCGTGGCGGCTAGAGTCCTCTCGTTCTCTGGCTTGAGATGGCTGCCACCTATGGGTCAGATGATTGTCTGCCAGCATTAAGCAATTGGTAATTAAATATTTAAAAACATTTCCCTAAACAGTATAAAATTTTGGAAATATTATTTCACGAAAATTAATTTTCACGCACAACGAGTCTGTGTGGAAAATGTCAGCTCGATTGGATCACGGGAAGTAGGTTAAAAAAACGACCGAAAGATTTGCACGGTCGTAAGCAAGCAAGCAAGCACGCAAGCACGCAAGCACGCAAGCACGCAAGCAAGCAAGCAAGCGAACTTAATATAAAGGATTTAAAAAGAGCTCAGTGTGGGCCTTGGCTGGTAAAATAAAAAAAAATTTGTTTACAATAACTATGAAGCGATTCGCCTGCAATAGGAAATGCTTTCTGTCTTCGTCTTACGCGTTTGTGGTTTCGTCGCGCGCGCGGGTGAATTTCGCATTCACGTGAGCGACTGATGTCTGTTGATCGTTTGCCCAGGGTTGCGAGAAACTCACTTCCCTCCCAGCCTTGTGTCACTCCCCGTGAGATTGGCAAGAGTCACAGCCTCGGCAAAATGTAAGCGGCTCTTAAATGAGCAGCGGATTCATTTCATTTCCTGTTTGTTTGTCCTTTTTTTTTCGTGGTTATTTTCTGTCCCCCCCAAAAAATGCGGTGTGAATGTGACATGCGCATCACCAACAGCTGGTTTAAAGAAGGAGTTTACCACCGAATCTAAACTAAACTTTTATTTTACCAGGTAAGGCCCGCTGAGTTATATAAAGCTCCTTTTCAAGAGCGACCTGGCCACAAATGATAGCTCAACGAAGTGGCTTATTGCGTGGAAATTTAAAGCAGCCACATCATCTAAACACGTGTTTCTAAATGTGGAGGGAAAACCCGAAGGACCTGGAAAAAAGAAATCCATGCGACCACGAGGAGAACATGAAAACTCCAAATATACAGGTACCAGGGTCAGGACCAAACCCATGACCTCCTGAAAACCAGGCGAGGTAGTAACATGTCGGCACCACGGCACCGAATCACCCAGTATGCACCTGATCTCGACAGATATCAATGCAAAGCAGCGTTAAACTTGGTTGAGAAATGTGTATGGGTGACCACAAAAGGGTTGCCAGGTGTTATAGGCTTGAGGCTGCGAGGTGGCCATGAGATGGCAGAGATGAGTCTGATTCTTTCCCTGAAGCAATGGGTTTTCTCCAGATTCTAGTTTCCTCCCACATCCACATGCAGGGCCCTCCCGAAAAACGAGTCAAGAGACTTCGTAAGGTTGTCCTGAGTAAATTACCGGCAATACTGTTACGACTAATCATCCTACAATTTTTGGTTGGTTTAGGAGGAGGTGCATACCCACATTGCAAGTAGCATAGACAGTTGTATAAATAAACCTGCCATTTCCCTCCGGAGATCAATCCCAGGCGGGATAGATTTTTCGATTCGTGTGGCTTTACATCTCCCTCGCTGTGTACGCTCTGTTCAGATCCCCCATCTCGTGCACGTACATCAAGGCCCTTTGGCTGCCACGATGAGCACGGGACACTGCGTACATGTCTCTAGCGGATACTTATGATGGTTTGAGCCTGGTTTAGTGCTATACATGCCAATGCAATAATTTTTTATGAGCATTGTTTATCCCAGGGCAACAGTTTAACACGATTATTTTTCAAATGGTGCTGAAATTCCATATGGATTTTAATTGAACGTGCCCTAATGGAAACCCAATAAATATACACAGCACGTAGAACTGCACCTGATATTGTTGGATATTAGAAGCTAGGCAGGTTTGAGCCTGGTTTAGTACCTGACTGGGAAACTGCCTGGGAATACATCTGGCTAATAGCAGATACCAGTAGAGCATTGAAATCTTCAATATATGTGCGCATAGTGGATGCTAGGTCACCTCACACACCTGGGTTTTGTTTAGATCATCTTTTGATTTGTTCCCGCATGCAAAAACACTCATGAATAGAATTGTCCAAACATCCCACTGCAGGACTGTTCTCAAAGAGGAGTTTACAGTCTCAGCTAGGCTTTTCTGACTAAATAAATGGCATTAATATTACCTTAGATTAGGGGCAGTGGGACACATTAGCAAGGAGTCCAAAAGCCAGTGCGTTCTCTCAAGAGTTAACACACACTGCATAAATAATTGCACAAATGCATGCCGGTGTATAGCAAACAAGAATTGAATACAAAGAGCAAGAAACTATCTTTATTTAAAAATAATATCTAGGGCAGGACATGTCTCTGCAAGTGATAAGAACTGACAAAACAGTGACAGGATGGCAAGCAAACGAAGAGAATACGGAATAAAGCAGGAGGGCATGTGTGGGTGTGAGGTTGACTGTAGCTGCTCACGAAAAAGAACAGCGGTGAAAGCAGCAGCAACAGCAGCAGCAGTGAGCGACCTTCATTTAGCAGTGGAATGAACATGGCTTACGATGGTAAAGCGTGACCGAGGATGAACATAGGTCACTGGGTGACGGGAGCGTGTCGAATTTGATAAGGTCATGATCTCGGCTCACAAACCCTTCGCTCGATCTTCCCACCCCTACCCCCGCCCTATGTTACATTGGATGCTGCACCTATAATTATCTGTCTGCTTGGCCGAGCCGGGGGGGGGGGAGTGGTGGCAAACTGAGTGCGTTTCTCCCATTTTCAGAGAGCGGAAGGCCACTCACTTCACACCGTGTATCCTGACCCGCGATGGAGTGTGGAGATCACGAGCTGCGTGCAATGGTGCCCTTTGTAAAAAAGGAATGCTGAGCTCGCCAAATCACCCGCGGTTGCGAAAGATCTCCCCAGATTTCGGAAGCCCAAGCGTGCTCGTGCGTTGAACTTCTTTCGCACCGTACGCAACCAACCGGTGCAGGGGAAAACTGAAAGAGCAAACAACAGGAGGGCCAGGATAGCGCTTGGATCGGCGACCGCTATGAGCAAAAGACGGGCGTGATCGCCGTTGTGGGCTGCAGGGGGCAGTGCAGCGAAATCCGCTGTTCCGCACTCCTCTAGCCTTCACCAACCTGCACTGACGAGCATGGTGAGGTTAGGTCGAAATACAAATAGTCTCCGAGTTACGATAGTCCCCGAGTTACGGTGGTCCGACTTAAGATATTTCAATCTTACGATGGCGATACGACAAAATGCATGTTAAACTTTTTTTTTTATAGCAGATAGGATTGTTTCCTGAAAAAAACTTTCTATTTAATTGCAGTTCATATAGGTAGGCTAAGAATTTACCTTGTTTTTTTTTTCACTTTACATTTTACTGTGCAATACAGTATTGTAATTAATAAATACATACAGTATATAGTTTATACAGTACGCTACTGTAAATTGCTCTGTTTTGCTAAATTATCACCATTCATTAAGACTCCTGGGTAGGCTAGGCCATCTTCGACTTAAGATATTTTTGACTTACGATGGGGTCGTCGTAACGCATCTCTCTCTGGGGTGTGTCATTCAGACGCTGTCTTCTCGACAGACCTGTTCTCCACCTGAGGAAGGCTGCTTGCGTTGTGGCCGAAACGTCGCGAGAATTATTTTATTATTTATATGTTATTATTTTATTATTTCCATTCTACGTGACTTTACCGAAATAACCAAGAAGATGAATCCCTGTATATTCTCACAGCCCGCAAGGCGTGGGTTGGAGGGGTGGAGGGGGGTGCTCATCCAGCAGTGGAATAGTAAAAAAATGAACCCGTAAAAACAAAGTTTTTCACTATAAATCCTTTATATGCGTGGCATCGGGGCGGCTAGAGTCCTCTCGTCCTCTGGCTTGAGATGGCTGCCACCTATGGGTCAGATGATTGTGTGCCAGCATTAACCAATTGGTAAATAAATATTTAAATTTTCCCCCCTAAACAGTGTAAACTTTTGGAAAAAAATTTTCACAAAAATTCATTGTCACGCACAACGAGTCTGTGTGCAAAATGTCAGCTCGATTGGATCACGGGAAGTGGGTTAAAAAACGACCGAAAGATTCTATGGGAACCTCATTTGCCAGTAAAAATATGATAATTGGTTTTTTACCCTTCTATCTGGCAACAAAACTGACACCTTTTTTTACAAGGAGTCATGTTTGCATAGACCGCAATACCTGCAGTCATAATACAAACAAAAGAACATAACTCTGATAATGTGCACTGTCTTTGAAGTTGATTGGTCCACACCCGAGACAGCTTTCCTTAGAGCCTAGTCTCACATGGGTTGGACCAGATGACGCCAAAAGGCGCACAACTCAAAGACAATGCACCATCAGAGTATGAGAGCTCGGGGAAAGCATCTACACTATGGGAACCGAAAGATTTGCACGGTCCCAAGCAAGCAAGCGAACTTAATATAAAGGATTTAAAAATGGACTGCGCGCGTGTGCATGTATTGAGTTGCATACCTTCGGGACTTCGAAACCGGTTGTCCTCGTGTTGCAGAGTAAAGAGCTAAGCCAGTGGCTTGGGAATTCCGTCTCTTGATATACATGAGCGTTGTCTGCCGCGTACGTTTTTTTTCAAAGTCACCTTGCCGACCCAAACATACTGTAGATAAAATAAAAACAAATGGGGCATGTTCGTAAATAAATCATGTGCTCATGTGCAGTTTTTTTTTTCTCCGGAGCAGACAGTTCACCTAAAAACCTCGCTTCAGCCGTTCTCTTGTAATTATGTTTTCGTGCATGCTTTATGGTAATTACACAGCGCACCAGGTGCCAGATAAAGCCAGAAAAGTGGGTCCTCGTACGTTAGTTCCCCACCCAGTTCCACCCCTATCGCGCTATGGGCATCACGTCATGAAACTAAGTGCCCGTGAAACATCTCGCAGGGCAGTGCAGCTCTTCGTCTTCGAGAACATCTCAGACGAGAGCCTTGTCTGAGATGCCCTCACGTGACCTCTGGCCCACGAATCAGGGGGGGGGGGCAGCACTTTTGCACCCACCGTTCTACAGATTCACGTTTATCGAATCACTTACATGGTTCATTCTCAAAGCTGGGGTTTACCCATACGAAGGCAGAATGAAATTTAAAGTGACCGTTTTTGTGCAGTCATTCGTGACCAGGCTGAAACCAATCATCTCACTGCACTTGAGATCTCAGCTTATATCACGGGCGTCGAACCCAGCATTTCAGCAGTGCCGGCTTCTCTGACTTGAGAGCCACTCGCCCCCACTTAACCTCCCTCCACTTGGTGGGAGGTTGCTTCTTCTCTTCTGCTGCACCTGTAATATGGAATGCCCTCCCTCCAGCCATCCGTGCTCTCGACTCCCTATCATTGTTCGAGTCCAGGCTCAAGACCTTCATGGTCTTCTGTTCTGCCCATGTCTGTCTCTTCTTTAGAACATAAACGTTCCATATGTTACCATCTGCACAACGCATATTGTCGCACTGCCTTTAGACAGCATCTTGAGATTCAGTTGTATCTATATGCTATAATCAATATCACTATTTAGACACTATATAAAACAGCCGTTTAGCTCAATGGGCCTTAACGGCTGAAATCAAGTCTGAGTCTGAATCCAAATTCATTTGCATCGTCCAGTATTTACACAGTTTGGGCCCACTTTACACCAATGTGGCAAAGCCCAAAACCAAAAACACAGTTAGAAACTCTGAGCCTAAATGTTGCATACAACAATCATGGCAGCGAAATGAATTTCTTTGATATGGGTTTTTTTTTCTTTCTTGGAAAAACATTAAATTACTAAATAGGGACCTGATGAAGCGGTGTTGAGAGAATATTTGAAAAATGCATTTTGCTTTGTGAGCACGCTGACCCGTTCTAAAATGTACAATTTGATTATTATTTCATTTTGACCACCAGGCCGTGTTTATGACGGAGCGTTCGTTTTTTGCCGAGTGACATTTCCCTATTATTGTTTATAATTAATTCCTTTGACCTGCTGTGCACAGCGCCCTGGGAGAGCACCTGTCTGTAATTGTGCGGTGCAGTGCTGCGCATGAAATATTCAACTCGCCGTGCCGTCCCCACTCACTTTGTGATTCCCAGCCGGGATGGAGTGCAAGTGAAAGGATCCTGAAGGAGAACATCCCGTTTCCCATTTCGAAGAAGAAAAAAACTACATTCAATATGGGGCAATTCGCCGTATGTATTTATTGCTGTTGGGAACTCAGGCTTGATCAGTGGTGCAGTGGTTAGCGCACTGCACTACGAACCCCGCGGCTTGAATTCGATTTCTCGCCACAACCAACATCATTGGTTAGTGATAGCGGAACCGGTCCTATCCTTCACCACGTAACCAACCAGCACTGACCAGCGTGGTGAAGTATGGTAAAACAATTCTAGATGTGAAGCTTTCGTGACTGCAAGGATTCATACTCTTAGTTATTTCGGTAAAGTCACGTAGGTAAAAAATGAAATTAAAATTAATAAAAAATAAAAAAAAAATCCAAGAAATCACGTTTATTATTTTTTTGTATTTTTAATTAATTTAAATTTCATTTTTTACCTACGTGACTTTACCGAAAGAACTAAGAGTATTGTAAAACAAACTCATGACCGACATGGTATGGGGAGGTCTGTATCCATTGTAATTAAAATATCACTGGTGTAGCATGGTTGGCATGGTCATTGATGCAAGGAATTAAATTGAGGCCCCAATGTTCAATTTCCCCCTCTATGTAGCCCAGCCCCTGGGCCCCTGTGTGTGTGTGTATATACATGTATGATGAGGAGTCGTGGCACGGTGTTTAGCCATTCCTGGCCACAGCTAACATCATTGGGGAGTGAAATCATAACCCGTCCCGGGCCTCCTCTTGCTTGCCTCAACCGTGACTGAGTAGCTCCTGCAATGTGCAAACTTTATTACTGGGGTAGAGAAAGGCAGCTGGGTATGTTAACGGCACTTTCCCAACAGTCTAAATGGATATACGGAGGATGTTTGTCTTTGCATATATATTATAGTTTTCTCCACGTATTGGCCCTCGTAATCCATCTTTATATATCACTACCCTAATTGTATGCAAACAAGTGAAATGTCTGCTCAGCCGTGGGATTTATGAGGCACACTCAGAGGCAGGTAATTACTGAGACTGTGCCAACCCTTTTATTCATTTCCAAGACGTAAATATAACGTTTCGTCGTGTAATTACAGCGGCACGCCTCGCAAAGAAGCCATGGCGAATCCGCCCTGAATTCGCTCGCCACTTTCATTCCGATGCGTAATAATAATTATGATTTCGATTGAAAGCTTTCGTGACTGCAGGGATTCATCTCCTTGGTTCTTTCGGTAAAGTCACGTAGAAGGGAAATAATAAAATAATAAAAATAAAACATAATACAATAATTCTCACGACGTTTCGGCCACAACGCAAGCAACCGTCCTCAGAACAGGTCTGTCGGAAAGACAGCGTCTGAATTCAGACGCTGTCTTTCCGACAGACCTGTTCTTCACCTAAGGACGGCTGCTTGCGAATTCAGACGCTGTCTTTCCGACAGACCTGTTCTTCACCTGAGGACGGCTGCTTGCGTTGTGGCCGAAACGTCGTGAGAATTATTTTATTATGTTTTATTTTTATTATTTTATTATTTCCCTTCTACGTGACTTTACCGAAAGAACCAAGAAGAATAATTATGATTATAATTGAGTGGCATTTTGGTCTTCGCGGCAGTCGTATAGGGCAAGGATATGAAGAAGGCGCTGTGTAGTTTGCCGGTTAGGAGGGGATGTTGCTGTGTTTTGCTTTAATCAGGTCAAGTACACTCCGAGTAGTTTTTCCTTGGTGTGTGTGTGTGCAAATAACTCTTGCCTACACTTTTAGAATAGCATCACGGGAGCTTTAAGGTCTCGCTGTGAAACAGACGACAGCATTTTTCGATTTAAAGCTTTCGTGACTGCAGGGATTCATCTTCTTGGTTCTTTCGGTAAAGTCACGTAGAAGGGAAGTAATAAAATATTAAAATAAAATATAATAAAATAATTCTCACGACGTTTCGGCCACAACTCAGGACGGCTGCTTGCGTTGTGGCCAAAACGTGGTGAGAATAATTGTATTGTTTTATTTTAATATTTTATTACTTCCCTTCTACGTGACTTTACCAAAAGAACCAAGAAGATGAGACGACAGCATATTTATGGTTAATACACTCTCAGTATTAATCAGGGTGGCCGATGGGCTGCAACCGCACACCTCTAAAACGAGCGGAGAACGTGCAACTGCCATATCACAAGTGAATGCCACGGCTGGAAATGTCTAATATTGGGGCGAACGGTGGCGCAGTGGTTGAGGCATTCTGCTATAATGAAACTGGAATTCTGAGTTCGATTTCCAACTTCAGCTCATATCAGTGGTGAGTGATATCTGAACCAGTCCTAGGCCTAAGCTTCACCAACCGTCACCTCACTAGTGTGGGGAAGTATGGTGAAACTACTATATGTGAATGACTGACATGGCACGGGGAAGCTTTCATCCAGCAACAGATTGACAATGGAGCTATACTTTATTATCACTTTGAATTTGACGATTGAACGAGCGTAGGTGCAAAAGTGTAAGGTGTGAAAGTTATTCATGACGCCTCAATCCATTGCTGGTGCAACCTCACTGTGAGCCAAACTCAAACGATCCGGCAGCAGCAGTAGCAAGCGTGTTGAGAAGCGTTTTGTTCTGAATAAGAATCACGTAGGGAATCGGATCCTTTCACTGACTGATTCACACTGATATCGAGCCAATGCAATGTTTTTGATCGAGTGTTATTAAAGAACGGCTCTGATCAGGTTTCCGGGGAAATCAAATCACCGAGGGCGATGACTGCCGGTTTGTACAGTTGGGCAAAAGCACACCAAGTAAAACATATACTTCCAAACTACACTGTTAACAACTAAAAGAATAATGAGTTTTTTGTTGGTGATTTCATTAATAATGAAACACTTTTTAGCTTTGAAAAGTCAGTATTCTTCATATTGTTATATTTTTTACATGATGTATGTAATTTTGTCATCAATTCTCTGAATATCCACAATGCCAGTTCTCTCGGACCGCGCCTGTTAGAATGTCCACCATGGAGATGGAGTGCTGAATGATGAGTTAAGCGGCGCATACGCAGGCGCTAGACCAGCTCTAACGTCGCGGAATCGTAAGATAAGAGGTTGACTTCGAGAAGCTTTCATCCAGCAGTTGATTGATCATGGCTGGTGATGAAAATAATGATTGGGACTGGTCCCCATTTTTGGCAAAAATTCGATTCCAATTTTTGTTGGATTCCCTTTGTACAGCCAGAGTGCGTTAACCTTTGCGGCATTCCATTCGCTTGTTGCAACACACGCTTTTACAATGTGACGAAAATTGGCCAAAATACCAAAAAAAACACCTGCTATCATCATCGTCATCGCGAATATCGTTTCAGAACACAAGCTACACGGCAGGTGATTGTTTTGGGCAATGGGCCACGTCATAGTGTGGCAGTCACTCCAACGGTGTTTTAATTTCAATGATCCAGAGTTGTAAAGATTACCCTTCCTGTGAGAGTAATTGTCTTTAGCCATTATCAAGCCACTTGCAGGATGGGGGTCCTCCATCCCGCTCACTCCTGTTCCTACCATTCTGTGCACCTGCTTTTTTTCTTAGTCGAAAGGCAAAAATATATAGTTCTAGATTTGAAGCTTCCGTGACTGCAAGGATTCATACTCTTAGGTTTTTTCGGTAAAGTCACGTAGGTAAAAAAATAATAAAATATTAAATGAAAATAACTCAATTAAATCACGACGTTTCGGAGGCAACACAAGTCTCCGTCTTCAGGTGGGACCGTCACAGCCACATTTTTATAAAAAAACAATTATATATATTTTTTTTAATCAAACGAACATTGAGGCGGTGCTCATCTCCAGTGGTGGAGATTCCCCATTCCTATGGCAGGGGCGAGTCTCTTTCCGAAGGACAACCACATGACCCTCCCCACGAATTGGTACTAATTTTATTGATCCTCAGAGTGAACCCACATCTGGCATTTTTAAACTTGCACATTTTTTCGATTGCGAGCCACTCGCTTTACGGCTGAGCCACCTGGCATGATTTTTCTTCACCACCGTGTGGTAGCGGTAAGTAACAGGGGCTAAACGATGCATCGAATCATTTAAATAACATCCTTTCTTAAGCATCTAATCACGCGTGTAATAGTGTACGTATTTCTGATTGGTACGTGTCGTGTGCAATGGGTTCGCGTGAGCACTTACAATGGCTACATGAGGAAAACTGTGTTTGTCTCTCCACATGCAAAAATTTAATATTTGTTTAAAATCTGATTGGCAGATTCGTCTTCCAGATTGATGTCATGCAGGGGCGTTTTTGTTTCATAGCATCGAGACTCTGGACCGGTCTCGACCTTATTGGGTCTCATGAGCCGAGTCAGGCTTTGCTAAACAAATGCTGCTGAGTCGTCGACTGTTATTAGCAAGAGCACTCCCTCTACTTTACAAGGCTCTGTTCAGCGCAAAAACATTGTTGATTTGTATTATTTATAACACTCCACAACAGCACATGATGCTTTTGTTGACAAAATAATGCTTTTGAATCAGAAATGTAAAAGAGAATTGACCCATGTTATGTTAAAATGCAATTTTTTTTTATCTCTTCATGCACTAAAACGTTTAAAGAAACAATTCTTTGGCATGTATAATTTACAGAATGTGAGTTCTTTCATCACAAAACATTTTCACAGATAAACGCATTGGCAGCTGAGGCTGTCACTTGCAATCACGTTGCATGCAATAAGATTTGTGATACAATACGATTTAGATGTATATAGTATCTTAACGCGACCACATCTCAACAGTATCTGCAAATGCGTTTGTTGGGTCGTTCACATTGATGCCCAACGTTTCGTCCCACATGCCAAACGCTTCTTTTGAGGAACTGAAAAAAATTTTTCCCAGCGCGTGCAACGGAACGTCGGACATCGTGCCGAACAACACGCCGGTAAAACCCTAAAACTCACCAATCGCGAATAGCTGCCCATGCCCTGCGGACGGTTTTATTCGCCTCGTGCCTCGCTCCAGTCGGCAAGGGCTTGAGCCCCGCCCCCTCCCTCCCGATACGTTCCATTCATTGGCTACCACATTCTGATGAGCTCCCCCCCCACTCTCCTCCCCCCTCAACTTGCATTTAAGGGATTACATCTTGAATCCTTGCCTCACTTGATGCAGCAAATCTGGCTGTGACGGTCCCACCTGATGACGGAGACTTGTGTTGCCTCCGAAACGTCGTGATTTTTATTGTTTTATTTTTATTAATTTCATTTTTTACCTCCGTGACTTTACCGAAAGAACTAAGAGTATGATGGCTTGAGGCTTTGACCGCCACCGCATCTGCCTTCTGCACGCATCGTAACTGTGACGTGGACGACAAAGAGCCTGTGTGATGATATGCAAAAGGAGCCCATGTCTGTATTCGTGATGCGGCCCAAAGTTCCGAATGTTTTCAATGACCCCCCCACCACCCCCCAAATTAACTGCATGAGAATTCGTGTTCCCACATGACCCGGTTTTCTCGGTCTTGTATGCAAAATAGATCACCATACCAGTGGGTTGCCACCTAGTTTTAAAAAAGAGAAAGCATTGCAAAGAATGTTACACAATATATTGCATTTGTCATTATGCTAACAATATGAGCAAACAGGTTTGTGCAGCCAATATGAAACTCAGAATTTGTTTTTGGGTTAGGCTACGTAATCATCGAGCCAAATTTGTGTTGTCGAGACCCGACACCACCCGACACAGTCAAACAATTACATTGTCACGTGTGCACTCGTTTAACAATGGCCCATTATTGTTTCGGCTCACCGGTGAGTTGAAGAACAATTCTCAGAAACTAGATTTTTCAGCAATCAGATGGGGAGTTTCGTTTGAAACTACGTTAAACATCGTCCTGGACACGATCCAGGATGTTCGAATAAAAATCCAGGAAGTCTAAATAATCTTCAGTTTAACACGTAGGCTTTCGCGACCAATATTATTCATAATCAACGTTTTTGGGTTTAGATCGCGTTATTTATAAATGTGTCGTAACCCTCCACCACCCGACACGGCCAATCAGTAAAAAAATTAACCCGTAAAAACTAAGTTTTTCACTATAAATCCTTTATATGCGTGGCATCGGGGCGGCTAGAGTCCTCTCGTCCTCTGGCTTGAGATGGCTGCCACCTATGGGTCAGATGATTGTGTGCCAGCATTAACCAATTGGTAAATAAATATTTTTAAAAAAATCCCTAAACAGTGTAAAATTTTGGAAAAAAATTTTCACGAAAATTTATTGTCACGCACAACGAGTCTGTGTGCAAAATGTCAGCTCGATTGGGTCACGGGAAGTGGGTTAAAAAAACGACCGAAAGATTTGCACGGTCCTAAGCAAGCAAGCGAACTTAATATAAAGGATTTAAAAAGTGTCACGTTGACAAAAGACAAATAGTTCACTGCTTTAGCCCACCGGTGTGTTGAAGCGTGAAACCACAGCATTTACAATTTGAGTAGTACGACGTTTCGCTGCTAATTGCATCCAGCATCATCGGGGAATTTGCTTCTCATGACAAGTTGTTTACAAGGCCACCCTCTTTACATCCGATGTGCACTTTCAGGCAGTGCAGCTACAAGAATCCGCACGGAGATTGTTTTAGAAAGGCCTGATGATATGGGGGTGGTTTAGAGAAGCTGTAACACCCTACTTCACATTGATGCTCTACACTGGCAATGGCACAGCGCGCGGTCACCTACACCCAGCATGCAAAAGCTCCAGTTGTGATTCACTTACGTGCGGACGGCACAGCGGCATGACGCAACTTTGCCCCGCTTATATTTCAGGAAATTGCAAAACCAATCCCACCGTACATCCCCCCAGCGATCCCTGTCTCTCTTAGTCTGAGGTCTCTCCGGTTCACGATACCTGATTTCCGTAAGCCGAGCGGGTGGATTTTCAAGGCGAGAGTGCGTGCGTGGCCAGTGCCACAGATGGGGAGACACAAAGTAAGTAAACGGACATTATTTTATAGAAACTGATAAAAAAAAACTCACTTCTCGCATGAATTCCCCATCTGTACAAATGTTGGTGAGAAAGAGCTCCATGTCTTTCCTTTATGATGACCCAGCTTTGAACGCAGCTGGGACGATTATTTGATGTGGGGTTTTCGTTCCATAGCATCAAGCGGTGGGGAAAAAAATGAGGTTTTTATTTTTAACCATTTCAGCAACAAAAAAAATTCCGTCTAAATATTTGGCCCACATGTTCCGCACCGGAGTGGAGGGGAGGGAGTTACGTCTTCACAGCCAGATACCGTGGAGTTTATTTCTAGATAACAAGAAAATGTTTTGACCCGTCGCTTTTACTTGTCACCTCGGGATGCAGTAACTATGCACGTACAGTCACTACACACGTAGAGTAACGTGCTACTATACATATGTAGGGGTTGTTACGGGGAGAAAGGCGGACAGAAACACAAGGGTGTCTGCACCCACACACGGGTGTCTACATCCACGTCCGCATCGGTTAACCACTGGGGGGCCATGGGGGCGCTGTGATCCCCCATAGCCCCACCCTTTGGAGAGGATTCCTATAAAAGGCGGGGAGCCAGAGGGCTCGGGGCCAGTGTGTTAGAAGCTTACCAGTGAAGACTGAAGACCGGCAGAATAGGCCCTGGGACTCCCCTGGCTCGCTGTCCTTGTCAGGGCCGAGCAGGGCAAGCCAGTGGCGCGGCCCCAAGAGCTCCAGGACCGCTGCTCTTGTAAGACAGCTTTCCTTATGCATTGTCTTTGAGTTGTGCGCCTTTTGGCGTCATCTGGTCCAACCCATGTGAGACTAGGCTCTAAGGAAAGCTGTCTCGGGTGTGGACCAATCAACTTCAAGGACAGTGCACATTATCAGAGTTATGTTTTTTTGTTTGCATTATGACTGCAGGTATTGTGGTCTATGTAAACATGACTGCTTGTAAAAAAGGTGTCAGTTTTGTTGCCAGATAGAAGGGTAAAAAACCAATGATCAACTTTAGACCCGTTTCATCCTCATTAGGACTCATCAGAA
The DNA here is from genome assembly GCF_965212315.1 of Lampetra planeri. NCBI lineage: Eukaryota > Metazoa > Chordata > Hyperoartia > Petromyzontiformes > Petromyzontidae > Lampetra > Lampetra planeri. Next base: position 5,177,247 of record NC_136123.1, read on the forward strand.
AAGTACAGTCATGTGGCAACAGTGGACATTGATCACTCTGTTGTACTGGCTTTTCTTGTAATGTGCAGACTTGGACCAACTTGTATCGTGCTAGTAAATCAGGGCTAGGCCTGAGGTTGTTTATGGAAACCCTTAACATTTTTTTCAAACAATGTTTCATTTGTGTTGGTCCAAATATTAATCATTAATGGCAGTTTCCCCACTAACATTGCTGCCATTTTTTTTTGTTCACCATTTGATGTGAACTTTGTTGAAGCCTTGGAAGTGATGTTTGATGTTTAAAAGCTTTACTGGCGTAAACAACTTTTGGCAGCGCGCATACATCGAGTGCGGGGTGATTTGTTTCTTAATTCAAATTAGGCACGGCGACATGAAAATTTCAGTAATTGTAATTAATTGCGATCCATTAACACTTCTGCGCGCGAAAAGTTACGCGTAAAACGTATATTTGGGGCCGAATCATTTTAATTGAAAGCCGCAGTAAAAAAAACACTTGACCCAATTCGATTTATATTTACCCTGAGCTAATGGTTACATAGATACATCGTGTACTGCACTTGCCAAAACAATGCACAAAACATAATCTCGATGTTTTTTTTCTGTTGTTCAATTAAATTCAAAGAGCATTTCTGCTCGAGCAGAGCGGGTTGTGGTGGCATCAGCGGCTGGGGACGCGGTGGGAGCTGCTTTCAGTAAAAGCAGCACCTACTGCATCGGCAAGGGGCCGTCCATAAATGACGTCACACACCTAGGGGAGGGGGGGTCAGACATTTGTAACGATGTGTGACGAGGGGGAGGGGGGGTTGAGAAATGTGACGTCAAATCAAAATACGCAACTTTAAATAAATATAGAATTGTTATAACAACACTAATCGTTATAACAACACTCCTACAACATCAGAGTGCAGCGCCACATTAAACACGCACTACAATGGCAATAGTTTAAAGCGATTTGAAGCGTGTTTTATTTTCAAGATGGAAATATGGTTTTGGGGGGGGGGGGGGCAGAACTTTGTGACGTCATATTTGAGGGGGGGTCTGACTTTTTGTGATGCCGTGTGATGAGGGGGGGGGGGGTCAAAAATCGTCAGAAATCGCGTGACGTCATTTATGGACGGCCCCCAAATAGAATTCCGCCCACCTCCCTCGCACCTCCGTTGGCTACGCACGGCGCGCAAGAAGTTCAACGTACATGCAAATGTTCTTGGTTCTTTCGGTAAAGTCACGTAGAATGGAAATAATAAAATAATAAAAATAAAACATAATAAAATAATTCTCTAGTGAGAATTTTGTGACGTGGGAATTATTTTATTATGTTTTATTTTTATTATTTTATTATTTCCATTCTACGTGACTTTACCGAAAGAACCAAGAAGATGAATCCCTGCAGTCACGAAAGCTTCAAATCGAAATTTACATGCACATGCATACGACAGATAAATTATTATTTTTGTAACTCACCCCTCGGCTACAACGTCTCTTCTGCGCCGAGTGGGACTATTGTGAACGTAACGGACTCTTACATGCTTGATGTACTAGCCTACAATAATGCCAATACGGGCATATATTTTGGCTGTTCATATGATATGAATTTGCTTGTACCCTCTGGTCCATAGGGATTTGTAATGGGAGATGAAGACCCGTGTTTGATGCCCCCATCCCAAAGCTCTCACTCCCCAATCCCCCGCTCCCTCCGATGATGATGATGATCCACTTCGTTGAGCTATCAATTGTGGCCAGGTCACTTCTGAAAAAGAGCTACACAGCTCAGTGGGTCTTACCTGGTAACATTTTATTTTTAATTGTTTGTGGTAGGGGATTGTTTTTTGCAACGTATCGAACCATCGATAAGCGCGGTTGGCTACATAACGCTGCGCTAACACATTCCTGCGGAGGGAGCTGGTAGGAACGTTGGGTTGCTCGGTCAATGGCCAGGGTCAACGGCGGCGTGGTGTATTCCGCAAATATACCCGACTGTGAGGGCGGGCACAAGCCGGCGTGAGTAGATTAAACGTTGAGTTTTATAAGGGCACCACGGGGTGACCAGCCCCTCCCCACCCAGCCCCTCCCCACCCTCCCCACCCAGCCCCTCCCTGCACGACAGACATAATAATCCCCTGTGGGCGGGTATAACCAAGAGGTTCCTACCAGTAGAAGTTCAACATATACACAAACTACACTATACGTTACGCACACTACACTACTATGCTAAATTAAAATCGCATTTCTTTAGAACGGCTTTTTTGTGTTTAGTTTGTTGTCCTTCCACCCGAACCCTTTCGATTAGCACGTTTGGCTACGTACGGCTCATTCATTCATACCTGCAAACGCCCGCTAGCACCGGCCGTTCACTACATACTGCATCTCTGCTTAACCAGCACGTAATCGTGGCCCAAGCATTGTTCATTGTGTTCCTGCTGGCCAAACGCAAAGCGAGGAACATTCTCGAGAATCGGAGACGATGTCTATTTTGCACCGCAACTGCGGCAGCACTTTCCCATCATATCTCGGGAATTTTTCATCCCGCTTGGCTCTTTGTAACAGGCCGCTGCTGCTGCTGCTGCCACCGCAACTGCTGTTCATCGCCCTCGCTGGATTATTTCAAAGAGAATCTCGGCAACTGGACGGCAGCATCACTTATTCATATATATATAGACCACCAAAGCAACGAGTTGCACGAGCCCACCACCCCACAAACGGGTTATTAAATAAAATCTCAACCGTGTCCCTTTTTCCCCAGAAATGTTTATGCATGGCCATCTCTCCCCCCAACTCCACCACCCCCCGCCCGCCACCACCCCGCCCGCCCGCCTGCCCGGCGTGTGTGAAATGAGGCCCGTGCGAACGCGAACGCTGCAATCGTCGCTATCGGCCCATCCACAGATGGGCCGTCGCACTCCGCCAGAAGATGAGGCCACCCAACCACTGAGGCGGTGCGTGCCTTATCAGCCGCCACACACCGACCGGAGCATTAGCGGCGGCGGTGCGTGCGTTTGCCGGATCTCTCTCTCTCTCTCTCCTCCCTTGGTTCCCCGAGTTTGATTGAAGCGGAGGCTGGACTATCCCCGTGGCATCTGCTGCGATGCCGTGCAACGTCGAGTCCTGTAGAATTGCGGGTGGATGTGCCTTGTGAGCCCACGAGACAAACGGGGTCGGTACCATTTGGGGGTTGCAAATGATGTTGTTGTTGTTGTTGATATTCTTGGTGAACTTCTTTGGCACCGTACGTAGCCAACCGCGCTAATCGGAGGTGCGGGGGAGGGACAACAAACAAAGCACACAAATAAGTTCTAAAAAAGTGAGTTTTCAATCTAGATCATTTTTAAGTGCACAGCTCCAGTGGCTTACTAATATTATAAGGAAGGCCGTTCCAGACAGCCGCAGAAGCGCATCTGAAAGCGCACGTTGCAGTGACCGTTTTTGTCCAATGGTTCGCCAAAAGCGGCTGCGAGGATGCTGCCAGAATCCCACCATGGGCAGTACCCAGCACGGCAGAAAGCTGAGCGTAGCGTACACGCAGCCTGTTGGACAGACGCGCTTCCCACAAACGATATTCTCGGTCAAACATACTGCGGTATTCTCCGTGGAATTTTATGTTGTTCGTAGAGCTACCTTGGTAACCTTGATATCATGTATATTTGTAATCGAGAGGGGGATTAAAAATACTTGAATAAATTTTGTTCAGCACTTACGCCAATGGCTGAAGAGACCACCATGCGTGGACATGTGCGGGGTGTCAGATCTTTCTACAAGTTGCCTGTTGCAAGCCAGACAGCCAACTGCAGGAGGACCCCTCACGTCCGTGGTGATATGAAGAACCAATATTATGGATCCTATTATCCGCGGGGTTACATTACTCTACTTTTCCCGTGGTGATAATTGCGGATAACTGGAGGAATAGGGCCGCAGGTTACAGGAGATTTGTGGACACTACAGTTCCCGTGGATAACACTGTGTAACACAATTTTTGTTCCAGGGTAGTAAGTGTTATTTCGTAATTGCTTATGTCTAAAAATGACAGAAAATGGCTATTATTCCCCACAAACTTTTCTTTTGTGACCAGGACAGTGATATTTTGAAATGTACCGATTTTCAATGAGAAAACTGGCGAATTTGTGTCTTTTCGTTCACATGAAGTCAGAAAAAAAACACATATTAATCAAAATTAACATGTATTTATACTAAAGTAATACAAAAATTACCGCAAAAGATGTAGTTTTTTGAGATTTACGATTATACTGTAAATCACTTTCACGAATCAGCCCCCAAATGTAGTCTCCCATCATATTCTCGTGATACTGTCCTTGGTAGTGGCGTTCAAAGTCCAGTATGACCTGGTGTAAGTGCTCGCCTTGCTCCTCCGAGTACGCTCCCATGTTCTCCTTGAATGTATCAAGATGAGCATCAAGGATATGGACTTTGAGGGACATCCTACAGCCCATTGTGCCGTAGTTCTTCACCAGAGTCTCAACCAGCTCCACATAGTTTTCGACCTTGTGATTGCCCAGGACGCCACGAACCACTGCGACAAAGCTGTTCCAAGCCGCTTTCTCCTTACTAGTGAGCTTCTTGGGGAATTCATTGCACTCCAGGATCTTCTTTATCTGTGGTCCGACGAAGACACCGGCTTGGACCTTTGCCTCAGTCAGCTTAGGGAAGAAGTCTTGAAGGTACTGATTCGTGTGTGCATGCGCGTATACATCATCATCGTCAGCCGTGATCAATCCACTGCTGGATCAAGGACTCCTCCACCTCTCCCTCCTCCCCCAATTTGTTATCAACCATTTCAGACTCTGTCTTTTTGACAGACCTGTTCTCCACCTGAAGACGGCTGCTTGCGTTGTGGCCGAAACGTCTTGAGAATTATTTTATTATGTTTTATTTTTATTATTTTATTAATTCCATTCTACGTGACTTTACCGAAAGAACCAAGAAGATTGTTATCAACCATTCAGGTCCTACGACGCGACAAACGCACGTGGCACCTTTACAAGAAGCCGTGCGCATGCTACTGCCGTGCCGGGGCGCGCATGAAGAGCCTTTAACAAAAAAATATATATAATTTTTTTGATTAAAATAAAAAAGCCACACGCACGGTACCGTCGTGCCGGCGACGAGCATAAAGAGCTTTGAACAAAAACGAAATGAACGCGACGCGTCTGCTAATGGCACTCGCGCCACATCCGGAGTGCCGCCGAAGCGCACAAAGGTTCCCCGCTATGCGGAATTGGCGATCGCAAAAGCGGCCCGTTACAAATGGGTCCGAGAGGGAGAGAGGGCCCTTCTGGGGTTCCATAACACGCCGCGCGATGTGCGCCCTGGGCCACGGACCACGTGGCCAGGCTGCTGCCCGGCAGTCGCAGCGCTGAGGAGGGCGGAGCCAAATCGCGAGCTTTGTACTTCTAAAGAGCACGAATATCACTATGAGATCTCCTTTACCAGTGGCAAAATATAGTAATAGGTTTTTACCCTTTTAAAAATCGGACACCTTTATAACCTCAACAGGTTATTGCAAACATGGTGCCTTGTATAAAGGTGTCAGATTTTGTACCAGTTAATTAAGGTAAAAACCTATTACTATATTTTGCCACTGGTAAAGGAGATCTCATAGTGTAAATGCTTACCCCGAGCTCTCAATACTCTGATAGTGCGCTGTCTTTGAGTTGTACGCCTTTTGGCGTCATCTGGTCCAACACCAATGGAGACTATGCTCTAAAGAAAGGTGTCTCGGTTGTGGACCAATCAACTTCAAGGACAGTGCATATCATTATCATCATCATCATCAGAGTTGTTTCTTTTTCTTTGCATTTTTACTGCTTGTGTTGTGGTTATTGCAAACATGATGGCTTGTATAAAGGTGTCAGATTTTGTACCAGTTAAAAGGGTAAAACCTATTACTAGCACGAATATCCTTAAGACTCCCCCTTCCGATGCAGCCAAAGCTATGGTCCATTCAGCCTGTGGAATATATATACATACGGTATAGTTAGTGACTGTATGTGCAATTGTAATGCAAATTTTCTATTCATTATTCTTCTGTTGAATGGAAGGAGGCTGCATCGACAATTTTTGTGAGCGTAGAGACTGAATCCAATTCATTTGGATTAGAGGGGTTCTAATGTAATGTGATTCGAATTATTATTAAGAATAATGTACAGCTTTTTCTCGGTCCACTGCTGGATGAAAACCTCCCCACACCTTTCAGTGATGGAATTTGTATAACAATTCTTCATCACGCTTGTCCGTGCAGAAAATAGTATTAGAATTATGATGATTAAGATCGTGAATTCCTTAGTGGTTACACTTAGAGATAAAGAATGAGTGTAAAGTCAAACACTTGTCCTGTAGAAAACGTTATCGATGTTATCACCACATGCCAGGTTCTGTCCATTGCTGGATGACTGACCAAGCGGCTCAGTGGCAGAGTGAGGCGACTCTCGATCGAACGGTTGCAAACTCAAATTCTGTTTGGAGGTTGACTTAGCCCATGATCTCGCTGGGGTCGATTCAACGGTGGTTTTCCTATGGGTGTGACTTTCCCCACTACAAAAAAGTGTAATTTGACTTCTGGATGAAAAGGCCTCCCTAAATTGTCAATATCTCTTCTGCCCGGGCGATGCCACAATCCACGTCAGCCCTGGAGCATGGCGCGGTCTTGTTACTCAATTTCCACGGTTATCATCCCCTCGCTGTGATCCGTTATTTGGCTGCCATCTTGTCACCAATCACGGCCATTGGCCATCATCCCTTATAGCGGCGCGTCCTGCCCAAGCCCACTCACTTTTAAAACGGGCAATATGATGTTTCTATTCTAATTTGAACACGTTCTCTAATTCATATGTTCCTATTTATGTCTCTAGAATTATAGTAGGCACTTCGTGTTTTTTCCGCACTTTTTGCTCCTTATGTTTTTTTCCACGTTTCTGATCCGTATGTGGTCATATGCGCCGACTGAAAACTTTCTTTTCTGCGGACATCGGCATAGTTTTTGTTACATGGATGCAAAATTGCATGCGCACGTGCATGCTAATGTTACATCAAAGCGAATGTAGCGACCAGAACTGTACAAAGACGTTAACATATGAGCATTGATACAAATTAGACGGTGGAAATGAGGCAACAAAAATGGCGATTGTATCGAATTGCGGCCCTGAGTCTCATTAAACACATTGAATCAAAATGTGACCACAGCTTATAACTGCACGCTCTTAGTGCTCCACACTGGTTAGCTCATTTTCTCTGAGAATAGAATTTAAAACACAAGGTCCCCAAAATGTGTTACGGCATATGCCGTATTATATTCCTTGCAGATCAACTGGCTGAAAGAAGCTTTACTTAAATTCAATCAGAGTGCATGTATTTATACGATGTGCTTTAGGTAAAATATGCAATTGGGTTCTTTGCATAAAGCGGCTGGGGTATTATAAACAATAAGCTCTGAGGAAATTGTACGGCGATCAGTCATGTGACCCCATCCTCTTCTCGTTTATTTATGGTGGTCCTGAGCACAGCGATTTACATGTGACTTCAGTCCAGCTGGGACATCCGATTCATTACGTCATCGATTACTCGACAGAATATCGATTTGACGAAAGTAATCAGTTCTAGATTTGAAGCTTTCGTGACTGCAAGGGTTCATACTCTTAGGTTTTTTCGGTACAGTCACGTAGGTAAAAATAAGTAATAAAAATAATAGAAATAATAATAGAAATAAAATAATAAATCACGACGTTTCGGAGGCAACACAAGTCTCCTTCATCAGGTGGGACCGTCACAGCTAAATTTACTGGATCAAAATTTACTGTATCAAAATTTAGCTGTGACGGTCCCACCTGATGACGGAGACTTGTGTGTTGCCTCCGAAACGTCGTGATTTATTATTTCATTTCTATTATTTCTATTATGTTTCATCATTTATTTTAACCTACGTGACTTTACCAAAAAAACCTAAGAGTATAAAGTAATCAGATAACACAAGTCTCACCTCTGTTCCTACGTGTGCCGCTGGACGGGAGGTGATGAGCGTGGTGTGGTGTTGTCATCGACATCATCAGCCTTGCCAGGACGGGCGTGACTTGTGGGGGGTTTCCGGCCTTCGGGAAGAAGGATGTCCAGGACGCCGGTCATTTTAAATGGGCCTGAGCAATTGACCACAAAAAAGTCGTTGATTACGTATGTATGTTGAACGGTGTCAGTTTTGTTGCCAGATAGAAGGGTGATAAACCAATTATCATATTTTTACTGGCAAATGAGGTTCCAATGGTGTAAATGCTTACCCCGAGCTCTCATACTCTGATGGTGCATTGTCTTTGAGTTGTGCGCCTTTTGGCGTCATCTGGTCCAACACCATGTGAGACTAGGCTCTAAGGAAAGCTGTCTCGGGTGTGGACCAATCAACTTCAAGGACAGTGCACATTATCAGAGTTATGTTTTTTGTTTGCATTATGACTGCAGGTATTGTGGTCTATGTAAACATTACTCCTTGTAAAAAAAGGTGGCAGTTTTGTTGCCAGATAGAAGGGTAAAAAAAACAATTATCATATGTTTAACTTCTTTCGCACCGTGTGTAGCCGACCGTGCTAATCAGAGATAGAACATTAATCGACTTCAGCAAGTCATCCACTCCCCCCCACCCAAGTTTTATACTTCAGTGAATTCATTATTGTGAATGTGGCACTGTATGCAAATGAGCTGGGTATGTGTCCAACACATCTCCAGCAAAGTCACAGGAGACTGTCAATCAGGTGGCTAAGGAGACCGTTAACGTGATAAGCGAGAAGCTCTGCAAACGTTTTTGTCGAGATTCAACGATTTAAAATGAGAAATTGTTTTGCCGTTGCAGAGAGATTCAATGATGAAGATTTGCTTTTAAATGATAAATAAATCAATGCAGATCACCTGGAGTAATTCGTATATTTATTATCCGAGGTACGAGTGGTTTGATTGAACATACAAAGCTTGTTCGAAATAATAGCAATTTTAACAATTTAAATATATAATGTATACCTTGGCAAGGAGCCCATGCTCCTGTGAGCAGGGCGGAGGGGTTCTCTGCTCCTAACAATGTGAGTCAACTGCGACTGCGGTTAAATAAGCAGTTGCTTTTGCTCATAGTTAGGCGTGAGTGGTGTATTTTTGCGTGACGGCATGAAACGCTCAGAGCAAGCATGTTTCTCACTCACACCTGAAGCATTGGCAGCACTCCAGCCGCAAAGAAAGCCCACCTCCCTCTGTCAACGAAGATATTCAAATTCTGTTTGGGGGTTGACTTAGCCCATGATCTCTCTGGGGTCGATTCAACGGTGGTTTTCCTATGAGTGTGACTTTCCCCGCTGCAAAAAAGTGGAATTTGACTTCTGGATGAAAAGGCCTCCCTAAATTGTCAACATCTCCCGTGCCCCGGCGATGCCACAATCCACGTCAGCCCTGGAGCATGGCGCGGTCTCGTTACTCAATCTCCACGGTGATCATCCCGGGATTTCTGTCGAGTGTGAAATTAAAGAGCTCAAAGCTGCGGTGATCCTGTGGTCAGAGCACTGAGCTGACGCTGTTGAGAACCCGAGTTTGAATCCAAGTGGCAACCCATTCTTGCTGTGGGTTTCACACCTGATGATGATTGCTTGTGTTGCAATCGAAACGTCGTGAGAATTGTATTTTTTATTTTTATTATTTCCCTTCTACGTGACTTTACCGAAAGAACCAAGAATATCAATCCCTGCAGTCACGAAAGCTTTCAATCTAAATTTAAACCGGCTTCTCAAGTGTATCTAGTTGATAGTCTCAGTCCAGCCACCAGTGACGACAAAACTCACATTTAATTATTATTTTGACTTAAATTGTCTAAACTCAAGCTACGCTATTTTTTTGTGTGGGCTATACTAATGTAAGGGATGTCAAGGGAAGGATTCCCACCAAAAGGAAAGGGAGTGGGACGGTGACAGGGGGAGGGGTAGGAAGGAGCAAGCGAGGAGAGAGAAGAGAGAAAACGGGCAGGAAGAAGGGAGATCTTGGCAGGAACGAGATTGACACTTTTGACTTTTAAACGACTTTTATTGCCGCCAGCAGCAACAGCACTGGAGGCGATTTCGATATGAAATACACAAAGTCACCAGCAAACAAATGAAATTAAACGCTCCAAATCCACGCGCTGTGGCGCTAAAAGCACCGCGTACACCACGAAAGAAAAGTCACGTGGTGGTGGTCATCGCGCACGCCACGGTGACGAGCGAGCGCTTCAGAAGGTGAACACGAGGGTGGCGTCCACGCTGGTACAGAGGGCTTTTCTGGCTCCCTAGCGTTTGAAGAAGACGCGCTGCACATCACCGACATGTGTGTGGTACGCGTGCTCCAGCCGGAGCCGCGCCTTAAGCAGGCCTCTGAACACTGGAAGCACAGAGCAGCCGTCAGTGTCACATTCCAGCATCTTTTTTCACGTTCTGTACACTGCCATCTTCGCCTGAGCACAGGCGAAGTTGGCGAGGTCATGGCGCTTGTTAGCCAGGTTAGGCACCACCCCATATACGAAAAGATTGAGAAGGCTGGGCACGAGTGTGGACTGAAGGAAGGAATGCAAGACGAACCCCTTACAACCTTGTGTCGGTTTTCCTTTACACCAGCATGCGACAGGATATTTATTTGTTGCTGTGTGAGTGAGAAAGTCAGCCAAATTAATTGCAAAAGCAGTTCTGAGGCATCTCCTTCAGCAAAGCCATTCTCCAACACACAAGGATGTACGCCCTCTGTGAGAGTTCTGAGTGGATATTGTGTCTCGTGACATAATTGCTACAGCACAATTAAAATAAACTGGGGAAAATACACAAAACAAATCATTAAAAATGCCCCTCAGCCAGGCCGTGGTGTGTAGATAGTGGTGCCAGGTTTTAGACTTGCAGTATTATCCTGGAGACACAAAAAAGCAAATTCTATCACAAGCATAGCCCCTGCAGTGAATTGTGTGTTTTTTTTTACGAAAATGGTGGCTACCCAAAAAAAGTAGAGGATTAACCATAGAAATATGTTTTTTTTGTATTGGTTTCAAGTTTACGGAAATGACAAACCTGCTAAGACAAGTACAGTCCAATGAATTTGTCACATTGAACATTACAAATTAGAAGTATAAAATGTATGGGTCCAGTTATATTTAGGCACTGGGTAAGTCGGCTTGCTTAAAGTCTCGTGACGGTGACCCTATCCAGCTTACGCATTGGCATGTGAAGATACGTGCATACTATCGTATCTTTGTACCATTTACCCTTTTGAAAAAATATACATTTGTAGCCTGTGTGTGTATTTCTTAACAAGAACATGTTACATACAGTGGAAACACACTATCATTTTTTTCGATTAAAAGCTTTCGTGACTGCAGGGATTCATCTTCTTGGTTCTTTCGGTAAAAGTCACGTAGAAGGGAAATAATAAAATAATAAAAATAAAACATAATAAAATAATTCTCACGACGTTTCGGCCACAACGCAAGCAGCCATCCTCAGGTGAAGACCAGGTCTGTCGGGGAGACAGCGTGTGAATCTATAATACACTATAATTTATTTTAATAGATTAAACTTCAGATTAGAGACCATACGCAAGTTCATGACGCAATGCAAGCTGTTAAGAAAATCGAGCGGGCGTGGGCAGGGATACGTTGCCAGAAGGAATGATGGCAAATAGCCAACAACAATGAGTGAAAAGCCGAGGAATGAAACGCGTCCGACAGGACATGAAATCGAGGCGCGATGAAATAAGCTCGTGTGCTGGTGCTGGGGTGGACTATGATATCCCGGGATCATGAAAGATGGCAGCTGATTGGGGAGGCCTTCATCCAGCAGTGGATTGACCACGGTTGATAACAATGAATTCAGCATGTAGAAAGTAAATAAATGGTATCGATGATGATGGTGATGTTGATGATGATCATGATGATGCATGCCCGTGACCATTCGACACGGCGAACGGTACCGCTTGGCCACGGTGGTAATGATAACAACAACGAAAACATTGTATCCACTTTGAAATAAGCGGGAGAGCAAAACAGCCCCCCTGCATACCCCTGGCCGTGTTGGAAGCGTCTGTCAGAAATGCCCCCCACCCTCCCCCCATGTTGTGTTTGTGGCACCGGCCTCTTTTGAGGACCGTGAGCACACGGCATGGCTCTCCGCGTGCTGCTGCTGCATCTTCTGTGACGTATTTGATTGTGGAGGAGCGGCCGAGTGGCACGAAGCCTCGCGAGGGCAACGCGCAAGGGGTTATTCATTAATGTGCGCGCACTCGCCGCTCCCCATTTAACGAGCGGTCAGGAGGACTCCACTAAGTGATGCCTTTGCCGGAGCGCGTGCGCAATTTTGGTGCCATCAAAATAGGCGGTTGCGTTAATGCGCACTGTCCGGTCCAACGATGTGTTCAGTAATTTTCGTTTCCTTTAGAATTATCACAATTGTTTTTGTTGTTGTTGTTGACTCTGGGTGCTTGCTCGCTGCTGTGTTCACGTACGTGACTTATCATATTAGCAACTTACATCCCTTTGTCAATTCACGGAAGGATGAAAGCCTGTCAACACCATGGCCAAAAATGGAGTTGTTTGTCCATATTTAATATTGTTGATCAGTGTAAATTAGTGAAGGCTTGCGGGGTGGAAGAAAGCACTGATTCAGATACCAATTGTCAATGATGTTGGCAGTGGCCGGGAATTGAGCTCAGCTCACCGTGTAAAACAGTGCACTCACCACATTTGGTGATAGCAAAAGAATGTTCCGTCAGTGAAAGTGATGCACACACCAAAACCCTACTGCCACAGTTTTCGTCTCTCGAAGAGCAATCCTTGGCCACGGGGGACCGCTGGAGGAGGGCTGCTTGTCCTCTTAAGGACCACTCAGGGACCAAGCGCTGTAGTTGAAATGACACTTAGGACGACGCCAATGCCAGTGATCACACATATCATGCGCGACACGGCGGTAGAGTGCTTGACACATCGTGAAGAACCTTCGTGTCGTCAACAGAACCTTAGCATTCACGCGGAACATCGCTGAGGCAGGAGGGAATACGGAGGAGTGAAATTGAGACGGGCAGCTTTCTGGCTCGCGCAGCGGAGTAAACTTGTGTTTGTAAACTTATTGTCGCGCAATTAAGTAATTGAGGTCACTGGGTCGCATGTTTAATCAGTCACACAGACGAACGTCGAGATCCTCCATCGTGCGAAGATGTGGCCTGGGAAAACAAACGACACGCTCGCGTTAAGATGTGCTGTGGGAAAATGAAAGATATGCAGATTAATTTGATAATTATGTACACAGAACGTACCGCGTGTGAATTAATTTCGCGAAACTAATTATTTTGTCAAAATGTATGTAAATCAAGGCAATTAGCGAGCGTGACACCGTTCGTCTAAGAAATATTTTCTCTGCACGATCATCGCTGTTGTTGCCTGTACCTTGCTTGGTTCCTGTATTCCAGCGTTGTTTAATAAATGTCAAGTTTTACAATTTGATTGTGCACACGGCTGTTTCTATCGTGGTGTGCGAGCGACGCGGATTGTTTTCTCAGCGGTGATAACTTATTGAGCAGCCTTCGTCTTTTCTTTGTACGGCTACTGATGTTGACGAGGAGCAGTGGTTCTCAGAGCGCGGTTCCCCGGACCATTGGGGGTGGGCCCTGACGGTCCTCCAGGGGGTCCGCTGAGGCTGTGATGCAAATGTGGGTTGATCCCGACAACAAAGATCAATGTTTACACCATTGGAACCTCATTTGCCAGAAGAAAAAAAAATTATAATTGTTTTTTTTACCCTTTTATCTGGCAACAAAACTGACACCTTTTTTTTTTACAAGGAGTCATGTTTGCATAGACCACAATACCTGCAGTCATAATGCAAACAAAAAACATAACTCTGATAATGTATGCACTGTCCTTGAAGTTGATTGGTCCACACCCGAGACAGCTTTCCTTAGAGCCTAGTGTGGACCAAGCAACTTCAAGGACAGTGCAAACATTATCAGAGTTATGTTTTTTGTTTGCATTACGACTGCAAGTATTGTGGTCTATGCAAACATGACTCCTTGTAAAAAAAAAGTCAGTTTTGTTGCCAGATAAAAGGGTAAAAAAACAATTATCAATGATCAATGTTGTTTATACCTTTTGGTTTCCTCCGTGAATTTATATTTTACTTATGTTACATTTTAAAATGAAGTCAGGTAAACTACCCTGATTAAACTACCATAACCCTAAGAGCTAAATGCCACCTCCCTAAAAAAACGTTATAGCAGCGTTAGAAGAAAAAAAAATCATAAATAATTTTGTAATCGTGGTATTTAGAGAGAGAAGTGAATGCGTTTTGACACCAGGCGTGGAAGGACTAGGTGGTCCGTGGAAATGCTTGCATCGGCTGAGTGGCCCGCAGGCCAAAACAAAAGTTTGAGAAACGCTGATGAAAAGTAACAACTATAATTTTACGTTGAGGTGGCTTAGCAAGATTAAATCGTAATCAGGAGGAGGGTGGTGTATGTTGAACTTCTTTCGCACCCTGTGCGTAGCCAACCGTGCTGCTAATCGGAGGTGCTGTGATAATGCCCCCTTCGTATTTGTCAACCGGATACATTCAGTCGTTATGTGTTCCACGGTTACGTTCTTGGCAGAGGTCGCAACCGGGTACCCGATACCCGTACCCTACCCGATACCCGGCTACCCGTACCCAGCCGGGTACGGGTACCAGAGGTCGCAAACGGGTTTTGATTCCCTACCCGTACCCGTACCCTACCCGAAATGAGTGACAAACAGTTACTCACCAGTGACTCACGGCCTACCCGTACCCGGCCGCACCAGGGTCGCAAACGGGTACCCGTACCCGTACCTGGCCGGGTACGGGTAGCCGGGTATCGGGTAGGGTACGGGTATCGGGTACCCGGTTGCGACCTCTGACGGGTACCCGTTTGCGACCCTGGTGCGGCCGGGTACGGGTAGGCCGTGAGTCACTGGTGAGTCACCGTTTGTCACTCATTTCCCAACGTCTTGTCTCTTCTCACAATTCAAGTTCCTAGAATCAACCCACCCGCGCCTGCAACATGGCTTCATCCCAGAGGTCGCAATCAGGTACCCGATACCCGTACCCTACCCGTACCCGGCCGGATACGGGTAGAGTACGGGTACGGCCGGGTACGGGTACCCGTTTGCGACCCTGGTGCGGCCGGGTACGGGTACGGGTAAGGAATCAAAACCCGTTTGCGACCTCTGGTTCTTGGTGGCCACAGTCGCACACCGCCGGAGAGATTTAAATCGTTTCCATGTCGACACCAAGTCTCCGCATTTGTCGCCATGGCTTGTCAGGACGGGGGTTCGGCTTGCGGCCATTCCAGATCGAATCTCGGTTGAACACACTTTGCTTTGGAACTGCTGTTTGAGTTTGCGTCGTTGTCCTCCTCGAATTAGCACGGTTGGCTACGTACGGTGCGAAAGAAGTTCACCGTGTTACATACAAAAGCTTTGTAGGAGATTGAAGCCAGGGATCTTCCGTGTCGAGTCTTTCACGAGGTGTTTTTTTGTGTGACTTCACTCGCGTTTAACGGTTTTTTTAATTTCCTTTTGTTCTTTGCGGAGTACAAGAGTTTCTTTTTTATATCTGGAGTTAAACATATTTTTTTATTCATTTGTTCTTTATTGTTTTTTTTATTTTCACAAATGGTTTTAGATTGTTTCATTCGATAACTTTTACTGCGGCCTTGCTCGCCTGCCGTCCTGGCACGCGCCACGGCAACAGCAGCGGCAACATTGACAAGAGAGCAACAACAGCAACAATACAACAACACAACAACAATACAGCAACTACAGCAACAACAATACAGCAATAATACAGCAACAATACAGCAACTACAGCAACAACAACAATACAGCAACAATACAGCAAGAATACAGCAACTACAGCAACAATACAGCAACTACAGCCACAATACAGCAACTACAGCAACAATACAGCAACTACAGCAACAATACAGCAACTACAGCAACAATACAGCAACTACAGCAACAACAAGAATACAGCAATAACAACAACAACACAGCAACAACAACAATACAGCAACAACAGCAACACAACAACAATACAGCAACAACAGCAACAATACAGCAACAACAGCAACACAACAGCAATACAGCAACAACAGCAACAATGCAACAACAATACAACAACAATACAACAACAACAACAATACAACAACAATACAACAACAACAATACAGCAACAACAACAATACAGCAACTACAGCAACAACAGCAACAACAGCAACACAGCAACAACAACAACACAGCAACAACAGCAGCTACAGCAACAATACAGCAACTACAGCAACAATACAGCAACAACAACAATACAGCAACAACAGCAACAACAGCAACACAGCAACAACAACAACACAGCAACAACAGCAACTACAGCAACAATACAGCAACAACAACAATACAGCAACAACAGCAACAACAGCAACACAGCAACAACAACAACACAGCAACAACAACAATACAGCAACTACAGCAACAACAACAATACAGCAACAATACAGCAACAACAATACAGAAACAACAATACAGCAACAACAACAATACAGCAACAACAACAATACAGCAACAATACAACAACAACAATACAGCAACAACAACAATACAGCAACAACAACAATACAGCAACAACAACAATACAGCAACAATACAACAACAACAATACAGCAACAACAACAATACAGCAACAACAACAATACAGCAACAACAACAATACAGCAACAATACAGCAACAACAACAATACAGCAACAATACAGCAACAATACAACAACAATACAACAACAACAACAATACAGCAACAATACAGCAACAACAACAATACAGCAACAATACAGCAACAACAATACAACAACAACAATACAACAACAACAATACAGCAACAATACAACAACAAGAATACAACAACAATACATCAACAACAATACAGCAACTACACAGCAACAGCAACAATACAGCAACAACAACAATACAGCAACAACAACAATACAGCAACAATGCAGCAACAATACAACAACAACAACAATACAGCAACTACAGCAACAATACAGCAACAACAACAATACAACAACAACAATACAGCAACAACAATACAGCAACAACAATACAGCAACAACAATACAGCAACAATACAGTAAGGAGCTGCAGCTCCTTACTATTAAAATTCCTCCTCCCTTTGTTGCTGCTAATCCTACATAATGCACGGGCATAATATGACTTTGAGACCCCCCCCCCCACCTACGCATTCCACAGGTAGTGACTAATCCCATATCTGTGTTTTCTATAAATATGCTAAATTCCTCTGTTGATATGCAAATTTCTTTGTCAAGGCGCTCTTCCCCCTCCAACCCAGCTTAAATATACGCTGCCAAGCTTGGTGGTGCCCATTCAGACGCTGTCTTTCCGACAGACCTGTTCTTCACCTGAGGACGGCTGCTTGCGTTGTGGCCGAAACGTGGTGAGAATTGTATTTAATTAAGTTTTATTATTTTATTATTTCCCTTCTACGTGACTTTACCGAAAGAACCAAGAAGATCAACAATACAGCAACTATACAGCAACAATACAGCAACAATACAGCAACACAGCAACTCTCTGGCTGCTACAGATTCCCACGTGACGCGCCAACTCGTTGGGCTATCATTTGTGACCAGGACGCTTCCGAAAGAGAGCTGCACAACTCAGCGGGCCTTAGCTGGTAGAATAAAATAAAATAAATGGTTGATAGTGTATTGATGTAAAGCGCCCCGAGATCTCGCGATTTTATTCAAGGCCCTATATAAGCCGCAACTATTATTATTTACGGCAAAATCGGCTTTGCGAGCATCGTCATCATCAGACTCGAAGAAGTCTAATGATGCAAGCACGTGACTTCCAACGGGACCCACGTGACATTAATCGGTGGCCAGGGACATTATTGAGATCCACGTGGGATGGGGAGGCGTTTGGCCCCCCCCGAATCGCCGGCCTTCTCGGAGGGTTGCAGGCGTTGCCATGGCAAAATAGATGTGGTGGTGATGGTGGTGGTGGTGAGGGGGGGGGGGCGATGCGCATCAACACGGCAAGACAAGGTGCTGGTGGGGTCGACTCGACGAGCGGTCATGGGTCGCTTCGTCACTCTGCGTCGTTGTCGTTAATGTGTCCGGGCGGTTTTGTACGAGAGCGTGTGTGTGCGTGTGTGTTTCCATGGGAGAGGAAAAAAATTGCGAGAAAAATATCCCCTGTTCTGATGCAAGTGATTGTTGCGAGTGCCGGCACACATGCAAAAGGGATGGAATGACCAAAACCACGTTGCGGTCATGTTCGATGTCTCTCCACTGCTTACGCTTACTAAACCACCATGCCAGTCTCCCATTTAAGACTGAGTCAACCTAGATGAACTCAACAGGTTCAGATATGACTTGCTCATAGTGGTGTGCATCATGACCAACAAGTCTGTGACTACAGTGTGCTGAATAATATAATGACAGCAACTCGTGAAATCATAATAATAATCTTGATGTCCGTTATCATCTTGGAGACCTTTAATGAGTCTCAAAGCTATTTTTATGGAGGTTTCTGCACTTTAATGTTTGGCTAAATTGCATTCCTTGAGTGTGGCACGTGGGAATTTTAAAAAAATCTCCGGAAAAAACCGATGGATACAAGGGGATAACACTCGGATCTCTCCTTTCCCTTCTACGTGACTTTATCGAAAGAACCAAGAAGATGAATCTCCGCACAGATTAAATACAAATACATTTCTGCACTGCCATCTCCTTCGTCTCTTCGCAGCCCAAACCTACAGCAGCAAGTATTCGTCGACAGTCTCCCGTCTAAATGCAGACCAGGCCCCAACCTGCTTAACTTCTGAGATTCAACGAGATGAGGCTCATTCCGAAGGGGTTAATACTACATACAAGTTTCAAGTTTCATTTATTAGGTTTAGCCCTGTGAGCCATTAGGCTCTTGAATCGGGTGCAACCGCAACTAACAAAAAAACAAAAACATGAACAAGAAAACATCTTAAAGTGACTATGTGACTGAGTGCAAACAGAAAATCCAAGAAAAGACAGCAAAATATTGCAGAAAAAGCACCGTACACCAACGCTGTGTGCAAAAATCCCAGTGGGATGCAAGTCAAACAACAACAACCACAAGACAACTTAGATCCTTAGATTAAGGATGCATATATACGCGGGCTATACACGACGACTTGTTCATTTCAATTCTGCATGAATTACATGCACCTACCTGTACCATTGGACAAAAAAAACAAATGTTGCATCCAATGATTGCATTGGCATGTTTTGCGCTCCGATGCCGTGAAATGTAATTCAGTGCTCCGGTGTGGCCTTGATTGACTGCCAAGAGCGACATTAAAGAGCGGGGGCCAATTTACAAAAAAATTCTCGCAATGAAGCCTGGCATATTTACAGGCGGATAATGGACAGGTTCCTGGCCCATTAACAATCCCTTGGCAGTCAAATGGAAAGCAGTGGGATCGGTGCTGAACGCGTCGTGGAGTGCGAGGAGCGACAGCTTTGGCGAAATAAACGAAACGACGCAGCCGTTTCTCCCCCCCCCCCACACACCCCCGCAGTGATTGAAACGGCGAAGCGGAGCCATCGTTCGAGAATGAAAGCAATAGCGACCACCATCTCCAATTAAAAAAAAAATTGTGTTTGCAAATCGAGCGCCGTAATCCGCTAAATATGTGATTGTGCTCATTATTTCGGCGTTACGTTTGGCTCGGGCAGCGGATAATGAACCACGCGTTGGCCATCTCCAGCGATCTTGTTTTGCTGAACGTATATACATTAAACGCAGTGTGTGTACGTACGTGTTCCTTTTGTCCTTAATTTATTCCTTTTCATCTCTCATCACGGGTGTACGGTGAAGGTGATGGGTGATATAGCAAGCGGTGGCTCTAATTGGACTACAGGGCACTAACCTTTTGTATTCCACAGTCCCAGCAGGTGCTAGAAGCGCCAATAATTTTGGGTCATAACCATGAAACTGCACTTGGCCGATATCGGAACATGATCTGCGTTTCCGTTGAATTAACTTGGACCTCAAATGGGAACCGGATTCAGCGGATTGGTCAAAATGTAGTTCTAAGAAAAACAAAGGTGGCCTTGCGTGTGTATATATGTATACATGCCAGCCTTATTGTGATCTCGCCAACCGCACTCGCCCCAACAGTTGCTTGAAAAAAATTGTGGATTTCTGTCTTTGTACGCGCGTGTGCGTGTGTGTGCGAGAGAGAGAGAGAGGAAAGCGTGACACCGAGAGACCAGAGCGATGGCGTAGCGGTTAGCGCATTGTGCAATGGTTCTGTCAACTCGAGTTTGATTCCTGGCCTTAGGTAACATTAGTGTCCCGGTCAACACAGCCTTAAAAATGTAAGTCCTGTTTGCGCTGCATTAACATCAGCACTGGGGGAGCCAAAGGCCCTGGCTCCACCAGCATCCTGTCCGGACCACTATTGCTTTATAGATGCTCGCTAACAGCATTTTCTCCAGGTAGTCTCGATGTTTATATAGGGGGGGGGGTGTCTCGGTCCTTTATCATGTCTCTGTGTGCATGTGAGAGAGAGAGAGAGAGAATGGAAGAGGACTTGATTGCTTGAGACTGTAGCCAGTGCATCGACTTCCAAGCCAGCAAGCCTCTGACCCCACCCCCTACCCCCTACCCCAACGTATTCGTCACTTATTGATCGTGTGAAAAGCGGTGGTGCTGGCCAATTGGAGTCCCTAAGCAGAAATAATAATAATACAAATTCGGGGAGAGGGCTTCCATTACGATGTATAAACTCATAGCGAGATGACAGAAGAGCTACAAGCGAGAGGTAGAGATGTGGTGCGATCGGCGCTTTGTCTACGTGCGGTGCGAAAGAGTTCAACAGATAGAAATTCAACGCACATACATGCAGATAAATGTAGAGAATGTTTGAAATCGGAGACGTGCAGTGAAAAGCGGGAAGTGGAAACACGGGTGAGACGGAGACGTTGCCAAGAGAACACATGGATTGGAGTTAGAGAAGGGCGATGCATACGATAGGGATGGGAGAAATTGAACATGTAAGCTTTCGCGAGCGATATTGACTCCGAATTTATGTACGGGTCAGATTGCGTGAGTAAAATGTCGCGTGATAAACTTTCCTCTATACCCAAGACAGCCTATAAGGGGGCGTCCATAAATGACGTCGCGCGATTTTGGACGATTTTTGACTCCCCCCCCCCCCCTCGTCACACGGCGTCACAAAAAGTCAGACTCCCCTCAAATATGACGTCACAAAGCTCTGCCCCCCCCCCCCCAAACCATATTTACATTTTGAAAATAAAACATGCTTCAAATCGCTTACATTTTTTTGTCATTGTAGTGCTTATTTAATGTGGCGCTGCACTCTGATGTTGTAGGAGTATTGTTATAACAATTAGTGTTGTTATAACAATTCTATATTTATTTAAAGTTGCGCATTTTGATGTGACCTCACATTTCTCAACCCCCCCCCCCCTCGTCACACATTGTCACAAATGTCTGACCCCCCCCCTCTAGGTGCGTGACGTCATTTATGGACGGCCCCTAACGTTGTCACTTGAACAACAGGTTCCAATTTCTGCCCCAGCACGCCGCTGTGTTGTAGATCAACGTATAACAGTTAACAATTGGGTACGAGAAATTTCACTGGTAGTTACGACTAGCATCATCAGGCAATCGCCAGAAATCTGGCAGTAATAAATTGGCATATTTGTTCACGTGACAACATTATTAATTTGCTGTGCTGGGTGGAGGAGGGTTTACGACACGACATTTTACGAAAACAAATCAATTAAGAATCGTGGGAGAAATCACTCATCTTTTCGAGTTCACATTTGATGCAAAATAGCTTGCATGTGTTTAGTAGGATTTCAATCAGAGCTGAAATTTTCCTTCAACCTTGATTTTTTTTTTCATTTCATGAATTCGGTGGCTCCCTTGGATTCCTTGCGACCGTTTACTGCTTGGTTTGATTGCCAAACGGAATCACAGGCATCGTCAAGCATCAGAAAACCGTCGTGTCAAATGCTGAAAGTCAGCTTGGGTATCACACTATGTGTGTGTGTGGTGTTCTTTTTTTTACTTTGAGTGACATTGTGAGCAAAATTGTTGCAGGGTCAAACTTTTCTTTTGAAGATTATGTCATCGGTGGACACGAGTGTACAACAACGTTGACCAATCCACTTCTCTACAAAGGCCCCCATCGCATTGTGCCTGGAGGTCAAAGAACCCCCACACGTTTAGGGTCGTGAGGGTTCACTGACCATACTTCTCCACGATTCATCTTCTTGGTTCTTTCGGTAAAGTCACGTAGAATGGAAATAATAAAATAATAAAATAAAACATAATAAAATAATTCTCCACGATTGCCCGCGCAGGTTGTTGAAAGCGGGGAACACAGGGGTACAGTACAACAAATGATGTTGCCGCAACTTGCCCTCTGCTGTTTAAAACGCAGCCCCACACAGCCTATAACACCTGTTATGCCCCGGTGGCACCCACCATCCAGGCTCCATTCAGACTTAGCTTCCGATATCCGACAAGGACAAACCCATCCCAGTTGATTCGTGCGGTTGGCTACGTACGATGCGAAAAAGAACCTCAACGTGCATACGTATTGAACCTATTAAATTCATTCTTTAGTTGTTTGTTCAGCAGCCTCGCAGCTGATTGAGCGGCTGCCTCGGTGACTGAGCTAACGTCCGACATTAAAGTCCCTCTCTGGGTGCCTATTTAGGCCCCGTGTTGAAGCCTGACCCGTGGAGGGCTGTTTGAAACATTCGCGAGTGGTGATTAAGTGTTCCTCCCTCACAGCACCACGGATATCAGCCCTGAGTAAAAGGGCCATCCATAAAGGCAAACGGATGGCAAAGTGGAAATATCTGGCCCGGGTCAATGGAAAAGCGATCATTTGAATGCGCAGTACGTTTCATATTTGGCCAGCACCTGGTGCATCTGGCTGGGTGTGGAGTGACGATATCCAGCGTAAAAAGAAAAAAAACTTATAAGCGGACGGTCACGTGAGCAGGATGAAATTCCGCCCCACCCACCCCCCAAGTCTTTCAAGATCCTGCAATGCATTAATTCACCCAGCACCTCCACATGAGCTGATTACATTGCTCCATCTCTTCGGAGGACACCCTCTCAGACACGGTCCATTCCTCGGCTGACGCGATCATTTCTTAACCATCGGCCATCATCCATTCTGGCCATGACGTGTCCTGCCAAAGCTCACTTACATTTTTTTTTCACAGTTTGAATGATGTCATTGACCTACGTGTGTTCTCTAATCAACGTGTTCCTCTTTGTGCCTCTCATCGTGACTTTAGCATAGAAATGTAGCCAGGCTGCGCCCCATACTTTCACTGTCGGACACTGAGAAGCTGGCTCATGCGTTCGTTTTCTCTGCTATTGACTTTTTTTTGTAATTCAGCCTTTGCTGGCATCCCCCTTAAACTGATAATTCGCTTGTAACACGTGCAGAATGCGGCTGCCAGAATTCGTACGCGCACGCCTCTTTGGCTGAACACATTTCTCCCATGCTAGCATCTCTCCATTGTTTGGTTTCCAGCAGAGTCAACGTTTCTTCTCCTCACCGACAATACTGCCCCGCTCATATATGCAGAACCTCCTTTGACCATGTAGCCCCAAGGCTGTGGAATTCACTTAAAACTAAACTACGTTTAGAAGCGACTTGGCCACAAATGATAGCTCAACGAAGTGGCTTATCACGTGGGATTTAAAGCCGACAGATACTCCAACCGCATGTTGCTAAATGTCTATTAAAAACAGGAGGACCTGTTGAAAAATCCACGCGACCACGGAGACAGAGAAACACGCAAAGTCCAAATATACAGCAGCAGGCGCCAGGGTCGGAATCGAACCCACGACCTCCTGTATACCAGGGGAGGTAGTTAACATCTCATAGCCACCGTGACGTTCGCTATGCTGACATCCCCCCTCGTTTATTCGAATCGCGCCTTAAGACGCACTCATTTCTAAGGGCCTTTTCTATTCCTTGAATCCTTAGTTTTGGGCTTGGATTTTATTGGTGTGAGCTTGCATGTGTGTGTGCGTGTTTGTTTTGTACGGCGCCTCCGGGTGAAAGGCGCTTCCTTGAGTACATTTCAGCCTTTTGTGCTGTTTCGGACCCACATGCCATAGCAGGTTGCTCGCAATGATTAAACGCTGTCTTCTTGAGGCCCACTGGTGTGTTGTCAGCTCTTTGTAGCAGCCTCCACTCCTTTGCCATCCTGACCGATGCCACGGTTAGTGGATGTCGAGCTGCTGGGGACTGGGGGGGGGCATACATCACGGTGGGGGGGGCGGTCTAATCATCCTTCACTGAAACATCAGTTCATTAAATCACGTTTGTTTCCTGCGCCAACAAACAGACGCTGAAGCTTTCCGCACAGCGATGCCGTCGGTCCTCACGCTCCGTGCTGTCACGGCAGCGTCCCCTCTCCTCGGAGGAATAAATCCACTCGCGTCTGAGCCGCGATAAACCCGGGTGACCTTGCACATGAACCCAGGCCGACTCCAGTTCACCAGGAGGTGAGGTCAAGTCGGCTTGCAATTTGTAGCAGCGGGGAACAGAAGGCGAAGCGATTTGCATCTTGCGCGCGCATGGTTTACAAGCGAACCACAAATCGCCATGCAGTTGCGATACGATGCTTAGTTTAATTGGCATATAGATGTGATCCTACAGCAGGGATTCTCCATGAACAGAGGAGGTTATGGAAGCAATACTGTAGCGTGACCATGTTTAGAGGGGAGGGGGGGGGGCATATACAATCCACATGTGGGATGGAGCAACATTCTATCCCATGCAGATGGAACAGGTGAGGTCCGCACTTTCCTGTCCAACCTTCTCCTGGCGGCAGGCTAGGGAATGACACCTTTACGTGGACGTAGTCTCACATTTGTTTCGATCCACCAATCCCTTGCCTCCACAGAGCTGGATTGCAGGCATGCATATCACACGTGACAAATGTGACAACAATGTACCGGGAATGGGAAGTGTAAATCTTCTTGGTTCTTTCGGTAAAGTCACGTAGAAGGGAAGTTATAAAATAATAAAAATAAAACATAATAAAATAATTTTCACGACGTTTCGGCCGCAACGCAAGCAGCCGTCCTAAGGTGAAGAATGAAACACCACCAAGCTTGGAGCGTATATTTAAGCTGGGTTGGAGGGGTGGAAGAAGAGCGTCTTGACAAAAGAATTTGCATATCAAGAGGAATTTAGCATATTTATGAGAAATGCGTAGGAGGAGTTTCAAAGTCATATTATGCCCGTGCAAAGTGTAGAGTTAATGTAAAAATATATAGACGAGCAAGGGTGCAGAGAAACATAATCAAAGACGGAGGAGAAGAGGAATGTGCATGAGAATTTACACAAAAAGAAACATTATTATCTGACGGAAATGAAATAATACCAAGCAAAGTGCGATAAAACAAGTGCAGTTTGTCGAGACTGACAAATTGCTAATGCTGTGGGAAAGTTAACTGTTAATGTGTTTTATTCTTCCGGCCATTGCTTTCATTTCATTTGTATTACAACAAGAAAAAAATCCGTCGGTAATGTTTCTCCACGGGGACGTTGCAGCATGACACCGTGTCACCAACGAGAACCAACAAGTTCATTAGCAGGCGAGGGCACGCTGATTGTAGTGGGGCTAAAAACGTAATTACATTTGAAAAATTCTTAATCAAGTTGAGTCGACAATGCGATTGATTAAAAACGTTCACCCACAGAGCCCCGTGGCATTGTGAAAAATAAAGTTGGGTGCCAGTTCACCCAAGGGAACGGAAATGCCACCTGTAGTTTAAAATTAGCCTCGATATTAATGTCTTGACTGCAGTTTCTCTCGACTAAAGGAATACAAGTGGTGCCCGATCATTTTTTTGTTGCTAATTTCTCTTGGAGCCACCGGCCTCTGTCATTACTCTGCCAGTGGAGCCTTCTGCCAAAGCGTATCCAGAAATGCAATCTGTGCCCATTACATTCCTCATGATAATGACGCGCAAGCCTGAATGGTGTTGCTGGGCAGCATTTCCCAAACTCAATTTCTCATATAGCCGCCCCCATCAAGAAAAAGTAGAGGTTTCTATTTTTAACAATCAAATATATCAAATACAATTCAAAAGCGGTTTCATGCTCTATTGAGCATGGGGCGACTCTCATCTCCTGTTAACGACCCTCAGCCAGTGGTGGAAATTCCACATTCCTATTCCGTTGGGCGAGTCTTTTGATAGGACAACCTAATCTCCACTTCCACACAAAGCGTTACTCACTTTATCACGATTTTGATTCTCAGCGTTCCGATTGCAGGTCGCCCAACGCTTCCACTGCGGCACCGTGTAACGGCCTAATCAAATACAGATTAGGCCGTTACGCATTGTACGTACCTGATGATTGGTAAAGCAAAAAAAATATGGATGTTGAACTTCTTTCGCACCGTACATAGCCAACCATGCTAATTGGAGGTGCGGGGGAAGGACAACAAACTAAACACAAAAAAGCAATCTTGATTTGAAGCTTTCGTGACTCACTTCTTTAGAACTGCTTTTTTGTACTCTTTGGTTCTTTCGGGAAAGTCACGTAGTTAGAAATACAACAAAATAAAACAAATCACGACTTTCGATCGCAACACAAGCGGTCGTCATCAGGTAAAGGAGCGATCGAAACGTCGTGATTTGTTTTATTCTATTTTATTTCTAACTACGTGACTTTACCGAAAGAGCCAAAGAGTACAAAAAAGCAGTTCTAAAGAAGTGAGTTTTCAATCTAGATGATGATTTAAAAGTGCACAGCTCCAGTGGCTTCCTAATATCAGAAGGAAGAGCGTTCCAGACGGCCGCAGAAGCGCATTTGAAAGCGCGCGACGCAGTGGCCATCTTTGTTCGACGAGGATGACCGGAGTTCGCGTGATGATGTTTTATGGAGTGGTATCTCCTGTAATCTCTCCTTTACTTGATACAGCTGTAGGGCTGTTACGGGAGGGCTGTAAGTGCATACGATCCAATGGGTAACAAACACAGTGGGCGGAGTTACGGGAGTACACGGGGGGGGTGCCCGCAGCGACGTCCGCATCAGGCAGCCTGGGGGGTTGTGATCCTGATGGGGGGTATAAAGGGGGAGGACAAAGAGAGCTCGGGGCTCAGTCTGGGAACGAAGGAGGAAGAGTGAAGATCCTCTAGCTAGAGCCCTGGACTCCCCTCGACGCCGCCCTTGTCAGGGCTGCAGAGGAGCGAGCCAGAGGCGTGGTTCCGTGAACCAGGGTTAGACCCTGGGACTCCGGAGACCGTAGCCCGACTCACCAGTGTCGGGCCAGTTAGCCTCCCCTAGCTCGTTAGAGGAGGACTTGGGGATAGGTGAGATTAGCTAGGGGGTATCCCCAGTTATCCGGGTGAGGGGGCCGCTACCCCCTCTAGTGTTGTCCTGTACCGATAAGCTGAAATAAATATACGTGTGCCTCAACCTGGGTGTCCAGCGTCTTCACCGGTACTTCATCTGGTGTCAGAAGTACTACGGACATGGAAACACGTCAGACAGCTCGAGCCAGAGTACCGGAGGAGGACACTGCTGAAGTCGTTGAGCCCGAGGCGGCTCACCAAGACATGGCGCAGCCGGGGGCCGACGCGTTCCTACCGGGGCATCGGCATGAAGAGGGGCCGCAGCCAGACGCGCTACGGCTGGCTCACGAGAGACTGGCGGAGCTACTGTACGCCGCTGCCGCCACGCTGGAAAACATCACGCGGCTGGGGGCTGGTGGTCCACCACGGGGCGAGGGGAGTCGTCAACCTGAGCGCCTTCCCGCCATTTCTGAAAACTCAAACTTTGAATTTCCCGCCATCGTCACGGCAGCTGCGGAGGGCGTGGCCGGGCTCAACCTTGGGTCCGACACCGCTCTCGCTGGGACAGCTGCGTCATCTCCAGCGGAGGGAGCGTCATCACATCCGCGACAGGCGATTCCATCTGCCATTCGCGCCGACGCACAGCCGAGTCCCGGGGATAGCAGCCTACAGACGTCCAAGGCGAACGCTGCGCTACAACAACGGCTGCCTCCGCTGAAAGAATTTGTTGGTGCAGAGGGCGACTGGGGCGGCTTCCAGCGACGCTTCATCGCCCACCAAGAAATGGCAAGGTGGTCCGACGATGAAGCCCTCTGCGCGCTGCCGGCGCTCCTCGACGCAGACGCGCTCGCCGCCCTCACATCGGCGCCGAAAGAGAAGCGGTCTACTCTGCCGAAGGCACTACAGCTGCTGGCCGGGGTCTATGGACCTTCAGCGGAATGCAGAGAGCGGTTCTACGAGCGCAAGCGGGGTGAGAAGGAGTCGCCCCTGGCATACAGGACGAGCCTCCTAGCGCTGGCTAAGACGGCTTTTCCCCGTATGGACGACGATGGCGTGGACGCGATGGTCACGGAGAAAATACTCCTCCTGGCAGACGACCTGGACATCGCTGTCGTCGCACAGGAGGACGCCGAGATGACCTCTCTTCAGGCGGCGCGCCTCCTTCACGCCAACCTTCTGTCCCTGCGGCGGAAAGCCAGCAGGGCATCGGCAGGGCGTGCGGTGGCTGCAGCCACCCTTCCGACGGAGGAGCTCTTCGCCGTCGACCATCGACGGCAACAGGCGCAAGAAGTACGGTCGGCCCGGGACGGGTCAAGCCGTTTCAACCGCCCGTCGTCTCCACCGGGGCTCCCGCGGTGTTTCAACTGCGGCGTCCGGGGCCACGTCGCCTCGGGGTGCCGCTCTCCTCGACAGCGCGGGACGACGGCTCGACGGGACGCCGGGCCTCCTCCTCCCAAGCTCCAGCAACATGACCCGGCGAGTCGCGGCACCACACATGTTTGGCCAAAGCACCTACCCGTTGCACGCTCTCGCACCACAACAAACGGGGGGCCGATGTCGCGTTGCGAGGGGCCAACGCGGATCACTGCGGGGACTCAAATCGAGCCCAAACAGTGGTCCGTGTTGGCCCATCGCGTGGTAGCCGCGTCGTCAGGGTCGTCGGCCGTAGTCGGACACATTGACGGGGTAGAAGTACGCATCTTGGTCGATACGGGGGCATCGGCGACAATCATTTCGGAATTAATTTACAATATTCTGCCCGTACAAAGCCGGCCTTTACTGCCGGTTAACGTCCCATTCTATGCCGCTAACGGGGGCTCTCTCGGCATCATGGGACAGATTCGAGCGCAAATTTCTATTGGGGACATCAAATTGTCGGGGCCGATTTTCGTTTCCTCCTCGCTGGCGGTTCCGTGCCTGCTGGGGACGGATTTCTTAGGTAAAATGCCCATTCGTATTTTGATCGACCAAGGATGCATTGAGCTTCCATCGGGGCGGCGCATGGCGTTCCTGCCATCCCCTGCGGCGGCTCGGTCGGCGTTCGCGACGGTACCGGCGTTCGTCGTTGAAACTGTTCGTGTGCCGCCGGGAGCTCAAATGCTAGTGCCTCTGAAACTTCGTAAGCCCTTCGCTAAGGGCATAGGGGATCAGGGTGTTTTGCTGGGACCGTCTAGGGCCGGGGTTAATGGGCCTCATTTGATTCCGGCCCAGACCGTCGTAAGAGGGGACGGGGACCCTTTCATCGCGGTCCTAAATGTGGGATCGCAGACGGTGGTGGTTCCTCAAGGGACGGTGCTCGCTCACGCGACGCCAATGCCCTGCGAGGAACCTGTCGCGAACCACGTTGGCACTGCTTCCCGGATGCTCCCACATTCGGACAGCGATGAAGGGTGGATCGACGCGCTTTGTGCGGGATCGACGGACCTGACAAATTCAGAGCGCCAACAGCTTAGAACGCTACTGAGGGAATTTTCCGACGTTTTCAGTCGTGATAAATATGATTTGGGTTGCACTCACCTGCTGCGTCACCATATTGACACGGGTGACAGCGCGCCAATTCGCCAAAATCCGTTTCGGTTAAGTCCCGCCGAAAAGGACCATGTCAAATCGGCTGTTGATGACATGTTAGCCGCCGACATCATTTCTCCCTCCACCAGCCCGTGGGGAGCGCCGATCGTCCTGGTTAAAAAGCAGGACGGCTCGTTGCGGTTTTGCGTGGATTTTCGGCGCCTTAATAAAATTTCGGTTGCCGACGCATACCCGCTCCCACGGATGGACGAATCGCTGGACGCTTTGGCGGGAGCGCGATTCTTCTCCACACTAGATTTACTTTCGGGATTCTGGCAGCTTCCTCTGGACGATGATTCTAAGCCTAAAACTGCTTTCCGTACACCGCACGGCCTGTTCCAATTCAACCGGTTGCCGATGGGCTTACACTCAGCGCCGGCAACTTTCCAGCGATTGATGGAATTGGTTTTGGCTGGATTGCAATGGGAATCGTGCCTGATTTATTTGGATGACGTTATTGTCTTTGGTAAAACTTTTGATGAACATCTCCAGAGGTTGCGGGCGGTTTTCCTAAAGATGCGGGCTGCTAATTTGAAATTTAAGCCCCAAAAATGCCATTTGTTACGCGAGTCGGTGCGTTATTTGGGGCACATCGTAGGGCGCTCGGGTATTGCTACCGATCCCGCCAAAACGCAGTGTGTCAGCTCCTGGCCGACTCCCACCTCGGTGGGAGAGGTCAGGAGTTTTATTGGCTTCGCATCATATTACCGACGCTTCGTCGCTAATTTTGCAACAATTGCCAAACCCCTACACGCGTTAACATCTAAAGGGGTTCGGTTCCACTGGGGTCAGGATGAGGAAGCTGCTTTCTGCTCCCTTCGGGACGCGCTGGTGAAGGCTCCTCCCTTGATTTACCCAGATTTTTCGAGGCCGTTTTTGCTCGATACCGACGCGAGCAACACGGGTATTGGAGGCGTGCTTTCCCAGGTGGTTGACGGCGTGGAACGGGTGGTCGCGTACGGCAGTCGGGTGTTGTCTCCAACGGAGCAAAGATATTGTGTCACCCGTAGGGAACTGTTGGCAATTGTCTATTTCATCCAACAGTATCGCCCATATCTGTACGGTCGGCATTTCACCGTCCGCACAGATCATGCGGCACTGCAGTACGCCCTGAAGGTTCAACAGCCATCGGGACAATTGTCCCGATGGCTGGAGGTCCTCCAGGATTTCAGTTTTGAAACCACTTATCGTAAGGGCGTTCGCCACACCAACGCTGACGCTCTGTCACGGATGCCAACCGCCTCCGAATGCGCATGTCTCCTGGGGTCGGGGCGTTGCAAGCCAGTGGGGGACGTGATGGTTCCGGTCCTGGCGGCGGCCGCCGACGATGAAACGGTAGTCCCCATTGATATCGCCGAACAGGGGAGAGATTCCCTGCTTGGATTGCCCGTTGATGAATGGGGGCGCCTCCAGTTGGAGGATGCCTCCCTCCTCGCGTTGCGTCGTCGCGCCGGGGAGAGGGGGCGTGTGACGGGTCATGCCGACGCATGGGAAACCCATGCGGGCTTGCTTATGCATTGGGACGGGAAATCCCAGCGTCACCGGCTGGTGGTCCCTTCTGGCCTACGAGGTAAGGTGGTGTGGGCTGCTCATGAGCGCCTCCTCCACCTAGGTACCCAGAAAACACTCGCCTTGCTTCAGCTGAATTTTTTTTGGCCGGGTATGACAAGGGATGTTGCTGATCTGTTGGCGGCATGCCCTCAGTGTGCGCAGCGCAAACCACCGGCACGGGAGTCGAACCCGCCCTTACAATCCATCCAGGTCTCCAGAATAAATGAACTGGTCGCACTGGATATTCTGGGGCCATTCCCCGCCACCTCCAGGGGAAATAAATATTTGCTTACTGGGGTCGAATATTTTACGCGCTGGCCTATGGCCTGGCCCCTGGCGAATCAGTCGGCAGCAGCCATCGTCGACGCCTTTGTCCAAGGTTATGTCATGGACAAAGGTGCCCCGGAGCGGTTGTTGACCGACCAGGGTAGAAATTTTTCGGGGAAACTCCTAAAACAAGTCTGTGATCTCCTGGGAACGAAAAAAATTCGAACCTCCCCCTATCACCCGCAAACGGACGGGATGGTCGAGCGTCTGCATCGCACCATCACGTCTATGTTGTCGCAGCAAGTTTCGGACTCACAGGCTGATTGGGACTTACAAATTCAAGGGGTTCTAGCGGCATACAGATTGGCTCCCCATGCTGCGACGGGGTTTTCACCTTTCTTTCTTATGTATGGCCGCGAACCCGACCCACCTGTTCGGGCACAGTTGCAGATCCACGTGCCGCTGGGCAAATCTAAATTGGACGATCACGTTAAATTTAACCTTGACAAACTGACTGAGGCGCGGGATGCGGCGAGGCTAAATTCTGACAGGCGTCAGAAGGCGAACGAGCGCCTCAGACTGGCTCGCGCGCACGTGCTGCAGTGGAAGCCGGGGGACAGGGCATGGCTGCACTGTCCCCAGGTACCACTCGCGACCTCCTCTAAACTCGTACGCCCGTGGCGGGGCCCCGTCGAGGTTATTGAGGTTTTGAGGCCTCAGTGCGTTCGAATCCAATGGGGGAGGCGCCGGTGGTTTGTACACCCCTCTAGGCTGAAGCCGTTTGTTGCGGTGCGGGGGCCCACGCCACGCACGCGAGGCCAAGCATGTGGGGGGTCGACCGACTCGGAGGGTCCGTCGCTGCTCTCGCCTGATGTGTTGCCGGCTGTCCCACCCACAGGTGTACCGGGAATGACGGGCTCACGCCCTGGAACCCCCACAGGTGATGCCGACAGTCGCGCGACTTCAATCGCGACCTCACCTCGAATGGGACAGCCGCCACCGGATGGTCCGCCGTCCGGGGTTGCCCCGTGTGACGGGCCTGCGGCAAGGACGCGCGCTAAAATGCGCAGACTCTTATAATATACAGCAGGAAGAAAAAGAAAAAAAAAACTTTTCTTATTTATTTTCCTTCACGTGTCATGGTTACTGTATGCTGCGTCGGTGGTGTGCTCCTTGCACACTGAGTGTGTTGTGTTGTGTGGGCGCGGTGTGTGTGTTGTGGGTGCGTTGTGTGTCGTGGGTGTGCTGTGTGTGATGGGGGAGTTCCTGGCTAGTTGTACATACGTGCTTACGGATTTCGTATTTATGCGGGGGGGGGGGTGCGTCGGACATTCCCTTCGGGGGTATGGTTGTTGTTCTTGTTGTTGTTCTGCTATTTGCATTTTGTTGAAAAAATGAGGCACACACGGGGTCGAGGGGTAATTGTTCCTTTATTTGGAATTGTTGCAGCCGGGACGGCTGCGAGCTGTAATGGGGGGGGTGATGTAGGGCTGTTACGGGAGGGCTGTAAGTGCATACGATCCAATGGGTAACAAACACAGTGGGCGGAGTTACGGGAGTACACGGGGGGGGTGCCCGCAGCGACGTCCGCATCAGGCAGCCTGGGGGGTTGTGATCCTGATGGGGGGTATAAAGGGGGAGGACAAAGAGAGCTCGGGGCTCAGTCTGGGAACGAAGGAGGAAGAGTGAAGATCCTCTAGCTAGAGCCCTGGACTCCCCTCGACGCCGCCCTTGTCAGGGCTGCAGAGGAGCGAGCCAGAGGCGTGGTTCCGTGAACCAGGGTTAGACCCTGGGACTCCGGAGACCGTAGCCCGACTCACCAGTGTCGGGCCAGTTAGCCTCCCCTAGCTCGTTAGAGGAGGACTTGGGGATAGGTGAGATTAGCTAGGGGGTATCCCCAGTTATCCGGGTGAGGGGGCCGCTACCCCCTCTAGTGTTGTCCTGTACCGATAAGCTGAAATAAATATACGTGTGCCTCAACCTGGGTGTCCAGCGTCTTCACCGGTACTTCACAGCTGTCGGGCTGTGACGGTTCCACCTGAAGACGGAAGCTTGTGTTACTTTTATTAATTTTAATTTTTTACCTACGTGACTTTACCGAAAAAAACCTAAGAATATGAATCCTTGCAGTCACGAAAGCTTCAAATCTAGAATGTTTTATGCTCTTTGACGAGATCAGCGAGGTATTGCGGTTCACTTGTGGCAAACGCTCTGCATGTAAACGAGTGCGATCTCATTATGTATTCGTTCGCCAAACGGAAGCCAATGCAGCTAACCGTGCACTGTTGACAAGGTAAGGGGGATGAGGATGGGAGCTTGCACACTCTTCAAGTCAAGATTTGAAGCTTTCGTGACTGCAAGGATTCATATTCTTAGGTTTTTTCGGTAAAGTCACGTCGGTAAAAAATTAAAATTAATGAAAGTAAAATAAAAATAAAATAAAAATAAAAATCAGCTGTCGTGCTGTGACGGTTCCACCTGAAGACGGAAGCTTGTGTTGCCTCCGAAACGTCGTGATTTTTATTTTTATTTTATTTTTATTTTACTTTTATTAATTTTAATTTTTATTTTTTACCTACGTGACTTTACCGAAAAAACCTAAGAATACTCTTCAAGTCGGCGGTGCGTTCGCCGCAGCCATGCGGCGAGTCTGCGAGGCAGTCGTCCGATGCCCTCCGTCACGCGCTCACGAAATGTTCGCCATGGCACGTGCGAGTTAATGGAATTGTAAATTAAGTGCAAGTGGTATAACGGAAAACATTTTACCCTTCAGTGCCCGCTATCACTGCACATGTACGGACCTTTTTTTTGTCAATCCACTGCTGGATGAGGGCCTCCTTCTCTGTGCAGCGTGGGTCGTGGGGGTTTTTGACAACATTTCACCCGACTGGTCAATGCTCTTTGGCGGAGGTGGAGAGCATAGCCGCGGGAGATTATATTAACATGAAAACAATGCATTTAGATCTTCTTGGTTTTTTCGGTAAAGTCACGTAGAAGGGAAGTAATAAAATAATAAAAATAAAACATAATAAAATGAAACAATTCTCACGACGTTTCGGCCACAACGCAAGCAGCCGTCCTCAGGTGAAGAATGAGACACTTCAAGCTAGGAACTTACATATAAGCTGGGTTGCATTTAGATTATTGCCATCGTTTTTGCATATATAATCATATGCCAAGTTATATGACATATTATTGGAGGAACGTATGATATTGAAGTAAAGTCATCTGGACAAAAAAAATAATGGTTTGCACACTGTGCTATGAACCCAGCTCCTTGAGTTTAATTACTGGCCGCGTCTGATATCGGTGACGAGCGATATCTGATACAATCCAGAGCCCCCCCGCCCCCCCCCAACCTTCACCAAGCCCAGCTCAACCAGCGTGGTGAAGTATGGTCAAACAGCTAACCACAGTCGAAAAAGCACGAAAAGGGGGTCTTCGTCCAACGACGAAGATCCGTCCATTTTTACGTCCAAAAAAATTATTTCATGTGAAGTCAAACGTAATGTGGGACATATCCTCAGCAGCGAGAGGAGGAGGGAGAGGGAGAGGATATGAGTGGCGTTTGCCTTGCGGCCCCTGGGAAGAGGCCCCTCTCTGAGGAAGGCCCATCCCTCGAAGGTGGACTTCACTGGTGCCATCTGGAGATGCTGTGCTTACCCTGCGACGGGAGATGGGAGCCAGGTGCCATTGTCACTAGGGATGGTTAGACAAAGACAAATATCCCCCGTATAGCCTTAACAGACTGTGGGGGCAAGTGCTGTTAGCGAGCACCTACGAAGGCCGGAATGGTGCACGAGGGGGTGGGTGTGGCCAGCACCACGCCCGACCGTCTTTGTCTCCCCAGTGGCGATGTTTACTCACCGCATCAGGTACTCATTTCAGACTGAGTCGACCTAGGGGAGGCCCAGAACCGGTTCAGATAATCGTCACTGGTGTTGGCCGTGAGCGGGAATCGAACCCGGATCGCCGGGTTCATAGCGCAGCGTGCTAACCGCTACACCACCGCGCACACACACACAGTGACACACACACACACAGTGACACACACACACAGAGACAACTCAAAGTCAGAGGCTTTCCCAGATAACCATTGCTCACGATACAAGGCTCACAATCGTATTTGCCACGTCAAGGCAGTGTTCCCCGTTAAAGAAGATACCATGTCAAATTTGTCACCATCTGACGATAATCACAACAGTTTTGCATAGTTTTGTAATTGAATTTAATGTTTATCGTATTGTTTCTGTGCTTTGCTGTAGTTCCAGTGAGAGTACTGTACACGTTTTTTTTAAACTGAGGTTCGCTCAATGTAAGCCTGCCTTAAGTCTGCTAATCAGTGTAACTTTAGAATCTGTAACGATGATAACGCACATGGTGTCAGGTATACAAGATCTTAAAACATGAAACGATTAGTTTAGGCTTACTTTAAGTTACGATGCACGAAAGCTCGCAAGTTTAATAGCTATCATTGCTATTTATTGGCCCAGATGTATTGTGTTTGCCAATTTTTTGCAGAAATTTGCGGTTCGACCCGGCAGGGCACCCTGGTTATAACTGTAGGGGTATTAACCAGACAATATGCACAGTCTGCTTCACAGTGGATGTTAAGATCCCTGACAGATTTTTTTTAAACAGGTCAGCCATTATGTGCCAGCGTCATGGTTCAAATTTGCCAAGACATAATCGTCATCACATCGCTCAATTTTGACATGTAGCAACATCGCCCAAATGCTCTGAAATACTGCAGACAATGTTTGAGAACCACAGTGCCTTCATTAGTGATAGCCTCGCAATGCAGAAATGCCACGGACACCATATCTGCCACAGTGAACCTTTAATATTCGCGGGGCTTGCAATCACGGATTTGATTATTCGCGACCGATTTATTGTGCCGCAGCGCTATTTCAAATCATGTTAATAATAATAATAGTTCAATTTGTAACGCGCGCAAATTTGCAGACGTAGTGGCCGCAACTCAGAGGCGCGGAGCCAAGCTCAGAGTCGCTCGAAAGCACGTGATTGTGGAGGTGAGTTTTTCAAGTTTCTCTTGAAGGAGGCGATTGAGGTGATGCTGCGAATGTGCAGAGGGATATCGTTCCAAACTGTTGGGGCTGCCACCGAGAAGCGGCGCATAGACACGGTGACCATCCTGGATCTTGGTATCAAGAGGAGGTCGTGAGTCGCGCTGCGCAGGCATCTGCCGTGTGCTGCGCTGCAAGTTGTCAATAATGAAGAAAGGTACGGCGGGCAGGCGGATGTGAAGGCATGGTGGCAGAGGCAAGCGGTCTTGTATGTGACCCTGTTCATCGTATTGTTTCCGCGCTCGCGACTATCCGACAAGAAGTCGTGAGGCATGGGATCGGTGTGGATGGAGAGAGCGCCAAAGTTTCCCACACCACTCCGCCCTTCCTCTCAGTCCGCTGTACTCTTTACGTACGTACGGTATACGTGCACAAAAAAGCGGTTCTAAGTAAATTATTTAGTCAATTTAGATGATTTTAAAGTGCACAGCTCCAGTGGCTTCCTAATATCGAACGGAAGAGCGTTCAAGACGGCCGCAGAAGCGCATCTGAAAGTGCGTAAATGCTTTCCGTTACAATTGTTTTGAATTACGTAATGTTTAATATAAATTGATATGCTAATTTATTAATTGATATTTGCACTTCAAATATGTTGATGATCGTCATTATTAATGGTAAGTTAAGTAACAAATTAAAACGATAGAATATATGTATTAATTAATATATGAATACAGCTCATTTGTTTATGTTTAAACGTAATGTATGTTAATGCACCGTAACCGTATTTTCCTTATAAGCTTTTAAGTACAGAATTAATTTTCTGGGATTTAATATTCACGTCGTTCTCTGGGAATGTAGCCCCCACAAATATGGTTTAGTGTACATTTACATTATTATTTTTATCCGTGCTAATGTTCTTCGTTAACATTCAGTGAGCAAATATTCGTTAACGAAAAATATCAACGATATAACGATATTTTGCAAAACGAACGATACGATTATCGTGGACCTTTGTACATTGTATTGTAGTGTCACGGCAGCCCCACACGGGGAACCCAACTAAATCCCCTGGCAAGATCTATGGAAACCTTCCATGGAGCGTCCCTTGCAATTCACGGTGTCATTCTCCACGTGAAATGATCATCAGCCATCAACTCTACTACTCTACGTCTCTGCGTTTACATGCGTTTGGCAGAAGTGTGTGTTTTAACACCCTAAAACGCTCATTAATATCTTCTTGGTTCTTTCGGTAAAGTCACGTAGAAGGGAAATAATAAAATAATAAAATAAAAACATCATAAAATACAATATTTCGGTAAAGTCACGTAGAAGGGAAATAATAAAATAATAAAATAAAAACATAATAAAATACAATATTATGTTTTATTTTTATTATTTTATTATTTCCCTTCTACGTGACTTTACCGAAAGAACCAAGAAGATGAATCCCTGCAGTCACGAAAGCTTTACATCGAAAAGCTCATTATTAGTCCATGAAACCCTCATGAGAGAGAGAAAAAAAACTCCCTTGTCAGTTGCACCTGTGGTGCCATGACGTTAATCGTTCAAAATGTTTTTGTTACCTGACCAATAACAATGATGTGATAACCGTGCGAATCAAGTGGGGCTAAGAAGTAATCCGCTGGTATTGGCTGTATAAATACATCGCGAATACGAAAATGTTGCTGCCTTCGGGTTCAAGAAAATATCGTAACCTCATCATCTGCAAATGTATTGCGGATAAATCTAGCCACTCGTCGTGTGCCCGTGCATTTTCCACGGATTCATATTTTTCCTCTGGTATGCTGCAGATTTCAGGATCCGCGGAACGACCGCCCCCCTGCCCTCCCTCCCGCCGCCCCATCAATGTTGACCATTGGATTTCTGTTGTGATACAAATGAGCTCTTAGAAACGGGACGAAAAATTATCTCTGATATCACAACCCATAATCTCAATGAATAATTTAACCATTGCGTGAATGAATTGCTAGGTGGCGGCTCAAAAAATATGTCACCTTTGCATGGCTTTAATATCCACAAACAAAAGGTCACCAGGGCAGCAACACATGACACATGCTGGGAAAATTGTGCTGTTAATGTAATTTATTTTCAATGGAAGCACCGGTCACTATGACTTGAGTTTCCTCGTGGACCCAGGTCAGGGGTGAGGTCAAGGTTCAAGTAAATCAGTCGAGGCTGATCATCAACATCAACACACGCACAAAGACAAAGATCACCCATATAGCCTTCGGTAGACTGTTGGGGAAAGTGCTGTTAGCAAGCACCTATAGAAGACCGACATGGCACATTCCACGCTCCGGCAGCCGTCTGGAACGCTCTTCCTTCCGATATTCGGAAGCCACTGGAGTTATGCACTTTTAAATCTAGATTGAAAATAATTTCTTAAGAACAGATTTTTGTGTTTAGTTTCTTGTCCTTCCCCCACACCTCCAATTACGAAAGCAGTTCAAACAAACATACATACTTGATTTGAAGCTTTCGTGACTGCAGGAATCCATACTCTGATGACGATTGCTTGTGTTGCGATCGAAACGTCGTGATCTATTATTTTTCTACCTACGTGACTTTACCGAAAGAACCAAAGAGTATAAACATACATACACGAGAAAGTGGAGAGCCAGCACCACGCCCGACCACCTTTGTCTTCCCAGTACTGATGTTTATTTACTGCATCAGGTACTCATTGAAAGCAGAGTCAATTTCGGGGATGCCTAGGTCTGGTTCAAATATGCCCCACTGCAATTGGTCGAGAAAGTGAAATGAACTCGGGTCGCTGGGTTCCGACCACAGTGCTCTAGCCACTGCCCCACCACTCCCCGTAGCTACCGCTGCACACATATAGGCACACAAACACACGTATGATAACATTTATTCTGTGCCGTGTCAGGAAAAACAGTTGTCTGATATCCCAATTATTTCTCACAACGCCGGCTGGGAAAGCGTGGCTCCAGCACAGCATGAGGAGTCACCTCTAAGATGGTAGAAATGATGTTCTGACCTATTGTGACACAACTGGGCTTTTTTTTTTGAGAATTCAAGGAAGTGGGCCATGGTGTCATTGTCCTGAAATGCCTCTTACTAATATTTTCGATTAAATGGCCTTATTTGGGTTTCAATTATGAATTGCGCACACATTATTACTACTGCTACTACCGTATTGCGCTTCAAAATAAAAGCCTTAATGGAGAAGAACTATATATATATTAATAAAGATCTTATCTCACATTGTCGCCGCAGTGAGAGCAATGCCTGCTACTTTATTGCTATCCATTTGCAGGTCCAATTGAAGCCAGAGTGGCTTCTCGCTCAAATAAGCATGGGGTGTCATTCATATTCCCCTTTACGGCCCTGATCCAGTGATGTAAATTCTACATTGTTATGGTGGGGGCAAGTCTTTTCATTGGACAATCACCTTTGACTTCCCTGAAAATTGGTACTCATGTTATCAACCCAAGTAGGGCGCCACGGTGGCGAGATGTTAACGACCTCGCCTGGTATACAGGAGGTCGTGGGTACGAACCCGACCCTGACGCCCGCTGTATATTTTTCTCCAGATCCTCCGATTTTCCCCTCCGCATTTAGAAACACGCGTTCAGAGCATGTGGCTGCTTCGCTGAGCTATCATTTGAGGTCAGGTCGCTTCTGAAAAAGAGCTATATAGCTCAGTGGGCCTCAACTGGGATTTGAATTTCAAAGTCCTTACAATGGCAAGCTGTGCACGCTACTGTTGTGCCATCCGTGCGGATAGAGCGTCCAATAACAATGCGTATGTGTGCATTGGAGGGAGATGGATAAATGGCAATACTTTAGGGATTAAAACTCAGATTGCTGCTTTCATCATGCGGTGCACTAACCAATGTGCCAATCTCTGTGCCATCCAGCTGCATGCAGAGATATCAGCTTATAGATACACATGCAAGTACAATGGGCTTAATTATAAAAAATATACCATTGTCATTGTCATCATTAGCACCGCAGTATTTATCACCATCAGTCATAATGATTACAAACAGAGCCACTGATCGACAACCGGTGGCTCTGATCGACAATCGGTGGCTCTGCTTACAACAATAATAATGATGACGGTGAAGACAGCGGTGATTATGACTGTGGTAATGCCATCATAATCACCGCAGTTGTCAACATTATCGTCGTTGCAGGCAGAGACGCGGTCGGCGATCAGTGGATTTCAGCGTTAAGCGACATTACGTGCAATCTCAAAAACCCGTAAAAAAATACATCCTGAAGCCCACACCGGCTGATCAAGGCGTTCTCAGTCCCCTACCACATGAAGGGCCTCGCCGTAGCGAAGCCCCATCTTGGAAGGCCCTTTCGCTGGCACCCATTTCAAAGGGATGCGCCGGCGTATCTCACGGCGCTGGCGGTGGCCGCTGAGAAACAAGAACCGTGGCGGTGCCACGCGGAAGCCGCGCTCAGAAGCGGAGCGAGCCAAGGGTCACGAGACGCACGGCGGTGCTAATGATTCCTCCATTACACATGCGGCTCGCTGGCATTTAGCGCAGAGACGTGGACCGCTTAACCCTTGCGCCCGCGGGGGTACCCCGCAATGGAGGATGAAGCCGCGGCAAAAGCCTGGATTTTTCTCCGGTTTTACCCTACGCATTCAGAAACACGCGTTAAGATTATTTGGCTACTGCGAATTCACCACTTGTGATGGTATCAGTCACTTCAATGAGCTATCATGTGTGGCCAGGTAACCTCTGAGACAGAGCTCATAACTCAGTGGGCTATAACTGGTAAATAAAAAAAATAAACAATGTAAATGCCACTACATTTACCACCTCTGAATGTAGTAACCCTGTAATGCTGTGAAAACAGTTGCACATACATTTGAGCAAAAGCGCAAACGAGACATTTAATGCGTATGTAAAATGGGAACATGACGTTCATGAGTGTGAATGTGTTAAAGGTTAGGCGAGGAGTGGTGGGCGGGAAGTTAGAGACTGGATTAAGCCACAGGACTGGGCCTGAGGCTCAAGCACACACACAGCGGCCCTCGCAAGATGAAAATGAGGTCTCGTAGGAATCTCTTTTTTTGTTAATGTCAATGGCTCGGCAAAACGACAACCCAAAATTTCACAGTAATGAAAGTGCACAGGCCTTGTTGCACGCTCGGCCACCCGCCCGCCTGCCCGCCCTCATTAATGTGTGCTTCCCTGGAGCTTCATGCAACCTCCAATCGCTCTCACTCACCATCTCCGGCTCTCACGAGGAAAGCAATCGGAGATGGTGCGGCGAGCGCCTTATTGAGCCTCGCCCTCATAAGTCTCATCCCATAACCGCGCGATGTCTGCAGTGCGCCGTTACAACTGACCCTACGACGAGCAAATTG
Source organism: Lampetra planeri (assembly GCF_965212315.1). NCBI lineage: Eukaryota > Metazoa > Chordata > Hyperoartia > Petromyzontiformes > Petromyzontidae > Lampetra > Lampetra planeri. The sequence goes on from NC_136123.1 coordinate 5,219,447, forward strand.
GGGTTGTGATCTTAAATCACCCACCGGCGTGCCGTGTAATGGGTGTCATATTTAAAAGCCCTTTCGCGACACTTGTGGCTCACGCACGTGGCACGCGTCCGGGCAGCGTGCAATGTGCGTGCCACGTGCAATGTGCGTGCCACGTGCAATGAGGCACGCACGTGGCACGCGGCACGCGGAGACGCGGCGACCGCTCATAAATACGTTTAATTGACACTGTATGCTGAGCACGCGCAGAGCCCTTCACTGAATTTCACAGCCGGCACTTTACGTCGAAGGCATTCCTCGTGCGCACCTTCGGCAGCGCTGACGGTGCGCACCCCCTTGAGGTTTTTCCGCGTCGTGGCACAAAGATTTATGGGTTTGAGCCTGACTTATGGTTGTGCCACCTCTCCGAGGGACAGGAAAACACGGATATGTCACGGGAAGACCAAGGGAATAACTATGAGCAACTGACCATCCAGGACGTTTAATGTCCCAGGAAGACTTACAGATTTCCCATGATTGCAGCTACCTCAAAAAGAGGGGGATCCTGGGAACACCAAAAGAATTGGCAACCTTACATGTGGTCTGTCCTTGACATTATCTGTATAGTACATGGTAATGTGCCGGCTGGGCATGGTGGCACACACCAGCATTTACCTGGATAGTGCAAGAATTGGCAACCATGTTTACCCGGCAGGAATTGATTTGTATTGGAATCTGGTACCCGTATTTTGTTGAACTTTATTAAAGTACTGTATACTGAATAGGCTTGATAGATCCAGTATGACTTAGAAATGTGTCCGGGTTATTCTGTGGAAAATGTGGCACCTTTGGTGGATTTCCACTGAGATATGTCCAAGGGACCCACGGGTGTAAGCACAGCAAGATATCAGGAAGAGACAGTACATCAAGTAGGTCACTGCTGGTGTATGTATATGTGGAGTTTGAACGCTCTTCCCTCTTAAGCGTGTGGTTTCTCTGAGCACACAAATACGCCACAGACCACTATCCAAACATCCCATTCAGGGCCCTCTTGGGTGAACAAATTATTGTTATGGGTGTGGTGTGCTGATCGTTACATCACCTGTGGATCGGCTGAGGAACCAGTACATTTTTTACTCTTCCCAAGCCAGATATTGACCGCGTGGGGTTAATGCGCAATGCTTCATGGCATACGGCGGCGGTAAAGTTTATCTCTGGCAGCCCTACATCTTTTTCTCCTCCTATTTTGCCACTCCTCAAATGCAGTGTTGTTATTCCGTTTTTTTTTTCGGAATCCAGATCAATTGGCAGCAAATCAGTCATTTTCCAGTAAGGGCATCTGTTTAAATGAAATACCCTGCCCAGGGCAGGGTTAAGAGGCCACACGTAATTCTGTTTTGAGCCAAATGCTTCAGCTGCAATGTTCTCTGTTTCTGCTGTTGGGCTTTTCCTATTCCGTGAACTGAGCATTGTGAGATGTTGGTCTAAAGGTGAGCCAGTTTTACACTTCCACAGGCATCTGCGTGCACGATTATATAAAAAGCCTAGTTTTTTTGCAAACGTCCAAAGAAAGTTGGAAAAACCCCATGGTGTCTCATTTAAAATTAAAATAGGTCCTGACATACATAAAAAAAAACATTGCAAAGTAATTAAGTACAATCGTGACAGATTCCTGTTTCGTGAAACACAAAGATTGGGAGATTTTTTTTTCTTTCAAAATACGTTCCGAACAATATACTCACCTCACGCGAGTGCGTACATCCCCGTACAAAATCTCACCTGACACAGAGTTGTGACACGAAACGTCTGATAGCACGAACCCACATCTCGCCACACTACTCACCTCACGTAAGACAATTACCCCACAAAATACCTCACACGCGACAAGCTCCACTGCTGGATGAAGACCTTCACCCAAATAAAATGCTCACCACGTGCACAACTCACCGCCACCGCCCTCAAAATACTCGCGTCGCTAAATGATTCTGAATTGTGAACTCTTATAGAATAACTAGCGGTAAGTACCCGGCGTTGCTCGGGCGAAAAAGACAACACACACACACATGGACTTACACACAGACATTGACCCACACGTAGAAACACAACGACTGAGACGCACACACACACATATGGTCACAGAAAATATACTCGCCTCACTAAAGGCACAGTTCCGGATTTAAATTTCAACACCACGAGTGTTGTGTTCCCGTGTTTCTCCAATGTGCCTGCCGATATTGGACATCGCCATCATCCAACACGCATTGCGTAACGCTTAACAGCCACGCACTCGTGTTAGAGGTGAGAATGAGTAATTTGGTCGATGCTACGGCGCTCGTATTTTTTTTCCACCAATCAATGCCACTCCTTGCCATACTATTAGTCACCCATCACTTGAGATGGTTGTTCTTGTATTTACCCAGGAGGACTGTAAAAGTTCCCAGAGACATACGCTCGGCTGGTGTAGATCACACCTTCTGCAGGTTGCCACGGATGTTTGCGATCTGCCTGTCTGCCTCCTCCCTCAAGTGTCCCAGGATTGCTAAACGCAGAGTCGGGTGTGGGTCCCTGGAGGACCACGTGGCACGGGGCATGGCACCATTAACCACGTGAACTCGGGTGGCTTTTTGTGATGAGGGTAACATCAAGATAAAGTGCATCAACGAGAGAGGAATGGAGAGTGATCAAGAACATCGATACGACAGAGCGCCGCGCTCGAATCAATCTTTTGGCGAACAACTGGAATTACAATTATAAGTTCAATTATTCAAACCTGTGCTAATTGGGTCAGCGCAAGACGCAAAGGTCAGGGGCCATAATTCATTAGCATCAATTTCATGCAAAATTAATATGAATCTGGTGGAGGCTTCGGAAGATTAATGCACAAAAATCACTCTACCTCTCCCCCAGTTCTAATGACTGTATTATTTGTTTTCACACGCGCATCCCAATGGTACTCCATCACTGCAGTCAACCTCCACTAAGTTATGAAGGGCTTCAAAGCCCACATCATAGGGAAACATCAGCATCAATACTTAAATGGATATTTCTATTGCTGCTTAAATTACGTAATTATTAGAAAAATGCAGTTATGTCGCAATTGTACGATATTGATAACGGGCCATGAAGTAATGAGCGCAGCAGTATTCATGGCAGTAGTAATCATGAAACCGAAGAAAAGCATGCTAATAGGTTTTCCCCTTTCTGGCAATAAAACACCAAACTGAAACCTTTGCAAGGAATCGTGTCTGCATAAACCACATGTACTTGTGGTGAACATGCAAACAAAACAAAACATGCTCTGACAGGACGAGCATTGAAACTGATCGGTCCACCCCAGAGACAGCTTTCTTTAGAGCCTCGTCTCAAACGGCGTTAGACCAGAGGACGCCAAAAGGCGAACAGCACAAAGACAACTGACTATCAGGACATTGAGAGCTCGGGGTGAGCAGCGCCATGATGATGAAAAGCAGTAACAGCTAAAGTGGAGCATACGAACGGTCATGATGATAACATTGCCTGTTTTAAAATTCCACTTTAATGAAGAAATAGATCGATAATATCAGACGATACACCAAACACTGCTGCTTTTCGAGTCCACGGGCAACTTTATTTTTGTTGTTGCAGTTGCGATGTTGCGTAAGTCTCTGATGCGTTCGCGGGTCGCACTGCGCGTTGCTCGGCATGATGTCCCTCGGGTTAGCTCCACGTGCTTGCAGCTTCTTCGGGAACTGAATCGTGTTGCTCGCTCTGTCCCTCGATTGCACAGCAGTTGTGTATTACGCGGAAGTGAGGAGTTAAATTCGGTTTCCGAAGTGGATTAAAAAAACGCGGAGCGAAACGTCGGACGTCATGCCTAGCGACACGGGCTACAGCCTGAAAACACATCGGAGAGTTAATCAGCAGCAGCAGCAGCAGAGCCGCAAACAATGTAACAAGACAGTCCTGTTTACAATGGGGTTTCAATAGGACTGCCCTGTTGTCTATATGTATATACTGTATGTTGAAATTCTTTCGCACCGCATGTAGCCAGCCATGCTCAAGTTCAAGTTCATTTATTAGGTATAGCCCTGTGAGCCATTCGGCTCTTGAATCGGGTGCAACCGCAACAAACAAAAAACAAAAACATGAACAAGAAAACATCTTAAAGTGACTCTGTGACTATGTGCAAACAGAAAATATTAGAAAAGACAGCAAAATATTGCAGAAAAATCACCGTACACCAACGCTGTGTGCAAAAATCCCAGTGGGATGCAAGTCAAACAACAACAACAACAACCACAAGACAACTTAGATTAAGGCCATCAGTCTAACTCCGTACTACAACAAACAAACATGGCCAAACCAAAAAACTTTCGAAAATCACCAAAATAAAGCCATGAAAGCAATGAAACAGTGATAGCAATGAAGCAGTGATGCTAATCAGAGGTGTGGGGGAAGGACAGCAAACTAAACACAAAAAGCAGTTCTAAAGAGAATTAGTTTTCTATTTAGATTTAAAGGTGCATAGCTCCAGTGGCTTCCTAATATAGGAAAGAAGAGCGTTCCAGACGGCCGCAGAAGCGCATCTGAAAGCGCGCGATGCAGTGACCGTCTTTGTTCGACGGTTCAGCCAAAAGCCGCTGCGAGGATGACCGGTAGTTCGCGTGATGATGGTTTATGCTCCTTGTGCACTTCGAGAAGGCTGTGTGGCTGATGGGATCCATAAATCATATTATTATTTTTTGTATATATGGAGACACAATTATGGGAAGAAGGAGTTACGTCCAATAATTTATCTTGTTTTTAGTTTAATATTATTACGATTTTAGTGGCGTGTTTCTAAATATAGGTATATGAGCTGATCTTTACATGTTCCTAAATGGACATTTAAGTGTGTGTTTTTTTTTTATCTTCACACGCATTAACTTCGCATACGACGCTGTTGAGCGTGGCAAACGTTTGAGAGAAACGGCTCGGGCGTGTATCCACGTTGACCGCAGTGTTGACGAAAGGCGAGAAAACTGAATCGCGGACCCATCACAGAATCTTTACACCAACAGACAGGTGGCAATCATTAACCACGTGCAGTCGGAGAGGCATCGGCGCCCAACTAATTATCCGTCTCCTCCTCCATTCGCGTGCGCGACCCGGGCACGGCAAGTTCGCTTTGCGCGTTTTGATCTGGCCTGGGGGATAATTGCATTGGACTGAAGTCATGGCCTGCCAGTCCACTAAAGACCCACTCTCAACAATACAGTGCTCGCTTTTTTTTATCTCTCTCTCTCTCTCGGAGTGCCCTAAACTCAGAGATGAAAGTGGCCGTGTAACCATGGAGCTTTATACCATCTTCTTGTGCGGCAATATAGAGAGATGGGGGGCTAAGCGGGCACGGCATGGGTTAGAGAAAAGATCGACTGATGTGTGAGTCAGTGAGTGGGGTGAGCCGGTCCTGGGCCTCCCCTAGGTCGACTCAGCCTCAAATGAGTAACTGGTGCGGTGTGTACACATCGCCACTGGGGAGACAAAGGCGGCCGGGCGTGGTGCTGGCCACCCACCCACCCCCCGTGTGCCGTGCCGACTTTGATAGGTGCTCGCTCACAACACTTGCCCCAACAATCTGTTAAGGCTATGCGGGGGATCTTCGTGTGAGTGGCAAGGGCTGGAAAAGAGCTGGGCTTATGCGTTACAGCAGGATGTGGAGATGATTGGTACCAGCGGTGTCATCGAGAACATCTTCTGCGGAGGTGGAGGCTCTTGAAGGATGCTCCTGGGCAGTTGGAGGCAGTGAGCCCTCCACCAAAATCCGCTAAAATAGCAGCGAGTTGGCACGCTGGTGAGTACACGTGGTGATTATTTCGCTCATCTCAAGTCAGTGCACCTGGGCATGTCCCGTGACATTATGCCAGCGGCGAGCCTCGACACATTCACGTCGCCTCAAGGTGCACCCAGCCTGGCACAAGCACCGTGCGCGGTAGACCCGCGCCGTACGTTTGCCGAGCCCCCAAACTGCCACTCACGACCGCGGGCAGTGGCGGATGGGCAGCGCATGGAGGGGAGATATCTCCACTTGCAGAATGCTGCCACTAACCGCTGGTGTTGAACAGTTTTTTTTTATTAAGCGCCTGCAAATGCCCCGTCGCAATCCGTCGTCGGAGGTGGCCCCTTAAAACCCATTACTCTCACAACAGCACTCGGATTACTTTTGTTGACTTTGTTTTTTTAAGAGATGGGGTAGCCTGGCAAGGGGGTTGTGTGCGTTGAGATTGTTTTTCTTTACCGTCATTTATTTACGTCGTGCTTACTTACAACGCATTATTCACTCAACTCTAAACCAAGGGGCGACGCTACTCCTCCTGAATCTTGGGCGGCTGCGATGCCTGCGCTCGCTCTCTGGTGCACGCGTCCCGAGCCCCCTTCGAGATGTCCCTCGACTGGACAATCACTGTTGGCTCTGACCTCCGCTATCAAAGAGCATCTCGCCACCGGTCCTGACTGCCACTTTACCCAATCCCTGTACACGCGACCAATGCTTTGACGCTACCACGGAGTGCACGGCAAGACACAGAGCGCCCGTTTGCGCTTAACCAGCCTGGCATGATGATTTTTTGTTGTTCCATACAGCCGGGTGCAGGGCTCTTTGAGACACGCGTGTCCTTTCAAATGGAGAACTTGGTCTCAAAAAAAAATCCCCAGAATAATACTAGAAATACAACGGAAACGGAATAGAAGCTCATCGTTAAATTCGAGGAGAAATCCGTTTGGCATTGGACAACGGCAATTGTAAAATGTTTCTCAAATCCCCCCCCCACCTCTGCCCAGCCAGCAGTATCAATTTGTACACGACAGTCAGTCGATTGGCAGATCGTGTTGTGGTGGGGTAAAGTGTGGGTACTCACACCCCTTCAAAGACGTCTGGTCAGCATCTAAGAGTCGGCCAAAATGCCCTCTCGATTGGGCTTTCTAGAGCTTCATCTAGGCAAGATTTCCAGCAGTAGCACTGACAAGAAATTTCAGGGCTGTACATTAACCTTATACAAGTTAAGGCAATAGAGGGTCATGTGCTTTCAAAAGCGCTTCTGTAGCCGTCTGGAACGCTCTTCCTTTCGATATTAGGAAGCCACTGAAGCTATGCACTTTTAAATGCAGATTGAAAACTAATTTCTTTAGAACTGCTTTTTGTGTTTCGTTTGTTGTCCTTCCCCCGCACCTCCGATTAGCATGGCTGGCTACGCACAGTGTGAAAGAAGTTCAACATGCATACGATGATGAAAATAATTTACATTCAGATTGCCCAAACAGTGAGTCCAGTCTAATCGCGTTAAACCATCGGAGAGGGAAGAGCCGTGAAATGTAAACGAGGTGCGACGTGACTGAAGGAACAACCCCTGGATCGAGCATCTACCCTTGGCGCACAATGTACAGACGCTGTGGCGTGACACGGAGTTGTTGACAAAAGTAAAGCGAATTTCTCGATTTAAAGCTTTCGTGACTGCAGGGATTCATATTCTTGGTTCTTTCGGTAAAGTCCTCGTGACTTTACCGAAAGAACCAAGAATATAAAAGTAAAGCAGATAAACTTGACGGTGATTATGCCAGTAGGTTCTGAGCCAATAATGGAGAATTCCACATTCCTATGGCCGAGGCCAGTCTATCTGTGACACTGCACTCAGTTCTGACTACCCACCACCAGATGGTACCGATATTATCTACCCATGGAAGAATGATAATGGGGCGAAGGTCACCCTGAATGGGGATTAAACTTGCAAACTTACAAATTATGTTGGTGATGCTGCTGCGTTGGCAGTGGTGCATAAGCAACACATTTCTGCGGAGGGAGCTGGTAGGAACGTTGGGTTGCTCGGTCAATGGCCAGGGCCATCGGCGACGTGATGTATTCCGCAAATATGCCCGACTGTGAGGGTGGGCACAAGCCGGCGTGAGTAGGTTAAACGTTGAATTTTATAAGGGCACCACGGGGTGACCAGCCCCTCCCTACCCAGCCCCACCCTCCCAGCCCCCACCCAGCCCCACCCAACCCCTCCCCACACTCCCCTCCCCACCCAGCCCCTCCCCACCCAGCCCCTCCCCACCCTCTCCTCTCCACCCAGCCCCACCCTTTCATTTTTGGATGCACGACGGACGGACACAATAATCACATGTGGGCTGGTGTAACCAGGAGGTTCCTACCAGTACAAAAAATAAAATAAAAAATCAACACACTCATCAACAACACTGTGGCCTCAAAATAAAACAAATATATATACAATACGTGACGTTTCAGGCCATGCCTGCCATTCATACGCGTTTGCAACCAATGGTATTGTGTTATTCCAAAAAAGCCAGATGGACAGGATTCTCTAGGACATGTCCACAGCTATTTCAGGACATCGAGTTTTATGTTCGCAGTACACATGCCAACGTTCCACGTTTATTACCAACTCAAGTCCATCATTGAACTTTTTTGCACCACGGCATGAGAGACACACACCACCCAACTACAGAGCCCCCCCCCCCCTTCCTATGGATGTCAGCTGTTTTCATATTTTTTTGCCTTCACCAGAAACTTCACTACGCAACACTGCTACCCCGCAGCACATGACGCGCCGTTTACCACCGTATTCGAAATACCCAGACGCCTTTGCGCTTTACACAGGAAGCCGTCAGATGTTCCCAGCCAACGTGGAACGTTGGGCTAACGTTGGTCCAACTGTTCAAGCCAAGTACCAATGTTGGCCCAGCATTGATGTCTTTACTCTGTCACCACTTAGTATTTTCAATATCTTCGTGCTTTATGGATACACGAGGGCTCTCTCTTCACATCTGAAAGTTTGGAGAATAACGCGGAGGATGACGACCATTCAAACAAGTCACGCTGATATTCTGCCTGGATGAGCATTGAGGCATCGGTGCGCATCTCCCGTTTATGCCCTCTGAGCCAAGCTGGGGGAAATTCCGCGGTCCTAATTGGCGGGGGCGATGCTCCCACGGGGAAATCGCCGTTGACCTCCGCCGACAGATTGGGACACATTTTATCGACGCTGGAGGGATAATGGGGCCGAGTTATCCCCCCCCCCCCTCCACCAGCATTTGAGCACGAAAACTTCAACTGGCGAACCCACTTGCTCTACCGCTGAGCCACCTCGCCGATTGCAGTAAAAAAAAACACATTTTCAAAGTTTACCGCAGTATAAATAAACAGTTTGCTTAAAAACTACTGTTATACGCTTCACACATCAGCCGCCCTCAATTGCATGGGCAGGCTCACGAACAGTGGCTGCACCCGTGTGAGTTACTTAGCCGCGTCTCTGCATTGGTCACAACGTACGACCGGCCTAATGCGTCATGCAGAGTGATGCCCTCCAGGGCTAGTAAAAGCCCTCAAAAGAGTTAGGCAGCCGCTGGGCAATTTCCGTAACAAAATGCTGCCTTTGTTTAAAAAGTTTTAAATCAGCACCTGCAACCTGCCGTGGCAAATGTCCAAAGAGAAAGGAATTAAAAGCATCACCTTCAGTTCGGCAGTCTGAAGCGCGGCCCTTGTGGTGAAACGGAACAGGTTCTGACTTCAACCAATTTACGATGAGGGGGCCCTGCTACTTGAAATTGGATTGAATTGTTGGGCCTCAGATGAAAGCGTAATGCACAGAAATAGCTTCCAACGGCACCGATCGTGTACACTTAGCCACGGCTCACGACTCCGGCTCGTGGAGTAACAAACTCCACTTTCTGCATGTTTTTTGCGACGCGCACGGACGGTCTCATCGAGAGAGTTTAACTCAAGAGGCAACGTGTAGCGAGAACGCTGCGCCGATGACCCCAGGGTCACTTCTCTGAGGAAGCCGCGTGGATTTCAATGTCACCGTCCAGTGCAGGAAGCTCTCTTGACATCCATGTTTATTTATTCCCACACATGCAGCTCTGACACCCCTTGTTCTCTCTTTCCCTCTCTCTGGGCTGTCATGTATGTTGTATGTGCGTGTATATGTGATGCACTGCATGGTTTAGGGAGGGAGGTGTGCAGTATAAATCATAAACCATGATGATGATGCTTTACAACGTCAAAGTGAGGTAACCCATAACAACCTGGTCTCAAAGTGCACCTACCTGGCCACTCAGAGTAGAATGGCGGTTATTGCTGTGCACGCGGTGTACGCATGCTGGGGTTAGAAGTACACACTCGCGGTGGGGCTAAACTGGCTGGTTATGAAACACACTGCGAGGTCGACTGAGCCACAAACACAAAGATAACAACATTGCTAACGACAAATGAACCCAGCTCGAAATGGAGGTGGGTGGGTGGAGAAGGGGGGGGGGTGAGACCCCAGGGGAAGCAAGGTTATCAATTAGCGAGGAATTTTAAATCAGGCCCAGAGGCACTTACGGTCGAGATGGCCCTAATTCGCAAACCTCTCGGCATCGAGTGCGGCGGAGGAACAGATGAACGGTGTTCCCGTGACGCGGGCCAATGCGTTGGGACGGTGGTGCGGGCACGCTCCCTCCCACGTCGTGGTAAATCGTGGTGGTGGTGGTGGTGGTGGGGGGGGGTAAGGCAACCGCTGGAGGACAAAAGCATCGTCGCCTGCGCACACTCTCTTGCCGAACGGGCTCTCGTACGCGGGTGGCGATGTGCCGCGGGGTGCGGTGAGTGCACTGCGCGGCGAAGCCGGCGAGCCGAGTGACCGTTCGCGGTCAACGCCCAGTGACGATTGTCTTGACCGGTCCAAAGCCTCCCCGAGGTCGGTGTGTAAACATCGTGATTTAGAGAGACAAAGGCGACCGGGCGTGGTGCTGACCACCCACCCCCCCCCCCCCGGGGCCCTTCATAGGTGCTCGCTAACAGCACTTTCCCAAAGTGTCTGTAAAAAAGGCTATACGGGGAATCGTTGTCTCTGTCTTTGCTGGCCATGGGATTTTAGGGTTGGACCAAAGATTCTGCCCTCTTGTCTCTTGCCCCCCCCTCTCCCCCCAGGTTCACAGGCCACTGGTTCGAGCCCAGGTTACGACGTGGTGTAGCGATCTCTAAACTGAGACGGGTACCCTCATCCGAGAATGATGCGGTCATCTGACGATGTAGAAATTGACCACATCACTACGATGTCATTCACAGGAGTCGTCCAATTGTGCCCTTCTTCACGATCTCTTGATTTGTGTTGGCTCCACGACTTCAGTGTCAGGCATTGCACTGTTTTTTTTTCCAGATGACAACATTGCACAATCGATAATTAAACCAAAGTAAATAATTAAATGAGAAGAGAAAGCAGAATGAATGTTTTGAGTGACAGGATTAATCAGCACAACGCCTTAACCTGACTTCAATGAAGGTCTTTCTGCCTAAATGATCTACACCTGTGTATCATACCCTCTGCATCATTTTAATTCCCTGCTATTTTATAATATGAAATACGTTTGATTATCTGATTGTATGCAGGGTTGGGCTTTCTCAGTACTTTTTAAACTACCTTTAACCCTAACTATACATTTACCCAATTATAACCTAACCTCAACACCAACTCTAACCCTAACATTAACCCCTAACAATAACCTTCACCTGAAGTGTTGAAACCTTTGCATTATAATTCGAAACATCTTATTTTAGCGGATAAGCAAATTAGCTATTAGTGTCCTCTGTTCGCGCTGTGAATTTGTCAGTTGACCATTGCAAAACAGACTTTGCCTTGATAGCATAGCAAATACTATTTCCTACGACAGTACTAAAAACATGTGAAACTTAAAATAAAATCTGACCAATGTACACGTTGTGTGCCTGTTTCTTGTTGTTGTCAAACCGAGGCAGCCGTGCACTTTTTAAAATAGGATTCGACTTGAACACCACGCAACTTGAAATGTACCCAAGCAGCTGGTCCAGAGCTGGGTCTTCCACACACTCTGGGCAAAACCTAAATCTCAACTCTAACAGCCATCATATTTCGATTTAAGGCTTTCGTGACTGCAGGGATTCATCTTCTTGGTTCTTTCGGTAAAGTCACGTAGAATGAAAATAATAAAGTAATACAAATAAAACATAATAAAATAATAAAAAATAAAACATAATAAAATAATTCTCACGACGTTTCGGCCACAACGCACGCAGCCGTCCTCAGGTGAAGAACAGGTCTGTCGGAAAGACGCTGTCTTTATTTTATTATGTTTTATTTTTTATTATTTTATTATTTCGATTCTACGTGACTTTACCGAAAAAACCAAGAAGAGCCATCATATTATTTAAGTTGGGCCAGTGTGCAGCAGTTTAACTCTTCACCGCTCTACCTGCAAAATTCATGGTGGTCCATTCCAACCATGGCATGAAGTATTTTTTTGCCAAACACTCTGAAATGTAATTGGCACAAACATTACCAATACAGGATGCTACTGTATCGAGGCTTTCCTCTTTAAATAGAGGACATAATTACGACATATTCTGGAATCATCCTTGCCCATACTGATTTTTATTTTAGTGATGAACCCAAGCCCACCTTATGAGTGATGTAAATTCGATAAATGTGACGCTAAAAACCTCCTTTGAGAATTCATATGACAAATAATTTGTGCGCTGACTTAAAAAAATACGCGTGACAATGAAAACCAATGAATGTGACGACGCTACCAATCCTTTTTAAGTTCGTTATATCAGGATCTTCATAAAATAATGAAATTGTTTAAACACACACACACACTCATATTGTTAACGTAATGTTTACTACTATGCTGCGAAGTCTCTGCTTATAAATGAAATATGTAAGTCTCAGAGAATCTAACAGTGACGGGCATGCTAACCAATGTCATTACAACCACGTCCCCCATGTAAACTAGACAAGAAATGTCGGGGAAACTATTACATGGCTCTTGACAAATCTGTAAGTATCCTTTGAAAATAAGTAAATAAATACAAAACGTTGCGCTTGTGAGATTGGGGCCCAGGTATATTTTAATAAGATCGGCGTCAGGACCAATCCTCGTACTAATTACTATGCTCAATCCTCGTTTAAACAAAATCACAATGCGAGACGGGAGCTGCTCGGGGTGTTGTAACAGCGGAGCAGATGTCGACGACTTTAACCCCAAGCGACTCTCTCATTGCCTCTGCCCACGTAAATCAATCTTCAAGCCCATTATGAACTTTCATTTGCGCCGAATTAACGCGCAATTTCCTGGGGGTTTTTTTCCCCCGAAACTTTAATTGGGGAGAGAGACCGAAGGCGAGACGCACTGGGAGTGGGAGGTTGTTTCTCGTGCGTGGGTGACTAAAGGTGCGGTAGTGTAGCGTCGCTGCGCTACGGACCCAACGGCTCGAGTTCAATTCCTGCTCATGGCCAACACCAGTGAAGATTATCCGAACAGGTCCTGGGTCTCCCCTAGATCGGCTCAGCCTCAAATGAGTACCTGGTGCGGCGTGTAAACATCGCCAATGGGGAGACAAAGGCGGTCGGGCGTGGTGTTAGCCACAGCACACCCCCATCGTGTGCCGTGCCGGCCTGCATGGGTGCTCGCTAACAGCACTTGCCCCAACAGTCTGTTACAGGCTAAACGGGGGATCTTTGTCTTTGTCTTTTGCCGCGCGCAGCGACGGCGCCGGATGCCTTGGCCAACGGCCTCCGCATGTCGTCACGTGGCCTCGAGCTCATTCATCCTCACAATTTCACATCCCAAAGAAGTGTCAACATTTTTTTAAATATCATGGCGCATTTGCTTTGCTGTAAACCACGGCGGTCTGAGTTCGATACCCGGCCACGGTCAACGTCAGTGGCGAATGACATCTAAACCGGTCCTGCACCAACCCGTGTCAACGTGGTGAAGTATGATGCCGCGAATTACGTATCTCACACTCTACACATGGAGACATTACTATTCCGCCAGGTGCTGGTAAGAGTCGAGCGTGCGGCCTGCAAGCGAAAGATTCGACTCGGCCCCTCCATTCCTCCGGGGTCAATACAATAAGTGCGATGGAGTGGCAGTCAAAGGACGCAATATGCCCGAGGGGACGACCATCATGGAGATGGAGCGATGAGGTCAGCTCTTGTGCAGAAGCTAGATTGTTGACGGATCGCGACGACCTGAGGATTACTTTATTCAGCAGTTGATAGAGCATGGCCGATGATGACAATGATGATGGTGGGCAATGCATCTTGGAAATGGCTTGCAAAAATCCATGATCAGGTTTTGTTGCTAAATGTAATATCTAACAGGCAGTTAAATTTCGATTTAAAGCTTTCGTGACTGCAGGGATTCATCTTCTTGGTTCTTTCGGTAAAGTCACGTAGAATGGAAATAATAAAATAATAAAATAAACGCTGTCTCCCCGACAGACCTGGTCTTCATCTGAGGACGACTGCTTGCGTTGTGGCCGAAACGTCGTGAGAATTATTGTATTATGTTTTATTTTATTATTTTATTATTTCCATTCTACGTGACTTTACCGAAAGAACCAAGAAGATCTAACAGGCATTTAAAAAGTCCTAAGCAATCTTCAGTAAAGACTTGATAATGGAAATAATGACTTGTGTTTGACAGAGAGCTTTACACGCGATGAGAAAACCTACATCTCATTTCATCTCGACACATTTTAAAGCCCCCCAGTGGCAGCTGTCTCTGTGTGGCACAAGGTGACTCTCAGCACCTGGCCTGCAAGCGAGCATTAATTACGGATGTTAACTACCTCGCCTGGTATGCAGGAGGTCCTGGGTTCGATCCCGACCCTGACGCCTGCCGGTATATTTGGGGTTTGCGTGTACTTTCCGTGGTCGTGTGAATTTTCCTCCCGGGATTTTCCCTCCACATTTAGTAGAATCAACACGCTGTTTTCAGAGTTCTAGATTTGAAGCTTTCGTGACTGCAAGGATTCATACTCTTAGTTCTTTCGGTAAAGTCACGTAGGTAAAAAATGAAATAAAAATTAATAAAAATAAAACGATGAAAATCACGACGTTTCGGAGACAACACAAGTCTCCGTCATCAGCCAAATTAGCTGCTGTGATGCAGCAAATCTGGCTGTGACGGTCCCACCTGATGACGGAGACTTGTGTTGCCTCCGAAACGTCGTGATTTTCATTGTTTTATTTTTATAAATTTTTATTTCATTTTTTACCTACGTGACTTTACCGAAAGAACTAAGAGTATGTTTTCAGAGTATTTGGCTGCTGTACATTTACACGTGATGAGCCACTATCGTTGAGCGATCATTTGTGGCCAGGTCGCTTCTGCATAGGCTCAGTGGGCCTCGTCTGGTCAAATGAAACGTAGCGTTGTTTAGAATTAGTCCACCAGTAGGAGGCGATGGTTGCTCGATGTGATCCCAACTGAATAATTTGACAGCGATGAGCAGCAATCCTGATCACGTGTATTGTACGTCTGCCGACATTCTGATGATAAACCACACACAGAGGCGATGTGCGTTTTTTTGTTTTCTTCCCAAAACTTGCACCGTGTTTATCCGATAAAAGATTCTGCCGGAAAGAAGAAAAAAACAACGTCGTCGTGCGAAATGAAGCAGGACCTCTCATCGTTTGTGTTCTTAGAATTCATTAAAATTCAAATGATTCCATTGAAATAAATAAATAGGCGCTTTACGCAAATAAATCGTGATGCCGCATTTCCTTCAAATGTATCAATACCAAACGGAACAAAGCATGTTAGGATACATTTTAATGAGATATGTTTTTGCTTTCTCTCTCTTTTTCTCCGATGTAACAGTGGAGATTCATACAAAAAGAAGTGCAGTGAAAGCTGCGCTAATTAATATACCTACTAGAGCCCCCCTGCAAACACTTGGCAGGACCCTACAAAAACCTTTTGACTCAGTGGGGCTTTCCTGGCTTAACAAGTGTAATAATACATTATGTTTATATTCTTTGGTTATTCGTTCCTACCAGCCCACCCCGCAGGGTCCTGTTTGTTCAGAAGCGACCTGGCCACAAATGATAGCTCAACAAATTGGCTTATCATTTGGACATTAATAGCAGAAACATTCTCTAAATCTCAATGCACGTTTTTCTACAAGTGACCTGCCGATGGACTAGAACAGGGGTCGGCAACCTACGGCTCCGGAGCCGCATGCGGCTCTTTACGGGCTGCTTCTTGACAATATGTACGTATGCACAGTATGTACTCAGATGCATTGCGGCTCTTGAAATACTGAATGTTGTACCGAATTGGAAAGAAATGGCTCTTCTTGTTATTTTGGTTGCCGACCCCTGTACTAGAATAACGAACGCTCCGGTTTAAGGCAACAACAATATTCGCCGTAGCAGATGATCCTATAAACGGCATGTGCATCTAATTACACTTTTTTCTTTTTACACAGTAAAGTCTATCGCTACAAAACGACCGTGTGTGTGTGTATACAGGTCGTCCCCGAGTTACGACGGTCCGACTTAACGATATTTCGGATCTTACGATGGGGTCGTGGTAACGCATCTCCGTCGTAAGTAGAGGACTACCTGCACATATAGAGAACGACAGCCACATATTAGGAGTGCCGTGATTCTTCCTCCTTTACGAATCAATGAATGATCGTGATTGAGGGCATCCCTGCAGCGTGACCTTGTTTAGTGGTGGGTGGGGTGGGTGGGGTGGGTGGGGTGGGGGGTACACACACTAACCCAGACGTGAGCACGATAACATCAATGACACAACAGACTCCCAATAAATGTTAAACGCCAACGAGAAGTCACGATGCCATCTGCTGTCGCCTATCGCTAGCGCCGCAACGTCTTCGAGGAATGGCTGCCACCATCCCCCCCCCCACCTCCTCCCATTTGCCACCGATGTTGACAATCAGAATATTTATTTATATTCTGGTTGAATCCGATTAGCTGTAAAGCTCTTTTTCCCCCACGGATGCTTCAGTAGGGTCGGGATAAAACGTCCCAACGACAAAACAATGCAAAAAAAAAACACGATGGGAGTGCAACGTATATGAAAGGTAATCTAACAACAACAAGGAATATACTACCAAACAATGTTTTACTTGATTGTGATCATTTAGATTGGGGTTGAGCTAAACGCTGCAGCAGGGGCAACCCCCCCCCACAGCCATCATAAAGTGACGTCACTGCACACACAAAGAGAGTGTGCTGTGACGTCACTGGACAAAGAGAGCGTGTGCTGTGACGTCACTGCACACACAGAGAGCGTGTGCTGTGACGTCTCTGCACATAAACAGAGCGTGTACTGTGACGTCACTGCACAAAGAGAGCGTGTGCTGTGGCGTCACTGCACGTAAAGAGAGCGTGTGCTGTGACGTCACTGCACACAGAGAGAGCGTGTGCTGTGACGTCACCGCACACACAGAGAGCGTGTGCTGTGACGTCACCGCACACACAGAGAGCGTGTGCTGTGACGTCTCTGCACATAAACAGAGCGTGTACTGTGACGTCACTGTACAAAGAGAGCGTGTGCTGTGGCGTCACTGCACGTAAAGAGAGCGTGTGCTGTGACGTCACGCACACAAAAAGCGTGTGCTGTGACGTCACTGCACACAAAAAGCGTGTGCTGTGACGTCATCGCTGCGTGTAGGATGAGAGGCTTGCAATGCCCACATCAGTCGATTATCACTGGAAGTGTTGTTATGCCGCAGGGCTGAATTGGGGACGTTGTAATCAATGTGGCGAGATCTAGGCGCACCTCCGATTAGCATGGTGGGCTACGTAGGGTGCAAAAGAAGTTTAACGTAGGTTTTCCCCTTTTTTCGTGAAAACTTATTCTTTCTAGATTTGAAGCTTTCGTGACTGCAAGGATTCATATTCTTAGGGGTTTTGTCGGTAAAGTCACGTAGGTAAAAAAATTAAAAAAAATTTTTATTAAAGTAAAATAAAAAAACTATTAACCAGTAAAAACAAAGTTTTTCACTATAAATCCTTTATATGCGTGGCATCGGTTTTATTTTATTATTCATTTCTGTTTTTCTGGAGTAAGAGTTTCATTTTTATCACATTGGTATTTTAAATTAAATATGACATTTTTTTTTCCTAAAAAGTGGGAAATTTTGGAAAAAAATTTTCACGAAAATAAATTGTCACGCACAACGAGTCTGTGCAAAATGTCAGCTCGATTGGATCACGGGAAGTGGGTTAAAAAACAACCGAAAGATTTGCACGGTCGTAAGCACGCAAGCAAGCAAGCAAGTGAACTTAATATGAAGGATTTAATAAAAATCACGACGTTTCGGAGGCAACACAACACAAGACGGAAGCTTGTGTTGCCTCCGAAACGTCGTGATTTTTATTTTATTTTACTTTTATTAATTTGGTAATTTAAAATTTTTACCTACGTGACTTTACCGAAAAAAAAAACCTAAGAATATAAAACCTATTCTCATATTTTGGTACTGGCAAAGGATGTCCCATGAACGTACACGCATACATGGGACCACGTTACAAGCACCCTTACACACAGTGAGAAAAACATTGATTTTGACACGCGCGGATCATTGCCCAAGCCCACGAGCTGAAGAATCCATATTAATCCATGAATCAACGCATAATTTCACCCCTAATTTGACATTCGACCTCGGAGAGGATTGCGTGTGAGGCATTGCACGCATTATTATTTTTTAACACGGTCGCTTTGTAACGGAGTGAATTTTGCCAAACGCTCCGGCAGCCAAAGAAAGATGAGACGAAAACATCAAAGATGCCCCCGCGAAAAAATAAACTTCACGCTTGTATTTTTAGTTCGGTTTTTGAATCGTATTTATTTTTGTGCATTCGGGGAGGCGGCGGGCAGGGAGGGGGGAGTTGGTAAGAAAGCTTTGTTATGTTTTTCTCTTCATCTCCGCTCCGCTGCTAATACTGTATAATGTTTCCTTTTGTCTGTGTCTCTAAACCCCCAACAAACAGCAGGCAGCCAGTAATTGTG
Source organism: Lampetra planeri (assembly GCF_965212315.1). Classification (NCBI taxonomy): domain Eukaryota; kingdom Metazoa; phylum Chordata; class Hyperoartia; order Petromyzontiformes; family Petromyzontidae; genus Lampetra; species Lampetra planeri. The sequence continues at coordinate 5,238,242 of NC_136123.1, forward strand.
TCCCCAACTATATACGCCAGCTTCCTCGCCATTGCGAACGACTGCACCGCAGCTTTACAATTAACACACGTGGTACGTACTTTAAATGAGCGTGGTTATCATATGATTAACTCCTATGAGCCATGTAAGGTCCCACGAAAGTTTGTGCCCCTTACGTGGCACTGCTTTCTACTTTGGCTCATGCATTATTCTGTTTGTGTGTGTTTAGCCGCCCTTTCCTCGCACCTCCGATTAGCACGGTGGGCTACGTACAGTGCAAGGGACGTTCAACACACATGCACACGTACATTTGTAGTGGTGATACGCGCTGGGTGTATATGTCGTGTGCCAGCGCGTATGTACGGGTGTGTGTGTGGTGACGCGCGCTGACGGGGAGGAGCAGGCGTCAGTGCGCGGGTGGGGGTAGTGCTGCTGATTGGCTGTGTGCCGGTGACGCGCGCAGAGGGAGTGATCGGGTAGCAGCGCGGTGTGATTGGTCGGGGAGTGGAAACACGCGCTGAGCGGAACCGGATCGTAGGGATAGCGCGTGGGGATTGGGTAACTGAGGAGCGGTGCCGACGTTGAGGTCCGCATCCGCTCCGTCTCCCGGGAAGAAGGGGTATATAAGGTGATGCACAGAGGAGCAGGGGCAGAAGTGGAACCATCTAAGAATGAAGACGAAGGTGCAGAGATAGAGCCCGGAGAGGAGAGTAATGGAGAGTAGAGGAGAGTAAGGTATAAGTGTGTAGCCAGCGAGAGAGAACGGTCTACACGAGCTGAGTAATGTATAGTGTGTAGCCAGCGAGAGAGAACGGTCTACACGAGCTGAGTAATGTATAGTGTGTAGCCAGCGAGAGAGAACGGTCTACACGAGCTGAGTAATGTATAGTGTGTAGCCAGCGAGAGAGAACGGTCTACACGAGCTGAGTAATGTATAGTGTGTAGCCAGCGAGAGAGAACGGTCTACACGAGCTGAGTAATGTATAGTGTGTAGCCAGCGAGAGAGAACGGTCTACACGAGCCGAGTATGCATACGGTGTAGCCAGCGAGAGAGGAAGGTCTACACGAGCCGAGTATGCATACGGTGTAGCCAGAGAGAGAGATGCAAAGTCTACACGAGGCGAGTGGAGAGTGTAGCAGAGGCGCAGAGTCTACACGAGGCGAGAGAGGAGTGTAGCCGAGGCGCGGAGTCTACACGAGGCACAGAGAGCCGGCAGCACAGAATCCAGAGTCAAGAGAAGCGCATTGTGAAGAAGAGAGGCCACGCGTTGTATTGTTACAAGTCAAGATTTAATAAAAGAAGTGTGTTCCCGTCAAGGAGTTTCCTGCCGTCATTTTCCAATACTTCACATTTATTGAAAAGAGGAGTGAGAATAATTGTCCAGAATATCCATGGAAATTAATGTCCATGCTGTTCCCATTGAAGAATTCTCTGCTCTTTCCATCCATGAAATTTCCCATCATTTCCCTTTGTCCTGTATATTCTCACCTAATCGTGCCTCAAAAAATCACAATGTGCACTGACCATTAAAGTATGTAAATTAATACATGCAGACTCAAAAAATATATTACCAGGGTATTTTTTTACGTCGGGATAATCCACGTGTGCAATCTATAATGCAACAAATTAAATTTACTAATTGATAAAATATATGTATGCAAAAGTGTATTTGTGTGTTTAAATGGCCCATCAGCAAAAGATTATGATATATTTATGATTACTTTGCTCTATAATTACCAGTCTAAAGACTGAAAACAGCTTGTATCATACATACAAACAAGTTAATTATATTTTACATCTTAATCAACCGTAACGTGGAGAGCACTCTGTTGATTGCAGTAAATACATTTTTTAAAATCAAAATAAGTAAATAAATGTATTTGACACTCCATTGCTGGTTGAAGGGGCCGTCCATAAATGACGTCACGCACCTAGGGGGTGGGGTCAGACATTTGTGACGATGTGTGACGAGGGGGGGGGGGGGTTTGAGAAATGTTACGTCAAATCAAAATACGCAACTTTAAATAAATATAGAATTGTTATAACAACACTAATCGTTATAACAACACTCCTACAACATCAGAGTGCAGCGCCACATTAAATACGCACTACAATGACAAAAGTTTAAAGCGATTCGAAGCATGTTTTATTTTCAAAATGGAAATATGGTTTTGGGGGGGGGGCAGAGCTTTGTGACGTCATAGTTGAGGGGGAGTCTGACTTTTTGTGACGCCGTGTGACGAGGGGGGGGGTCAAAAATCGTCCAAAATCGCGTGACGTCATTTATGGCCGGCCCCAAGGCCATTATATTATTTTCAAAAATCATGGGTATTTTTTTACCATATTTCACCACGCTAGTCAGAGTGGATTGGTGAATGGATCACCCAGGACCATATGGCGCTGTATCGCCTCCATTAAAATATGAAAGGTGTAATTTACAGACGTTAACATATTAAAAACAAAGGACATATTAGAATAGATTTTTTTTTCATTTTTTCTGGCAACAAAACTGAAACCTTTTTACAAGGAATCATGTCTGCTTTAATCACAATACTTGTGGTCAGAATTTAAACAAAAAACATACTCTGATAATATATGTATTTTCCTTGAAACTGATTGGTCCACACCAGAGACAGCTTTCTTTTGAGGATTGTCTCAAACGGTGCTGGACCAGAGTACGCCAAAAGGCGCACAGTTGAAAGACAACGCACTATCAGAGTAATGAGGGCTCGGGGTAAGCATCTACATCATGATGAGACCTCCTTTGCCAGTACCAAAATATAAGAATGTCGGAAATTAATAAAGTTGTCACATGAGCAAACATGATAATTGATTTTGGTACTGGCAAAGAAGGTCTCATGATGTAAATGACATTATCTCAACAACTCTTAGGTTTTTTCGGTAAAGTCACGTAGGTAAAAAATCAAATTAAAAGTTAATAAAAGTAATAATGGAAATAAAATAAAATAATAAATCACGACGTTTCGGAGGCAACACAAGTCTCCGTCATCAGGTGGGACCGTCACAGCTAAAATTACTCCATTATTACTTTTATTAACTTTTAAATTAATTTTTTACCTACGTGACTTTACCGAAAAAACCTAAGAGTATGAATCCTTGCAGTCACGAAAGCTTCAAATCTAGAATTATCTCAACAACTCACCTAAACCTATGCATTTAGACCTAAACTCAATGTCATGTTGGCCTTGTCTCAAGCCAAGGGGCAGTTACAGTCCTCTGTAAATGTAGCTGCCCGTTGTAATTCGTGTAGCAGTCCTGGCTGTTTGAAGTGTAACTGCCATTCTCATGCAGCCCCCATCCCCCAGGCAGTTAAAGCCCCTTTGTGCTTTAACGCCGGCCTGGCATAAGTTGTTGCCATTCCTGGGCACCTACAATCGACCGCTGTGGATCATTTACGCCTGGCAGTTATAATTGTAATAAAGGTCGTTGTAGCGACTTCTGGAATCCGGTCTTTATTCGTGTTTCATTACAACACTCCTTCACGCCGCTGACAGACAGCGTGAGAGGGATAGAAAGAGAGAGACACGCGCGCAGCCACGTGGCAGCCTGGACCACGTGGCAGCCTGGACCACGTGGCAGCCTGGAGCACGTGGCAGCCTGGACCACGTGGCAGCCTGGACCCCCCCGCTCTCGCGTGGCCTCTTCCCTTCGTTCGTTCCAGTTCTGACCACGTGTTGTTCGTCTCCACCCCTATTTAATACCCGGGTCACGTGGTACGTTTGCACCAATCCTAGTTAGCCTCTATGGAATCTTCCAAACTCCACCGTAGGCTCCCGGGACCACGCCCCTGACTCGTTTTTCTCCATTGGCTGTGGCTAAAGCCAGCAGAACCAATCCTCTACTTACAGCCGTCACCTTTCCATTACGTCAGGGCCACGCCCCTAGGCTTCCCCCCATTGGCTATGGACCAGGACCGGCAGAACCAATCATTGTGAGTTGTGATCCGTCAACGACCCGGATATATCCTTACATTACATTATGACTGTCGTCAGCAAAACTCTGAGATTGTGGAAACTGCCTGATGACGCTGGTTGTAACTATCAGTGGAACGTCGTTACCCATTCAAATGGTGTGAGATTGCTCTCCAACACACCAAAGTGCTGAAGCAATAATTAATTAGCATGTTTCTTCACGTGACAACTTTATTAATTTCCGACATTATACTTGCATGCCTTTGTTTCTCCAATCTAATTTTAGGAAAGCACTTCCTGTCGCTGTGGACCACTGACGGATGCGGAGTCTTCTTGTCTTACTCAATTCCCCACAACTTGCGGCTGACTGTGGTGTTCAGTACAAGATGTTGGGAAGCTCACTCCATCCTTCAGCATTTGGAGTGTCCCAGAGGCCCCGTGTGATTGTCAATACCTGTAAGAGTGATTGCTGGTGGCCCTGATTTTCGCCTGATACAGGCAAAGGGGCTCACTATTCCCTTGCAGGTAGCATGAGCAAATTATAAATTATTGTTCATGCTAAATCTAGATTTAAACTAATTTCTTTAGAACTGTTTTGTGTGTTTAGTTTATTTTCCTTCTCCACGCACCTCCGATTAGCACCGTTGGCTCGTACGGTGTGAGAAAAGTTCAGCATACATATATTGTGGAGCACAGGTTAATGTTTTTTTTTATTTGCAATAAAATATTTACACGGATGTCTCTGAACAATTCAACAGCTCAGTATTTTTATAATATTTTATTAATGAACGGTGCGATGTCTCACATCAATGCTTGCTCCCCAAAGAAATTAAAATGCAATGAAGATATACATTAAACGTATTTCCTTTACATGTCCTCTCATTTACAGAGGTGCACTGCACTGGCAATTAAACAACAAGCCAAAATCACTTTGATATTTAACATATATTATTGAACTAATTAGGTCAATATCTAGTGTTCGTAAAAAACTGTTCATATATTGACTGAGAGCGTTGGCGAATCGTTTTAACTTGTCATTTGGCCCCGACCATTACATATATTGTTGATCAAATGCAAATTGCGACGCTGTGTTTAACTATAAAATGTACTGAGTATTGGCGCTACTGTTTTCGTGCACGCTATTAATAATAATTTACAGCCCTTTGTCAATCCACTCCTGGACGAAGGCCTCCCCATGTTTTATCAGTCATGGGGGTTGTTTTACCCCCATGACTGCGCAGGGCAGCGCAGGTTTGTGAAGGGGACACGCGGAACCAATTCAGGTGCCACTCGCCACTCTTGCAAGCCGTAGGTCTGGAATCAAACTCAGGTCGCCAGTTACATATTGTAATCCGCAAACTGCTTCATCATCACTCCGCCCGCATGTTTGTTTTTATTGTTTTAATATTCCTTCTGAAAACTTGTTGGCAACTTAATACCTCACCTTAATAACGCACCAGATGGTATTTATGTAATTAAAATATTGATCAATCACAACGAACTGTTGAGTAAAGTCACAAAATAAGGTGGCCGGACTGTTAGTAACTTTAACGACTAAGCACGAACGGACTGCCATACAGCGGTCCTCAACGTATAACGCCGAACCACATTCAGATGGATACTTGGAACCTGACCGCGACGACACTCGGCTGCGTCTAAATGCCCCCGTGTGGCGCAAAATTGGATTTTTTTAAAACAGAGTGGGCTTGAACAGGGGGGGGGGGGGGTGGTGAAACTTATCGCAACGGCGGAGCAGCACGAGCCAAATTGAAGGCAGTCATTTCCCCTGCATTCCCGTAAAGAAACAACTAAAGCCCGCGATCGGCAACAAGCTTTGCACACAGGCGAGTGTCCGCTTTGCTTGACATGGGCCGTACATGGCTTCCCCCATCACCGGTGTAGCACGCACGCATGCAGCGAGCATTTCGGATTATATCCTAGCAGCAAAAGTATCAAATGTTACGGGCCCCCGCACTTTCAAGGGCCCCGCGCTAAATACTTTCAGGCTATCAATTCCGGTTCAGTGATTCTGCACTTGCTCTATTACTATAGTACTACACCGCCTTCAACTTTTACGAACGACTGGGTGTTTAAGGTTAGCGATTTGTTGTATTATCTGGCTGTATAGCAAATGAAAAAACACAATTACTTGACTATGCAAGTTAAAAATTTGCCTTTTTTATATAAAGTTTTTTTTTGTTATTTAGGTTCCCTTTATAACATACGCTACAGGCCCTGCAATAGCTTAATCCGGCACTGGGCTACGGAGCTCCCGTCTTGTAACGCAGGAGTCTGCTATGATATCGCTCCAAGCCATTGCTGCTCTTCTCGTTCCTCATGGCCTTCGCAGTAATTGTCACTTTCATCCGCTACGCTTATAGTACGGTGTACGTAATATTCGTGTGCCCAATGCCGCGCGGTGTATTGATGAGCACACTGGACTTGCAATCCAAAGTCTCGCAGGTTCGATTGCGATCTCCGAGCGCAGGAGTTGAAACATTTGGCCAAGTTTGTGCAATCCACACCTCTGCCTCTGTCCACCCAGCAGGATGCGTAGGTCAGGCACGTGCAGTCAGGGGAGGCAGAGCCTCACCTGGCATACTCCAATGAAAATAGCTGTTACGAAAAAAAAAATAATCAAAAAAAATAAATATTACGATTTTTTCCACTGATCTGTGTTATAAATGTAATTTTTGTACGATTCCAATAATTTTTATAGTCAAAATCGCCAAATTTGCGGAGCTCCGCTGCAAATACAGGAAGAGACGAGAGGTGAGGCAGCGACGAGCTCAGCCTCCCCTCTGATTGCGCAACCCCTCAGCAACTGGATGGAGCGCGGGCAATAAGCGCGTGCCTGCTACTATCTCAGTATGTCACCAACGTAATGTTTGTAGACCCCTTCATTTCATGTCCTCGCCTTCCATACTCCAGGTAACTTATTTCACGTACGTGTATAAAGATATTTAGGCTTGCTCGTCTCGTCATGAAACTGCAATGAAAAAGCACCAGGGGAGGCAGCTATCACATCTGCCTCACTGAGGGGGACGTGTCTATCACGCCCACCTCAGTGAGGCCACGCCCCCTCGGTGAGGACACGCCCCCCTCAGTGTGTGAATCTGGCTCTGACACGAACCAGTGCCTCCCCAGCCATTGACCTCACCGCACGTCACTGGCGTAGGTATACTGCACCACAACCCATCGGCAGGTCGCGTGTGCTGCTGATAAAGTGTGGGTACCCCCACCACTTACAAAATGCCAGCGTCAAAGAGTAGGCCAAATAGCAACGAGAGAGGCTCCCGAAAGAAGAAGCCCTTCTGCCAGCAGTGGTGTGAACAATACATTGCAGGGCTGCACCTTTACCTCTTCCCTTTAAATATATCCTTGTGCAATGCATTCATTCTTCATAATTGTCCTTGTCCATCAAATTCCCAACATGCTCAACAAAACCGTATGAGGTCACTCTGCACGCATTGACCTGCTTTGAGCAATGCTTGGATAATGCGAATGCAATGATGGAACACTAAGAATTCCGCACCTTCGCACTTTTGATTGATCGTTTTTATATATTGAGGTTGCTCATTCTTCCCTGCTGAACCTGTTTTCTGAAACTCCCCTGCCGCTCCCCAGCCATCAGAGCTGCGACTCCCTGCTGCTCTTTAAATCCTGACTGAAGACCTCTTTTTTTTTTTTAAATCCTTTATATTAAGTTCACTTGCTTGCTTGCTTGCGCGCTTACGACCGTGCAAATCTTTCGGTCGTTTTTTAACCCACTTCCCGTGATCCAATCGAGCTGCCATTTTGCACACAGACTCGTTGTGCGTGACAATTTATTTTCGTGAATTTTTTTTTCCATAACTTTACACTTTTTAGGAAGAAATAAATTATATTTAATTACCAATTGCTTAATGGTGGCAGGCAATCATCTGACCCATAGGTGGCAGCCATCTCAAGCCAGAGGACGAGAGGACTCTAGCCGCCACGCATATAAAGGATTTATAGTGAAAAACTTTGTTTTTACGGGTTAATTTTTATTATACCTGTGATTGACTTGCCTCTCTCTATGGATTACGTATGCCGCCACAGAGTGGCGAGATGTTAACTACCTCAACTGGTACGCAGGAGCTTGTGGGTTCGATGCAGATCCTGAGCCCTGTATATTTGGAGTTTGCGTGTTTTCCCCGTGGTCGCGTGGATTTTTCTCCGGGTCCTCCGGTTTGTCACTCCACATTTAGAAACGTGCATTTAGAGTATCTGGCTGCTATTAATTACCACGTGATAAGCCACTTCCTTGAGCTATCATTTGTGTCCAGGTCGCTTCTGAAAATAGTTTTATAGCTCAGTGGGCCTTACCTGGTAAAATAAAATAGTTTAAATAGTTTAGTTTTTTTGTATCTGTAGTCTTCCGATATAGTCACATCTAGATACTACTGTATATAAATCTACATTGTATGTATTGTATTGACTCACACACAGAGACCCATATACTTATACAGAAACTCATATACTCACACGTATACTCACTTTGGAACTCATAGACTCACGTAGATGACTCTATGCTACTTCTGTAATGTAAATATGTCCACAGTATCTGCATAGCATCTTGAAATGTGCTCATATAGAGACCATATAAATATCTAACTGCACACTCTTTCTGGATTTGAAGCTTTCGTGATTGCAAGGATTCATATTCTTAGGTTTTTTCGGTAAAGTCACGTAGGTAAAACATCAAAATTAATAAAAAATAAAATAAAATAAAATCACGACGTTTCGGAGGCAACACAAGTCTCCGTCATCAGGTGGGACCGTCACAGCCAGATTAGCTGCATCAAGTGAGGCAATGATTCAAGATGGTTCTTTCGGTGAAGTCACGTAGGTACAAAATAAAATAAATCACGACGTTTCGGGCGCAACCAAAGAGTACGAATTCCTGCAGTCACGAAAGCTTCAAATCAAGAATATCTCACTTATATTCTTGGTTCTTTCGGTAAAGTCACGTAGAAGGGAAATAATAAAATAATACAAATATAAAAACAATAAAAATTCTCACGAAGTTTCGACTGCAACACAAGCAATCATCATCAAGTGTGAAATCTACCGCAAGAAAATTTGAAAAAAGTGGCGGTTTTTCCAAACGTCAGCACCACAGACAGCGATTTGGCAGTTGGCCAGATGAACGAGTCCATCTATGTTCGGACTTTACCGAAAGAACCAAGAATATGAATCCCTGCAGTCACGAAAGCTTTAAATCAAAAAATATCTAACATGTTACGTGTTGTATATGCGGCAGGAGGGTTGCTCCAGTCAGCTGTGGTCTAACTCCGAAGATCCTTGGAGACTCTGTACGGAAGCACTCATATGAGAGAAATTGCCCGAACTGAACCAGGTCACATAGACATCTGCAGTTGCAATCTCCACCGACAGGTAGCGACCGCCACTGATTCTAATAACCCAGAACCTGTGCGTGGGAGTGGTGGCATGATGGTTAGCGCAATGAGTTACGAGCCCGGCAGCCCGAGTTCCATTTCCGGCACGGCTGACATCACTGCTGATGATCTGAACCGGTCCTGGGCCTCCTCTAGGTCGACTTAGCCTTAAATGAGTGCCCAGTGCGGTGTGTGTAAAAGCATCATCACTACGGAGAGAAAGGTGGCCAGGCGTTGTGCTGCTGGTCACAACTACCGTCGTGTGGGCTGTGCCGGCCGTCTTTGGGATGTATGTATGTTGAACTTCTTTCGCACCATTCGTAGCTAACCATGCTAATCGGAGATGCCGGGACTCATTAACATCACTTGCCCCAAAGTCTGTGTCGGCTACACGGGGATTTTTTTCCCCTTTGTCTTTATCTTGTGTTGCACACTCAAAATGAAGGACGTGGGCAGGTGCTCCAAATCGAGGGCAAGCACGTGTATTGTGGTCAATCTCTAAGGGGCCGTCCATAAATGACGTCACGCGATTTTGGACGCTTTTTTACCCCCCCCCCCTCGTCACACGGCGTCACAAAAAGTCAGACCCCCCCCTCAAATATGACTTCACAAAGCTCTGCCCCCCTCCGAAAAATAAAACATGCTTCAAATCGCTTTAAACTATTGTCATTGTAGTGTGTATTTAATGTGGCGCTGCACTCTGATGTTGTAGGAGAAAACGTTTATTAAAAAGTCTATTTAATTAAGTAGAACGTGTTGTCTATATTCATTTAAGCTTGCGCATTTTCATGTGACATCACATTTCTCAAACCCCCCCTCCCCCCTCATCACACATCGTCACAAATGTCTGACCCCCCCCCCTCTAGGTGCGTGACGTCATTTATGGACGGCTCCTAAGATGCAACAGCACGTGTGTCACACAGCAATCCTCAACCCAGTCGCCATTAACCACGTGGCTGGTGTACCAGTCCGGTTAATCAATAACCCTGCCAGCCCCCCCACAGGCCCAACTCAGTCATCGCATGCTGGTGTACACACGTGCATTGATGTACTGCACTGCACAGCACATAAGGACCTTCACAAAACCACACTTTACTCCCCCCTTGCTGCACGCGGAAATAATTAAAAGAGTGGTCCATTCCTAATGTGCCACACTCGCACTCGCCTCGACAGTTCAGAGGATGCCAGTTTAAACCCTAGTTCTGGCCGTATTGTTTGGGAATGTAGTGGAAGGTTGCATCATCTGTTTTGCCCACACCTCACCATGCCTGTTCCTCACTATGTAGTAATAATAATAATAATTACTTATTTATCCACGAAAGCCACCCTGAGTCGCAAGACTCGTTTTAATGAGGGTCCTGCATTGAGTTTTTATTTTAAGATGTTTCAGCCAATCGATGAGTGTTTACTATTATTATACAAGTGTAACGGCGTAAGTAGCGCAGGAGATGTTTGACGGAGGCAACACGTATTTCTTAACAAATGGGTACTATACAGTACGTAGCGCACCCTACCACTGGAAGAGGTAACGGCCCCTTCACCCGGTCTATCCAAGGCAGTGTCCCTCGGCTAACGTTTCCCCGTTAGCTCCTACACTCCTCTAACCCAGAACCATCCTATAAAGGCTAACTCACCTGGCCCAGCTTCGGCTCAGGTCCGACCCTCAGCCACACGAGCCTGGCCCTCACGAGGACACAGACCTCGCTGCTCTGAGGTCGCCCCTGGCTTGCCCTGCTCGGCTCTTACAAGAGCAGCGAGTCAGGGCAGTCCCAGGGCTAGCTAGCTGGTCTTCAGTCTTCACTGGCTCTTCTGCTCCAACGACTCCTCGAGCTCTCTCGGGCACCGCCTTATATACCCAACTGCCCCCCGAGGGGCGGGGCTGTATGCGGACGTTGATGTAGACACCCCACGCATGGACCGTGATGTAGACACCGCAACGTAATGGCTTGCTACACCCCGGTACGTAACACCTCTACACAAGTGGGAGGAAACTGGAGCACCTGGAGGAAACCCACGCATGCGGGGGGGGGGGGGGCAACACTCTAATCCCCGTACAGATGGAAGTAGATGGCGATTAGTACACTTGCTGTACCGCCTTCTTCTGGCCAACCAGGATATGTCACCTCCTTGATGCAACATTTGTGCAATCCACCAACCCTCGCTGCCTCCACAGTGCTGAATTACAGGCCATGTGGACAGCCACCACCGCCCCGGCTACATGACCTCATTCTCCCGCACAGCACCATGCCACTGAGTGCGTGTGATGATTGCATCTGCAACCTCTTCCCCCTGTATTAGCTCAAGCTTCGCTTTAAACTTTCATCTGCCAGATGCTACACACATAACCAGGACAGGAAGCTGCACATACACGCTTACATATCTTTTTTTTATAGCTGGCAAAATGTATTATGTTATATAACTGGCAAGTGACCCTTTTGAAAAAATAAATATGCATTACCCATCGAGGCAAACGTAACGCGAGATTGGTGTTCATTCACATGCATTTGATCTTTAAAATTTTTAGAGCAGTACTATTGTCGTGAGTCATTTCAGAGAAACTATTTAGGAGGCAACAACGTTTATCTACAATTACGTAACACCGTTACACACGGGACTAAATACACCTATTCCTCCCGTATGCGGGATTACTATGAACGGGTCAGAGCAGCCAGCGTGCTGTCTGACCCACGATGTCTAAGACGTAGACGTAGCACTTGGGTTCCACTTCACCTGCAGACAGCCCCGATATACGATCGGAGCTTCCCTTTAATTATTCTCGGCGCGGCCTGGCTCCACCCTCGGCCGCGCCTACCTCTGGAATATTCCCGACGGCTCCTGGCTCCGCCCCTAATAACGCCCCCTTTGGGAACTCTCCAGACGTTAAATTTCGATTTAAAGCTTTCGTGACTGCAGGGATTCATCTTCTTGGTTCTTTCGGTAAAGTCACGTAGAATGGAAATAATACAATTATAAAAATAAAACATTAAAATAAGTATTTCCGACAGACCTGTTCTTCACCTGAGGACGGCTGCTTGCGTTGTGGCCGAAACGTCGTGAGAATTATTTTATTATGTTTTATTTTTATTATTTTATTATTTACATTCTACGTGACTTTACCGAAAGAACCAAGAAGATGAATCTCCAGACGTTCTCAGCTACTCCCCCCGTGCCCTCTCGTTCACCTTTGGCCCACATTCCTCACCCGGCCCATCACGTGCTTAACCCGGTGCCGGGGTGACTCGTCCCCACATTGCCCATACCACCAGCCGCCCCCCACCACACTCCCCCAGTGACCGAATCCGTGGCGATTTACCTTCGGCGCTGACGGAGGCTGCAATCCCCTACTCTGTCGGTAGGACTCATCCGGCTTCCTCCTGCGAGCACCCAGCACCGTGCCCCTAGTGGCCCACTGAGTGGTACTGCACGGTGTGTTCGCCTCTGCGCATGTTTCTACCGCACTCGGCGCGACACGGCGTAGTGATGATCCATTTAACGTCACTACACTATCAAAAGCCCCAGCAATGGAGGGCAGCGGGCAGGAGATAATACGTATTTGCTGCTGCTATCAACCGGAGTGAGAATGAAGTATAATGGTTGAGCTTGCGATGTGTTGTATCGTGTCAGGCTGTAAAATGTTCTACTTTTAGATAATTCACTTTCCCCTGCGAAAGGGTTAGTCAGGAACGCGTACGTGTGGCTGCTGTCTCTATACCGAAGATATATCTTTGAACATCTCTTTTGGTGGGCAAGGACCATGATAAATCTTCACCCTTAATTGATTTCCAGGTCAGAGAGTCAAAGGGCAGGGTCACAAGACTTTAAAAAGCTGTCAGTTCCGTATAATTGTCTCTCTGGTGCTGGACACAATCCCTTAATCCATGCTGCCAATCTTGACAATATTAGAGGGGTAGTTCACAGCCGATGGTATTTTGTTCAAGATTGCTTTCCCTGGCCACGCAAGTGAAGACGGGAAGCCATTACGGTCTCCAGATTGGAACCAGAACGGACTGAACGGTTAATCGATTATCTTAATTAATCAATAAAAAACATTCTTAATCGACTACTTTCATTGGTCGATTACTCGGGTATTTAAAAAATGGTGGCTGACCCAACATCCTGCTACCTGAAGACAGCTAAAGCCACTCCGAGCCACGGAGGGCTGATGATTGCGGTGACATCGCCAAAACATGTGCATCACCTTCCATCCAACGGCACACATGGGAACAGAGGTGAAACTCTTTCCCCCAATTGTTTACGTGTTATACGATTCGTCAAGTAATTGAACCGACAATCAGATAGCCCAACATATCTTCTTAATGTGCCGTTAACACTTTTTGCAGCCTGGCCTGTGTGACGCAGTGCGGCCAAATGCTTTGGTGCCCCAATCCCAGTTGTTAAAGCCTAAAAATAATAATTTGCAATTGGTTCTGTTCTACTGAGACACTGCCTCTTAACGGACAAACATAGTGGCTCTGTGAAGCACGCACGCAGCCAATCACAAGCCGGCATCACCGTTCAAATGACTCCTTCTTAGCCAAGCGTAAATTGAAAAATGATAATGCGTTTCATTTGAGGCACGAGTGGTTCTGCGAATGTTGCCAGGAGATAGTTTTTTTACGCTCACAAGGTCAGCGGATGGGTCAACCCTTCTGAAGCACAGTGCGTATATTTGCCCGTGTTCCCATCGCACACATTACCATGCGGAGAGGTTGTGGGCTGAGATAGTGAGCCCAGGACGAAGAGGTTTCAGCCTTCGTGCACTAAGGCCACAACACAACGGTGTTGTTGGTAATTTGATTCAAACAACCGAGGAACTGGGTTAGAGGGGCATGGGCCATTATACGTAGCCACTCCTTAAGATAAAAAATGTTAAATCGCCAAAAATCTATTATCGGCGAGTTCACAACAGTCAAGAGTTAATTATTGTAGACAGACACGAATAGAGATTATTGTGGATGAGTGAGCGAATTATATGCATTCTGATGATGTTCAGACGGGAAAGATCTTTGGAATTTGACACAATTGTAGCCGAGACTATGCCAAAACATTCTAATTTGGGGTTCTAAAAAGATATATGGCCCAGAGGGTGATTGGTTCTGCTAATGGAGGCAAGGTCATCCTAAAATTGTAAATTTCATTAAGTCTTGCATTAAACACATAAGAATATATGATCCCCGTTATCAATCAACCAAGTGATTTGCCTCCAGGGATATTGACGTCAAAGCTGACGTAAAAAGGGGACAAAGAAACGAGCATTAAGTGTTACAGTTAATGTCAATAATAATATTCGTTGCTCTTTGACATTAAGTTACGTGAGTGGAAAAGTATTAAATACTTATTGATATTTGTGCACTCACATATTAAAATGCACGAGTATTTTTATTGCCTTTTTTTTGTTTGCCCTCGTCCAAAATAAAGAGCAAAACTCGATCGCATATTCACACATTTTCACGGGAGTCTTCTGCATGCAAAACACAGCGTTGTGAAACCTCAATCCTGATGCAGAGACACTGTCAGTGTGCCCCACTTACAAAAATGAACACATTTTCTATGTTTGGATTCCTTTAAAACATGGACTACAAACTAAGTTTCCATCATCCAGCTGTCAGCCAATTTGTACCTAAAGAATCTGACGTGGTTAAGTTTTTCGACGATATTCTCGTGCGTGCGTGTCATTTTCAAGGTATTGGCATTCGAGCTCGGATCTTCCGATCGACTGTGCACGGCAGTACTTCTTGGGATGAAACATAAATGTTTATTCATCGCTTGACCGGTATCAACCCTCTTCAATCGCAACGAAGAGCTGCAGAAATGCGAGCTCGTTACACGTTTTGAATATGCTCGATTAAAACTGGCTCTCTGATGTGTATTTCGGTTGCAGGGCATCGTGTCTGGAATGATTTCCGATGCTTTGCTGCACATGCTGGAAGTTTCTTCGGGAACTTAAAGAAGCAGCACGTGTTCTCCCTCGATTCTATAAAGTTTCTGGCTGCTGCTGTGCCGGCATCACCGTAAAAAACAACCTAGGGGGCAGTGGCTTTAAATGTTTAACTTTTGATGCTGAACTCTTTCCCGTCTTCCCTTACTGGCTATTTGGTCTATTCTGAGCATAATGTTTCTCTTGCAAAGTGAGTTTGCAACATGGTCTACTTGGTTAGGGGGGGGGCGGTTCGACTGAGCAAAGAAATGTGCACGGAATATGCAGACGGGGCTGGGTGGTTGTAGAGGTTAGAGGTCAGAGCCGCTGAGGTTCTGGGTTCGAATCCAGGCAGTTGCCGAAGATTGAACTGATACTCAAGTATATTTAGTTGATGGTCTAGGCCCGGTCATCAATTAATGATTATCATCATCTTCACAATAAATTGTGTTCGGCATTTAATTTTCATATGCAGAGAGGGTGGGAAAGTGCTGCCCTCTACTGTATGAACCAGAGGTCATTTGAGATCTCTTAGTTTATCCTGTCGTGTCCGCTTGCGTAGCTCTGCGAGAGAACCGGAAAGATGCTTGGTCCCATGACCTGATGTTCATAACACAATCAGCATAAAATTACGAAGAATGTGATACGAGAATGGGAATACTGTACACTCTAAGGTGAACATCTAAATTGCCTGAACCAAACCTTTGGAACTGAGATTATCAATATTCAACTGTGCCCAGTTTCCAATTAAGCCTTGCATAATTGTGTCCACATTAGGAACCACGCTGCGCTAAAGGCCTTTAACGTCAGTCCTCGTGATTTGCATAATTTGTGATATTCGTAATTTAATTATCCAGATCATGTGTAGCATTTAATTATTTCCCTCGTAATTAAAACCATACTCTGTTACACCTCCAGGTGCGCCAATGTGTACGTGTATTGATACCCTCGGCCTATTTCTGAGGATAACCAACTAACACAACATTCTTGCCCACGCACACCATACCACATTTAAATCATTATCATCATCATCATCAGCCGTGCTCTACCCACTGCTGGATGAAGGTTTCCCCATGCTGTCGCCATCCCTCACGGACCCGCATTATGATTTGGCCTCAGTGCTCTACCTCAACGGTATTCGTTCTCTCTGGATTTACAGCTTTCGTGACTGCAGGGATCCATACTCTTTGGTTCTTTCGGTAAAGTCACGTGGAGTAGAAAATAAAATAAATCACGACGTTTCGATCGCTCGTGTTGCGATCGAAACGTCGTGATTTATTTTACTTTATCTCAAGTGTGGCTTTATTTTTTCCACGCCTTTGGCTGCCATTCCATTCCCAGTCTTGCCCACCAGCTGTCGGCAACCTTAAGTAGCAAGAAAGAGGCATTTTGTTGTTGTTGTTGTTAATTTCCGTACAAAACGCAATCTTTCGCAAGGCGAGTGCACGTGTTCGCACGAAGCAGTCCGCAAAGAGACGCCACGCGGCTTCGGAGCCGCGGGTTTCTGACCCCCTCCCTTGGCTATCACTTGCAGCGATGATGATGTTGTTGTTGTTGTGCGCTAACCAAGCCAGCCAACAACCTACTTCTTGGTTTTTTCGGTAAAGTCACGTAGCAGGGAAGTAATAAAATAATAAAAATAAAACATATATTATTATATTATTTTATTATGTTTTATTTTTATTATTTTATTACTTCCCTTCTACGTAACTTTACCGAAAAAACCAAGAAGATGAATCCCTGCAGTCACGAAAGCTTGAAATCGAAATTTAAAAACAACCTACTTTCCATAATACATGTGTTTTTTTGCGGGGGTTAGATCGTGTAAATATGTAAATGTGTCGTTAGAACCCGCCGCCACCCGACACGACCAACTAGTAAGGGTTGTCACGTAAACAGAACGTGGCCAATTCGTCACTAGTACAGCATTAGTGTGTAGTGTAGTGTGTAGTGTAGAGTGCAGTGTATAAGTGTAGTGTATAGTGTAGTGTATAGTGTAGTATACTAGTTCAGCAACACCGGTGAGTTGGAGAGACAAGCCACAACATTTACAAACTGAGCACGACGTTTCGCCAGTAATTACAACCAGCTTCATCAGGCGACAGCCAGATTTGTGGAGAAGTCCACCTGTTTCGTTCCTTAAATAGAGGCGTAGATGTGGTGGCCACGTTTGTGTGCTCTTCTTGGCTGTGTCGGGGGGTGGCGGGTTTAACGACACATTATAGATTTACGTGATCTAACCCCCCCCCCCCCCCCAAAAAACCTGCATTATGGATGATATCGGTCGCGAAAGCCGACATGTTAAACTAACCTACTTTCCTTAGCAATGGCGATGCCTCTGATGTGTAGCCTTTCTCCATGTATGTTCCACTCACTTTATCTCGGCGTACTGCCAAGCTTGCAACTCCCCATTGCTTATGTCCATCGTTGTCAGCTTTTTGCATCATCTTCTTTGTCAACTTCAATAGTTTTTGTTGTTGTTGTCGCTGCTGCGATAGTTGGTCATATACACTGGTTGAAAACTTTCTCCAGTATTAAGTCCAATCGCCTCGATCTCTATATAAAAATAAATAGTCCCACTTTTCTGCACAGTGTATCGAGATGCGATTGCATTTATACACTATGACGTAAATACAAATTAAATTTAAGTATTCTTCAGGTGCATTGGCATGTGTTTATTTTCATTATGAAATTCAGCTTTCGGAAGCGTAATTTGTACCGGTGTACAGTTCTTGACATTAAATTAGCATTGGGATCTACGGATGATATGTGCTTTAAAATTGTAAATTATTATCGCAGTCATGACAAACCACACCCTTAAGTCTACATTAAACAAAGCTGTGTTGACAAGTGTGTATAAATACTGTTGTAATCATGATGCAAATTTACCGAGGAATGCCTTACTGAGTCTCAAAGATTTTCTTTAGGATACTGCTACATTTGGGGATGTCTGTCCAATTCCAAAAATAACAAGTCACTCGATGATGGAAGGGTCATTGCCTAAAATGTCCCCTATTTATATAAATCGTTCCTCTTTATGGCAATCATTATCGCCAATGTGTCGAGTTATTTGTGCTTGTGCACCACGGCCGACACTATCACCACGTGTTTTGTTTCATTTCAACAGTTAGTGTTGGGCTTTGCGTGGAGGGAAGACTGGAGAACCCGGTGAAAATCCACCGCGTATTTTCTTGCAGCAATTACCACCTCTTGGCCATAGCCACGCCTGCAACGCCCCTAGCAAGCCCCGGCGATCACCCATGCAAATGCTAATCCATCTCAAACCTCTTCTTGGTTCTTTCGGTAAAGTCACGTAGAAGGGAAGTAATAAAATAATAAAAAATAAAACATAATAAAATAATTCTCACGACGGCTGCTTGCGTTGTGGCCGAAACGTCGTGAGAATGATTTTATTATGTTTTATTTTTTATTATTTTATTACTTCCCTTCTACGTGACTTTACCGAAAGAACCAAGAAGATGAATCCCTGCAGTCACGAAAGCTTTAAATCGTCTCAAACCTGCTTAGCATACGGGGGATCCGACCGAGACCAGGTGGGTCGCGCATAGGTGAAGCAATCGCATGCGCCGAGATGAACTTGAGTCTGTGAGACGCAATCCCGGTGTGCACAGTGATGTGCTGAGGGCGCGTGAACTCGTAATTACCCCATGCTAGAATTATTCGACGCGGGTGGTGAAACGCTCCGAAGAGGGGCAGGTTCAGACGAACTTATTAAGCGGTTGCTTGCGGGCGTTCCTGTCGCTTTGCTCAGCATCACGGCGCAATGAATGCTTCGGTGGGGAGGTGAGAGGGGTTAGCCTGCGAGGCATTCTTCACGCTAAGAGATAAGGTCCCTCGGCCGCGCGCGAGATTTGTCAACAAGTCGTGGCACTGCATTGGATTAGGTGAAAATGTTAATGATGTATTCATTGCGTCATTGATCTTTGCAGCAAAGGCACAATAAATTGTGCGGATGAGCCTAATCGATGGCCAATTATGGAATGCACTTGGAATTTAAGATTTTTTTAAAAATACACATCTACAAACAAGCGTCCCTTTCCGATGTGTTTTACGTTGCGCTGCGCGTTGTTCGGTATGATGTCTTGACATTTCGCTCCACGTGATGGGAGTTTCTGCAACTTTTGCAGCTTCCAGCTGCAGCGCAAAAGAAAGAACCTGTTAGAACCAATTGCCATCCCACCCCGCGACAGCGATCACGAAGCACCTTGTTGCACCAGTGCCATTACAGATTTGTACGTAAAAAAAATAGAAATATTCAACCCTGTGCGTAGCCACCATGCGAGGTGCGAGGATAGAATATGCATGCTGAACTTCTTTCGCACCATGCATAGCCAACCGTGTTAGTCGGAGGTGCAGGAGAAGGACGTGAATTATCTTATCAATGGTCACATCACCATACTTCATTTCAGATAACGAGAGTCGATAAGATGATGATCTTTAACCTGCAAGTTATTAAAGTAAATGCACGAGTGTCATGTCTTCATACGTAGATCTTCATGGACAGGTTCCATGATTGCATGCAAATGTTGTTGCTTGCTACATTTTACGTGACATGGGCATGCAGCGACATGCAGATGGCGAGTGTCATAAACTTATTTTTGGGTTGATTAAGTGGAAATAGTGACAGAAGAAATCTTCACAGGAAACGTATTTATGGAACGCCGCATACGGGAGTGTGCATTTTGCCCCCACGTCAAATAACCAGAGTTATTGACACTTTTTTTGCTATTTGGAAGGAATTAAATACCCTGTTCAAAGAAAACAAATGATGCATATAAATAATTAAACCATTACATGTTGTATACAAACACATCATTCGACGCTTACTATTAGCATCGGCTTGGTTTGTAGCTATTGCTGCATTCGCTAATCAACTGGCGACCGATGATTAATGAACAGATTTCAGATCATTACAGCCGTCGTGGCGTTGAGCCTTTTACGCATCAGATGCACCTTCTCCGAAGACACCTGGCCACAATGCAAAATTCATGCGGGGTAATGCCAGGATGACTTATAATCCAATTTGTGTGCTAATTCGGTGATTAAAATCGGAGGCCCTTTTAATTTCAGCAGGAATGCCAAAACGGGGTCAAACATTTGCAATCGATTCTGGAAGTAATAGCTCAGGAAAGCGGCCCTCGTCCTCCACTTTAAGGCTACGCCACGTCCAATTCTCACTCTCTCTTCATTATTTCATCAGCGGCGGGTTTGGCAAGGAGCCATCGCTGATCTGTCGTTGGCGCTCAGCCGTGGCGTGTCCCTTTAAATCTGTGCCCTGTCCGTTGCTCGACGGCAGCAGCAGAGAATTGGAGTTGGCAGCGGCGCTCCAAGGGAAATGAGACTTCCGTTTTCTGAACCCCTTTCCCCCCCCCCTTATGTTGAAAGCTTTCGTCTGTATTTAAATAGGCATGTGTGTGTGCGTGCACATGTCAAGATCGGCCTCTATGGAGGAGGCTCGTGAAGGACGCTACTGGGCAGTTGGAGGCAGTCACCCTCCAACAACAACGGAGGGCGGAGGAGCGACGCTCACAACAACGAGTGGAGCGCCGGGTGGGTAAAGCACAGCAAGTTGGTACAGTAGGGGACACAGGTGGTGCATCAGCCAGTCATCTTGGTCATCTCAGTCAGTCGACCCGTGGCACCTGCTGGGTCTGCCCCGTGATCTCCTGCCAGCGGGCGTTCAACACTTCACGTGGTCTCAAGATGCACATGGCCTGGCACAAGCGTCGTGGTGACGTCACCGCCACTTAGAGGCGAATGGCGGTTGTTGGTAGGTCGACTCAGCCTCAAATTAGTACCTGGTGCGGTGCGTTATAATCGCCACTGGGGAGACAAAGGCGGTCGGGCGTGTTGCTGGCCACCCACCCCCTCATTTACCATTCCAGCCTTCATAGGTGCTCGCTAGCAGCACTTGCCCCTACAGTCTGTTAAGGCTATACGGGGGATATTTGTCTTTGTGTGTGTGTGCGTTGGTTGAAGCGGATAGCCCACATGGCCAGCTACCGCATGCGCCGAGCAGATGTTTGTTTGATGAATGTGGGGGGATGTAAAGGGGGCACGCCACGATTGGTGTCAATTGGAATAGCCACTGGGTGGTGCCGCCGGTGTCAAAATGTGCCCTCTGTGGCAGTGGCTCGATTAATGGAACTATCGAGTAGCTGGTGCCAACTGCGTTCCAGCAGCAGAAGCAACAACGACAACAACAACAACGACAAGGGGTGCCGGAGTTTAAGTTAATTTATTTGGTATAGCCCTGTGAGCCATTCGGCTCTTCAATCTGGTGCAACCGCAACAAACAAAAAACAAAAACATGAACAAAAAACATCTTAAAGTGAATATGTGCAAACAGAAAATCCAAGAAAAGACAGCAAAATATTGCAGAAAAAGCACCGTACACCAACACTGTGTGCAAAAATCCCAGTGGGATGCAAGTCAAACAACAACAACAACCACCACAAGACAACTTATATTAAGGCCATCAGTCTAACTCTGTACTACAACAAACAAACATGGACAAACCAAAAAAATGCTCGCGTGATGCTCGCGTGGACATGATGCTAAAGGGACAGAAGGCAGAGGGGTCAGCAGGACAGGATTATACCGAGGTTGGTTTTTTTATGATCTGTCTGCAGAGAATTAGCGAGCAGTCACCCTGTTATGTCCTCGGAGTAAAGGGCGTCTGCACGCCAAGCCAAAGTCGTAAATAAATAGTTAACAGCAGACATTCCTCCGCCGTATCAATTCCCTTTCAGGATTGTGGCCAGATCCACGGCATCAATTGTGCCGGCTTGTAAAATCCATGAAGCCTGCTCTAGATCAGGTGGGCCCAAAGTTTGGCACAGACCTATTATTCGCTTGCAGAAGGAGACAAAACCCAGCATAGATTTGACTGCTCTTTGTTGATCACTGCCCGCTGGGCATCTGAAATTGCGTGACATTTGACTACTTTATCCTTTTGTTAACTTTGTGAGAGAAAAACATTTCTAGACACGCACTCAAACATGTTCAATTTTGTTGTGTAATTTTTAGTAGCTGATTGCCAATGAGCTTAGTAAAGTCACAACAGCGTTTTCTTCCTTAAAAAAAATCTCTGCAGGGATTACTTTCAAATCTCGCCGTGGGTTGTTGATATGGAATTGTACGCAGAGTTATACTCTTGCCCGAACGTGTCAAAGTTCCATTTCTGACTGCAGATAAACAATTTCATGAATGGAAAATGAACGTTGATATTTTGTCTGAGACCCTAAGGAGCAGCAGATTGACCATTTTACATTGAATATAAGGCAACTACAAATAATAAATGTGACCTTCACACTGCCTTTCACTGTGTGTCCCTGCAATGGGTGACCTTTTGCGCTAATAGACAAAGTCATTTCGGACGACCTTTGAAATGCAACTTGAATAAATGTACACACTCACACGAATATCAGTTTTCCTGGGCCATAACATCTGGTTTATCATCCACTTTGTTTCACGCCTTTCCTTAAAACAGAGAAGAAGAAGAAACCCCCAGACATTACAATGCATGCAGTCCTCATTATTGTATCTTCAACTGTTAACTCGAAGCAAATTAGAGTGAAAATAAACTGACCTGCAAATTCGAGTGCTACTCAGCGTAGGCTGCCATTGGTTGACTATAACCGGGTAGATGGCTCTCTGTGTTGCTTCCGGGGCTACACGTTGGCAGCTGCTGTGGTTTGCCTGCAACCCAATGACATTACCATCCAAAAGTGTCTGAAAATGCCACGCAATTCTGAGTGAAAAAATTCGGGGAGATATTTTCTGCAGTCACAACAGCTTCAAATCAAGATTGAGATATTTTATCTTTGTGCGATGTTTTCTTCATTTAACCCATACGTACGTTTTATAAGCCAATCACTAAATAGTTATGTTTGTGTATAGATACATGTGTAGTGTACGTACAAAACTGAAAATAGATGGGACATTTTTAGATTTCAGTTCCCCATCAATCACTTTATTTATCCTCCACACGGTACGTATATTCGTTTTTCGTTTACAAAACCTTTCCAACTCTCGTATAAAGAGCTGGAGCATTCGTAATAAAATGCAACATTTTATAAAACCTCACGATATTTTTTTCTCATGACCAATGGTCAAATTTTGATTTAAAGCTTTCGTGACTGCAGGGATTCATATTTTTGGTTCTTTCGGTAAAGTCACGTAGAAGGGAAATAATAAAATAATATACATATTGTTTTATATAATAATAAATATTGTTTTATATTTATATTCTTTTATTATTTCCCTTCTACGTGACTTTACCGAAAGAACCAAGAAGACCAATGGTAAGTTTAGACGCCACGTTGGTGAGTTGTTAGCTATCTCACCTGGTACACAGGAGGTCGTGGGTTCGATCCCGACCCTGACGCCTGTATGTATGGAGTTTGCAAGCTCTTCCCGTAGTCGCGTGGATTTCCCTCTGGGTCCTCCGGTTTTTCCCTCCACATTTAGAAACATGCGTTTATAGAATTTGGCTCCTATACATTTCCACATGATGACAAGCCACTTCACTTGTGGCCAGGTCGCTTCTGAAAAAGAGCTACATAGCTCAGTGGGCCTTAACTGGTAAAATAATTAAAAAAAGTTAAAATAGTCTTAGGTTTTTTCGCTAAAGTCACGTAGGTAAAATTAAGTCATAAAAATGATAAAAAAATTATAATAGAAATAAATTAATAAATCACGACGTTTGGGAGGCAACACAAGTCTCCGTCATCAGGTGGGACCGTCACAGCTAAATTTACTGTATCAAGTATCACAGTAAATTTAGCTGTGACGGTCCCACCTGATGACGGAGACTTGTGTTGCCTCCCAAACGTCGTGATTTATTATTTTATTTCTATTATCATTTTTATCATTTTTATTATTTATTTTTATTTTTACCTACGTGACTTTACCGAAACAACCTAAGAGTATGAATCCTTGCAGTCACGAAAGCTTCAAATCTAGAAGTTAAAATAGTTTTAGTTTGTTGTCCTTCCCCCACACTTCCGATTGGCACTGCTGGCTACGTACGGTACGAAGTTCAACATACACACATACAATTGTCGTGATGCAGTAACAACAATGGAAAATAACTTTCTGAGAGGATGTTCACCAAAGAGACGGAGCGATGAAACCAGCTCGTGTGCCGATAGGTGGATTGTTGTCTTGCCGAACCGTGAGGGATGACGACGATAGGGGGAGGCCTTCATCCAGTAGTGGATAGACCATGGCTGATAATGATAATGCAGACACACATATTCTTGGTTCTTTCGGTAAAGTCACGTAGAAGGGAAATAATAAAATAATAACAATATTAAACAATAAAATTATCACGACGTTTCGACTGCAACACAAGCAATCATCATCAGGTGTGGAATCCACAACAAGAAAATTTGAAAAAAGTGGCAGACACACATGTTTTATTTTTGTAACCTAAATCAAAGGTCAAACGTTCTACATGGCTTATCACCAATCCTATAGCTCGCCGATTTCTTCCAGTCACAATGAGCCAATGCCTTAATTCATTAAAACTAAAATTACTCAAGCCCTGTGACTGGCAGACCGACTGAGAGATGAACAGATAATGCTCCTTATGATGTCGTAGATCCAGTATTTGTTGAGGAATAAGTCGATCTCCATTGCAAGAGACTTTTATCATTTGCCACTTCACCCAATCTGTTCTAAGGTCACCTACCGTGGTTAGCACGCTGCACTACAAACCTGGTGAACTTAGTTTGATTCCCGGCCACAGCGAACACCAGGGGAGATTGATATCTACCCTGGTGTCCTTCACCGATGCGCACTGTCCAGAGTGGAGAGGTATGGATGAAAACATTACCCATGACGAACACAGATCAGAATTATACATCGTAATCAGAATATGTATTTATACTGGAGGAATCCGATGAGCTCTAAAGTTTCTTTTTCACAGACGTTCAGTAGTTTCACAGATGTCCAGTAACACAATGCGGGGGAGGCTGTCATCCAGCAGTTGATTGACCAAACAGCTTAAATTATTATAATTATTATAAAAGCAGAGCGCAGCTGGTAATTAAGCCACTTGTTTAAGTCATAAAAATTGATCAGCTGTCACTATTTCATAGATTATAATCGCCAAGGTTGGGCTCGCTCCCCTGCAGCTTGCCTCCCTAATTGCCCCTGATTGTCCGATAGAGGAGCTAAACTTGGTATCTGTGGATCTTCGTTCGAGAAGCAGAGCCCATAGACGGCTTGCTTACAAATCCAGACGAGGGCGAGGAGATTCAACATGGGAATTGTGTAAAGCCTTTACAAAAGTAATACATTCATAATATTAATCAAAGATGTAAATCATCAGCCCTTTGTCAATCCACTGCTGGGTGTATGCCTCCTCGTGCTGTTTCAGCCATGCAGTTCTTATTATTCCGGTTGAGATATGACTTCAGCCGTGATCGAAAATCGGAAAGCAGGTCACCGTATCTATAGCGCAGTGTACTAACCACTGCTCCGCCATTTCGCTCGATTTTCATTTAGATGTTTTAAATCTATGTGAGCCCCTTTCTAGAAATAGACTGAAATTAAATGGTATTATTCAGGGTGTCTAATTACTTTATCTATGTGCACACTGCCCTCTATAGGTAGGCTAGCTTGTTTTTTTTTCTACTCGAGAATTAGCCAGAAAAATCTGTTCAGAAAAATGCATGCAGGTCGGAAATGAAATGATAATTATCATAAATATAATATGTTAGAAAGAGAAATACATCATTTGGTGATGATGTGTTGGCAATGGTGCACAAGCACAATTTACAAAACAAGCTCAGCACATTAATCAAAAACACTGCATTAAAATAAACGATATATTACGGGAAGTTTTGTACACATTCGTGAACGGCACCATTGTTACGAAGAATGACCATTGCCCGAAACGTCGCCTGTTATAATCTTAAGGCAGTATTATTGACGACTGTGTTGAGTTTTTTTTATTGTTATTATACACAAAGAGGTGTTTTAGACAGGAAGACCCAGAGTGCTTTGCATGTCAACGTGACGCCACCATTCGCACGATTTGTCTGCACGAGTCTATGAGACCTACCTGCTGCAAAACACGAGCAAACCTAATCAACGGATACAATCAAGAAACATTAAAAACAACAATTCCCATTATCCATGTGCTGGTGCTCGTAATAGCTATACATATATTGAGCTCCCAGCCATACATGCGGGAATGATAACTTACAACTTATTTTTTTAAAAGGGGTGGGTTTTTTGTTTGTTCCTTTTAATGTCGCGCTACACGCCACACTGACAGCTCCGCCTCATGGCCCCGATGGCCCAATTCAGAATTCTGCAAATTTCCGGTGCCAGCTGTCAGCTGCGCCGAATAAAACGAGCGCGTGTCTCGAGCAAGGGCTGCAAATCATTCGATCGTGACCGGTGGCCGCACACGACACCCAGCGTTCTACCCACACGTCTCTCCGGCTCAATCCGACAAGCCGAATGAACGAACGAATTCGCAAAGTTATTCGTGCGTGGCGTGCGTGAATGTGTGTTTCAGGCCGAGCCGTGCCGCGTGTTGTTCGACACGATGTTGCGACGTTCCGCTCGACGTGCCGTGCGCAGGGAGCTCTTTCGGCACGCGGAGTGTCCTCGGCACGAAACGTCGGACGTCGTGCGACCTGAACTAAAACGGTCACTGCATCGCGCGCTTTCAGATGCGCTTCTGCGGCCGTCTGGAACGCTCTTCCATCCGAAATTACGAAGCCGATGGAGTTATGCACTTTTAAATTTAGATTGAAGACGAATTTCTTTAGAACTCCTTTTTGTGTTCTTTCCCAACACCTCCGATTAGCGCGGTTGGCTACGTACGGTGCGAAAGAAGTTCAGAAGTACATACACACAAAACACATCGGAGGGCCGTATAGCACAACCGCGAAAACACTACGCCGTTGTATATCATCGCATTGTTGTGGAGAGTAAGCGGCAGAGGTGTGGACTCGAGTCATGTGACTTGGACTCGAGTCAGACTCGAGTCATGAATTTGATGACTTGCGACTCGACTTGGACTTGCATAACAATGACTTTGTCCCACCTCTGAGATGTGGACTCGAGTCATGTGACTTGGACTCGAGTCAGACTCGAGTCATGAATTTGATGACTTGCGACTCGACTTGGACTTGCATAACAATGACTTTGTCCCACCTCTGGTAAGCGGGCGCACGTTTTGCACGCTTAATGTGCAATTGTGTTGTGAAGTTACCCACGTAGTAGCAGCAGTTTGCGGTACAAAACATATTATGAGGAATTTCCATATTAAAGAGTGGGCTTTAATGCGCTTTCCACCTCATTTGTAAAGGATATATTCCTCCGGAGCCCATATGGCCGTATTTGGCATCGCGGCTGATTGCGCACATCGAAATTTGTATGCCAATTAAACAGAGTCGTTGTACAACCACATTCCAGCAAAGCAGTCCACTCAGAAGTTGTTGTTTTTCGAGCCTTCTAACTTTTGGCAATATTTGTGCCAGGATTAAACATCGTTGATATCCCTCCACCCCCCCCCCCCCAATTGCATTTGTAAATGTAATCTAACATCTTTGGAAATGCTTTTAGATGTTGTGAAAATGTTGCTCCTGTAATTAGTGCATCGGATATATCATTTTTCTTCATAATTAAAGCTGCATTTGTGCCAACTTTTATTTCCGATCATTCTTCACGCAATTATCTCACAAGGAAATTACAAAAATCTTCATTCATTTAAAATAATAATAAAAAAATTGTTTAGAAAGTGCTCTGCTTTAGTTAATCGGCTTGTTTTCCAGATAAGCCTTTAATATACGGCAAATTTACAATTAACACATTCGGTCACGTTGCCAAGTTGTGTACATTCGACATCGATTTTACTTTGTTTTAGCAAACCTCCCAAATATTTTCAAACAAGTACACACCGCCCGATATAAACTCATTGTTCGAGAACATTGGGACGACATGGCACGTGAACAGCAACCGAGATGAAAAGTGTGGGAAGCGTCTGCGCAATTTCACTGATACACGGAGATCGAGACGGAGACGCACGGATCAGGGAGAAAACGCAAATCAGGCATCAAGTTGACTTTGAAAAGAAGCAAGTGGGCTTGGGCAGCAACAACATTTGCCGGCAGAGATGGTGGCGGATGGACGAGACCAGAGGAAACGGAACGGCGGCCGACAAGAGAAATGTGCCCTGGAGATGGAGCGATGCCATCGGTTCACGTGGGCGGGAGCTGGATGAATTGTGGCATCGCAAGACCGTGGTGGGGGTGGCAACAGTTTGAGGAGGCCTTTGCCCAGCAGTGGCTAGACCCTGGCTGGCGATCCACGTAATGAATGTTAAAAGAGCTGTTACAGACAACTTTGTATCGAATTTCTGAGACGAACACATTCCTGCGGAGGGAGCTGGTAGGAACGTTGGGTTGCTCGGTCAATGGCCAGGGTCAATGGCGGCGTGGTGTATTCCGCAAATATACCCGACTGTGAGGGCGGGCACAAGTCGGCGTGAGTAGGTTAAACGTTGAGTTTTATAAGGGCACCACGGGGTGACCAGCCCCTCCCCACCCAGCCCCAGCCCTCCCACCCAGGCCCACCCAGGCCCACCCTACCCACCCAGCCCCTCCCCACCCTCCCCACCCAGCCCCTCCCCTCCCCACCCTCCCCACCCAGCCCCTCCCCACCCCTCCCATTTTTGGATGCACGACGGACGGACACAAAAATCCCCTGTGGGCTGGTGGAACCAGGAGGTTCCTACCAGTAAAACTTTGGCCTAGGTTTAATGAGACGCAGTTGCAAATTACACCAGAGGAAACCTTTACATATCAATACACACTAACGCATTCTATACATCCACCACATAACAAGTAAAATGAAAATGTTTTGAGCAGAAGATACTATAAATCTGTAACCGTCATAATGTTATATTGATTTCGTGAACAACATCCCCACAGGATAATCGTCTAATGACAGTACAACATCCATAATAGAGTACAAGTTTGTACTTGGCTTGGCTCTCCAACACACGGGTGTGCTGTACTAGTGACGAATTAGCCACGTTCTGTTTACGTGACAACCCTTACTAGTTGGCCGTGTCGGGTGGCGGCGGGTTTTAGCGACATATTTATATATTTACGCGATCTAATCCAAAAACCTCTTATGGATGATATTGGTCTCGAAAGCCTACATGTTAAACTGACAGTAAAACATGTTTAAGTGGGAGGGGTGATGAATTTAAAAATGAAATATCAATTGTGAAATGTGCACACAGTACATTTCGAAATCCACTCCCAAAAACATTACATTTCAAGGTCCATCCATACAGGTTAAATGCTTTAATAAAATCCGAAGCTCGATGTGCATATATAACGAATTGGGGTCGTTTTAATGCACAATATGTCCAGCAATTTGGAACGAAACTTTAAAACTAGATTTTTAGTTTTGCTCGTGCTCATGTGTCACGCTATTAAGGGCCACAATAGACGACTCGATATAGAATCGAGCTGTGAACTCTTGAAACGGTGGCTCTTCGGGCGCGTCGCTGCCTTCTTCCTGTTTGGGTGCACAGAAATCCTCCCAATTCGCCCCCTAGTTTACAACAATAACAACAACAAAAAAGGTTTCACATAAAAATCAAATTAAGTGCACGGGGGAAATTGCGGAGCGGACGTGAACTGCACGCCTTTTTTACACAGCTGGTTTACGTTTCAGAAATGTTGAACAATGCACATACAACATGCAATAGCTGTAAATAATCAATAAACTCACCCTGCCTGCACAGATTGTGGAAGGGACCCCATTATACGGCCCATAAATACATTCACAACAAAGGTGAAAAAATTGCATCGCTAAATTATCTTGTTGGAGGCCGTTTTCTGATTTGAAGAGTTTTAATTTATTCGGGGGGGGAGGGGGGATTTGGTGCCCCCCATAATCTCCCCCTCCCCCCTCGCCGTTAGAGACGTTGCTGTGCCCCGGAAGATACGCTCGATATTTGGTGTCCCACGTGAAAGAAAGAAAGAAAACAAGTATAACCCGTAAAAACAAAGTTTTTCACTATAAATCCTTTATATGCGTGGCGACTAGAGTCCTCTCGTCCTCTGGCTTGAGATGGCTGCCACCTATGGGTCAGATGATTGCATTGCACCATTAAGCAATTTGTAATTAAATATAATATTTTTGTCCTAAAAAGTGTAAAATTTTGGAAAAAAAATTTCACGAACATTAATTGTCACGCACAACGAGTCTGTGTGGAAAAATGTCAGCTCGATTGGATCACGTGAAGTGGGTTAAAAAACGACCGAAAGATTTGCACGGTCGTAAGCGCGCAAGCAAGCGAACTTAATATTAAGGATTTTTTTTAAAAACGCCACCACGTGGGATATTCGAATGCCAGAAGTTAACAGGTGAGCCTGATTATCCACAACAATGAAACCCAACGGTGAAAAGCGTCCAACAATTTCAACATTTTTCTCATACCCAGGCAGTGCTCTGAGCCAGGCGGATCAACGTATTCTGAATGTCAGGAAATGTATATATATTATTTCGTCATAGGCTGGATCAAATGCTTGGTTGTAGTCATCGAACACAAGTTCGAATGTGATTGCATTGACACGGATGTGCCCGGAACACAGGCAAATGCCCCCACAAGTCACTTTTAATGAGCTCGGCTACCCACAGCGGCTTGAGGCAACAAACACTTCTCCCTCACCCCAATTACACCTTGCTTTCATAACATTGAGTTTTTAGCCACCCTGAGCTCCTGTCAGCTCTTACTTATATACAGGGTTGACCAAAAGTTGGGACACGTTTCTTATTTCATTTCATTTTAACACTGCAATTAAAACATTGTAATTGTTTTTTTCTTTAAGTTCATATTTGATCTATTATCATTATTAATTTCTAATTTTCTTCTCCTTTTCAGAGGACATTTACAAAACGTGATCAAGAACCCTGAATGAATTGAGACAAAACGTAATTGATGAATGTTCAAAGATTACACCTGGAATCTTTTCAAAAGTCCTACATTTATTTCAAAAGATAATTCATGCATAAATTAATGTTAATGTCAGTCAGTTTGAACATAAAAAAATATATATAAATATATGTCCTGACTTTTGGGCCACGCTGTCAAGACTGTGTGTATATATAGAATGTGAGTATATGATTCAGTCCAAAAGATACAAAGCAAAGAATTTAGCTTCGTACAAAAAATATGTTAAAAGGGTTTACTTTATACTCTTTGGTTTTTTCGGTAAAGTCACGTAGGTAAATCAATCAATAAAATAAAATAAATGAAAACAACTCAATTAAATCACGACGTTTCGGAGGCAACACAAGCTTCCTTCATCAGGTGTATAAAGGGTTTACTTTCACACTGTGACTATATACACTCAATAATGTCAAATACATCATCATTATCCATATCAGCCATTATCTATCACCATTTGTATAGTACCTAAGCACAGGTTGATCCCATCGCTCCATCTGCAGCCTTGACCATTAGCCATCATCCCTTGTAGCCCCGTGAACTGCACAGGCCTGCTTGCCAGCGTGCTCATCACAGTCAATATGATGTCTGTAACTCGAATCGAACAGCCTTGAGTTTGTTCGCCGTTACCATTTGTGTTTCTCTTTCTGCCCGTTTCTCTCTCTCTCTCTCTGTGAGACAACAGTGTCTATTACGGCAAGACTGCAGGTCTTTTGTTACGTAAGTGCTGTGCATACTTGCACAATGTGAGATAAACAATGCTCGTATTTGCACTATATTGAGACGGCTGGCTGTCTGTGTAATTCCAAAAACGCCACTCTCCATGCTTATGTGCACACTTTTCAGTATTTCATTTGCTTTCATAATACAGCTTTTTTTTTGGGGGGGGGGGGGGTTAGATCGCGTAAATATATAAATGTGTCGTTAAACCCGCCCACCACCCGACACAGTCAACTACGTAAACAGAACGTGGCCAATTCATCACAAGTACAGCACCACCGGTGTGTTGGAGAGCCAAGCCACAACATTCACAATCCGAGTACGACGTTTCGCCAGTAATGACAACTAGCTTCATCAGCCGTATTTGTGGAGAAGTCCACCTGTTTCGTTCCTTCAATAGAGGCGTAGATGTGGTGACCACGCTTGTGCGTTCTTCTTGCGCGAAGGTGGGGGGGGGGGTTTAATGAATAATTTTCTTTGTCAACGTCTATTTTTATGGACCCATACATTTCAGACGGCATTAGGCACTGGTTAAAAAAGCGTTATTCTTTAGGGTCATTGGTACATTAGTCTTCATTGTCAAGATAATCATTATCGTAATTGGGAAGAATATAAATAACAAAATTAAAGACAAGCTGAATGTATGCACTCCCAGACGGCTGTGTAACTGAAGGGTTGTGTAAGAAATGTTTTTTTATTGTATGTGGATATATGAAGGAGGCATATTGGCTGCTTATTTAAATAGTTTTCATTGTAAAGTTCAGTCCACCCTCAGTAAACTGCTCTCGGTACACATACTGTAGAGTCATCTTCTTGGTTCTTTCGGTAAAGTCACGTAGAAGGGAAATAATAAAATAATAAAAATAAAACATTATAAAATGAGGACGGCTGCTTGCGTTGTGGCCGAAACGTCGTTATAATTATTTTATTATGTTTTATTTTTATTATTCTATTATTTCCCTTCTACGTGACTTTACCGAAAGAACCAAGAAGATGACTCTACAGTATGTGTACCGAGGGCAGTTTACTGAGGGTGTTCTTCACCTGAGGACTTTACCGAAAGAGCCAAGAAGATGAATCCCTACAGTCACGAAAGCTTTAAATCGAAATTTATACTGTAGAGTGTTTTCCAGTTGTTTCCCTCTGACAGATATTTTCATATGTCCAACGAACTTGTTGTCCATGACTTTTGTTTTGCTCCTTTATCTTGAGTCCGACTTTGCAGCTTTCTGTATTATGGTCTTCAATCATTTCCTAACTCATTGCCTTTGGTTTGTCAAATGACAACGCCATCAACACATTTGAGACGGTTAAATGTTTTTCTACAATTACATATACGCCGCACATTTCTCCCATCATTTTAAGAAACGTATTTTAACGTAGTGAAATCATGTCACCTTGCCTGACTCGCCTTTTTAATGCGTATTTACTAAACTGCATAATTCCACCGCATTACGAAGGTCCACTTGAATCAACAGAGACCGAAAACAACACAAAGTGTAACAAAAAAAACCACACAAGTGACAGTTACAGCCAGACTGCACATCATTTGTCATGCAAATACGGCGTGATTCCTGCATAATGTAAGATAAACAATGCTCGTAATTGCTATGCATCGTGGCGGTTTGCTGTATATAATTCACGAAGCCCACATCGTATGGGACGAGCACAGCATTATTTGTAGCTGGTAATTAGAAGACTTTGCCCTGTGAGGTGCTCATGAAATCAAAATAGCTCGGGCCTGCTTGTGAGACAAATTGCTGTTTTTAAATTTCCATCTTTTCATTTAAACGAAGGCCGTCGTGTCAAACAATGCAGCCTCAAAAAATGACCGGGCCACAGAGGAATAACAATCACGCGCACGGCGTTCCACGATAAGGGCAATTATGATGACGAACAATATATTTTTTATTTTTGTTGGATCGTCCCAACCCGACAGAAATTATGCTGCCTGACATTTCTTTGTCACGTCGTGTTGCGAGCGGTGCGTAAGCACATAAACCACAAAACTCGACACACTGTCATTTCCCCGACACGTAGCCCATTTGATATACAGTATATATGTGTATTCTTTTCCTACTTGCGAATGCGTTGGGTTTTTCGTAGTTATGATGAACACATTTACGTCACGTGTTTTGCTTTGTTTTTTTCTGTGGCCCACTTGTGACATAACGGCACACACATTCCTGTCTTGCTGTCGGTATACAATGCAGAGGTAGCAATTATTATAAAACTCTGTTCAATCGTCACAGCGATGCCCATTCTGTAACAATAACCGGGCAGCACCTCCGATTCCCACGGTTGACTACGTACGGTGCGAAATAAGTTCAACATACAGACACCACGTACCGAATATAAGCAATCTGGGTCGCTGTGTAATTTAACTGTGACGTTTAATTGTTCTTACGTGCTCGATCGAGCTATGCTATGCAACTAGCCAGTTTTTCCGTGCATAATGCTGCTAAGCATACATCAATACTGCCCAGTAAAATCGCTGCATCGAGTCGCTCAGAACTGGCTGTAATTGTAGTAAATTGTATAAAGAGTGTTGCCCATTGCATGGCCATTCTTTGCATTGCCCATTCCGTGCAGCCAGTGTTGACATTTACAGCGTTAGCTACCGGGTGCAATTGAGACTGATGCTGGCTTCTAGACGCAGAGATATTGATTGACCTCTTGTGTGTCTGTGCATCTGTGTGTGTGTGTGTGCGGGTACGCACGCACTGGCACACTGTGTGTAATCTGATGACGACTTTTGTTTATTTTTTAAGAGTCTTTGAAGCGTGATTGCAATGGGAGGAGGTACAAACGGAAAGCTTCCAACCGCTTGTTTATTTTCAGCTACGGTGATGGTGCATGTCTGTAACCCGGCTCTTTGAAGGTGGATCTGTAGGACTGCACTAAGCCTGACAATGTGTGTGTGAGAAATCGACCTGCACAGTGACGAGGTGCCTATAGTAAGCCAGTACAGCAAGGAGGTTGCTGACATATCCATGCATTGGGGTTTCAGCCTTCTACACACACACGCCTTTCGTCGGGCATGCCAGCTCCCTCCCACGCCACAAGAACTACTAAAAAAAGAGTCATAATGATCCTAACACCCCACGCAGGACCCTCCCTCAAAAAAGCCATGAGACTCATTGAGGCTGTTCTCAGCAAACAAACAAACAATTGTCATTGAACTTCCACCCGCGCGTAAAAAAAAACATTTAATATTACACGGTGGGCGTACACATCGAGTGGAGCGTTAACACTGATTGCTCAATTAGCACCTGCCAGGGGATAGTGCATGGCTTGCCACTACAAAGACAAAGCCATTTTTTTTTCCCCCAAAATGGAAACCGCCACCGCTAGGGCCCTCCTCCTCGTCGCAACCAGCGGGACCAGGGGCAGTGCCACGTGGTAGGGAGTGGCACTGTGGGCCCCTGCCGTGAATTCTCTAACCGGCCGCGGCTCTGTGATGAATTGTCGCTTCATTACGGGACCTCCTTTGCCAGTGCCAAAATATGATCATAGGTTTTTCCCCTTTGTTCTGGCAGCAAGATAGGTGTTAAGATATTCTTGGTTCTTTCGGTAAAGTCACGTAGAAGGGAAACAATGAAATAATATAAAACAATAAAATCATCATGATGATTACTTGTGTTGCAGTCAAAACGTCGTTAGAATTGTATTGTTTTATAGTTTTATTATGTTATTGTTTCCCTTCTACGTGACATTACCGAAAGAACCAAGAATATGAATCCCCGCAGTCACGAAAGCTTTAAATCAAAGGTGTTAAGATGTTAAAACACCAAACTGAAACCTTTTACAAGGAATCATGTCTGCATTAACCACACTGCTTGTGGTCAGAATGCAAACAAAAACATACTCTGATAATATATGCATTGTCCTTGAAACTGTTTGGTCCTCACCAGAGAGAGCTTTCTTTTGAGCCTCGTCTCACAGTTAAACCCTCTACACTTTCTGCAACATGTACTAAAAGCGTACAGCTAATACAACATTTTATAAGAGACCGATGCGTCTTGAGAAATAATTCAAATCTTAGGAGTAAGCATTTCTTAATGCATTACAATGACGCCATCTTCACTGCACCAACCAATGTCAGCTACATTTGCAAACCTAGGGTGGTGTTCAAATGCGGAGCATTAGTTTTTGCCAGTGCTGCTTTGACATTTTCTCTTACTTTGCCTCTGTTTACTATAGCCCCATTTGTGTTTTTATATGTAGGCAACCATTCACAGCCGTTTCCCCAGATACATGGTTATGTATATTTAAACATTGTTATCCTGAACAATACTACACTATTACTGCTCCTTATAATGTATCCCTTTCCAAGTCATTTCCACGAAGGCCACTAAATCCATGGCTTGTTGGCAATGGCTCTCCAATGCTTTCTGTCATATATGTGTTGCTGACTTTCTGCACATGATGTTCATCTTCTTTACAAATAAATAAGCAGACAATACACCTTCACATATCTGTCCCTCTGCCTAAACATTTAATAACATAACTTTAAAGATAACACATCCTGTCAGCCACAAGGCCTTTGTGGGAGTGCATCATTTCAGCAACAATTTTTTACAATACAAGCAATCTCTGGACGACTTTCAGCATTTTGCCTCTCATAGGCAGGCTTTCTTGAACTGGTGGACTTCCCAGCAATGAATACTATTCTAATTTTCAGCGCTACACACACACACTTCTGAAAATCTTAAAATACATCGACCATCATCACCTAGCCAGTGAATTGGAACACGTACACCAAGCTCTCAAGAGGAATGGATATTGAGACTACACAATCCGTTAAGCTATCACCCCAACCGTTAAGAAATAACCATATGAGGACCCAATCAAAACAATCACCTTGTCATATATAGCAGGGGTCACCAAAAATATTTCCAAAATCATGAGCAAACACAAGATCCAGGTTCGATTTAACACAGTACATACAATTCGTGATCTGATCATATCTGTGAAGGATGTTATCCCTGACATGCAATACCCCGGCGTCTACAAACTAAGCTGTGTCTGCGGCAGTAGTTACATTGGGGAAACTAAGCGACATGTCTCGGACCGTGTTCGTGAACATAAGGCAGATCTGAAACACAGTAAGACGAATACCTCGGCCGTGGCTGATCATTGTTTTAATGCGGTAGGCTCACACGAAATTGATTTCTCTAAGACGAAGGTACTTTGCAATCCCACTGCTATCAACAAAGATTTGTTCATGAAGCCATCCATATATACAGACATAGACACAATTTCAACCGAGAAGATGGGTACAAACTGAGCAATCACTGGAAGGACGTTATCAACCAGTTTAAGTCATAACTGGCTGTACTTTTGCCATTTCAGTCCGTTGCTCACCAGTTCTTTAACCCTCCCCCCATCACATTAACATAACCTTCTCCGCCCGACATGTAGCAGCCTACCGTTTTTAATCTCTGACATTAACATAAGCTCCGCCCATGCTGCCCCAGGGCTCTTGTGCCCCGCCCACTCCATTCTGACACATGGGCTACGCCCATTTTAAACCTTTATAAACAGTTTGCCTTTAGAGGCTAACCCCTCTTTCTTCTCCACCTGATGACGACCGCTTGTGTTGCAATGGAAACGTTGTAGTTTTTGTTATTTTCTTTGAACCTATTTATGTGACTTTTGCCGAAAGACCCAAAGAAAATGGCAAATGAAATACATCAGCACTGACTCGATGTTTTTGTTTAGGCTCATGTCTTTTTTTTATTTCCCCCCCCATAACATATCAATTATACTATCAGTGCCATGACGTGAGACATATTTCCATTTTTACTTCCCGCAACTATAAGTGCACCATCGTTTGTCAGAGAAAAGCCCCACAAATAAGTTGAAGACACTAGAGCTTTGAACTTTTAAATACAGATTGGAAACTCATTTCTTTAGGACTGCTTTTTGTGTTCAGTTTGTTGTCCTTCCCCTGCACATTGGATTGGTGTGATTGGCTATATATGGTTTGAAAGAAGTTCACATACTTTATTACAGAACAAATCAGACCATATTGGTCACCCGGTGCCCTTATACATCTCAACCTTCATCCTACAAAGTCCCACCACAAGGAAGAAACACAAGCAAGTAGACAGAAATGTTTTGACTCAATTTCCCTTTACAAGAATACGGGTAAACCGTATGGGTTGACAGGTAGGAGTTCAACATACATACATACATAGTACATACATAAAGATAGCACTTCTAAAGTGACCTCAACAGGATTCTCTACCAGCCCTGCAAAGAATGTCAGTAATTCCTCATCAGAAAAAACCCTACATTTTGAATTCTTAGAACGTCACCATCAAGTTGTTATCATGGCCAATGCCATTGATGCTGCAGCACCTCGCCAATGCGTTCCACCCACAGCCAGATCCCGCCGCTGCAGCTGCTGCTGCTACTGCACAGGGAACTCGCGGTCTCCAAGATCCGCCCGAACAGTCTCCCACCATCTGTTGTTAGGGCTTATGTAAAACAAATTAATTGAAAGGCAACGTTAATGGGGCTTGTTGTGCAGTTATTCACTTGCTACACCTGCAATCCTAGTTGCTAGATTAATCACAGGTGGCTGGCTGAAACCGAGATTCGCACCCAGGATCTCAGCGGTACCAGAGCAGTGCTCTGATACTGAAATATCCCTCCTGAAGCACCTAACTCTGTTACCTCCAGCATTAGGGTTACACGAATGACCATTCGTCATACAGGTATCCCTGTAAATATCACAGATTCATTACGTCCAACTGTCTCTAGCCATCTTCTTGGTTCTTTCGGTAAAGTCACGTAGAAGGGAAGTAATAAAATAATAAAAAATAAAACATAATAAAATAATTCTCACGACGTTTCGGCCACAACGCAAGCAGCCGTCTTCAGGTGAAGACCAGGTCTGTTGGGGAGACAGCGTCATTCAGACGCGTCATTCAGACGCTGTCTCCCCGAAAGACCTGGTCTTCACCTGATGACGGCTGCTTGCGTTGTGACCGAAACGTCGTGAGAATTATTTTATTATGTTTCATTTTTTATTATTTTATTACTTCCCTTCTACGTGACTTTACCGAAAGAACCAAGAAGATGAATTCCTGCAGTCACGAAAGCTTTAAATCGAAATGTCTCTAGTCACATTACTAATTTATCTTAGTCTGTCTTCATTGAGGCTCGCTAACTGTGTTTTGTAAGTCATAGTCATTGTATTGTAAGTCATAGTCATTTTCATACACTCATACTTCATTCATCGGTGGCTAAAATAAACACCAAATTCCATTAAAATTCCCATCACTGATGTCACGAACAAATATTAACGCTAGTTCAAAGCCATTTACAAGTGGGTTGTCAGACGCTGTATCACAACACTCTATGACGGAATTTTTTTTTTCGAAATACATTAGTTGCATGAAAGCGCAAGCTGCGGTAATGTGCCTGGATTTGCGTTGGGGAAATTCACGCAGCGAACAGCTGGAAGAACATTTGAAGGCTCGTGCACCTTATGCCTCCAAGTTAATGCGTTCGGGTTCCTCTTATTTGGCTTAACTTACTCCTATTAATAACCGATATACAGAGGGCCTATTCAAAGAGCGTGTTACACTGAATCTCAGCCCCCTGACTGAAGTATGTTAATCCCACCTCGTGCCCTCATTCATAAGAATCCTTGACCCCCCCCCCCTCAGAATAACCCACAGCCATTTATCTTCATATCTTCCAGCCTGAGGTGATGCTGGCTTTGGAAATTTGTGGGGGCTTAAGTCGTAAATCATTTCATTTCCCGCACACTGGCCCCACATGAGCCAGAGGGCCAGGAGCATTGATTGTGGGGAATGACACCCCCACCACCCACCCGCCTAACACCCTAGTAGCAGTGGCAGTACTCATGACCCAGTGCCACAAACCATGTAATGCTAGTGCTCTGGAGCACTGCACCCTCTAAGCCTCCAAGTGCAATGGCACAAACAAGAAGCTTGCAAAGGGAACCGCCAGGCATTTGCTCCCACCCGCACTGCTGCCTGTGTCCTAAGGTGCAGCTGTCTTCCAGCCTCATAGGGTCAGAGGGGCTGGAGGGGGCTGAACCCTCTCCCCCTCCCCCGCTGAAGGTTTAACCCCCCCCATTTAATAATGATCGTTCCACATTGTAATGACGATTTACACATGTTGACCGATCTGTTGCGGAGTCCTTTTTCTACATGCAAACTTAATTTCATATACAAACTATGCATATTAAATGTGCAGTTATTGTCAATCCACTGCTGGATGAAGGCCTCACAATGCCATGTTAGTTGTGGGGGTGGGGGGGGTTGACAATATTTCACCACACTGGTCAGTATGAGTTGATGCAGGGGCGGGGGAGGATGGGTGCAGGACCGGTTGAGATATGACTTGCTTGTTTGCCATGGTTGGAGATCCATCGCAGGTCACCGGGTATATTTGCCATTATTTTATCACGTGAGTTGGTTAAGATTGGGGTGGGGTGGTGAGGAGGGGGGGGCAGGGCCTTCAGATATCACTTGCTATTGAAGTTAGCTGTAGCCTCGCATTGAACCCAAGTTGCTGGGTTCACATTGCAGCGTGATAACCATCACTACTCCATCCATATGAAATATATAGGGACCTAATATGACACCTACTTTTAGCAGAAATTTAATCCGTATCTGCTCTCAGTACCTTTCAGTCAGAGATCCTATATTTCTGAGATCATAACCATTGTCAGGGCGACGGTGGCTATGCACGTGGCCTTTAAGCCAGCACTGTGGATGTGAGGGTTGGTGGACCACACACATGTTCTGAAACTCCCTTCCCGTGGGTTTCGATGCGCCATACCCTGGCTCGCCAGAAGGCAGTACAACAAGTGGATTAGTCGCCATCTATTTCCATCTGAACTGGGATAGAGTGTTGCACCCTCACGTGCATTGGTTTTCTCCGGGTGCTGCGGTTTCCTACCACGTGTAGTATTAAACACTCATCATTAATCGGCTGAAAACATCTTGTATATATGGTGAACTTCGTTTGGCACCGTACGTAGCCAACCGAGCTAATCAGAGATGCTGAGAAAGACAACAAACTAAAGACAAAACGCAAGTTCTTAAAATAATAATCCAAAACCCAATTCAGGATCCTCCTAAAAACGAATCCTATAACTCGGTGTGGTTTTATTAATACATGAATCAGTACATTATTATAATCATCGTTAGAATGTCGTATTTTTTAGACTTTTACATATATGAATTTCCTTCAATGTAATTATGTTAACCGTCGCCAGGAATCCAACTGTGGTTGGTTGTTTGGGTTCATAGCGCAGTGCGATGACCACGGCACAACCACTCCACCACCCATGTGCTATATTAACTTATTCAAATCGCTTATAGCTGTCTGATCGCCCTTTCCGTCTGGCAGGCAAAGGCGGTCCCGTGTGAAGGAAGGCAAGCGGCGAGGCAATGACAAACGACGGTAGTTCAGGACAAATCGCCGCAAGCCCATTTATCTCTGGCGTCCCATGACAGCCGAGGGGCATCCGTTCGGGTCAGAGCTGGTGGCGCTGGGTGCCTACGCTCGGCCAGTCACGGATAGATTTATGAGGGTGCCAGGAAGAGGTGACATGCCACGCGGACAGATTCGGGGAACGGGGGGGTGGAGGAAATGATCGCCAATGAAACAGCACCGTTTGTTAGCGTCCAGAAGAAGTTGAAAGAACGGTCAAGAGCAAAGGAGTGGGAGGTGCAACTTTGGAGGATATTGATTCAGGAGCAGTTAAACGCATGATTTGTGTTTTTGGTCGCAAGGTCTTGGCAATAAGGAGGCTTTCTCTGAGCGATTGGTAGGCTTCCGGCAGGCAGAGGATGCGTTGAAAAGGGGTTCTCTGTCAAGATACCAACATTAAAAGGTGACGAGGTTCTCAGGGTTCATAGCGCCGAGTCGGTCGGCACTACTGAGATCCTGAGTTTCATTGTAGGTTTCAGCCGCCTGTAAATTATTATAATCCATAAAACAAAAAATAAAGTTTTATGGTTTCCGTACTGCAATGAAAATGTTTACATGAAACATCTGTACTAAATTCTGTACGGTAGTTGATTTACATTTTGAACGATTCTTGAGAAAAGTTCCTGCGCTCTAAACTCACAACCTGAGTTTGATTCCCCGCCACGGCTGACCTGAAGGGCACATGGCATCTGAACTATTTCTGAACACCCCCTTCCCCAACATGCAATGAACAGTGTAAGGTATGGTCAAGCAATATACATGTCCAGCTCGTTGATTTTTTTAAGGGCTGAAATGTATTATTTGGTTCTTTAGGTAAAGTCACGTAGATAGAAAAAATTAATAATAAAAATAAAGTGAATACAAATAATAATAAATAATAATAAACTAATATAGACTGTAGCCTGGTTCTTAATCGGAGTGTACTGGCAATCTATAATGTAGACTGTAGCCTGATATTAAGTTTGGTGAGTGTACTGGTAGTCTATAATGTAGACTGTAGCCTGGTTATTAAGTGTGGTGAGTGTACTGGTAGTCTATAATGTAGACTGTAGCAATGGTTATTAAACTGAGTGAGCGTACTGGCAGTCTATAATGTAGACTTATTATTGTTTAGCTGTAGTGTAACTGTACAATACAGTTATTTAACTGTAGTGTAACTGTACACTACAGTTACACTAGTTATTTTGCTGTGCCTTTTTGCACCTGATGAAGGAAGCTTGTGTTGCCTCCGAAACGTCGTGATTTAATTGATTTATTTTCATTTATTATTATTTTTACCTACGTGACTTTACCGAAAAAACCTAAGAGTATGACTCCTTGCAGTCACGAAAGCTTCAAATCTAGAATTAATTAATGTGATCCGCTTGCCCATGGCGCTGAGCACGTGTTTACAAACAATGTGCCCGGCAACAGGACGGACTGTACCAAATCACGCTGAGAGAGCGGGGGGGGGGAGTGACGCGTTCCATTGTTATGAGACGCAGCGCCAAACGCGATTGTAGACGCACCGTCGTTCGTCTGCTTATTTAAACTAAATATGTATGAGATATCATTCGGTTTAAATCGTACAATGTGTATATATTATTTTTAAAGAAACATATTGTACGTGTTAATTGTTAGTGCCCTATTGAAATGGGTAGATGGTTTCGCCCAGCCGGAAGCTCGCGTCGCCATGGTAACGCTAACGCCAGACGAGACGCTCCGTGTTTGTGGAAGTTGAATAATTTATAGTTTTTTTTCGTCGCCTACCCTAAATATTTTAAAGAAAATAAAAGGTATCGTGCAAATCGCAAGTTCTAAAATAAGCCGCTCTGTAAATCTGCCGCTTTAATCGTATTTATTTTTGATCGAGTTGCGAGCGTGAGAACAACCGATGATTTTTAATTGCCATGTGTGTTGGTTATCCCTGTTGCAATTAACACGATGTACTAATGTTTGAGATTGTTGTGGTGTAAAAGTGTTGTATACGTGTGATAGCTTTGTGAGGCATTCGTGTTGAGTTTCTAGACATGTAACGATTAATCAATAAATTAAAATATATCGCGTGAATTTGATCCCT
Organism: Lampetra planeri; assembly: GCF_965212315.1. Taxonomy (NCBI): domain Eukaryota; kingdom Metazoa; phylum Chordata; class Hyperoartia; order Petromyzontiformes; family Petromyzontidae; genus Lampetra; species Lampetra planeri. The sequence goes on from NC_136123.1 coordinate 5,281,771, forward strand.
TAACATTCATAAGTTCGCGCGTGTAATTGGATTAATTTTAGATCTATCAAAATCATATGCCAATTTTACCATTGTTGTGATTTTAACTATCAAGAGAGGAGAATAAGAGACAAAACATCGTCTCGCTAGAACCGAATCTTGTGCGTGTGGGCGGATCGATAATACCAGTACTGTTACATGCACTGCATCGTAATGATTACGACTACGGTACCATTTAAATTTTGATTTAAAGCTTTCGTGACTGCAGGGATTCATATTCTTGGTTCTTACGGTAAAGTCGTAGAAGGGAAATAATAAAAATATGAAACAATATTTTATTATTTCCCTTCTACGTGACTTTACCGAAAGAACCAAGAATATACAGTTCCATTGTTATTATTGAAATCAGCGCTAAAACATGAAAGTTTACGAAAGTATCACTCAGTGAAGTGTGACATTGCCCGTCACCATGTCTGTTAAGAGTACCCACACTTTACCCCACCACACGGGACCTGCCTAGCGATTGGCTGGTGGTGTAACACATTTATACTGCTGGATGGACGTGAAGCTTAGAACAACAAAACCTTGCCAATGTCAGCTGCCGCGCCGCGAGATCGAACTGGCAACCTCTGCATTGCAAGTCCGGTCCGCTAACATTTGCACCACGTCAGCATCCTTTCTCGATTAATAAATTACATTCTAAAATTACATTATTAATCTGGCATAAGTCTGCCGCAGACGACGACCTCCATAGGCAGATGGGCATTTTCTCATTCTGAAGCTGCTAATGTTTCCATTGTGTGCGTGTGTCTGTGTGCACGTATGTGTGATGTGTGCGTGTGTGTGAGCGCGCCTCTACAGGGGTAGCGGGCGCATTTGGCAGGATGCCCTTGGGACGAGAGCAGGCAGCTATCAGCTGCCTGCAGTACAGCCCCTCGAAGCCCCCAGAAGGATTCCAGACCCGCGTGGTGGCCCCGAGAAACCCCAAGCTGGTTCCTCGGGAGGAGTTTCCCTCCAAGGTAAAAGGCTGTAAATGCCACTTATGATGTGCTTATTATAAGTTGAGCCATTTTCCCTTTGCATTTTTTTTTACCAAAAAAAACAATTTGTGATAGAACAATTTAGCATTTTGCAAAGGAAAGATGAATTGTATTTTGATTGTATTGAGCTTTGCCACATTAGTAATAGTAATAGGTTTTTACCCTTTCAACTGGTACAAAAACTGACACCTTTATACAAGGCATCATGTTTGCAATAACCACAACACGAGCAGTCAAAATGCAAACAAAAATAAACAACTCTGATGATGATAATGGTAATAATAATCTTTGCCACATTCACAGGCACTTTATTGAAAGGCGAGTATTTATAAAGCATCAGACTAGATCCAACCCTTCATATGAGTGGTTTCACCTCTCCTGTTATATATGATCTTACTTTCACTTGCTTTGTCAGCCTTTGTCAAAGCTAGCAAAATATAATGACATTAAACTGATAGTGAAAAAATAGTATGTGTTAAATTGATGATGCGAAATATTACGTTTAGCTTTGATGGATAGGCTTATGTCATAGCACAAATATTATACCACTTCCATCATCACAAAAAATGAAACATGTAATTCTTTGTGAAATATTCACATTTTTTACGTAATGCTATTCAAGTATATTTAACTGTAAACATAAAAAAAATCTTTCAATTACTAACCAATGCTACACAATAAGATATGATGGAAATCATAAAAGAATAAAAATATATATATATGACCAAGGCACTAAATGGAATGAATAAATCAAGGCATATAGGAATAAGATGAAGTATAGCTTTACAGCACCTCAGGCAATGGCTCCAACATAGAGAGGTTTTTTTTATCCAGTCGTGGATATTGATGAGTTACTTATATATTTTGTTATTTTGCCCCATGCGGTGATATTGAGGGCCATGGTTTTTCCACACTATCTTTTTTGCTTATTTTCCTTTCACACTAGGTGACCCCATCAGAGTTCATGAAAGAAATGGCACTGACCACAGAAGAAAAGCTGGCAGGCACTCATGAGATGCACTTGCCCAAAATTATACAACTGCTGGACATGAATGAGACTACCCACCAAAAGGTAAATCGTTATTTAGACACCTCCCGTTGCATATAATTTAGTCATCTAGTCAAATAAATATTCATTGGTTTTAAATGTGTTCATTGATTTAAATATTTTTACAATGCCGTATGCAGAAATGTGCTTTAAAAAGCCTTAATTTCTTGTCTACTCATTTGCAACTGTATGTTGCGTCTCCTTGTTTGTAGTTTTCACTGGTGGACATTGATCAAGCAATGTTCCAGCCCTTTCCTTCAGAGATCACCTTCCAGAACTTTGAGCCCTGTGAGACATATGAGGTGCCACTCAATCTCAGGAACAATGACCGGGTATGCCTTATCAATCACATTTTCTCACGTGTTGTGCTCATTACTTTCTATTTCCTTACGTTATTGTCCTGAATGGTAATTTATTATATGAGTACGATTTTATTTTCACGGGTGTATGATGGTAATATTTCTTGATTTAAAGCTTTCGTGACTGCAGGGATTCATATTATTGGTTCTTTCGGTAAAGTCACGTAGAAGGGAAACAATAAAATAATAAAAATATAAAACAATACAATTCTCACGACGTTTCGACTGCAACACAAGCAATCATCATTTTTTCACACGTGATTGATGATTGCTTGTGTTGCAGTCGAAACGTCGTGAGAATTTTCTTGTTTTATATTGTTATTATTTTATTGTTTCCCTTCTACGTGACTACCGAAAGAACCCAGAATATGGTAATATCTCTGTTAAGCTCTGAATCTGAAGCCAGACATCATCAGGCGGTAAACATGGGTGTTGATTTCCACAGGTGCCTCGACTGATTAAGGTGAGCCAGGAGGACTCGCCATACTTTAAGATCATCAGCCCAAATGACGTGGGCACCAAAGTGGCTCCAGGCATGGCCTCGACATTTCGCATTGTGTTCACACCTGAGCAGAAAAAGGTTTGTCTTGAGCCACACCTCACATTGTCACAATTTAGGATTATAATTCAATAATCGATTCATTTTATGATTATTTATGTCTCACTGGTATATTTTGTCATGACCAATTATATAGCCAAAAATAAACATGTACATATCATTAGGCTGAATTTTGAATAATTGATTCTAACATGCAAGACACGCAAACTTTGCCTATCGCGGGGGTTACATTCTTGAAAATAGCCGAAATCAGCAAATCCGTGATCCTTCTTGTAAATTCCTTGCAAAAGCCACATATGATGATGACTATAATTAATGACGTGCCTAACCATCGTAGTGGTGCAGCACTTTTAAACACGTTTTACATTTTCAGCACACTTTCAGAAAAAAAAGTTAACACAAATCGATACAAAGTAATTCCCTAACGAATTTGTATATCATTTAAAATGGCAAGCATATAATTTGAAAGACCATACAACCTGTATAGCATTGACCTGTGTACTTATCTGTCAGGACTACACGCATCAGTTGGTCTGTGTGACCGAGCGAGAAAAGTTTATGGTGCCGGTGCGCGCGATCGGGTCCCGCGCCATCCTAGACTTCCCGGACGTGGTGGCATTCTCCCAGCGGCCGGTCAAGCTGCGCTCTGAGCGAACGCTGCTCGTACGCAATGTTGGCAATCGCCACGCCAATTTCTCACTGCAGACGGAGAGGTGAGCCCAGCTGGACGTGTACTCGTAAATGTGTGCACAAGGGAGACTGTTGCCTATCAAGAGGAGCATTTCTCAACACACATTTCTCGTTCTTTGGCTGCTATAGATTTCTACATGATAAGCCACTTAGTTGAGCTATCATTTGCGGCCAGGTAGCGTCTTAAAAAGAGCTATATAGCTCAGTGAGCCTTAACTGGTAAAATATAAAAAGTTTAGTGTTTTTAGTTTTACAATGTTTTCTCTGTAAAGTTTGTCAGGCCTGCGTGATAAACAGTCTCTCGCTCAGGTGGCCATTTTTTTCAGTTGAATATGTGCAATGCAACCAGCTGTGATGAAACTGTTGGTATTGCATTGCAGGGAATCCGTTTAATTCCATTGTTGTTTTATAGTAATCATATAATCTGCGTGTGATGTGTGAAACTGAATAAAACGTGGGAGCATCAAGAGGCAACTGAGGTGCCTCTGCTGAATCATCACAAAGGTGTATGCCTCGGGGCAATGACTGAGCCACTGACATTATTATCATTCACACTTTGTATAAGTGACTATAGAATCATGGGTACAGCAGAGTTGTTGTCTTCATTCTGGACATTTATGGCACATTTAGCACACATGTTACTCTGGTATATTAATCTACAATCCTAATTCATGTCCACAATGACATTGTGGTCATCTGAGAAATCACAACACAGCTTATAATTTTTTGTAGTCAAATAGATGTCCATAGGTGACTCATTTCAATAGTTATTTACACTAAATTGTTAAATATTGCAGGGTCTTCCACTAATATATTCTATATCAAAATTGCTTATAATTTAAAGTGCCTGATGTGAACATCAGTACATCACAGCTGTGCTCAATGCACAATGCAAGAATATTTGCTGGTGTACTATGGTATCCCACAATGCACTGGTTCTTCATTTGTGCACACATTGTATTCATTTATAAGCCAATTTTCATCACCTTGAGGCATGCCACAAGGGATGTGCAGTTTGACAAGAAAATGGCAGATAATTTGAGAGAAATTTCAAGTAAGTGGGTTTGCTGTCAGTGTCAGGGAAAGATGGCAATGCAATAAGCTAGATGTTTAAAATACTGTAGGATTGTTGTACAGGACTGAAAAATAGTAATTTTTATTATTTGGATCTTTCGGTAAAGTCACGTATATAGGTTCAAAGAAAATAACAAAAAATAACACGAAACTACTACCTTGCCATACATAGCAGGGGTCACCAAAAAGATCTCCAAAATCATGAGCAAACACAAGATCCGGGTTCGATTTAACACAGTGCATACAATTTGTGATCTGATCCCATCTGTAAAGGATGCGATCCCTGACATGCAATACCCCGGCGTCTACAGACTAAGCTGTGTCTGCGGCAGTAGTTACATTGGGGAAACTAAGCGACATGTCTCGGACCGTGTTCGTGAACATAAGGCAGATTTGAAACACGGTAGGACCAATACCTCGGCCGTGGCTGATCATTGTTTTAATGCGGTGGGCTCACAAGAAATTTATTTCTCTAAGACGAAGGTACTTTGCAAACCTACTGGCTATCAACAAAGAATCGTTCGTGAAGCCATCCACATATACAGACACAGACACAACTTCAATCGAGAAGATGGGTACAAACTGAGTAATCATTGGAAGGACGTTATCAACCAGTTTAAGTCATAACTGGCTGTGATGTTCCCATCCTACCACCTTCCGATTTACATGAACAGGTTAAATGTCCCACACTAACACAGCTGCTCTGCGATCTGCCATTAACATGCCAATCTCTCACATTAACATAGCCACCCGAGCACTCGTCGTGGGCGTTACCCTCCGATCTTACATTATGCTAATTTCAAACATTAATATCACTAGCTCCGCCCACTTCGTTTATGACCCCTGTGTTGCGATCGAAACATCGTAGTCTTTTGTTATTCTCTTTGAATCTATCTACGTGACTTCACCGAAATACCCAAAGAATATGAATTCCTGCAGTCACGAAAGCTTTAAGTCAAGATTTAATAGTCATTTTATGTTGAGGTTGAAAACTGCTAAGAGTCCATGCTTGTAAGGCGGTATTAAACGATGTAGGGATTCTTAGCCTGATGCACTGTTTAGCCAAAGCCAGTTGATTACTGTCAGCACTAACCTTTACCATGTAAACCTGAACCTTCAACCCGAAATCTAACTGTCTGGTTGATTTAACAACAGTACGGTACTGAGTCTGAATAAGCTGTAATGAAACATTCTAAATGCTCATTCAAGGGTGCCTTTGCTGTATATTGTTGCCACAATCTCTCATTTGCCTTCCCCTTTGAAGTTCCAAAAGGGTGTTTGTTTGTAACGTGCTTTCAAACCCGGAAGGTGCAGATGTATTAATTGTTTGTCCAATAGTTTTAAATATGAATGATTAATTTAGCTTTTTCATCCAGAGTAGCTAAAACCATCACTTTCAGACCTATAAAAAAAATCATGACTGTTATAAAAAAATTTGAGAGGAATTATCGGTTGATTAAATCAAGAGACGGATCATAAATCATAAATACATGAAACAAATTGTTATATTGCAATACAACATTTTGTTCTTTGAGTGAAGTGACATGCATGATGTTACACAATGATCGTTGAATTACACACCTCACCAGTTGCACACTTTTATTACCAGGACTCCATTAACTTTGAAAACATTACGCATCTACTGAAGCATATAACACCCTTGTGGATACTCGCTTTGCACACTACGCATGGCCGCACTTCTACAAGCATAAATGTGTCAAAAGTTGTCACCCAGAATGCGCCAGATTTCATCACATGTTCGAAGCTAATCAGAGTTGACCCTAGATAGTGCTTGAATGGGCGACTACCAAGCATAGCAGGTGTTATCGGCTGCAATGTTACGTGTTGGGCAGCAGAGGAAAGTGCAGAAACATTAATTGTTGAACTGTACTATGCTACCATGTTTATGCTCCCCCTTCATCATCAACCCGCATTGACTGGTATGGGCATATAACCCCCATAAACCTGCACTGTTAGGGGAGGTCCTCATCCTGCAGTGAACTGACAAAGTGATCTATACACTTCCGATGACCATGGTTGGCTAGGTACGGCGCGAAAGAAGTCCAGCATATATATACATCCATAAAGAGTTGCTTTCCTTGTATTATTTTCCAGCAATAACACTGGTCAAAAAAAAAAAATTCTGGCCTGGACTTTTGCAGCTGTTTTAGACTAATTTCAGGGTGCTGATTCCAAATCTGATCTCAGATTTGCTCTATCACATCATTTTTATGCTAGCGGCATACCCCATTTTCATTGATTTTACCAGAAATTTATTCTGTCACTTATGATTGCAAGTTGTTGCGAGTCAGTGACTGCTTTAGTGTTAAAATATGGTGCTGTATTTTTAGGATAGTGTGTTTATAATATCATTTTATGTAGATATCCACATTTATTTAATATTTTTCTTCTGCAGTTTTTTTATTGAAAATGCAATATTTAATATCTCAAAAACCTGACGTGATAGACACGTCAGGTTTTTTGATGCCAGATTTGGAATCAGCACCCCAAAATACCTTAAACCCGTTGGAATACCTTATGCCAGAAAAAGTGTGTTGACCAGCAATAATAGGTGTTTGTACATGCGTGTTGTGCTCAGGCCGTTCTCTGTGGAGCCGGTGTATGGAGCGCTGGTCGTTGGTGAGAGCACGCAGGTGACTGTGGCTTTTACGCCGCAGACAACCGGAGACCATTCGGCCGAGCTCTGGATACACTACGACACGGGTGAGAGTTCCGCATCAGTCACGCTTGCTTGTGGACTTTGTGTTTTTTTACACGTGAATATTTGTGGTGAAAGCGGTGTCCTTTATTCAAGATGTGCACGTCTATCATCGCTCTCTCTCCCATGCTGTTGAATCTAGGAAGTGCAGTTTCTGTGAGCTGCCAAGCAGTCTATGCTCTTAGGTTTTTCGGTAAAGTCACGTAGGTAAAAAATAAGATTAAAAGTGAATAAAAGTAATCATGGAAATAAAGTAAAATAATAAATCACGACGTTTCGGAGGCAACACAAGTCTCTGTCATCAGGTGGGACCGTCACAGCTAAATTACTGCATCAAGTGAGGAAAATTCCAAAAGACCAGCCCTTAAATACAAGTTAAGGGGGGAGGGGCTTATCCATTATTACTTTTATTAACTTTTAATTTTATTTTTTACCTACGTGACTTTACCGAAAAAACCTAAGAGTATGAATCCGTACAGTCATGAAAGCTTCAAATCTAGAAGCAGTTTATACTTCACGAAAGTAATAACGAGACATTGTGGAGAAAACTATCATTTAAAAACCTCGACGTGTCTCGCAATCAATCTCAATACACTTGTGTAGGGCTGTTACAGAGAGCCCGTTATGCATGGCAGCCTATGGTAAACAAGCACAGTGGGCGGGGCTACGTCAGTGCACGGGCAGGTGCCCTCTACGACGTCCGCACTTCGGACGTTACGATCCCCCGGGGCCCCACCCCTCAGGGAGGGGGGTGTATAAAAGGGGAATGTATCGGGGGGCTCGGGAGTGTTGTGTTAGCTAAGAAGAGGAGACGGAAGACGTCCTAGATAGAGCCCTGGTCTCCCCCTGGCACGCCGTCCTTATCAGGACCGCGCAGGCTCGAGCCAGTGGCGTGGTACCAGAGCCAGAGCCAGTGCTGGTCTGGACTCTGGGTACCGGGCCCGACTGACCAGTGTCGGGCCAAGATAGCCTCCCCTAGCCCATTAGAGGAGGACTCAGAGGCAGGCTAGGGTTAGCCTAGAGGTGTGTCCTCAGATAGACGGGTGAGGGGGCCGATACCCCCTCAGTGTGTATGTCACAACGTGTGGTGTTAAATAAACAAGTGTGCCTCCAACTCCGGTGTGAACGAGTCATAAGCGTTACTACATCTGGCGTCAGAAGTGAAACAAAGTACGAACATGGATACACGCCGGACGACTCGAGTCGGGGTACCAGAGGCAGAAGACACCACTGCAGTCGGAGGGCCCGAGACGGCTGAAGATGCCATCGACCAGCCGGGGCTGGGCGCATCCACGCCACAGCAGCTGGAGGAAGGGGAGCCGTCGATGGAGGGGCTGAGGGAGGCGCACGCGAAGCTGACCGAGCTGCTGTACGCCGCAGCCGCCATGCTCGACACCATCACGCAGCTGGGGGCTGCGGGACCGCCACGGGGCAACGGCAGCCGACGATCACAGCGCCTTCCCGCCATTTCCACGGAGCAACATTTTGAAACTCCCGCCATCGCCGCAGCTGCTGTTGAGGGCGTGGCCGCTCTAAGCATCGCGTCCAACGGCGGGAGTACAGTACCTGCCGCGTCACCACCAACGGGCGGAACGTCACCACGGGTGCGACCGGCGATGCCATCGCTGGTTCGTGCCGACGCTGACTTGAGTGAGGCGGACGAGGGAGTGCGTTCGTCCTCTGCAGCCGCTGCCTTACATCAGCGACTGCCGCCGCTCAAAGAATTTGTGGGCGAGGAGGGCGACTGGGGCGGCTTCCAGCGGCGCTTCCTCGCTCACCAGGAGATGGCACAGTGGACAGACGCCGAGGCTCTCCGAGCACTGCCAGCACTCCTCGACAGCGACGCCCTCGCCACACTAACATCGGCAACGAAGGAGAGGCGTTCCACGCTGCGGGAGGCGATGCAAGTGCTGTCCGCTGTGTATGGGCCACCATCGGACTGTCGTCAACTCTTTTACGATCGCCAGCGGGGGACGAAGGAGTCGCCCCTGGCGTACCGTACAAGCCTCCTGGCGCTGGCAAAGGAAGCCTTTCCACGAATGGACGACGAGGGGATCGACGCCATGGTGACAGAAAAGATACTTTTGCTGGCGGACGACTTAGACATCGTCATTGTCGCACAGGACGATGCAGAAATGTGCTCCCTCCAAGCGGCCCGTCTCCTCCACGCAAACCTGTCCTCTCAACGACGGAAGGCCAGCAAGGCGGCGAGCGGGCGCGCCGTCGCTGCGGCCACCCTCCCGGCGGAAGAGGTTTGCGCCATCAACCATCGACGGCAGCACGGAGCGGGAGCGCGGGGGGACCGGGCCGGTTCAAGCCATCTACAACGTCCATCGTCGCCACCAGCGCTTCCACGCTGCTACAACTGCGGCATCCGGGGCCACGTCGCCTCGGGGTGCCGCTCTCCTCGGCAGCGCGGGACGACACCTCAACGGGACGCCGGCCCTCGTCACAAGCTCCACCATCATAATCCGGCGAGTCGCGGCACCCCTCACGTTTGGCCCACGCACACGCCCGTCGCACACTTAAACACCGCAGCGAAGGGGGGGCCAATATCGCGTACCATGGCACCAACACGCACCGCTCTGGGTACTCACATTGAACCCAGCCAGTGGTCCGTGTTGGCCCATCGGGTTGTAGCCGCGTCGTCGGGGTCGTCGGCCGTTGTGGGTCACATCGATGGGGTGGAGGTTCGCATCTTGGTCGATACAGGAGCATCGGCGACCATTATTTCGGAGTTGATTTATAACATTCTCCCTGCCCAGAGCCGTCCTTTGATGCCTGTTAATGTGCCATTCTTTGCTGCTAACGGGGGTTCACTTGGCATCATCGGACAAATTCGAGCCCAAATTTGTGTCGGGGATATTAAATTATCTGGGCCGATTTTTGTTTCCTCCTCGCTGGCGGTTCCGTGCCTGCTGGGGACGGATTTCCTGGCCAAAATGCCGATTAGGATATTAATCGACCAGGGATGCATTGAGCTCCCATCGGGCCGACGCATGGCGTTTTTGCCATCCCCCGCTACGAGCCGGACGGCGTTCGCGACGGTGCCGGCGTTCGTAGATAGAACGGTGCGCGTTCCTCCGGGGGCGCAAATGTTAATTCCTTTGAGACTTCGGCGGCCCTTCGCTAAGGGCATTGGGGCTCAAGGGGTTTTGCTGGGACCGTCTAGGGCCGGGGTCAGTGGACCTAATTTACTCCCGGCCCAGACCATAGTGAGAGGGGATGGAGAACCCTTCATCGCGGTCCTCAATGTGGGCTCGCAGACGGTGGTGGTCCCACAGGGGACCGTGCTTGCTCACGCAACGCCGGTGCCCTGTGAGGAACCCGTCGCGAGTCATGTCGGCGCTGCCCCTGCACCGCGACCACATTCAGACAGCGATGAAGGGTGGCTCGAGGCGCTTTGCGCGGGATCGACGGACCTGTCAAATTTAGAGCGCCAACGTCTTAAGACACTACTGAGGGAATTTTCCGACGTTTTCAGTCGGGATAAATACGATTTGGGCTGCACTCATCTGCTGCGTCACCATATTGATACGGGTGACAGCGCGCCAATACGCCAAAATCCTTTTCGGTTGAGTCCCGCCGAAAAGGACCATGTCAAATCGGCTGTTGATGACATGCTAGCCGCCGACATAATTTCTCCCTCCAACAGCCCTTGGGGAGCGCCGATCGTCCTGGTTAAGAAGCAGGACGGTTCGTTGCGGTTTTGCGTTGACTTTCGGCGCCTTAATAAAATTACGGTTGCCGACGCATACCCGCTCCCACGGATGGACGAATCGCTTGACGCCTTGGCGGGAGCGCGATTCTTCTCCACATTGGACTTACTTTCGGGATTCTGGCAGCTTCCTCTGGACGATGATTCAAAGCCTAAAACTGCTTTCCGTACTCCGCACGGCCTGTTTCAATTCAACCGGTTGCCGATGGGCTTACACTCAGCGCCGGCAACTTTCCAGCGGTTGATGGAATTGGTTTTGGCTGGATTGCAATGGGAGTCGTGCCTGATTTATTTGGATGACGTCATTGTCTTTGGCAAAACTTTTGAGGAACATCTCCAGAGGTTGCGGGCGGTTTTCCTAAAGATGCGGGCTGCTAATTTGAAATTTAAGCCCCAAAAATGCCATTTGTTACGCGAGTCGGTGCGTTATTTGGGGCACATCGTGGGGCGCTCAGGTATTTCTACCGATCCCGCCAAAACGCAGTGTGTAAGCTCCTGGCCGACTCCCACCTCAGTGGGAGAGGTTAGGAGTTTTATTGGGTTTGCGTCGTATTATAGACGCTTCGTCGCTAATTTTGCGACTATCGCCAAACCCCTACATGCTTTAACATCTAAAGGGGTTGGGTTTTGCTGGGGTCAGGAGGAGGAGGCTGCTTTTTGCTCCCTTCGGGATGCTTTGGTAAACGCTCCTCCCCTGATTTACCCTGATTTTTCAAAACCGTTCTTGCTCGACACCGATGCGAGCAACACGGGTATTGGGGGCGTGCTCTCCCAGGTGGTTGACGGCGTGGAACATGTGGTTGCGTACGGCAGTCGGGTGTTGTCTCCAGCGGAGCAACGGTATTGTGTCACCCGTAGGGAACTGTTGGCAATTGTCCATTTCGTCCAACAGTATCGCCCGTATCTGTACGGTCGGCATTTCACCGTCCGCACAGATCATGCGGCACTGCAGTACGCCCTGAGGGTTCAACAGCCATCGGGACAATTGTCCCGATGGTTGGAGGTCCTCCAGGATTACGATTTCCAAACCACATACCGTAAGGGCGTTCGCCACACCAACGCGGACGCTCTGTCACGCTTGCCAACCACCTCCGAGTGTGCATGCCTCCTGGGGTCTGGACGTTGCAGGCCTCCAGGGGACACATCGGTACCTGTCTTGGCGGCCGCCAACGACGACGATGCAATGGTTCCTAATTCGATCGAACAACAGGGCAAAGATTCCCTGTTGGGGTTGCCCGTCATTGAATGGGGGCGCCTCCAGATGGAGGATGTCTCCCTCCTCGGGTGGCGACGTCGCGTTGGCGGTGCGGCGGGGGGAAAAAGAGGTGGTTCCGACGCATGGGAAATGTGCCAAGGTCTGCTAATGCATTGGGACGGGAAGTCACGTCGACATCGGCTGGTTGTCCCTACTGGGTTGCGGGGTAGGGTGGTATGGGCCGCTCATGAGCGCCTCCTACACCTGGGGACCCAAAAGACTCTCGCCTTGCTGCAACTTGATTTTTACTGGCCTGGCATGACGAGGGATGTGGGGGATTTGTTGGGATCGTGCCCTCAATGTGCACAACGCAAACCGCCGGCACGGGAGTCTAACCCGCCCTTGCAATCGATCAAAGTGTCCAGGATAAACGAGCTGGTCGCTCTGGACATTTTGGGACCATTCCCCGCCACCCCCAGAGGGAATAGATATTTGTTGACGGGTGTCGAGTATTTTACACGCTGGCCTATGGCCTGGCCTTTGGCCAACCAGTCGGCAGCAGCCATCGTGGAGGCCTTTGTTCAGGGTTATGTCCTGGACAAAGGTGCTCCGGAGAGGCTGCTGACCGACCAGGGCAGAAATTTTTCCGGTAAACTACTCAGACAAGTCTGCGATCTCCTGGGCACAAAGAAAATTCGGACCTCCCCATATCACCCACAAACTGACGGGATGGTCGAACGTTTGCATCGCACCATCTCGTCCATGTTATCACAACAAGTTTCGGACTCGCAAACGGATTGGGACCTACAAATTCAGGGGGTCTTGGCGGCGTACCGGATGGCACCCCATGCGGCTACGGGGTTTTCTCCCTTTTACCTCATGTACGGCCGAGAACCAGACCCGCCTGTTCGTGCCCAGTTGCGGATCCCCGTGCCGCAGGGAAAAACTAATCTGGCTGACCACGTTAAATTTAATCTGGACAAATTGACCGAGGCACGGGATGCTGCAATGCAAAACTCTGACCTCCGTCAGAAGGCAAATGAGCGCCTCAGATTGAGTCGAGCGCACATGCTGCAGTGGAAGCCGGGGGACAAGGCATGGTTGCACTGCCCCCAGGTGCCACTGGCAACCTCCTCTAAACTTGTGCGGCCGTGGCGGGGCCCTGTGGAAGTGGTGGAGGTGTTACGTCCGCAGTGCGTGCGCATCAAGTGGGGGAAGCGGCGATGGTTCGTGCACCCCTCCAGATTAAAACCCTTCGCTGCGGTACACAACCCCACTTCACACGCGCGTGGCCAAACGTGTGGGGGGTCGGCCGACTTGCTGGGTCCGTCTCTGTCGCTCTCACCTAATGCCTTGCCGGCTATGCCACCTTCAGGGGCATCAGGAGTGACGGGCTCACGCCCGATCACCCCTCCTGCGGATACCGAGGGTCACGCGGAGTCAGAGGAATGCTCACCTCAAGACGGACAGTCGCCACCTGATGGTCCGCCACGCGGGGTTACCCCGTGTGAGGGGCCCGCTGCAAGGACGCGCGCTAAAATGCGCAAACTGTTGTGAGGCCGGAAAATGTGTACATAGCTGTTGTGTTTATTGGCTGTTGTGTGGATGGTGTGTTTCCCGCTCCTCGGATGTACATATGTTGGGTTCACCGTTTGTTGTGTGTGCGGGGTGGGTTCCCTGCTGGTTGTATATAAGCTGTTTTTTTTACGGAATTCGTATTTATTCGGGGGGGTGCGACGGGTTGTTTCTCATCTTGTTGTTGTGTCTCGTTCTGGTTCCTGTTATGGTTCAAAAATAGTGAGGCACACGTCAGGGGGTGAAGGCACCTTTATTGTCAAATTTTGTATGTTGGCAGCCGGGACGGCTGCATGCTATGTGGGGGGGAGTGATGTAGGGCTGTTACAGAGAGCCCGTTATGCATGGCAGCCTATGGTAAACAAGCACAGTGGGCGGGGCTACGTCAGTGCACGGGCAGGTGCCCTCTACGACGTCCGCGCTTCGGACGTTACGATCCCCCGGGGCCCCACCCCTCAGGGAGGGGGGTGTATAAAAGGGGAATGTATCGGGGGGCTCGGGAGTGTTGTGTTAGCTAAGAAGAGGAGACGGAAGACGTCCTAGATAGAGCCCTGGTCTCCCCCTGGCACGCCGTCCTTATCAGGACCGCGCAGGCTCGAGCCAGTGGCGTGGTACCAGAGCCAGAGCCAGTGCTGGTCTGGACTCTGGGTACCGGGCCCGACTGACCAGTGTCGGGCCAAGATAGCCTCCCCTAGCCCATTAGAGGAGGACTCAGAGGCAGGCTAGGGTTAGCCTAGAGGTGTGTCCTCAGATAGACGGGTGAGGGGGCCGATACCCCCTCAGTGTGTATGTCACAACGTGTGGTGTTAAATAAACAAGTGTGCCTCCAACTCCGGTGTGAACGAGTCATAAGCGTTACTACACTTGTAACGCTCCTCTGAAAGATATGGGGGCTACCATTTTCCCATATTCAACCACCTGTTGAGAAGAAACTAAGCAGATCATTAGAAATCAATGGGGTATCGATACATTGATCACGATTATAACTTAAAATTCAGCAGTTCTGTAGTGCACTGTCATTTTGCAGTGATACATGAAAACTAGTGTCTGGGGGTTACATTTATAGGTAAGTCATATTCTTGGTTCTTTCGGTAAAGTCACGTAGATTGAAAATAAAATAAAATAAATATCAATAATTTATTGAAAATAAAAGCAAAAAACCCACGACGTTTCCATCGCAACGCAAGCAGTCTTCATCAGACGGAGAGTACCACACACCAAATGGCCATTATACTGTGACTTTCTCATTGACTGGAGTATCAGGTTTCTCGTAATTGTTTTGTAATATCATAACGTTAAGTGTAAGGTTTTGTATAGTTTAATGTTGTTATGTTGTCTACTCACATGTCCAAATAATAATCACCCAATTAGCCTCTTGCTGTTATGCAAATTACTTGTTTTACCTGCAGGCTGCTAGAACTGTATTATGGAATCGTATTGCAGCAATTGAGGGTAGCGAATTAGAACACAAGCTTCAGAGTTTTGCTGCTCCAATAAACGTTGCCGTGAAACATTGGTCTGGACGACTCAGAGGCTGATTTAAAATGATCACATTTTTGCCCATTAATTTAAAAACAGCCGTTTGTTCATGTATATGTTCTGCAAGACGGCTGATGATAATGATGAAGAAAATGCACACGGCTAGAGATGGAATTTCAGTCGCGTTAGCTTCTCTTACTCATAAAAATATCAGTGTCCTCTAAAGTGCAAGACTAAGGTTTATAATAGTGTACAGGTATGATCTCATGATCTCATGATCATCGTTGTATATATTCCACCAAGATGCACGTTACATTGGAGACACACCCAAGTAACGTGCAGCAGTTATGTATAATATACATTACACTGCAGTTGCAAACGTATGGTTCTTGTATTACCTTTCGAAGGCTCTTTATTAAGCGAACGGCACACCCACATGGCTACTGTATAGCTTTCAGTCAAAACCAACGCTGCCATCCCCAGGGAAGTCTTCCTTTTGATTTGTATGCCAACATGAGCAAACCTGTGAGCGATAACGCACTATAAATAGCAAAAGTAAATACGGTTGTGTGTACACATCCCTGCGTTAATGTTCTAGTGAACCTAAGAAGCCTCCATTTTTAGTTGCTGTTTGTGGAGAGATACCAATGTGGCCTTTGAGTTAAAATGTGATTGTGTGTACTGTACACAATTTACTCCCATTGGTAGCAAATATCGGTGGTTTCACATACTTTAATTTATACCTCTAAATGGTGTGTGTGTTGCGTAATTAACACATTTTGCATAGACATAATGTTAGGTGTGTACATGTATTGCCATTTTTATCATGCTAGTGTTCTAGTGATTTGGGCAATGGAGGATTATTTGACCATACTTGACCATCCTGGTCAGTGCGGGTTGGTGAATATGGGGAGGATTGATGCGGGCGCAGAGACATGGAGTTTCCTGGCCTGCCTCCTGCTGCCCACATTATATCCCTGCAGCCATATGACAACCTGCTTGTTTGTGCATGGCGATTATACACGCACACACTATGCAGGCTCATTGCCACTTCGCTTCTGAGATCAAATAAGATCGGGAGCATTCGATGTTATTTGGTTGTAGACAATGTTAGGTCTAGCAAAAAATAATATATCTATATATGAAAGATGTATGATGAGACATTAACTATTGTCGATCAACTGATAGATGAAGGACTCCCCTTAACATCACCGTCCCTTGTGATCTCGCATTTCCACAAACCTTCTCTTGCAAATTAACTGCTCTCATCACTCTGATCTCTTCTGTGATTATCCTCACAGTATGTTTATTTCTTTGACTGTCACTCAGTTGTCAGTTTTATCCGTTGGCCATCATATATTTCAGCGATGCATTCTGCCCAAACCCACACACTTTTCTTAACAGTCAATATGATGTGTTTGATTTGAATGTGTGCCCTAATTTACGTGCTCTTATTCCTGTCAGTGTAATTCTGAACGTGTGACTCAATCCTTTCTGGTTTTGTTAAATTTCTCATCAATGTCGATCTATGTCTCTGATTCGCGTGTCATATCTGGTGGTAGTATGCACTCATTCAAAACATTGTTGAGGCACATCCGTATGCTGATTTTTGTTATTAAGTGAAGCTTAAACATTTAATTCTCTCCTGCTATTGTTTACCTCGTTATTTTGTTGCTTTGGTCCAGGTTGGCCTTTAATAATTGCAACATTGTCAAATGGCCTCCTTCCAATGGTTATTATATTTTGTTTCAAATTTGAACGTGGCTTTTGGTTTGCTCATATTTAACTAGAGTCCAACTACAATATGCAACTTTTTGTACATTTTCTACCGTTTCCCACAATACTGCATATGTACATTTATTTGTTAGCTCCATACGGTGCGCAAGAAGTTCAACATACATACACACAATATGGTGAAACGTGAAAAGAAGAGTGTTAAATTTTATTAGGATTGTGAGTATCACCCATGCACATCTGCATGGGCACTTGGTTCAATGCGGCATTGAAAATAAACTTTATCGAAATAAAATAGAGGCCTCCCATACTTAGCGTCGAAAATTCTAATACGTGCGTCCAATTAGCTAGCACTTAGATACTGATTGTCAAGTAAATTACATGGTGGAATATTTAGCCTCCTTTTTGTGTCAGTGGATTATTGTCACACGCTTGTTGGATTAATATCAGTTGTGTTTCTCATTTGGTAAGCCACTGCTGGCAAAGAAATGGAAATCATGACAAATCCATGTTCCCATGGTGACCAGACTACAAATGGTTAATGCCGGTTAGAGTTGCATTGTTCGGAGATAAATGTGTGTTGCCATGGGAACCACTGTGAAACGAGTGCTAAAACGTTGCCATGATAGGCCACCGTGTAACACGAGAGAGTGCTTTGTTTATCATTAATTGCCTGTCAGTCAGTTTCCATTCGCTCAGTCGCCATGATGAAGGTTAACCCTTGAGTGTACAATTTCCGGTGTGCTGGAATGAAGCAGAATAGCCAATTGGGCATTATGGTGGAGAGGGCATAAGAGGGCTCACTGTTTTATTCCTGGAAAATGTAATTAATTTGGGGGTTAAAAGTCGACTCATTTGATATGACTAGAATTGCTTACAAATGTAATGTGTTGATTATTTTCCATTTTAGTTTCCGCATTTAATATATATGTAAGTAATGTACATCGCTTTATACGTTAATTTTATTTACATTATTCTACTTTCACATGAATAATAGATGTTAATAAACACATTAAATCATACTATATTCGAAAAAAGATTTGCTGGATGCCTGTCTTCCTGACTGACTGGCTGGCACACGGGAAGGCAATTATGCGTGAGTGAGGGTAACGTCACTGCCACATCTGCACGCTGACGTCACGCCTCATCCCCAACTCACCCTCTACCCTGGTTGTGTATCCTGTGCAAATGCAATAGAGGAGAGAGATAGAGATACAGTAAAATCTTGGATTGCGAGCATAATTCGTTCCGGAAACGTGTTTGTAATCCAAAGCACTCGTATATCAAAGCACTCGTATATCAGTTGTGATCACGTGACGCTCGGCAGACAAAGCGTATACACGTACTACTCGTATTGCAAGACCTCGCTCGTTTATCAAATTAATATTTACTTAAATGTTTTGCTCGTCTTGCAAAACACTCGCAGACCAAGTTACTCGCAATCAAAGGTTTTACTGTATAGGCAAAGGAGGGAGTCAGGGAGAGGAGAGTGATGGGAAGAGAGTGAAGGCGATAGAAAGGTGGAGAGAGAGACAGGGCTTTATATTAGATCAAACAAATGTACTGGCTGGTCGCAAAGGTTGCATGGATATGCTGGTTACGAGTTTTCACTACATTTTTTAACAAATTTATTTTAACACCCACATTATTGCCATACAAGAATATAATGTTGTTTCCTCTGGTTAAAGGCCTCCCATGCCTTGATTGCCCTGTAGCATTTTCACATTTCCTATAACTTGCAGCTTAACTTTTTCCGTACAGTATTTTTTGTTTTACTTTTATTTATGATATTCATCGTTATAACCATCTTTGTAATTACCATCATAACCATATTTATAATTCTCATCATTGCCTTCATCATTATCAAGTTCAGCTTTCCAAGACTAGGAAAAAGCCATGGCAAAATAAGTCTGCCCTTTGTTTCGTCAAATAAAACCGTTGCACACTTGTGCGTCTCATGCAGGCGAAGACATCTGCGTGGACCTGCATGGGGCTGCAGTAGATGTCAACGTGAGGCTGGACAAGAACTCGGTAGTCATGGAGAGGACGTTCATATCAATGGCCAGCCATAGGCGCGTGCTGCTCAGCAACAGGATGGATGCGATTGCTCATTTCCAGTGGAGGCCCTATGCGACCGCCGAAGAGGAAGAACAGCAGAAGCTGCGGTATGGCCTCGGGGATTGTGCTCGATGACCACATTCATTTCACTTTTTTTTGTGTGTGTACACTAAGCGATGAATGAATCTCTATCGCCTCCCTAGGCAGCGGTAATATTCTTTATCTGCACACGTTTTTAGATCCGATCTTTAGACGTTATGGGGGATGCTATCACTGCGGATATGGGCGTCTCACACAGGCTACCACGATTGCTATGGTTTGATCAGAATGTGTGGATTGTGATGACACCGGTTGGATGGTAGCTGTTATTGAGGTGAATGAATTTGTACAAAAAAGTCATAATTAAAGCAGTAAAAACTATGTTATCCATCAAGCAAGTAAATTGCTTTTTCTAGTGGAGTGATAAATCATCATCTATACCTCCTATGTATCACAGTTTGGCCCAAACTAATATATTCTTGCTACGACAATGCCACGTGCTCCCAAGAAGCATTCATTATTTAGCAAGTGAAGGTAATTTCTCAGAATATAGCCACAATACCAGAAAACAGGAGCTAATTCTTGTCAGCACTGCCGTAGCTCATTTTTAAATATTATACATTCTCAGCACAAGGGATTCGAATTGAAGCACCAGCAAATCCTGATCAACCAGTGTACCCAGCTATTTCCCCGGCAATGTTTTATTAAATGCATCACCAGTATGGCTAATGGTAAAATGTGGTTGTGGTGTATGTTGTGTGCTGCGATGGTGGTGTGCCGTAAAGGTTCTGCTCCGAGCTGTCAGCCGAGGAGGCAAGGGAGCGCAACTCCTTCCTGTCGGAGTACGCAGTGGAGCCTGGCCTGCGAGACCGACTCTCCATCTTGACTCGCTCCTTCCAGCAGCGCCGGCACATGATAAAGAGCGACCCCATGCACTTCTCCAGTGACGTCATCAGCATAGAACCACTGGTGAGATTGCAGCATGGTTCGCAACCATTGCACTGTGAAACATCTCGCATCCACGACCCTATTATTACAACCCTTCCAATACTTGTGCCTCAAATCGCTCCGTGAAAATTTGTATTATCAGTGAAAACTTATTACAAATGTTTCACTCCCAGAAGGCAGTGGGGCCTATGGATGGCAGCACTTATCCATGGATGAGTCATTCAGAATTGCTCTCCAGGAAGTGCAAAATATTTTCTATTACCCGATGATAAGTGTGGATAAGAGGAATGCCTAGACGTGTTGACGTTCTTTCCATTATCCAAATTGATCCTGTTCGTACCCAGTGATGTGAAAATCACTGGGTACGAACAGGATGCTTTCTTGATTTAACCATTGCTGCATATAATGTGCATACAAAGTGGCAACGTCGACTTTTTCTATCCTAGTGGGAGAGATGAAATAATTATGGAGTGACATTCTTAAGCCCTTGCGGAATTGAACAGTTTTCAAATGTAAGCATGCATCGACTCGAGTTGTCCAATTAACATTAAGGCTCTCAAACCACTGAAACTTGAAGATAATTAAAATGTATATATATATTGAACTTCATTCGCACAATACGTAGCCCACCGTACTAATCGGATGTGCAAATGTGCTTCATACATAATCTTTGAAGACATACAAGTAGACCAAATGAATAAAGAAAATAAGACAACTTCTAATTGAGAGCAAAACACATTTCAAAATCATAACAGGTAACTTTAATACAAAAGCAGGTAAAATGAACAGAGATGAGAGGCTGATTTGGGAAGTTTGACACTGGAGTGTGCATTAAGAGAGGAGAACATCTATTAGAGTTTGCAGCCAGCAGGGACATGAAGATAATGAACACCTTTCCAGAGAGATAGAATCGGGGAACCGTACATAGAAGGACTCAAATGGAAAAACTAGACTTGACTTGATTCGAATTTACTTGATTCAAACTGACAATCTCCAGATTGTCAGAGACATCTCTATCCCAAGGAATTTGAGAACAGGAAGTGATCACAGGTTGGTGTAATTCAAGTTATACTTCAACATTGCCGAAGAGGGAACAAAGCTAATTATAGACAATTTCAAGGGCAGTAAATGTCTGTCCGCATAGCCGCATATGAATGAATTCAAACTGCATATAGCAAATTATTGGTAGTAATAGGTTGCCGCATATACGCGAAATCGCACAAATCCTGGGACTCAAACTCTTTTTCAGATGAAGATGGGGGAGTTCGAGACACTGCGCTTTGTGCACATTTCTAAGAGCAGTGAAAGTATATGATTCAGATGGAATAACTATGGACACCATTATGGTAAAAATTCGCAATGCCAGTGTAATCAAGTCGGTCAGTGCTTGGCCCTGCAGGCTTTATCATCACTCCAGCTGACCTACAACTGAGAACCACTGGCACTGTACGAGTTACATACGCAGACAACACCTATTTAATTATCCAGAATTCAATTTTGCATCTAACGGCCAAAGAAATATACCACATTCAGAAGTGGGCCACTTGTAATAACCTCATGCTCGATGGAGGAAAGTCCACATAACTGATCTTCAGGCCAAAGGGTGAACAAGGCAGCCGCAGCATCAACCACACCCCTGTTCCACCTCCCCCTTCAATTTATCAAGAGAGAGGCGGTGATGAAAAGTTTGGGTGTGGTCATCACCAGTATTTTTTCAATGGCACCCCACATTGCCTCTATACTCTTTGGTTCATTCGGTAAAGTCACGTAGGTATAACAAATAAAATAAAACAGACTATTATGAAACAGTCTGCATCATCAGCAGGCCATGCTTTCCCACCTGATGACAGACGCTTGTGTTGCGCCCGAAACGTCGTGATTTATTTTATTAAATCCTTTATATTAAGTTCGCTTGCTTGCTTGCTTGCGTGCTTGCGTGCTTGCTTGCTTGCTTACGACCGTGCAAATCCTTCGGTCGTGTTTTAACACACTTCCCGTGATCCATTCGAGCTGACATTTTCCACACAGACTCGTTGTGCGTGACAATTTATTTTCGTGAAATTTTTTTCCAAAATTTTACACTGTTTAGGGAATTTTAAAAAAATATTTAATGACCAATTGCTTAATGCTGGCAGACAATCATCTGACCCATAGGTGGCAGCCATCTCAAGCCAGAGGACGACAGGACTCTAGCCGCCACGCATATAAAGGATTTAGAGTGGAAACCTTTGTTTTTACGGGTTAATTTTTTTTTATACCTACGTGACTTTACCAAAAGAACCAAATAGTATGGATTCCTGCAGTCACGAAAGCTTCAAATCAAAATTGCCTCTATAGTTGTGTACTTTTTATGCCTTACGCATATTACGAGCGCGTGGAATGCCTTAAAGCTGCATATATATTGTGTTTTCGCCTCAACAATTATCACCAAGATGAGCTCCTGTTCTCCAGCTTGATTGGGGATTTACCAACTCAGCTGAGCGTGATCGGCTTGAGTCAGTTCTGCGCCGCAGCAAAAGAATAGGGTTCTGTGCACCCAGTACGCCACTCTTTGAGGAGACCTGCAGAGCCACAGATTCATCCCTCTTCACCCCTATTTTTTCTGACCATGACCATGTTCTAAATCCTTTACTCCCACCTAAAATCAAAAAAACTTAGCACTTGTGCTCGCGACTGCACGACCGTGCCTTACCACCTAAGACGTCTATACTAGTATGCTTCATTTTATTTGTTTTCTCAATTTCTTGATTGTGGCTACAACCATTGATGTTTGCATTGTATTGTATAGAATAGCACTATCTGACCCCCCTTTCCCCCCCCCCCCCCCTTTGGCAATGTGTTGTAGCCCTTACCAACTTTCCCCTTTTTGAAATGATGTACGCAGCCGCGGCTTGTCAGCTGCTCTGACTATCTGACTAACGTGAGGATGAGTGTGTGAATAAACGATTATATGTATGTTAACACAGAAATGAAATACCTCATGCATGGCATGAAGCCTAACTCATTGTATTCCAAAAGGGAGACAAAACTAACTTGGACAATTACAGAACCATTGGCTTCCTCTCGTGTATACAAATTGTTCACGAAGACCATTGGAAGCAATATAATGGACAATTTACATGCCAACCAACCTAGTACATTTGATAAATCGGACAAATGAATATCATATACCATTATGCATAGCTACTGTTGACTATGAATTGCATTTGACTCTGGAAATTGATGCATTCATCCCAGCTCGCACAAACCAAAGCTTACAAAATTTATATATTTAGAAAAGATAACTAAATAAACAAAACAAGGAAGAAATAGAATGGATGTACAGTGGTACCCCAGAGATCGAACTTAATTAGTTCCAGAAGGCCATTCGATTTGTTCGAACACCAAATTAATTTTCCACCTTAGAATTTATGTAAATGGCATTAATTGGTTCCAGACACGAGAAATCTCTCGTTATGAAGCATTTTTACACGAAGTTTACAGTAATTGCATGCATAAAATCATACAAGAAACACAATAAATGGAATAAATGAATAAATATATGGAATAAATGAAATAAATGAACATTGAACTTCAATTTACCTGTAGTAAGGAGAGTTGATGACTTGAGTGGAAGGTGGTGAGGAGGAGGAGGTGGTAAAACCTTTGTCTGGGCAAGCGTCATGCACGCTGGCCATACGCGTCTCAGCCGTACAGGTTCTTTCAAGTCGCGATTGCCCTGTTCGACCTCCGAATTTCGTTCGGTTTCCGGGGCAAAAAATGTTCGGAAATATCATTCGAACACCGATTTGTTCAAGTTCTAGGGCGTTTGATCTCCGAGGTTCTACTGTACTTAAATTCTGTAAGGTTTTTTAACATGTGTTTGTCCTTGGAATTATATCATGAGCAATCATAATGTAACTTTGAAGAGCAAAGTATTCTGCCAGCTATGACATGGATCAGAAACATGGGCACCTGACCAATAAAAAAGAACAGAAGCTGGAAAGTACACAAATGAGCATGGAGAGATTCATACCTGCAATCAGAATGATAGAACAAGCAACCCATGATTTGGAGAACATATGCGATTTCGAAACATATTGCATTTTAAGGTAAATTAGGCTTGAGCAAGGTATGATGGCCAGCAGTTAAGACTAAACATTGAATCGCAGCCAAAGTAGGGAACACACCCAAGAAGAAGACCATCTCAGAGATGGACTGATGAGTTCAGCTTATGTAGAAGAGGACTGGCAACAGTTTGGGGGAGGCATTCATCGACCAGTGCTTCATCATCATCACGATCCTTGGACAGGTGTCCACTGCACATTTAGTTATTTGTTTCCACTTTCCTCTGTCTTGTGTCAAAAATCATATCTACCAGTGGATAGATGTGATTTTTTTTCTGGCAAAACAGGAATATACTCTCATTTAAAACGTTCTTCGACACATTTGCATGGTATTTTTTTATTATACAGTTCAGTTTTCCGGACAAAATTCACGAACTTGACTTAATGCCTGGGCAAGTGCTGGCAGCCCACTAATAGCCAACATCCAACTGTGTCTGTGTAGCCTATCTGTTTCTGAAAGTACGACTACCAGTTCCAGACAATCTTCTTTGATGTTATTGATCCTATTTTCCTCACATGTCCTTTAGTCCTTGTTCCTCTGATGTTGCCAAGCAAAAGGATGTCGGGAAATGTCACATTACACTAGAGATGGTGATGGAATTGGTAACAGGGTGTTAGTCTCTTCAACCTCAGGTTTTCCGATAATATTGCTCTACTGGCAGGTAATGAAGTGCATCTTCAAAGTCTGACAAACAATATTACTGATAATATATTTTCTGTAGTTCCTAATAGGCAGAATATATACAGTACTCTATTTTATCTCTGTAGCAATTTTTGTATTCACTTTGACAATATGACTAATAAACATTTGATACATCACATTTATTGTTTGGGTTATTGTAGAATACACAATGGAAAATATTTTTCACGAGGAAATATGTTCTGCATATATATGTCATGGTTGTTACTTATATTGCATATTTATAGTTAAAATTCTACAAAAAATTAAGGTTTACAATATGACTCCGACTAAAGCTTTGTTCATGCAAGGTATTAATTAAATGTACAGCCCTGTACAAGCGGTGGAAATTCCACATTCCTATGATGGAGGTGAGTCTCTCCATCGGACAACCACTGTTGACTTTCCCGACAAAGTGTCACTCATTCATTTTATTTACCCCGGAGAGACAATTGGATGGGTCAACTCCTAACCACGACCACGATTTGAACTCACAACTTTCCGATTGCGAGCCCGCTCGCTCGCTCCACTGCTGAACCACGTGGCTACTTCATGGGCAGGTGGAGGAAATTGTCCATGAAGCAGGACTGATTAAATAATTTAAAATATGCTACACTTTGACAATGAGTGGTCATTATGGCTCAAAATACATGGCAAAATATGTTCATAAACGAGCACCCACTTAGAAAACGATTACATTTTACAGCTGTTCCTTTATTTAATGTTGTTTTTGCCAGAACTCATTGTGGTTTCCATCCCATTTTGTGTTGTAGTTCATGTAATGCCATATGGTGAAATACCACTGAATGTAGGACCCATTAAACATGTTTAAAAAGGCCATATGTAAGGAAATGTATCTATTTATAACAATGTAGCTTACGTTAATGTGAAAACAAAATTATACTGATGTGACCATTTAAATTATGCGTTTTGTAGAAATGTTTTGTTTGGTAAGCATGTAAAAATACGCGACAATAGTAAAATATGTGCCGATGGGATATTTGTGTTAAAAGCTTTGCGAGAAAACTTTTCCCAATAAAGCACACAGAGATCTCGAGATGGGCGAGTGAGTGAGCAGTGTGATATTTCTCTGTCTCCCGATTCCCCCAGGAAGGTGATATCTGGCCCAACTCATCAGCTGAGATCACTGTTGTTTTTAAACCACGGGAGGCCAGGGTTTATCAGCACACAGCCTACTGTGACGTTACAGGTACCCCCTGGACAATTCTCTCCTCAAGTTGTTTTGATGTAAATTTCAATGACACACATGGTGCTTGTGCAAATGATGCCATTCAATTTCAATTCCAATGTCATTTAAATCATTTAGGGAGAAGCAGCTTTTTAAAAGCTCTTGCCAATGAATGATGGTAATAAAAATGTTAATAATGTAGGAGTATAAATAAATAAACATTATTAAGCTTTATTCAACAGTATTTGTATTACATGTGGGAAATGCAGGTTTCATCTCATGCTTGTGATAATGCTTTAAACATACTTTTTTTACATATTCAGTCTTATTAAATGTTATTTTTCCATCTTTTTTTATACAGCCGATATATTAGTATAATTTGCAATCTTTATGCTTTTGTATTGCTACAATAATCCAGTGCTATTCAGCAACCAGACATGCAGCCTGAACAATACAGGCTGTTGTACATCCACCTACATATTTAAATAAGATAGTGAATTATTAAATAAAGCAAGAAATGTATCCCCTGGCAAGTGAAGCATGTTATTTTACTTTTAGGTGTTTTACATGCCCAAAACAACATTTCATTCAAAATAAATATCAGTGCTTCTCTTGCAGCATCAGTATATCTCTTTTCTTCACAGAATCACAATGTTACGGTATGAATGTAAATAAAATAACCATTTATATATTCTTTGGGTCTTTTGGTAAAATCACGTAAATAGGTTAAAATAAAAAAACTACGACGTTTCGATCACAACACAAGCGATCATAAACGAAGTGGGTGGGGCTAGTGATGTTTATGAGCCTTGGGCTACACCAATTTTAAACCTTTAAAACAGTCTGCTTTTAGCAGCTTTCCCCCTCTGTTTTCCTCCTGATGACGATCGCTTGTGTTGTGATCGAAACGTCGTAGTTTTTTGTTGATTTTTATTAATTTGAACCTAATCCCGTGACTTTACCGAAAGACCCAAAGAATATGAATTCCTGCAGTCACGAAAGCTTTAAGTCAAAATAACCATTGCTTTATATATACTGTTGTCATTGTTACTTTATGTGATAAATAAAAAAAATAAACTTGGCCACATCTATTTAAGCATGGCTGCATACAATAGCTACACTGCAGAATAAGATATATGAACAATTACATTCATATGTCAGAAATACAAGAACCATGGACTCAAACAGTGTGTTGCACTTACACCGATATATTAATCATGATTATCGTCATCAGATAGCCCGTAGATATCCACTGCACATTTCATCATTTAGATATATAAAAATGATGGCTATGAGGTAGTTGAGAGACAATTCTAATGTTCCTGCTCAGTCCATGTCTCCTGTTTTGCAGGCCGGGAAACTCGTCTCCCTCTGAGGATTCGAGGCGAGGGGATAGGGCCCTGCCTCCTCTTCAACTGTGACCAGCTGGACATCGGCAACGTGTTCATGTCATTGCAACATTCATACGAGGTACTGGCCTTTCCGCAGGGGCACTTGCATGCTCTTTGTAACAGACACAGTTGGACTAATAGAGCATTTACCATCTTTACGTGTCACTCAACGAGGAGGCAGTGTGTGCGCCGTCTGCCACTTTGTATGGAAATCGTGACAGGCCGGCCATTGTGTGTTGATAAGGTGACCAAGTTTAAAGAATTCTATGAATAAATAAATGACTAAATTAGCCATTCCCGAATGCTTGCCTGGGCTAAATTCCCTTGCTGAATTGTAAATATTGATCCAAACATCCTGAAACCAACATTTTAGCATATAGATTAACATCGTGGGGAATGTGATGTTAACAATTATGATATATATATATTGCTGCTCTGATTTATAGTGCGCTTAGCATTGATGAAACATATTGTACTTGAATCTGCAGAACAAGGCCGTATACATAGAACTTTGGCAATGTGCTAAGGTGGCCTGTGGCCTTTTCGTGCAGGTTATCTTGGCAAACAAAGGGGAGATTGATGGCATCTTCAGCCTCGATTCGACACTCTCCCTATTTGGACGCTGCTTCACGTTGGAGCCCTTTGAGGGCATTGTTCTACCCGGAGGACACCAGGCCATCGTCATCTCCTTCCAGAGCCAAGCCATTGGAAACTTCAGCGAAGATCTCCTGTTCACTGTTGACGGCTCTTCGGAAAAGATTAAATTGACCATCAGGTTGGCCTATTTTTTTAAACCATAAAACTATGAATGAGATAATTTAACAGATTCCATCTTTTCGTGAATCTACTGCTAGGTGAAGGCCTTCCCACTCTGTCACAGTAGTTTGACCATATTTCACCATACTGGTCAGCATGGATTGGTGACGGCACACCGACGACCAGCTCAGATATCTTATGCCATTGATATTAGCTGTGGGCGAGAATCAAACAGCTTGGGCATTTTTTATGTAACCCTCTACCTGTATCACCATTGTAATGCAGCTGTTGCCTGTGTTTCTTGACAGTGGCCGCGTGATTGGACCTACATTTAACTTTGATGTTCCAAGCCTCGATTTTGGAGACGTATCCTTTGGTAAGAAATACTCACTCATTTATATTGAAATGTGATTTTTTTTTTAAAGGAAGTGCTTTATTATTCATAAGTCACACTAGTTTATGCCAGGGCACGAGCATTTATAATATTTAAGAATCGTATTTGCAATTGCACTCCAGTTCTAAGCATGTGTAGTGTTGAACACGGAGGCACACACTTGACTTTGAGGCAACACGTTTGTAACACAGCCCCAACAGGGCTAACTACATGACGTACACGCACTACACTAGACCCCAACAGGGTTACTACGTAACCGGGTCAGTCAGTAACATTCTTTGACTGACCCACGATGCCGAGCGAAGACCGAAGATCGGAGAGACGTAGTGCCGAGGTTTGATTCCAGAGAACATTCAAGAACGCTATCGGGACTGCCCCTTTATGCCACTGGGCGTGGCCTCGCTCCGCCCTCGACCATGCTCCCTTCGAGACCTTTCCCGAAGGATCTCGACCGAGCATCACGTGTCCCTCAAGCCCCCCCCTCGGGCCCCTCTCACTACCCTGTCCCGGTCACGTGCCCTCCCAGGTTCACCCAGACTACCATGTCCTCACTTGGCCTCTCTCAGGTCGTCACCAGCACTATGTCCCCTAGGGCCCGTTCGCATGCCGTACTCTGGCCCCAGAGAGAGGTTCCAGATGCACAGTATAACTCTTGTGACAGTGCCTGGCGCTAGCACCAGAGTGACACCCTTAACGTCGCTACATATCTATGTATGCATGTTGAACTTCTTCTGCACCCTACGTAGCCAGCCGTGCTAATCGGAGGTGCGGGGGAAGGACAACACACTAAACACAAAAAAACACCATGTGGGGGAACGTTATGTTGAAATGTTGTGTCTAAACATTTTTCTTTGATCATCATCATTGTTGTCGTGCGTAGGGTTTCCAGGTACACAGCAGTGTACACTCATCAACACATCCCTGGTTGCTATGGAGTTTGCACTTCGCGTGCCAGGTGATGGTGCCGGCAGCCCCAGCGTGTCCAGCCTTGGCAAGGAGCACATGACCAGGCAGGGCCTGACATCCCGACAGCCGCGTGAGTTCTCCATCACGCCCTCCAGTGGCAAGCTGCAACCCCAGGAGAGAATTGCCATCCAGGTGAGTGTCTGTGTCCGTTAAGCGTCGTGGTGACTGAAAGCTCGTGTTAGGCCACAGCCACATTTCAGGGAATTCAATGAACGTGCTATACGAGTAGCGTTGTAAAACAGTTTGTAGGTTTATATTT
This sequence comes from Lampetra planeri, assembly GCF_965212315.1. Classification (NCBI taxonomy): domain Eukaryota; kingdom Metazoa; phylum Chordata; class Hyperoartia; order Petromyzontiformes; family Petromyzontidae; genus Lampetra; species Lampetra planeri. The sequence continues at coordinate 5,311,725 of NC_136123.1, forward strand.
TGGCGAATAAAAAATATATATAATTTGTAGATGTTGCTGTGAACGTAAACATAAATACTTTGACAGTGAAATAATCAACTTATTTTAGACATAACATGCACCTTTGTCCCGCACCTCTGATTAGCACAGTTTGCTACGTACGATGCAAAATAAGTTTAATATACGTACAAAACATGTGAAGAATTGCCCTCTCTTTGAAGTATATGTTACTATGTTTGTTGTTGAAGTGTTTATTGTTCAAGAAATATACAAAGTGACAAATATCTTTCTGATTTCACAAATAAGTTATTTTAAAGCTTTGTTCTTGAGAAAAAAATACTTCAATAGAAGCGTAGTACTTTTAGCAGTATCACAGAATTGTAATTTCCATACTGTTTATTACAATGTCACTACAGTGACATTACCAGAACACTTATTTTTTTATCTAGCTGAAAGGTATTTTTATTTTATAATTAATGATACTTTAAAGTTATGGCAGACAGCCTAGAACTTACAACCTCTGTGTTTATTTGTAAAATAATAACTGCTTTTTTGTTGTATCTTCCTTGAATAACAACGTTCAAAAAACATGTTTTGTCCCTCTTACAGTGTATTGTAATTTCATGAGTTCTCCCATAGTTTATAAAAATACAGTAATTTCCTCCCTTAAAAAAATATAATGTCATATGCTTTGCAATTTCAGTAGCCGTGGCGTATTGTCAATACAATTATAATTTAAACTTTATTTGAAGCTTTCGTGACTGCAGGAATTACTCTTTGGTTATTTCGATAAAGTCACGTAGAAATAAAATAGAATACGACGTTTCGATTGCAACACAAGCAACCGTCATCAGGTGTGAATGCAAGCTTGGAGAGAGACACATACAGAGAGAGAGAGAGAGAAACACAGACACGGAGAGAGACATACACATAGAGGAGAGACACATAGAGAGACACACATAGATACACACAGAGAAACAACGCCTCTGTGACGAGGTATTATATATAGAGAGGGGGTGGGGCAGATAAATTAGCATGTCAATGAGAGCGGCAGGGGGAGAGAAATTGGAAGTTTGAGAAAACAAACCGAGTAAACTTAGAAATGTAATGCAATGCAACACAGAGAGTCGGCTAACACAACAGTTAACACTTTACCTGGTTGATTACGTTCTTCCAAAGATTGTTAAATTTGAAGTTAAGTATGAGTTGTGTGGAAATCCTCCCCGTATAGGTGATTCAAACTTGATTTGAAGCTTTCGTGACTGCAGGAATTACTCTTTGGTTCTTTCGGTAAAGGCACGCAGAAAGAATGTGTATGTGTCTCTCTCTCCGTGTCTGTGTTTGTCTCTCTCTCTGTAGATGTGTCTCTCTCCGTGTCTGTGTTTGTCTCTCTCTGTAGATGTGTCTCTCTCCGTGTCTGTGTTTGTCTCTCTCTCTCTGTAGATGTGTCTCTCTCCGTGTTTGTGTTTGTCTCTCTGTGTAGATGTGTCTCTCTCCGTGTCTGTGTTTGTCTCTCTCTTTCTGTAGATGTGTCTCTCTCCGTGTCTGTGTTTGTCTCTCTCTCTGTAGATGCTTTTTGCTGTACCGATGCACTTTTTTTCTATTATTGTGGCATATCTCATTTTGATGCAGCAAGTTGTTCGTGGTAATGTGCTGTTAATGACCAAATGTTTTTCCCAACTTTGCAAACAGGTGACACTGTGCTCCAACACAGTGACGTCATATGAAGGGGCCCTAGTTGTGGACGTGCAAGGGGTGGGCGAGGAGGTGCTGGCACTGCCCATCTCAGCCAAGTATGACCCGCAACATTTTGCAGTTTAACACACATAATTTTCCGACTCTCCATTACGGTAAGTCCTCTATTTACGTGGTTTCACTAAAATGTCACCAACGAATTAGGGACTATAGTTAAGTTTAAAACGCATTGATTCACTACAACGTTGTTTTGAAAAATTTAAAGAAAAGAAAGCAGCCGTTTGGGCAGTGTGCATGACGATGCACCACGGTGCCCCAAACTTGTTATTTGACATGTTTTTGGGTATCTTTTTTTGGTACAAATGTCATGTTTTTTCAGAAAATGTTGACAAAAATTTCCCAAGGAATGGATCCTAAATTTCTATCATTAAGTCAATCATAAAATAGGTTTTGATTTGCATAGTTTTACCTAATGTCGCGTTTTCCAGGGATGCATCCCCAACGTAAATAGAGGACTTACCGTACACTTAACCAATTGGTTTTCACGATTGAAAAATGGACCACAGGTAAACCATAGTTGTTTATAAAATGGAGCCACATTTTAGCTTGTTTGAACATTGCAGCTTGTGATTTATCACCAGATGCCGCGTTTTTATCACAATAGCTCTTATGGTAATCACAGATGTCCAAGTGTCTTCACTTTAATCTTACGGATCAGGATTTTTGGCTCTACGTGTTGTGTAAGCTTTAGAAATGCTGAAAAATCTGAAACTTCTTTAAAACAGAGACCACACATGGCTATACATTTACAGGCTGTGTTTGCTGTGGGTATTTTAACCCCTTGTTTTGTTTGTTATGTATTGTATATTGCTGTCACATTACACTGTGTAACAAAAAAAAAATGTTCCTGGGTTAGTAAGTGTTATTTTCCAATTGCTCATGCCTCAAAAGTACAGAAAATGACTATTATTCCCCACAAACTTTGCTTTTGTGACCAGGACAGTGGTATTTAGAAATGTATCTATTTTCAATGAGAAAACGTGTGCATTTGTGTCATTCCTTCACGTAAAGTCCTGGTCACAAAAGCACACTTTGTGTGGAATAATAATAGCTATTTTCTATACTTACGAGGCATGAGCAATTAGAAAATAACACTACCCAGGAACAAAAATCGTGTTACATAGTGTTATCTAATTTAATGCCACATTTTATGTTTTACACATTGCATTTTTGAAACCCATTGTTGTAGAATAAGTATGTTTAACATCCTCATTCTATATTCTTGGTTCTTTCGGTAAAGTCACGTAGAAGGGAAATAATAAAATAATAAAAATATCAAACACGTGACTTTACCGAAAGAACCAAGAATATGAATCCCTGCAGTCACGAAAGCTTTAAATCAAAAATCCTCGTTCTAATTTAATGATGATTTTTTACGTACAAAGTTTAATCGGCGATTTTTTTTGGTGTTTTTGTGTGTAGCTGTGTAGTACCACAGATTGATCCCAGCGAGGGAGAGCTGGACTTTGGCCGTTGTTTCCTTCGCTATTCGTACAGGAGGATGCTGCTTCTCATCAATGCCTCGCCACTACCTGCCCGCTACGACCTGCAATTGCAGGTGTGAAATTTGTAACTGCTTTTTTTCTGACTCATTTTACATTATATTCTTGGTTCTTTCGGTAAAGTCATGTAGAAGGGAAATAATAAAATAACAAAAATACAACTATTAAATTCTCACGACGTTTCGATTGCAACACAAGCAATCATCATCAGGTGTGAAAACCACAGCAATAAAATGTTATTGTTTTATTTGTATTATTTTATTACTTCCCTTCTATGTGACTTTACCGAAAGAACCAAGAATATGAATCCCTGCAGTCACGAAAGCTTTAAATCGAAATTCATTCCACATTGTTATCCCAGTCGTTGTTGTGGACATCCATTCGAAATTCACGCAGAAGATTGCAACTCATTTGTGTAAGAGAACTGACTATGGAAGTGGATGTCACCTCTCACATCCACTCAAGTGGTCTCTAGTCCACGCAATAGGGGGCAGCACTAACAATGCCGTTCGACTAATGTTTTTCATATATCATCTGACCTCTGAACTACCCAGCCACCTCTATTGTCTTGAAAAAACACAAATCATTGGTAGTACTATTCTTTGGTTCTTTCAGTAAAGTCACGTAGATAAAAAATATAATAAAAAACAAAAAACACTAATGTAGACTGTAGCCTGGTTCTTAATCGGAGTGAATGTACTGGAAATCTAGAATGTAGACTGTAGCAATGGTTATTAAGCTGGGTGAGTGTACTGGCAGTCTATAATATAGACTGTAGCAATGGTTATTAAGCTGAGTGAGTGCACTGGCAGGCTATAATGTAGACTGTAGCCTGGTTCTTAACCTCGGTGAGTGTACTGACAGTCTATAATGTAGACTGTAGCCTGATTCTTAACCTGAGTGAGCGTACTGGCAGTCTAATAAAAAGAAAATTAAAAAAACTTAATAACCAGGCTAGTCTACGTTATAGATTGCCAGTACACTCACTCCGATTAAGAACCAGGCTACAGTCTACATTAGTGGGTTTTTTTTCTATTTGTATTCACTTTACTTTATTATTTTTCTATCTACGTGACTTTACCGAAAGAACCAAAGAACATAAATTCCTGACGTCCCGAAAGTTTTAAGTCAAAATTGGTAGTACTGTACTTAACTTCAAATAACACGTAGCACTGGAAGATTTGTGCCTTTGTATACAACCACAAACCAGTATGCACCCACAAATAGGTATGAAAATGTCTACTCAGCTTGCCAATGAACACCATTTATTAAAAACATGCAGAACGAGCATTTTCTGTGGCCAGTTTATCATATCATACCTGCTGATAATCATCGTCATCAGTCGCAAACTCTTCGGAGTGTAGCGGTCGCCACGAGACGCCTACCACATGTTAGACTATCACACGTTTTTGTTTTAAGTGGCCATTGTCCTGCTCCTATTGCTTTTAACTTACAATTTTATTTTATTTGACACCAAAACTGACTTTGTATACAAGGAAGACAATTGTATATTTAATCATTTCAAGGCAATGTGATGTGTTTAGCTTTATAATAATATATTTTCCATTACATGTACCTATTGTTACGGAACACACTTTGATTAATCTATAGCATGTTAAAATAATACATTTCTAACACCTTACAACAATCATGTGAAAGTATGTGTACAATTTTTAAACATTAATTATGATATTTATGATTATAAATATTAAGGACCTCTGAGAGATACCCGAGTAGATTTCCATTATAATTATGATAAAAATATGTGCCAGTTCTAGTCTCTATATACTTTACAGGGATGGAACAGTGACATAGTGGTTAATACACTGCTCTGTCAACTCCTATTCCTAGGTAACGTCAGGGACGAGTGATATCTGAACTAATCCTGGGGCTGCCTTCATAAACTGATCAATATGGTCAACTGACATGGCATGGGGAGGCCTTTGTCCCATAGTGAATGGACAAAGACCTGGAAATTACAAACACATTTTTAAAATCTCATTTTTATTTGATGCTCAAACAAACGTACACACGCGCAAATCTGCCGTCCACCTTTGGCCCTTTTTCACAGCATGGTATATAACAAACAAATTTGGCATCAGTCCCCAGATGAAGTGCATGGAATAACTTTTGGAAGCCCATCTGCGTTCGGCGTGCTGGAGCCTGCCTCGCAGACAGAACTGCCGCTGTTGGTGCATGCACAGCAGCTGGGGGAGCAAAGCGTCACCGCCAACATCGTCGTCTTTGGTAGCAAAGAACCTCCTGTGGTGAGTGCGAGGGATGTAACCCTTCACTCTCCCAGGAGCTTCATGAGTCGGTGTTGCTCGAGCTCATGATTGCATTTGCGTATGAATTATTTCTGGCCTACTCTGTACTGTCCCATTGTAATTGTCTTGTTTGGTTTACGTGCTGCATACCTCACGTGCATTGACTAATTTGTTCGCTCTATCTTGTGCATACTGTCTGCCTTATCTGTTATATTTTGTCTTGTGTGTACTGCCTCGTTTCTGTTATATATCTCATGTTTACTGCTTTAGTTGTTCTGTCTTGTTTTTTTCATACGACTAAATTACTATTGGCATATAATTTGTATACACATTTTGCATTCCTGCACAATGTTAGGCTTGCATAGAAATTGATTTTAACTGATGAAGACAGTGCATTGTTACATGCTTGAGTAACAAGGTGCTAAGCAGGAGCCACCGATGGATGAGATTGAGTTGAGGTTCCAAAGTTTTGATGTTGAGTACTGGAAGTGTGCTTAATTCTAGAGAGAGTGATGACTCAATGTGATAGCCTATGAAAAGTCATTGCTAGGCATTGGGATAAGCCTGTTTCTTAATGTATTTGTCACTGCACTTGTTTGGGTGGGATTGATGACTTAATTCCCACAGATGCCCAGTCGGGCTGTAGGGCTTTACCAAAGTATGCCCTCTGCTATAATGTGGATGTTGAAGATCCCGTGAGATGAGACACAACAGTAGGCCGTGCTTGCGAATATTCCACATCAATTTCCAAATTTGGAAATATTCAAGAGCTATCTTGGCTATGAGTGATGTAAAAGTTTCCTGTAAAAGAGATATATCTCATCAAGCTATTATATGGTTAGAAACAAAATGTATTTAAATTTCATTACATGACCGTCACTTATTCTTACTCCTGTATGTACTGTGCATTGAGTTTTCACTCCAATTATTTTCCGTAGCACGCAAAGAAATACAAGGTCCGTAATACAAACCTTTGGAAGAGCAAAACTCGCGTATAAATTACTAATTGTTTGAACATTTCAAAGCGGCAAAGTGCTTTGAATCCTACTGCCTATTTTTTTCCTTTTGCAGGGATATTATAAGTATAACTAACGCTGTCCTCTTCTTGGTTCTTTCGGTAAAGTCATGTAGAATGGAAATAATAAAATAATACAAATAAAACATAAAATAATTCTCACGACGTTTCGGCCACAACGCAAGCAGTAGAAGACAGAGTCTGAATGACGGCTGCTTGCGTTGTGGCCGAAACGCCGTGAGAATTATTTTATTATGTTTTATTTTTATAATTGTATTATTTCCATTCTACGTGACTTTACCGAAAGAACCAAGAAGATGAATCCCTGCAGTCACGAAAGCTTTACATCGAAATTTAACGCTGTCCTCACAAGTGATATTGCGATGGACAATAATATTACATTCATGCCACACAATCTCAGGGTTTGTATTCACAAAAATACCTCAGCAAATGTTCAACAATCTATTTACCATCATCATTCTAGTCTATGACATGTTGTGCACACAAGCATGCACTTACATTGCAAAACAAAAATTACAGAGTGATATATTTTTTACTTGACAATAAATGTTTTATTGCATTTTGACTATTTTTTATTATTATCCATAGGTCATGCGAATAGTGAGGCATTTTTTGTTAATTATACATACATTATGGCCAATTATTTACCTTCTGCAGTGAGTCTCAAGTATCAGTCTTCTGGCTTTTACCATGGGACAGCTTTCCTATCTTAGCCGTTCAAGTGTTACATATGAATCCATTCAATTTTGAATTAGGTAGTATTGGCTGCACACACCTATTGATTGGTAGACATAAGACACAGGACCATGGTGATCTCTGCAAAAGTGGATGTCATTGCATTTTATTGTGTGTTAGCTCCTGCCTGAAGTAAACATATATTTTTCCCATTTAACAGTATTGAAAATATTGTCAAGAGGTAATGTCTTATTGTCATGTTTCATTACTGTCCCAAGGCATGGACATGATGTTCTTTATCCCATTTAACATGTTATTTCAACCATTGCAGATACATTTTAAAAATTGTATATTGATGGTCGGAAGGTGTTACCCATTAGTAATGGATCATGATTTTCATAATTAGTAGACTATTACGTAGCTAGATAATGAAAAGTGTCACCCCCTTTTTACCAATTTGTGTCACAATTGCTAACTGCACCGGGTTGTTATGAGATTAGGTGAAGTCTATTTCGCATAATTTAATATTTTACAATTTCAAGGTGTTTCCCTTGGTTCATTAAATTGCATATGCTTACTCCTAAAACCTATCATTGGTGGTCATACAGTCTGGTGAGGTTTACCAGGAGAGGGCATTAAACCAATGGCAGCACTTGACCATTTTTGAAGGGTATATGAAAGGGTTAAGTTTGATTTGTTTAGCTGCCACAGAACTTACCTTGAGGCATGTAATTGCATCAAAGTATACAGTCTACTGATATATTGAAATATCCATCATTTAAGTGAATACATATTATATGCAGAGAGGAGTGAAACCTAATGTTCGTGTACCCTCCAGTGCGCTATATATCATTAGTTAATTTAGTTTCAAGGAGTTTCAGTAATACGGTTTGAACGGTGGCATATCCAGACTTCAACTCCACACGCATATTAGTGCTTGTCCATTTCGCAGTCACTCTAGCCGTGTGTACAAGCGGCGGTCAACACATCGGCAAACCACAGCCCAATAAAGAAGTCTTAGCAGAAAAGGTTGGGGGTCACTAATTCCCCCTCCTCCCATTCTCATAACTCATTGTTATGCACCACAGGATGCTAATGAAAGTGGTTTATGTGTGCATGTCCCTAGACGCTCTTTATATTTACTGTAATGCATGGATATTATTGAAAAAATGCTAATGCTTTCAAAGCAGAAAAAATAGCTAAATTAGATCAACTAAAATAGCAATTTCCATGACAGATAAAATTACAAAGGCGGAATCCTAGCATTAACAAGTTCCATATAATAATTTTTAAAAAACATAATGCATTCATATGTAGAATTTAAATTTCACATTTTTCCATGTTTCAGTGCTGCTCCCTTTTATCTTGAGGCATGTTTACATGTGCTTAAATTCTAAAAGCGTAAAATAATTGCAGTGATTTTATATATATGAAAAAAGGTATTTTTGTTTGTCCATTGTGCACACAAGACTAACATTTCCACCTTCGTGCTTGTTTTATCTTTAGCGAGTTAGACTCCTGTGCATGGGCCAGGGCCCGGTGGTACACGTGACGCCAGCAGAAGTGTCGTGGGGCCCGGTGTCCGTGCTGGATGAGCACACGCGCACGCTCAAACTCTCCAACCAGTCGCCAATACCCGCACACTTCAGCGCCAAGACGGTAAAGTCATTGCCTTCGAAAATCCATGCACAATGGGTGGGGAACTTTGTATCTTACTCAAGGCTCAATGAGACTGTCAAATGCATTTAGCGGCAGCCACGAATTTACATAGACCTGAGTGTTTTCCAATGATAGCGCGAAAAATTGTTATGGCTCACCTTTACAGCACAAAGGGTTATTCCTGCACCTGCTTTCCTCTCGCTAACACATTCATATTAGCTTACTCTTTCTAAGTAGGCGCACGGCTGAGATGCTTGCAGGGACAGATAAATATTGTTTCAAAGTGGAAGGCCTAATGTGGCTGTGAACTGTATTAAATGGAGTAGTGGGCCATAAATTACATATCCATGCCCTAGACCCTGCTTATGAGGGGAAACTCAGATATAACAAGTTCAAGAAGGCACTTAATTCATTGGCAAATGAACCTTACGGCGGGACCTCGGGGTCCCGAATAAACGGAAGTCAAAATCGTAAGAAATTTATTTATTTTTGGCGACTCCGTCCCACCTCGCAAATAAACGCCGCGACCCACCAGAAATCAATCCTCTCTTTTATTCACCAAGCACCCTTCGTTGCCAAAATTGCCGTAGTCATAAGCAAAACTTTTAAACTTTGATTAGCGCATCGTGTAGAGCTCGTCGAGAAGAATAGATTGCTGTATCGTTCGCCTTCAACAGACATAAAATTACATCGCAATGCAATTTATGCGAAAGCCGGGGCCTCATGGGACCCCGGGATCCCGCCATAAGGTTCAAATGTAAAACGTATCGCTTCATTTAGGGAGGATGTATCGTTTATGATCCCTGCTTTCAATTCATTGTAGGATGTGATACATATTTTAAATTGAACTTAAACATTGTGTCAATAGCATACACCCTCCACGGATTGACATTATGAATCACAAAGACTTTGGCCAAAGGAGACCCTTAAATAGCTTCAGCCAACCGTTGCTACGATGCTCACAATACTACACAGTGCAATTGACCAGCAACGATAGTCAGTGGCTTGGTATTGTATCTAGCAACATAGAATTCCAGACCTTTACAACTGGGTTGTGCCATTATTCTCTCTGGGGGTTCCTCGTTCCATGAAGAGTTTTGTGTGCTCAACTTTATAATTGCAAGTAATTTTTCATGCATTTTTTCATTTTACACCAACACAATGGCATGATTTTGAGAAAATACCAGTATGTTTAATATCCATAGGTTGTTATACTAATAGGGGTTTTCCCCTTTTTTCTGGCAACAAAACTGACACCTTTTGCAAGGGATCATGCTTACATTAACCACAATACTTGCAGTCAAATGCAAACAAAAAACAATACTCTGATAATTTATGCATTGTCTTTGAAACTGATTGGTCCACACCAGAGACAGCTTTCATTGGAGCCTAGTCTCATATGGTGTTCGACCAGATGACGCCTTGTGCATTGGCTTGGAAACTTAATGCATAGATCCCCAGAGGTATACCAAAGCGAGTATTGAACTTAGAGAAATGGTTTGGATTAAACATGAAGAAAACTGTCAGCCTTTATGTTCATGGCAATTTCATTGGTTATGGGTTCTCTATAAAGTTTGGCAGCTGTCTGAACTGTGAGTCTATAGTTGATTTTGAAAGTTTTTTTGAAAGGGAAACATGTCATATATTTTGGTATGTTTTATCATATGATGACTTAAACATCGGCCGTTGTTCAATGCTATAACACCAGTTTTTCAGACCAGTATGTTCTACAAATGTGCCAAACAAAACGTCGGGGTAAATGGTGACGGGGGATTTTGCAGCCTCGAATGAATGTGTGCCGATAACAGGAAATAAATTCGGACCTTGTTAGCGTTGGCAATCCATTGGGATTTCGGTAATCTGCAGAGGTGCCTGTAGCCCAACCGAGGATAGAATGAAGGACTGTGCATTTGATAAGGCCACGTGAAGGTGTTGTGATCCCCGCTCTCTATTAGGGTGAGGGCTATCTCTTTGCAAACACCCATGACCTCACGACCACAACGAAGAGCATGTAAGAGATTTGTGGCTGGCCAGGTGGTGTCGTAGACACGTGTCATTTGGCATTGTGGTGAAACAAATTCAGCTCCATTATAATGTGACTGCACATGCTCGCGAACAATGCCCCATATAAAACGTGGATGTCCAGCCAGATGAGCTGGCAAGCAGCTGTAGGCTGACCGCATAGTCAGGTGATATCACACTCCTCCATAATCTTGTTGATGTGCTCAGTTGAGGTGTTGCCTACCTGTAGTTCTACTGATCGGAGGCTGACACTCATTGATCATTTGAAGACGAGAAGAATTCACTTCAATGGGCAACATCGAGTGCACAGATCCTCATACGCTGTTATCTCAATTTTGTATCGCCTCGGTGATTTAGTTAGATTGCAATGAAGAGAAATGTGTATGAATCAGACAAACGTGTGCTCAACAGTATAGATATAAATAGACCTGATTGTTTTCTGCTCTACTGACAAACCATGACTTTATTTACCAATATATATTTTAAAATATATATATACAGATAAAAAATAGAAGTTGTTGCTTGACTGCTGCTGCTTATCTTGTTTAAATGAAGCCTCATTCATTTCTGGCACTCTCAGCAATAATAAAAAAAAGACTTGGCACTGACTCATGGCTCCTTAAATGGGGAGATGGTCTGAACACTTGCAATGAATACGTTTTCACCCTTAAATGTTTAAGTGTTACGTTCACAAAATGTGTCTGATTCCAATAATTGACGGGATTGTTTGTAGTTGACGGAAATGTTGCACGCATGCAGTTTGAAAATAGGGCCAGAAAACTGAGAGAACATTTTTAAACATTACATCTGGAAAAGCTAATGAAATCGCATTATAATTGTTAAATATGTTGTCTAAATATGACAATAAGATGCATGGGTTGCATTACCTGAAGCAAGTGATTATTATCATTAATTTGCATGTGCCCTTCAAAGTGATGAAGAGGGCAATTATAGTTAACTTATTTTGCACATGGTTAATAATTCACATCACAAGACATTTTATCCAATCAAAATTAAAGCCAGGCTAAACAAGCAACGGCTTCTGCACTTGCATTTCACTTGACTGCATTTGCTCCAGCATTTATCGCAAAATGTAGTGTGTCGTGCATGCATGACCAGTTAATTTGAGTGCAGTTTCCAGCAGCAAATGCTCGACAATGTGTTTCACCAAAATGAGATTGATCAGCCAGGATAAACACGCTGCAGATCGCTTGCAAACAGCGGCCTAGCATAGCTAATAAGTGGATGAGCAACCTGCAAGGGAATTCCAGGCCGTTGCAAAGATGAAGATTGAAATCCCATTACAGATTTTATATGTTCAGTGATTTTGAGGCTAAAGCTGAACCACATTCATTTGGGTCACGAGGGATTAGACCGAGATGCCGGTGGTATGGCCTTTAGGTAATGGAGACGACCAATAGAAATGTGCAGAGGCGTCGTTTTTCTTTGACAAAATTGCTTTTTTTTAGACGGAGAAGAACGTGACGGTATTATACAAGTCAAAATGCCTTCATTCTCAGTTCTTTTTTATATTTTTCAACCAAAAAGCTCAGTTTCAGAATGAGTAACTGACACTTTTCACTCTCCAGTAACCGGGAGAGCTTTTGTGTCGATTGTTTATTTTTAAACGTAAGACCGTAAGTGGAAACATATTGCAATTTAGTTAATGTACTAACCCACAGTATAATTGGAGTTTTTTGTTGTTGAATAAATGGAAAATATATTTCCATTTTAAAGGCGAGCATTTATAATACTGAAAATGCAATGAAAGTACTAAATCACATTAAACTGTGTGTAAATATAGGGAAATATTGTAATTAGATACCTAATGAGGACAATTATTCGGCAAAGTAATTGATTACTTTGCCAAAAAACATTGTTAATACTTCAAATAAGTATAAATTTGTCTCAATAGTTTTATAATTCTCCCAAAACCCGACAATGTGAACATGTGAGTTTCAAAACTATTATAAACCATTGCAAACTACTAGCTGCTTGGAAAGTATTGAAATGTATGATTCGTCTTACAAAGTATGCAGGCTATAGAATATGTCATTCGTGTATTGACAACCCATATTTTAAATTATCTCTCAGTGGCAATGATCACAAGATATCTGAGGTTTTATCCACATATTAATTTGTTTTGCAAACAAACACATTTTCTGGGAAAAAATATTGTCAATGCATAATGTTGTGAGTTCATATTGATGAAACAAATGCAAATACAGTCTAATAATGTAGTGAAGATAGCAGCAGCATCATGCTTGGGCAAATTCAGTTTTATGCCTTTCGATAATTCCATGCAGTTCCCAGAAATGCACCAATGTCATGGCTGAAAGTTACAAAAAGGGCACCAGTTGCTCACAAAGGGCAAGGCAGGTCTCTTAATCAGCACTGTCATTTGTTCGCTTGCGAAGCCAGGGCCCTGGGGAGGCACTGGAAGGGGTAAGAGAGATCGGTGCGATTTGTTGTCTCGTAGATCTTAGCCAACGGGGCTCTCATTAGTGGCGACACGGTAGGAGCTCAGTGGCTGCCCACAGTGCACCGTCGGAACAGTTATGCTCTTGGTGCGAAGTATCTCCAACTGTGGCATTGCTTGACTGCTGTGTGCCCCCCCCACACAGGCACGAGCCAACTCGCTGTGGCGCGTGGTTCCAGCGAGGGGTTCCGTGCCACCGGAAGGCGTTGTGGAGCTCGCCGTGGCAGTTCGCCTGGATGACACGGTGGCTTTCCGTGACAAGTTGCACATCGTAGTGGAGGAAGGGCAGCCGTGCATAGTGTCCCTACAGGCCGTGGGCATTGGCTCTACCATTGTGGCTCGGCCGCCGATCGCGCCCACCGTCAACCTCGGACATCACTTCAGGTGGTCACATGCTTTTGGCAAGCAAATGGCCATGCAAAGCGCAAAATTAAAATGTCCACATACGGCAAAAGCCAGACTGCCAATCAGCGCCCTACGCAAGGCTTGCTCATCATTTATTTAGAGCTGCTTTTTGTGCTTAGTTTGTTGTCCTTAACCCACACATCCGATTAGCATGGTTGGCTACATACGGTGCGAAATATGTTCAACGTACATACATACACACTCTAAAAAGTGTAGAACTGAGTTAGTGTGCTGTCGTTTAGGAGGACATTTGGCCACCAGGTACATCTTCTTGCAGCTGTTAAAGATGCCATCCCATTCAATCTCATCCCATTCCATCCCAACCCTTCCAATCTCGTCTTGTCCAATCCAATTTCATCCCATCCCAGTCTCATCCTTTTCCTTCCAATGTCTTCTCATCCCACCGTTTGTCTTCGTTTCCCAGATTGACTGTCAGACTCATTACAATAGCAGAGATCCAATGTAAAACGAATACTCTCGCCACTTGAGACTTGGGTAATTGTCAAATCCCTTAAATGACTTCTGCAGTATTTTGGAGTTTTCATGGGTGTCCTGTTTAATATATAATTGTCGACATGAATTTGAGGATATAACTTTGGTGGCTAGATAGCCCAGTGGTCATCATGCTCCTAACTGAAGCTGTTTACACACATGCATTGGCTCTGTTGCTGCATCTGCTGGATCATTTTTGTGGGGAACAACCCAAACACACTGGTGTGTAGTGGTCCTTAATATCTCTGTGATATCATCCTCAAAATTGTGGTATAGTTTGCCAGTGCCAAACGAAATAATTTCAACATTATACAACAAAATTTAATCATGAGCACGCATGGATAAGATGTAATGCTTATCAACATGCGTTTATTCTCGGACATATGTAATTAGTGATTATAACGGTTGCTCTTGCACCAAACACTGTAAGCAGTGCGCCTAGTGCCCCATTATAAGTTAATGGGACACGGATAGCAGCTCTGCCCAGAAGGGCACTGGCAACCCTTTGAACAATTCGGCCAGTTTTCATGTAGGAAGTCCCTAATAGCAGCACAGCTCTCTTCTAAAGTTGTGTTCATACTGGTAGGAACCTCCTGGTTACACCAGCCCACAGGGGATTATTGTGTCCGTCCGTCCGTTGTGCAGGGAGGGGCTGGGTGGGGAGGGAGGGGTAGGGTGGGGAGGGGAGGGTGGGGAGGGGCTGGGTGGGGAGGGGAGGGGCTGGGTGGAGAGGGGCTGGGTGGGGAGGGTGGTGGGGGGTGGGAGGGAGGGGTAGGGCTGGGTGGTAAGGGGCTGGTCACCACGTGGTGTCCTTATAAAACTCAACGTTTAACCTACTCACGCCGGCTTGTGCCCGCCCTCACAGTCGGGCATATTTGCGGAATACACCACGCCGCCGTTGACCCTGGCCATTGACCGAGCAACCCAACGTTCCTAACCAGCTCCCTCTGCAGGAATGTGTTATTGAGAGTGATTGTGTCCACTTGTTGCAGACAAATGGATGGAGGAGACATATCAACAAGGTCAATGCATTAAGGCTTTCAGCATCGTATAGTTTTTTGTTTAAGAGTTAAATAATAAACACTGTCCAAGGCTAACTATAGGCATCCTTGTCCCTTGTAAAACAAAGAAGCTGATGAATGTCAGTGAGCTCTCACATCGTTAAAGGATATTGCAATGAATAATTAATGTACAGTAAATAATAATCTCCACTGCGCTGCGTATAGCAAGGGGGTCCTGCGATATCCTTCATGGTGAGAGGATGAAGCTCTTCAATGTTATCATGAATGAACCTTTCCAGAAGCCCTGTTACCATGGCAGCAAGGTACAAGCACATAGTAGGGCATCATAATGAGAACATATTACATCCTCAATTTATACAAGTGGTATTTGGTGAAATTGTAGGGCATCTGTGTTCTTGTTGTAGTAAAGTACCGCTGGTGTTTTAGCAGCTAATCTCGTTGGCAACAAGACTTCGGTAAGCCACGCTGTTTATAACTTATTTTATTGTAAACTGAGCTTCAGGGCTTTCTTACCACCCTGGGCAATTCTTTGTTTATACTTTGACTCGCTCTCAATGTAAATCTCCAGGCAGAGTGTTATAAACATGAGCACATGAGCACATTTAAAATACAAGCATGAAAGATTCACTTCTTTATACTTGGAAGATAACATGTAAAATTACACTCAACATTTGTGTTATATCATTAAAAGTTTTGAAATATAACTCATCAGCCATAATCTATCTGCTGCTGAATGAAGTCATCCCCAAGCAATCGGTATCACTCATGGTTACGCAACGCAATGATCAAAATACCTCACACACAAGCCGATTTCATCGCTCCATCTCCATAATGGACACTCTCTTATTGGGCACGTTCCCTCATTTTGCTGCCACTAAATTGTCAATTCCAACCATCAGCCAGCTTCCCTTCCAAAGATGTGTCCAGTCTAAGCCCACTTACTTTTATTTCCAGTCAATAGGATGTATTCAACTTGTATTTGATCTCTAGTGCATGTTCCTCTTCCTGTCTCAGCGTACTTCCAAACAGGGTGCATTGGTGGCATGATGTTAACTACCTCGCCCGGTATACAGGTCGTGGGTTTGATCCCGAGCCTGACACCTGTTGTATATTTGGAGTTTGCATGTCTCTTTCCCCTTGGTCGTGTGGATTTTTCTCTGGGTCCTCCGGTTTTCCCCTCCACATTTATAATCAACATGCATTTAAAGTACAGGTAGTCCCCGACTTACGATGGAGATGCGTTACGACGACCCTATCGTAAGTCGAAAATATTGTAAGTC
This sequence comes from Lampetra planeri, assembly GCF_965212315.1. Taxonomy (NCBI): domain Eukaryota; kingdom Metazoa; phylum Chordata; class Hyperoartia; order Petromyzontiformes; family Petromyzontidae; genus Lampetra; species Lampetra planeri. Next base: position 5,328,298 of record NC_136123.1, read on the forward strand.
GAAAATGGCCTAGCCTACCCAGGAGTCTTAAAGAATGGTGATAATTTAGCAAAACAGAGCAATTTACAGTACCGTGCTGTATAAACTATATGCGTACGGTACATCCCGGCAGCGTCCCAACGTACAGTATCGTACCTCGTACGCTGCTGCGTTTGTCTGCCGCGCGAAATGTAAAATATTTTACAATTTTGTCATATCGCTATCGCCATCGTAGGATCGAAATATCGTTAGTCGGACCATCGTAAGTCGGGGACTACCTGTATTTGGCCGCTATTAATTTCCACATGATAAGCCACTTCATTGAGCTCTCATTTGTGGCCTAGTAGTTTCTTGGAAAGAGCTACATAGCTCAGTGGCCTTTACCTGGTAATTATTTTAAAAATAAAAACATGCACCTCTCCATGCTTGTTTGCGCACCTTACAGCATTTGTTCTAAATTGTTTTTGTAAATGCCCATGTTTCTGAACTCAATGAAAAGCAACATACCAATTTGGCAAAATATGAACGTTTTTAATCGGTGTATATTACCTTCTATGACATATAATACAATGGAAACAAATAATGTATGTTCAAATGAAATGTAGGCTTTGTTTGGGTTTATATTTTTATTAATGAACACCCTTAAAATTGCTTTGTGTTTGAAAAACTCAACACATTTCTTCAATATCATTGTCGTATGGTATGAGACGTAAACATTAATTTTATGTACTATCAAGAAGGGCCACTGCTCGAAATATCAACAATTATATAATTGTCCTTTTTAAGACAGTGTTATTGTTGAATGTGTTGATGTTTTTTATTTGACTGTGTATACTTCCAATGGATTATCACCAAATTATTTGTATTTGGATCAGCACGACTGCAGAGGTGTGGGATGTGTGTTTTGAAATGTCCCATTGTTGTACATTGGGGAACAATAATGCAGTCAATTATTCTCCAGTGTGGACTCATGGGTTCCATTCACTAATTTACTCACCATCCTATCGTCTCTAAAGCTCCAGTCCGTGCCAGTTCCACTTTACGCTCACCAACATGGGCCGGCGCGCCCACCAGCTCTACTGGATGAGCGAGAGCTTCCCCGCTCCTCGGTCGAATGCCAAAAAGTCTGGTCATCGCGCCACAGGAAGGGGCAGCTGGGCCCACGACGGCACGACCGCGGGCCCCCAGCCGTCAACACGTGCCGTCTTCTCGTTGCACCCAACGCGCATGGAGCTGGCTCCTGGGGAGAGCATTGACGTGCTGCTGCAGGGCTTCGCTGACGTCCCCAAGGTGGGCGCTGGTGATAACCAGCTGGCTCTACCGCATCGCTCCGGGCTGACATTTGTGTTTATTGAGTTCAATAACATTTGCGGAATTCGCTTGAATGCCCAAGGGCTTAGGGGAATCAAGCTCCACCACGGTGACGTATATGAATATACGTGGAAAACACAATCAATACTCCTGCCTCTTGGCCTGGAATTTGGAACCAACTTTTTAACTAATGACCTCTTTTTCTCACTCCGTTTAAACTTTTTAGTTTGATATAATTAAACACCTTATAACGTGGCTCTTTTTTTCCACTTGCATGGTATACTGCTTAAAAATGGGCCTGCGTGCTGGTTGGGCACATGTGTTTTCATGCTTGTTGTAAAGTCAGCCTGACACTGGGGCAATGTAAGGCTCTGATTTTGAACTTTTCGCAAAGAATGTCAGGATGACTTTACTTTGAGTAGGATAATGATTACTTCCATGTATTTTATGCATTCCCTTATTAGTTAATATTATTAAATACAACAAATTTGTGAATTTTCCTGCACATAGCACAGTGTAAGACCCTTCATACATGATTTTGTGTGGAAGCAGCCATAATGTGTGGTAAGAATTTAACAAGCTGAATTCTTAAACAGCACGCATCAGCTTGTAAATTTCATTGTAATTTAATAACTGGAATAACTTCAATTGTAATAACATTTCATTATTATGCTTTTTAAGGTTTTTATGGTGCTGCAGTTAATAAGATGACATTTGAATCTGCAATCAGCATTTAATATTTTAAAATCTATATTATTTTTGGGGGTGAAGGAGTGGCATAGTGGTTCGTGAACTGTGCAATGAACCTGGCAACCTGAGTATTATTCCTGGCCATGGCTAACATCATTGGCAATTAATATCTAAACTGGTGCTCGCCCCCCACACCCCCACCTCCTTCACCCTTCACCCCAGCACTGACCAACAGAGTGAAGTATGGTTAAACAACCCCATGACAACCACGGCGATGGGGGAGGCCTTTATCCAGGAGGGAATTGACAAAGGGGCATAGTTGACACATTATTCAAACTTAATTCCATTGAATGTATATTTATTGCGTTATTAAAATTATATATGTACGATCTTGTAGTAGGAGTATGTGCATGTAATGTGCACAGATGTGATATATACTCACCAAATGATATATAATATTAAACTTACTGCACTCTTTTACGTGAGATGTAAATCAAAGTTGGAGTTGGTGGGTGGGTTATTTTTAGCAGAGGCTGATGTATTTCAGTGCATGATGGCAATGGCAACTGTTCCTTTGATGGCTGTCACAGAAGTTAAAGGTCTAAATCACAATGGTTAGGGAGAGTGAAAAAGTTTCAAAAGCCCCATCAGATGGGTGGGACTTGTTGGGCAGAGCAAGCGATATTAACATGGCGCTCTGGTGAGAAATTGGACTCAGTGCCCACCGCAATAGCCGGTGGCCTCTGCCACTTTGTTCGCTTGACCGAATGTCATTATGAGTGCTTCAAAGGGTTGCAAATATACATACGCATTGTGTAGCTTCTGACAAAATCACTTGAAATGCACCCGATCCCGTCAGATCTCAGAAGCTAAGCAGGTTTGAGCGTGGATAGTGTGTGGATGGGTGACCACCATACACAGCAGGGTTTTATAGGCGATGTGATGTGACAGCAGAAGGTAGTGCATCAAAACTGATTGGGCCATTGCTGCCTACCGTCACCAACTCGCACTGACCAGCATGATGAAGTATGATTTTTTTTAAAGTAACCCACTTGATACGCACAGGATGGGGAGACCACTATTCCAGAAGTAAATTGACTCAAGGCTGTACATGTACATGAGTAAATAACTTTGTTAATCATATTCCTACATGTGATAAATGTGTAATATGCTATGCACTTCATATGCTTTTCTGCATGTGTTCATAATCATGTGTCTGTTAATCATATATCTATCATATATATTGTTATAGTTTACTGTTCGTGCATACTTATATTCTTCCTATTGTTATTGTTTGAATACATGCGCACTTTATGATAATTTGAGTAACTCAAAAGTGAGTTTATTCGGATATTCTAGACTTTTATTTGAAACTTAGAATGCCTATCTTCAATACTTGTTAACAAAAGCGTTAATTTGGGCAATTAAAAATTCAAGACAGTGCTATGGTGTAAATGAGTTAATATCTATAATTTTACAGATTATTCTATGTTACATGCCTTCACCGAATGTTGCGTGGTGGTGCTACATTGATATTGCAAGCACAGAGTGACTCACATTGCATGCCTCTTTGTCTCCCTTTGGCCACCATCAGGTGGTAAGCGAGCAGATGGTGTGCCATGCCATTATTGGTAAGCAGTCGGGCAAAGAGAGGATCATGCGAATTAACATTAGGTGCGAGTTCATCCAGCCGTTGTTGGAACTCTCATCCCGGCAAATCAGCTTTGTGGTGGAGAAGGTACTTAGCATGCAATTCTCAATGATATTGTTATCAATAGGGACATTATCCTTTGGTTTTTTTCGGTAAAGTCACGTATGAAGATAAAATAAAAAAATTAAATTAAATAATTGCATACGACGTTTCGATTGCAACACAAGCAATCATCATCAGGTATAATGAAATAGCGACATAGAATATAACCAGAAAACTATAGACAGACATATAGGCAGACAGATATCACCAAGATACATAGAGAGAGCAACCCAGGTACAGAGAGGGGTGATCGTCTCTGTGGGGTGGCCTTAAATAGACAGAGGGGGGCGGAGGCAGAGAGAGGGAGGGGGTAGGGAAAACATTTACATGTCAATGAGTACGAAGGGAGGCGTAGTAAAGTAAGCAGGCTTAGAGGGAGACAGAACACACTAAATTAAATAACCTAGCAAAGTATCGAAATGTTATGTAAAACGACACAGATAAATTAAGATAGGGACATCATCCTCATCCACATCGTCTTTGTCTTTATGGTAACTCTCATAGTCTTCATATCCCTGCTCTGCTCCATTGTGCCATTTGCAGCAACGTCTAGGGCAACAAAAACCTGCTCTATATTTTGCGTCAAAATGCTAAATAAATGTCGTGATATGGAGGTGCCAAACTTGCATAAAAGTGTGTGCGACATGGGCCACTGCGTTGTGTCAGCACTCCCACAGTGTGGACTCCCCATAGTGTGATTTTCATAATTCTCCACAATGGTCAACTTTTTCCACATTTATAATAGTTTCACCATCATTTGTTCCTCCCAAACTCCACTCTAACCCTGGCTACTTTGGACCATTGCATAAATTTGGCATAAGGAGATGCAGGATTATTGTAATTTTTGTGTTGTATCGGCCACATGTCAATTTGGAAAGTGCTGAATTGTCCCGATTTTCCTGCGAAAACGACCATCATTCTACCAAAAATTGTCAGAATGATGGACAAAATAGCTATATGAATTGCACCCAATGTCATATATTAGCATACTTACTCCATATTACCCTGGCATATCATCGAATTCAAGAGAATAGTTTTTCTCTATGATATAGCCAGAGGGGATGTTTGCTACATTAAATTAAATAGCTTTTTTTTGGCTTTGGGATTGTTAAAGCAGCAGTCTCCAGATTTGGTTACAGCGCATGTTTGTGACAAGGTCACCTTTAGGCTCCAAAATATATTATATGAGCATAAGGTTCGTGCCATATAATCCTAGAGGATAATATGCACCCACCAGCAGCACATGGTTAGATAATGAATAGATAATGAAATGAGAGGGAATTTAGAAAGGATTGTTTAATTTCAGAGAGGTGGATGATTGTTCATACACAGTATATGATGATCACACACATTCAGCGACAGTTGTGAGGGGCTGGCTTTCTCAGCTATAATTGCCTGCCACTCATGAGATGAAAAGTAGGTGTTGCGGAAAAAAAAATCACACCTAAGATATATAACTGGTGTTTTCTAATTGTTGCGTTTGAGTGACAAATGGAAGAGCTGACAATTCACCGCTTTATTTAAATGTCTGCTCACAACATGGATGCGTATAACTATCTATATTTAAATTTCGATTTAAAGCTTTCGTGACTGCAGGGATTCATCTTCTTGGTTCTTTCGTTAAAGTCACGTAGAAGGGAAGTAATAAAATAATAAAAACAAAACGTAATAAAATAATATAATTTTCACGACGTTTCGGCCACAACGCAAGCAGCCGTGACTTTACCGAAAGAACCAAGAAGATATCTATATTTATTTACGCTATGTATATACATGGTGATAATATAGTGAGATCGGATTATTTCTTGTAAGGATAGACTCACATGTTATTTAACAAAAAAATATTTTTACAAATATAATCCATACAGTTCATGGTGTTTGCATAAAAATGTGATTTCACATTAAACCTCATCTAGTATTTGAAACTTTTATATCTCACATATAAATATACAAATAGGGTGTATTATTCTTATAACTATAGCCAATTGTTAAGATACTTTGAATACAAACCTTTGTTATGTTATGTCCATGCCATTTTTGCCACGATATTGAATCCCTGCATCATAGAGCATGAGTCATCATTAATATAAACATATTAATATACCTTGTCTCCTTATGTGCCAGCGACCAGAGGACACCCTACAACCACAGTACGAGCAACTGAAACTTAAGAATGTGTCATCACTGCCGCTGGCCATGAACCTGAGCCTGGAGTTTCCTTTCAGTATCATCCTCCCAGAGGACTGCCCTGCTGATCCCAGCGCCACAGTGAGTGCCCCTGCTAGAGGCCAGCGTGTCTACACCTGTGTGGGGTCAGTTACACGCACAAGGCAATGCAGCACATTACCCGATAGCTCTCTCTGATGTGTTTGCGAGTTGTGCCGCATGCTTCTCAAGAGGCTGCCGACCCGTGGAGCAAAAAGTCGGACATCAGGCCAAACAAGATGCGGTACAACGCAAAAATATCAGAGCTTCATCTTCTTGGTTCTTTCGGTAAAGTCACGTAGAAGGGAAGAATTCTTCACGTGAGGAAGGCTGCCTTTGTTGTAGCCAAAACGTCGTGAGAATTATTTAATGTTTTATTTTTATTATTTTATTATTTCCCTTCTACGTGACTTTACCGAAAAAATCAAGAAGATGAATCCCTGCAGTCACGAAAGCTTTAAATCGAAATATCAGAGCTGTACAGAATAACCGCGAGAGTCTATGCAGCAAGATTGCCTGATTCCTAATTACATTGTATGGTTTGAATGTGTTAAAAATAAAGTTTGTTTTCCTATTTTAAGTTACAAGACACACATACTTGACATACACGATGGGACGTTCAATTCTTTTTTCAAATTGAATTTGTAATCTTGTGCCATACATATTTGCACAGCTTTTTTATGTGGTGGTTTTGTTCTAGTTTTCTCCCACTCAGTCTTGTTTCATTAGGCCCCTTGTCTCACATTGGTCATATTTAGATATGATATAGATGCACTGCTATGCCGCAAAGCTCGTTTAATTTTCCAAATTGAAAACGTGTATGTAATGAATTAACTTTAAAATGATTAAATAACCGGCAGATTATCTCAATAAATGTGATACTTTTAAAGTATTCTTGTGCTTGTTTACACAGACAAGACTCACTAATTCAGAAGACTTATTTTTCAGGAAGGTCCTGCCAAGTTTTTTTTTTTCTGGAGGGGTCATTTTGCGATGTCTAATCCCATTGAGTAATGTTCAGCATTTTTTCGTTTCATTTAGCCAATACCGTTGGCAACGTATGCTTTTAGCTATGGGAGGACACCAGAGAACTCAGAGCAAAGTCATGAAAAACGCGTGACTTTCCTCCTGCTATATTGTAAATGCAATTTCCATGCGTGTGGACCACAATACACGTTAATAAAGACACGTCCATCCAACCACACATTGCAATGTAATATTCACTGTACCTCACTTAAATACAATACCTCTATGATAGGACCGCTCTTTGATCTAACGTACACCTGACATTTTTCACCCACCAAAGAATCTCTGACGTAATATCTGCGCGACCAATTGACATTAGGTCAAAATACATGTTGAACATGATGGCTATGTAGCCTTCGACAATAGCAAGCATTGCATACATTAACAGACGTCAAAACATAAAATTCGTCTCAGATAGTTTGTTGATTTGTTTTTATATAAAATTCAGCTGAGTGACGTGTCCCACGAAAGGCCTATACAGTATGTTTCTGCCACAGCATAAATATTATTTATTAGTTGTGTTTATATCAGTTGTAAGAATTATTTTTAATATAGAAACTAATATATATTCGCTGGTTAATGTTTAATCTTGCACAATTGTTCATCAGTCAGCATTGTCTGATGGAACCATCTTCAGCATATGAAGGACCAGTGTGATATGCGAAAGTCTTATCAATTGATAGCATTGTTATTCTTAAATGACAAAAACACTGCTATAATTTTTACTTGATTTTAAAATGCAGTTGTTTTTACTATAATAGACATACATAATCTGTGTTTAATGAGATGTTGATCACAGCCGAGTTCAAATTTGGTTCTTTTTTGCATTGCTGAACGTTGTGATTTACAATGTGTTTTGTTATCTGATTGTGGTATACAGCATGTATATTTTCTTCTTACCCGAATGGTTATTTAAAAATTATTGCTCATGTTTATAAATGTATGCAATTATGCATGTGTCATTATTTTCTCCAATGCCACCTGCACCAAAGCTGTGTCCAGATGGATCTAGCAACAAATAAAATAACCAATGCTTGTGTCATTCAGGAAAGCATGCTTTTATTGCTGCTCTATTTTTAACATATATAAAACAACGTAATTTTTGGTTTTCAATACTATGTTATGATGCAATATAATAATATGCTGCTACTAAAATTAATGTAGTGAAAAACATACAGAGAACATGATACTCTATTTTTCGGAATGTATTGCTCTGAATGAGCGCATTTTTATTATGAGTGTAATACAAACACAAGGGAGGGTCTTACAACAGACAGTTTCCCACTTGTTCAAGGCAAAACCCACAGCAGGGAAAGGTACAAAATGAACATGCATATAGAATAGCCATTTATCTTTTTTAATAAAGGGTATGGTGTGACAGCTGTTATTACTCCCTTTTTATTGTTCTCAAAATTATAATAACCCAATTATAACCTCTGCTATGAGACCTCACACAGTCAACATACCAAAAACAATTTTCTCTACACGGCTGCAGCAATAAACAAACACATTCGTCTTGATATCCAGCAAGGTTTGTTTTTTTTTCTTTGGAATCATATCGCCCCTAGCTTTCACTATCTGTTCTCATAAGTGACATTATAGACCCTTGTCATTGGGTCAGTGTTCATTTGTTTATTTTGTAAGTTATTCCTAGAGGAGGCCAGTCATCCAATGCATCATGATCTTACTTTCTTCTCATTGACCTTATTAAAAGGAACCTGTTATAATTTTTAATCAACCCTGTTATTTTTCACATCGGTTCCCTGAAACAGCGGCTTAGGCGTTTGTATATTTTGTACATATAAGCTTGGTGTGAGCTCTTTTCTTGCAATGTATCACGTGTCAAGGTTCAGCATCAGGGGGCTTAATATAGTTAATGTTATACTCATCCACCTATTCTAGATGGTGCAATATTTAGAAATATTTCACATCCGTGGTTGTGAATTGACTGAGCAGCTGCATAAGAATCATTTCTTGGGAATTTTCTAATTCATTGGTGGCCTAGGGATGTTTTTTTTACTGTGTTAACAGAAACATTTTTCGATTGCATCTCGGTTTTCATTCCTTCAAGACCTGCATTACATGACATGCTAAACTAAATTATGTGGCTATTTAACTCATCCCTTTAAATACCGTTTTATACGTTTAATATCTTGAAACATCTCCAACAATGTGAGGTCAATGGGTTTTAAATGCATTTCCTTGTAATCGTTACACTTTCCATTCTTTTTCAGACACTTAATTTAAGTAAATGTCTTGTGTCCAAGTTGACTTCAGTGTTCAAATTGGAAATTCCACCATGATTTTACATGTTTACTATTCAGATATATATGTACAATACAGTATATATTTTTGTATCAATAATTACTTAAGTGTATCATATTTGTGATATTTTTGTTAACCTTCCTATCCATTTACCAAGTCACTTTACAGCACGTGATTATTTTCAAGTAACCGAGCCATGTACATTTCAATAACTTTTTGTTGTGTGGTAGGTGGTGACAATTTTTGGTAGCGTGCCATGTATTCAGTGTTGTGTGTGGCTGGTAGAAACCTGATGGCATGTGCTGTTTTGCGTGCCGCATGCCAGGCCCTGAAGTTGGGCATCGGAGAAGAGCAGGAGGTGACGGTGGCGTTTGAGCCAGCGTACCGGGACGACGCAGCGTCACGCATCGCCACGGGCCTTCTTACCATCGAGCACGCTCACCACCCTCACCGTGATCACGTGGCGCTGCTCGGACACACACATTTCCCCAACCTCTCCTTCGATCACATGAGCGTTGACTTTGGGTGCGTGCTCAACCACACGGAGGTGGAACGGCGCATCACGATGGTCAACTGCAGCCCACTGCCCGTGTCCTTCTGTTGGTCCTTTCTTCAACATGACGGGACCACACCTATCAGGTGCCTTAACATGCGGCCTACATTTCTTGGGTATTGTGAGTCTTGTTTAATGGACTGGTCAATTGCTAGGATGAAAATTCTTGAGTGGTCTGGGCAAATTTCAGGCACGTGCATATCCTGAGTGTATAGATCATTTGCAAAGTTGGTAGCAGCTCATGCTGAATAAATCCAAAATACATTGAGCAAATGTGCCACAGGTTTACAATGCCTGGTCCTGATGCCTTCACACAATTACCGCTGCAACTACCACTATTCTCCTTACAAATTCCCATTGCCATGTGCATCTAAGATTTTTATGGCAAGAGTAGGTCCCTGTAAATAACCCACTGTTCAGCTGCCTCTTGGCCATATCTTCCACTGTTTTTTTTTTAAATCCTGCTGCAGATCACAATAAGGGTGTGTAAAAGAAACCATTAATTACTTTTTTTTATCACAGGTCATATCTGCAAATAATGCAAAAATAAATTTAACCCCCAGCCACTGGAAAGCAACTCACTGGCTATAAGGAACCAACATTAAAGGGGGTGCATAGAACGTTTTTATTATGTTTTCATGGTACTTCACTTTATAATAACGTCTATACCCTAGTGACACAAACATAAAATGAGTACGCTTTCAAAAACAACCATCAATTCAGATAGTGTGCTCAGATATATAGAACTCTAGTGCCTACAATGCATGGGTGCTAGTGCTTAGGTCATATCTTTTTATCACCGTGCGAAGTGCTTTTAAGTGCAGTTGGACCATTTGGACAATACGGAGCTTCAACCCATCCATACAGTCAACTCTCCATTATCTGGGGTAATGATAGAAGGGATGGCCAGGTGAAAACAAAACCTCGGATAATGCAAAATGTATGTAAAATTGGCTAAAAGTGCATTTTAATAATTCACCTACTTAGAAATTAGGGTGAAGACAAGCCTCACAGTGCTCGCCAAAGCCACATTTAGTGTTCTTGGGGTTCAACATTAATGCTTTAAACACTGGTAGCTGGTATCAAGAGTGGTATTACAGGAAACCATATAGTACATGATAATACATATAGTACTTGATAATACATAGAGTGCATGTACACAGCCCTTTGTTATTCCACTGCTGGGTGAAGGCCACCCCACGCTGTGTGAATACTTTACCACCCTGAGCAGTGTGGGTTGATGAGGCAGAGCACATAGACGTGAGAGCATAGAAGTACAGAACAACAATGGATGTTGCTGCAATACCCTCTGTTGCCCACTACGTAGCTGTGCAACCTATAATGCTAGTTATGCATCTTGGTCACCCATCCAAGCACGATCGAGGTACAATCCTGCTCAGATTCTGAGATATGATGATATTGGGCGCATTCCCAGTGGTTTTGGCAGAGTCAACCACCTAGTAATAATACATAAATCGACTGTCGTTGCTTCGATGTCATTGTTGTCTTTTTTTTTACGACGTGTATTTTTGGATCAGTCACCGAGGAGAGGGGGCGGCCGTGCACAGCTCCCTGCCGAAGCCGTTTGAGGACGATGAGCACAGGAGCCGGCCGCACGTGGCAGAAGTCCGTGCCACGCCAGCCAGCAGAAGCAGGTGCGCTAGTGGGAGGGCCGCTGGGTGTTCGAGACTGTTTGGCGAGTTGCAACGCCGCTTGCACAGTTCCGTGCCACGCAGGCATTGCTGCCAAATGCAGACACCCACGGGTCCCCTGGCTCTCGCTCGTGTATGTAGCCGTGTTGTGGGGCAACAAAGAAAACAAAGGAGTTGGGGGGGAGAGTTGTCGTGAGTTCCTGCGCGCTAGCCGATTCAAAGATTGGTAAATGTAATGCAATGTGCGAGTGCGGAGAAGTCGGTGACATGGGGTAGATTAAGCATGTGGGCAGCGAATGCCACATTCGGAATTCTGTGTTTTATTTTTACAGTATATTAGTTTATACCACGGCATGTTCTTTAGTGACAAATTATAGTAGCTAAATCAGTTGCTTTTACAGAATATCCCTCATAAATCTGCTGCATATCATTCCGGAATAATACTGTATTGATAGAGTGCAATACTAAATTGAATGCTAATATTGTAATGAGTTGTGTAGCAATATTGTTCGATGCGGCGTAAAGTTAATTTTTACTAAGATGGAACACCGAATAATGTACAAATAAATTAGTCTTATTTTTCCTTTCATTGTGTTTCTCAGAATACAATCTTTTTCACAATAACCATTTAATTACGAGACATCATACGAGTATACAGTTTACCTCCTGTATGAATAATTTGTGATTGGCATTGAATAAAACATCATGGCTCATGCATTCATTAATTCTGTCTGACTTTCCACCCATTGGTAATGTATCTAGAAGGGCCTCTAGGGGAATCTGACGCTCGGCCCTGCACACAGTGGCACTCGTTAGCGCCTTCCCAGGAGATACACACAAGTTAGTCATGTTGAGGTACAGAGGATATTCCAGTGAACAGACAGAGATCCTGTTTCCAGGCCACCAAAGTGCACTACTATCTAATGACAATAGGGTGAGGGGGATTTATTATGGCTTGCTGACCAGGCATCCAATGCGGTGATTCACTCAGGTTCAATTGCAGCCCTTCAATGCTGACGTTTCTATCATATTTAATTGTTGGCGAGTACCCTTCTTGATCTAGACTCGGCTTGTTGCTATATTGGTGATTCACAGCAAAGCAAACAGACAGATGGTTGTCGTGCTGATCCATGTGTTTGGCTTGAGTGACTCAGCCCTCACATATAGGAATCACCCACGAAGAAAACACACATACGAGTGAAACCTATTGTGCCAGCTACACATCTTGCCAAAATGGGAAAAAACCGTTATTTTCGTGATTTGCCCCCTTGTTGATGATTTAGACATCAGCAGCACATTTTCACCAAATATTGGACGAAAATTTACGTTGATCAAAATGTGAATCTGGCTCCAAGCCTCACTACTCAAGAAACATTAAATCATTCTCATCTATTCATATTGTATAAGAAATTATTTCCAAATATAGAGAGCAGTGGTACTCCATGTTAAACGGTTATCATTCAAACTTCCCCTGATATACTTGTTTGCTGTACACGCATGCTGTGGTTTCTCCGAGCATGGACATTTATTTGGAGTGTATACTGTAGGGATCCACGTCAATCAGTCGTTTACCTTCACAACTAATATTCCTGCCTGACACTGCTGTAGGCTTGAGAGAAAAGTTGGTGAAATATTTATTTCGTCACCAAACTGTAGAAAAACAACAAATAAACTGTGCCTCTGTAACATTGCACTCAGTATTTCTATTTAGGTTTATTAAAAATGAAGGCAGCTTGAAAAATGCAGTGGCCACACTGCCATAGGTGTAATTTCCATTTGGCTTGTGATTCTGTTTTTTTTTTTATTCAGGTGCCGTATTGTAATGCTCACTGACATGAATCATCACGATTCATTTAAATTCATATTGGAGTATTTAATACACGTTAAACCCACATTGTCGGTATTACATTAACTTCTAAGCAGCCCATATGCAATGATCCAATATAGGTTGCTGTAGTAACTATACCAACACTGTTTAATTTAAAATGCCACCCCTTGTTTATTGTAGGTTATTAAAAGAACGAAGCAGCCTTCAATCACTGGACGGTGATAATGTGAACCAGGATGAAGAGGAGGTAAAAACACGCAATATGGTATTAATCTTTTCTTTTTCATTTGAAGCCTCCATATTTACCATGTGCTTTAAATGTACACACAGACAGTTGTCATGTCAAAATGCCAATCAAGACGTGTTGCCTGCAGGAGGGTGTGAATACATCAGCGGAGTCCGGAGTCTCAAAGCGTCTGACGGTGCCTGACGAGGACGAGGTTCCCTCTACTGGTCTTCAAGAGGTAGGTCCATTCAGAGCTCACACTCCTCTCTCTACCTCTGTCATTCGCCATCTGCCTGTCCTCATGCATTTGCCGTCCTGCCTTTATGCCCCTTTGTAGCTTTCAACGTCTGTCCCTCGTCCAGTAAATTTAACTTCCTATTCCGAGCGTCGCCTACATCTACAATGATCAGTTTTTTGGTAATTTAAATCTGTTTGAAGTTGAAAACTGTCACGTGTGAGATGGCTAGGTGTTTCAGAGGTTAGCACTGAGCTGACAATGAGATCCTGGGTGTAAATCCAGACAGATGCCTGTGATTAAACGGGGTTATCAAATGTAGAGAGTTAATGGTCTCGGCCTGGCCATTGCTAACGACACAAGAAAACATGTTGAATTTGGTTCCGAACAAAATTCGGCTTATTTATAGCTTGGAACATTACAAACATTGCTTAGACTGTCATATATGTATGTATGTTGAACTTCTTTCACACCATGCAGAACCAACTATGCTCATCTCTCAGTGTCAGAGTGAGTGGAAATATACTTCTCTGTACCGTGTTTACCAGAGGTCAATACGAAGGGATCTCGGAGGTATCTCTGTGGTGTCTGCTCCTGTGGGCAGTTTTCTTATATGAAGGGCTGTGGTGCTTTGGGGGAGTAAAACAATCACCTTATTAAACAACGCATGGACAACGCTGTGTTCAAAAGAAAAACTGTGGTGAGATAGACACACGACAATGGTGCACAGTACTCACATTTGCATGCCCACATGTGCGTGCTTATGTTTCTTCCTCACCGCCAGGTGTTTGACATCCTGCCACTCTACGGGCAGCTACAACCGGGTGAGAGCCAGGCTGTCACCGTCAGCTTCTTTGGGCATGCGGGCCTGCATGCCCAGGCTACCGCGCTGTGCCGCGTGGTTGGAGGGCCCACCTATGAGATCAGCCTGCTGGGAGAGGCAGCAGACATGAGCTACCAGCTTAGCACCACTGAGGTGGACTACGGGAAGGTGGTAAGTGTCTCGGTGGCTACTGCAGTGGATGTGGTGATCTCAGGATCGACCACAAGGCTGCATGATGGAGAAAGTGTAAAGTCGTGGGTTTCCTTCACCAATCAATATCTTCTAACACATGAACTTATGATAATGTTTCATTCACAACTGACATTATTGACACTCATAATGAACGTTTTTGGGTTAGATCGCGTTATTTATAAATGTGTCGTAACCCTCCACCACCCGACACGGCCAATCAGTAAAAAAATTTCACGTTGACAAAAGACAAATAGTTCACCACTTTAGCCCACCGGTGTGTTGACACTATTCACTTACTGATCTCTGTGGCTTTTATCAAGGTTTTTATTGAAAGTTCATAATTCACCACAGAAAGTAAGGTCTCACTCTTGAAGGGGCCCACAGAAGCATGGATTTTCTTAAAATTCTTGTTTTTTTTAGCCCAATACCAGACCTTATAAACTCTTTTTGCTAGGCAGCTGCCTTTTAGCCCACTGAGATCAGTGTAAATGGATAGGAGAAGCCTATTCCAACAGATATTTGTGGGACGATCCAATATTTTTGTACCTTTGGTCCCTTTACAACCTGAACTGAGGTCTGGTTTTGGTCATAGAGCCCACGAGGTTTATGTGTTTTTTTTGTTTAATTCCTTGTGTTCAGTGCCCCCCCCCCCCCCAGTTGAAAAAGACAAATCTCGTAACACAGCTAGGAGGTGAAATGGGGTCAAAAGAAATCCCCATTTACCTCCCATACCCTTGGCTTAGCACAGTTTGAGAACGAGCCTTTCCCTGCACTTTGAGATTAACTCTATTCAGCACCGACTGAAAACAGCATGGTTGGACAGATACATATTATTCTGTTTCCTATATATTGCACACTTTCTCAAAATACTTCCTATGAAATAGGTGATAATTTCTTATCCAAGAATGCTCTAAAAAGCTCTTAAAGTTACGTGTAGAAATGCTATAGTTTAATGCATAAGTATTTGTCTTTAGGCCCATCATCTCTTCTGTGGACAGTGGCCGAAAATCCAGCTTCAGTTTTGCACTTGCTTTCTAAATTTGCACAAACAAATGCGGACACTACATATCTTGTGTCTGCACAAGTTCAAATCATATAACTTGAGAAAAGAAAATCTGAATTAAGCTAAATCACATAAATTCCCAGCAGTTGTAATCTTCATGATCCCAGTACACTTTGTCCTCATTGCTTCTCAGTGCCAAGGTATGAATTAGATCGTCAGGCTTTTTGATTTGCAGTAAGTCCAATTGATGGGTTGCTTCTTAAAAAAGATATATTAAGCTCTTGAGTATGACTGAAATGTGAAAATTACTTGTAAAGTTGGAAAAGGGATGACTATATGCCAAGTGAAGCAAGGGGGCAATTACAATGGCTTGGATATACATTTAAATACATTGCATGAAATGTTGATTCCAGTATTAATGTTATGAACATGATTTAGCCCCAAAGTAACCTTGACACATTATTGAAACGATTTAATCTTACAATAGTTCCTGAATTTTGTATGCGTTTCCCCATGATATTTTCTATCTGATCACAAAACCTCATTGAAACGGTGATGTGAAGCGTGGGAGGACATGCTGCTGATTGGGACGCTGCACTAGGCCGCTGTAATCACCAGCCTGATTGCTGCTGCTGCTTCTGTTGTCACAGCTTTTTGACCGCGTCGCTGAGGTGCAAATCACCCTGAGGAACACGGGCAGCGTTGGCTTTTGGTTCACGGGACCTGGGGAGGCACGAGGCATGGAAGGCCTTGCTAGTGGTGTCCCTTACATCTGCCCGCACACCGTGAGCACGCACAGCACTTGCACCGATCACTCACTCTGCACCGTTGCTCTTCACTGAAAATTACCACGTTAATTTGTTGGGCTTTTTTTGTAGTTGATTAGAGGAGCACTGTTTTGGTCATGATTCAGAATTGGGGGTAACATTTTAAAGTGTAAAATCTTTAGGCAGCAGAGAAAAGTGTGCTCGCTGACGTTCTGTCATCTTACACTCCCTCTTCTCTCACTGAATGGGGAAGCTGCCGTGAGTATAATTGAACGTATCATTACGTTATGTGTTATCGAGTTTGCAGACAGTTACAGGCAGGAAACATATCTTGTGTAATAAGTTTGGAAAAATAAGTTCAGTGCAATAATGTATCATGTTTTTGCAGAAATTGTATTGTTAATTTATTTAACTGTTATGGGTATTCAATGAAAAGTTACAAATAATTACTATATCACCTTCTTGGTATGTTGTGAAAAATGAAACAATGCTCACATGCAACCGCATTGATCAAGTCAGACTAGGCCTGGGGTCGTGTGTGCAGGTCAGTGAGTCTGCAGCGGGGCATGAGAGAGCACGATGCAGGAAATTTATGTGAACAAGGCTCGTTGCCTGTAATGGAAAGATCTCCTCTGTCTTTCCTATTTTCAGTAAAAAAAAATTTTTATTGGCTTGTTCTTTTTACATTTCATATACTAATGCAGCTTCATGGTTTGTTCATGAAACATATTTAACTTACACTTCAGTTGTCGTGCATTGGGAGACTTAACAGCTAGAAAATGTTATCTGAAGTACTGTACTAAAACTCTTTGATTCCCAGAGTCACTAAGAATCTCATGCTCACTTCATTTTGTCATTTTCGCTAGGGTACAAAAGTGTAAACTATCTAAAGCGATGGATTTCTCACCTTTTCTCTGCACTTCAATAAGTCCAATTATATTCATTTTATTTCTCCCAATTCCGTCTCAAGTAAAAAATTATTTAATTTGCCTCGCAGAGTCCGCACGTTGTACGTAGCTGTGATTAAATCTAGAAGGCAACCTTAGCACCTCCTGTTCCTTCGGCATGCATAGCATATGCCATGGCTGAGCTGCTGGGAATTGGGGTTCGTGGTTTAAACATGTTGGTCATGGGGGTTTTTGGGCCATGCTTCACCACACTATTCAGTGCGGATTGGTCAAGGGCGGGCATTTTGACTTGAGTAAATGCTATGGGTTCCCCTGTTCAGTATAGTTCTTCAGGTATTCAAGGCGTTTAGTCTTCTTCGTCACATCAATGTAGAAGGAGTTATTTGAAGCTACTCGTTTACAAAATAATAGTATAAAAATCTTAAAATGTTACGTTATTTATTTGATACTAAATTGTGATATTTAAATGGCTAAACGTGTATAAAACGAACAGATGAATTGATAGACATCTGGATTAAGGACAGTGAACCAGGTGGCGTATGCATGAAACATTTTAAACAAAATTCACATTTGCCTTCCAAATAAGTGGAGAGCCACGCCTGGTCTCACGGACATGAATCAACTAACACAATCTGTCGGCACCCACGCAATATTTCATGCCGTTTTCCCATTAGGGATTTGTGGGGGCAGCCACAGAGCAAATTGTGAGGGTACTGCTCCTGCCCGGCGTGCCAGAGCCGTTTCAGCATGCTGTGGCCCTGCGCATCGCTCACTTTGAGCCCGAGGTGCTGAAAGTGTACGGGGAGGGCGTCTTCCCCATTGTCCACCTCGATCTGCCACGCAACATGGACGGTACGTCACTTCCTTTCCATCTTCTTCTAGCGGGCAACATTTTGAGCAGCCTCATTCTGTTAAATGCGGCGACACTACTTACGTATGGTGCGAAAGAAGAATGGATGCCACGGTGGGGGTGGGGGAGGGGAGCACAGCGGTGGCTGATTAAAGTCATGAAGCTGCTCTGGGTGGTTGGGAATGTTTCCAGTGATTGAATAGAAGAGCTTGGCTTCGTGGTGGATGATGAGAGTGTTATTTGCTACTATATTTACCCAAGAATGTCAGTGTGTAACGCGCGTGACGTCACTCCACGTCGACCAGCCCCCTTCATTAATAATCAAGAACAGGTGACGTCCTCCACATGGACCCGCCCCTCATTATTAATCTTCACTCCGCATCGAACAGCCCCCCTCATTAATAATCATGAACAGGTGACGCCCTCCAAATGGACACCGCCCCCCCCGCCATTAATAATAATTAGCGGGTGACGTCACTCCGCATGGGGGGGAGGCGCCTCCTCCCCCCTCCTCGGCGTCAACTTAGAACCCTCACTACAAAGGCAGAACCCTCACGTCACGTGATCTCCGTCACGCTGTTGAGACATAGAAGTAAAAAGGATGTCATGGTGAACAAGGGATTATAACCTTCAAATTAAATAGGTCTGTGTCACCGCGCCCTTACAAATTGCATACGAATGAATGCAATTAATACCATGTCACGGTCTGCTTTTCGCTTGCAAGTTTCAGATTTACTGCAGTACACCCGTCCTTGGACGGGCAAAAGTCTAGTTTGTAAATATTTCGATAAATGGCAATTTTAATGAATGTATATATATTATGTTATCAGCGGCAGTACCCATGATCTATCCACTGCTGGAAAAATATGTACAATGCTATGTAACCCTTTGTTGAGTTTTTCACGAGCAGTATTTTTGACTGGCAGTGTTTTTATAGTTACAGATTGTGATTGCCAGGAAAAAATTTTCTTACAAGGAAATATATTAATACTTACTAAAATTTTAATGTTTAGATATTTTTCATGGCAATTCCAAGATTACCATTAAGTAAAAAAAACCTGAGTATTTAATCAAGAGGTATCTCTTTCAAGATTCTACAAGCAAAATAAATGTGTAAAAGTTAAGGTTATTGCTATTAGTCCTGCTTGTGACATTTATGGGCCGTGTTTTCAAAAAGTCTCGCCGACATTTACCTTCGTGTTGTAAATCATTAACGAGCAATTAAAAAAAAACGTTTAAAAGATTGAAGTGTGGTCTTTCAACTAAAAGAACGTGAGCCACGTTAATTTTGGATCTCCAACGAGTGGCACGAAGCGGCAGTCCTAATTGCTCTGACCGTGACTGCTTGAGCTGCAGGCTACGAGAGTTTCCAGGCTTTCTTGAAGGAGGCCGCTAAAGGGGGAGCAGAGTGCGAAACGAGCCAAGAGGAGCACCCCAGTCGCCCTGGCACATCCCTGAGGGAGCAGCAGCCAGATGAATCTTGCCTATGTGTGAGACCTTGCACCATCACACTCTCCTGCTGACCAGCTCTGCATCTCAATGGGAACTCCGATTCTTCTTGCATGCACACGTTCCGTAATTGACTTCAATTTTGTAATAGCAGTGCAGGCAAGCACCGGGAGACTCATTCTCTGTTATTTTCTTGCCCGATTGACCAGTAGATGATAGTTTTACTGTCAAATCACGTTTAACAGGAACTTGGTCTGCATATTTTGATATTTGTCTGTGATAACTTAATAATGTAAAGAAGCCTGTTGCATCAGGTCATTGAACTCCAATACAGACAATACTCCTGCACTACTCTGTATAAACCAAGAGAAAAGCTGCATGTTGACAGGCTTTTGCAGAAATGGCCCCATGTGTTGAGAGCTCCACTGTTGACGGTCCCATGTGAAGACAGCCGCATGTGTCTAATGTCTCACGCCATGACACGTACCCCCTTCTGCTCTTAGCCCGAGGTGCTGTTGGAGCATGGCATGCAGCTGGAGCTGGAGCGGTTGATAATCAGCGAACACGCGCGTCTGCAAGCCTCCCTTCTCGGCACACAGCACTCGCCCACCTCCTCCACATCAGAGCACACACTGCCTGGCAGACAATCATGGAAAAAGCTTAGCAGGTTAGTTCTGCCGTGACTGCTCAAACTGACCAATCGGCACAAAGGAGACATCGGGTGCTGTCCAGTAGATATTGCTCATTCAAGTGATATTGTGTGGGCATTTTTGGCTTACAAGTCATCGTTATAGTATTTTAATTATCTCTCGGTATTTGGTGTCTTTCCATGGCCATTCTAGGGTCCGTCTGCCAGAGTACATATTGGACTTTAAACACGTGATCTTGGGAAACGTGCGCACGCACATAGTGAAGATCAGCAACCCGGGCTGCTTTCCTGTGTCCTTCCAAGTGGAAAGAAATGCCTTGGCACACACAGGTGAGTAATGAATCTTCAACGGCAGACTCCAAAAAATATAAATTCAGCAATGCGCGCAATTTTATTTTCATTGCGAATAATACAAATATAGAATTATTAACTACGCACAGTATGGAATGTTAATATTCATGGAGGATATATTCATGAAGATATACGGCATTGTGACGTCGCAGTGATAAAAATGTATAAGAGGGCAGACTATCAAGAGTTAACTGAAGTGATTTGGGGGGAATGGGTAAAGTGTTTGTCAACAGCAATGCCACGGTGCTGGCAATGAGTTCACTGCTGCCGCACTCATAGCCGGGTAGAGCTGTGCCTGAAATGAACTCGTAGGTAACATGGAAGTTGGATCCCCCGCGACAGGATTCAGTGCCGAGCTTTACCGCATGAAGAACTTCCCGCCGTCCGAGACGGAGACGTTCGAAGTGCGCTTTGATCCACGCGGCGCAAGTCTGGGTCTAGGCCCAGTGGACGTCCTCCTGAATATCCAGGTGTGCACGCTCGACAGTGACCTAAGGCATTGGTCGTGTAAAGGAGAGATTCGACCCAAAAATAAATGCCTCTCATCGTGTAGATGTGTATCCAGGCTGTGTTCGCAGAAACTTTGTTACAGAGACACAAAACCTTAAAGTAGCATTTTTCGATTTAAAGCTTTCGTGACTGCAGGGATTCATCTTCTTGGTTCTTTCGGTAAAGTCACGTAGAATGGAAATAATAAAATAATAAAAATAAAACATAATAAATTAATTCTCACGACGTTTCGGCCACAACGCAAGCAACCACCTGAGGACGGCTGCTTGCGTTGTGGCCGAAACGTCGTGAGAATTATTTCATTATGTTTTATTTGTATTATTTTATTATTTCCATTCTACGTAACTTTACCGAAAGAACCAAGAAAAAAACTTCAAGTTGCAGTCGAGCACATCATTATAACACTCCAATGATCTAACTCCCATACTGTTTAATACAATGTCAACACAGTGACGTCGCTAGAGTGGTATGATGAAGAACCTGACCGTCATTTTCAAGTTTGTATTTTCTCATCAGAATAGCTTCAAACTCATGTCAGACAATTCAGCACACACAGCCTAGGTGTGTATCTACTAGAGCTGCTTTTTAATCGTGTCTTCATTTAAGCCAGGGTTAGTCTGACCCAACAGCAGAATTTGGGAAGTGATCTGTGGCTATGGCGGTAATTTGAGTGACATACGCGCTCAGATTAATGCAAATGCAGGCCTTAATTTGTTTTACATTTGTTAATTTCACAGCTGTTTCCATATTTTGTGTATATTTGCTGAATTCGTGTAATGTGATATACACTATGCTTCTGCATGTCCTATTTACATGAATATGTATTGATATACATCAAATGCAATACACGAGTATTAATATATGGACTATATATGCATGCAAGTAAAATATGTGCCTTGCACATTGTCACAGCATCCCAATGGGGCCTCCAAAAACAGAAGTTGACAAGGTGTCTCAAGGGCTAATACCATGTCAGAATAATGAGCCGGTACCACTGAGATCTTGTATTCAAATGCAGACAACTGTCCATGATTAAAATGGGTTTCCAAGTGTAGCAACTTTATAGTGATAATTGGTTTTTTACCCTTTTATCTGGCAACAAAACTGACACCTTTTTTTACAAGGAATCATGTTTAATCAATTTCAAGGACAATGCATACATTATCAGAGTTGTGTTTTTGTTTGCATTCCGACCGCAGGTATTGTGGTCAATGCAAACATGACTCCTTGTAAAAAAAGGTGTCAGTTTTGTTGCCAGTTAAAAGGGTAAAAAAACAATTATCATATTTTGCTACTGGCAAAGGAGGTTCCAATGGTGTAAATCAACTTGATAGTCTTAACCAGGTACCATTGACTGCACAAAAAACCCATAATTAAATTTTAGTTTTCACTCAATTCAGCAAAGTCCATTTGTAAAAATAAAAAAATCTGCCATTCAGCAAACATGGCATGTCAGAAGGTACACGCCACCTTGTGTGATCAAATTAATTGAAGAGACCTCAGAAGAATTTGTGTGATGTCATTTTCCAAAGGCCGATTCTCTAACATTTGCTGAGGCACAGTTTTCTGAGATGCCTCCAAACGGAAATGCATTCCTTTCTTGTCATGACGCCAATAGCGTAATATAAATAATAGCGAAATTGAGAGAAACGAAAAGTTCATTGATGCCCCGACCAAATCACTGCACTGAAGACAGGTGTCTTGTGCATTGCATCGTTTGCTCGCGTGTGCACAGGTGGTGGGAGGGCCGATCGTGGGTCTGCGTTTGCGCGCCATCGTGACCATGCCTGATCTGGAGGTGTCGAGCGAGGAGCTCGAGTTTGGCGACGTTCAGTGCGGGCAGTGCCACATCGTCAATGTGCAGCTGCACAACAAGCAGGCTGTCACCTGCGAGTGGACCTTCACGCCGCCCGACACCTCTTCCAAGCAGGTCAGGTCCAGCGTACAGCTCGGCTTGCTGGCATGTTACATTTAATTTGAGGTGTGCGGGATGGTTGGCAGCCTCCCACAGAGTAGACTATTAAAAGGTGGAACCCAAAAAAAACTTAGATTTTAAAAAATATGTAATAAGAAATCTTTTTATATCATATGATTAACCAGGAAAGCTTCGCTGAGTCAACATTGACATGTTCGGGAAAATTCAATTCTTGAATATTTGAATACTACATCCCAACGTGTGGGAGTGATATCAAGTGGATGTTATTCGATTGCCATATACCAAGTCCATTTATTCATTATCGAAGCTTCAATATAATGTGAGACAGCCGAGGTAAAGCAGCCTAGTTATGACTTTAGGAGATAAGAGCCATTGCTTTCTTTAGGTTGCATCTTTAAACGCCCACTATGTTAATTTGTATCTCATGGTGGCGGGATAAAACACAGGCTGACACACCTGTAGCAGCCCTGCTGCGCCGCAAGGTGCGAGCCACCGCTCCTCCTCCCCCAGAGCCACCACGCGTCTTTGAGCTGCTTCCTGCAAGTGGCACACTGACCCCAGGTCAAAGGATGAACGTGCAGGTCAAGTTCACGCCGACCCAGGAGGTATACTTTGCTCGCTCACATCACGCACCATCACCCTTGCTTCTGCTATTAATCACAGGCTTTGCTTGGCGTCTCTCCATATAAACCCTGAGCCCATTCTAAATCAACCAGAACACCGTGATTATATACGTGTGCATGTGTCTTTCGGCAAATGTGTGTTCCGATTCTGTTTGGTTTTGTATTGTATGAAAACCAAAAATAAAATCTAAAATAAAGTAACCAGCTGGACACTGCAGTGATGATGGTGCTTGACTCGCAATTGGATGATTGTGATTTCAAATCCCGGTCGAGGATCAACTCCAGCATTCATTCCTCTGTGGTTGATAAAATTAATACCGCTTTGGAGGAAGTTATCAGTGTCTTATGGATAGCCTTCATACAATTGTGGAATTTACAGCACCTGCTAAGGGATAACAGGAGGTGAATATGGCTCCACATTCTTCTTAGCAGAAACCGCAGGTGCAACTTTACGTGTCATTCGTCGGTTGAACTTGATAGCTTAGTAAGACATTTTCCTAATCTGGTAACATCTGATTTGTACTATGTATGTACTATTACTGCAAAGTTTCACGTCGGCTATGCTGTATACCGCTGTCCGATGTAATTTTGCATTGTCTTGCGAGTTCCGCATCATTTCCAACATTTGCGACAATCTTTTTCATCTTCTTGGTTCTTTCGGTAAAGTCACGTAGAATGGAAATAATAAAATAATAAAAATAAAACATAATTCTCACGACGTTTCGGCCACAACGCAAGCAGCCGTTCTCAGGTGAAGAACAGGTCTGTCGAGAAGACAGAGTCTGAATGACACACCCCAGGCTTGGAGCGTCTATTTAAGCTGGGATGGAGGGGGAAGAGCGCCTTGACAAAATAATTTGCATATCAAGAGGAATTTAGCATATTTATGGGAAATGCAGATATGCGATTAGTACTACATTCTATGTGACTTTACCGAAAGAACCAAGAAGATGAATCCCTGCAGTCACGAAAGCTTTAAATCGAAATCTTTATCTGTTTCTGAACAATATTCCGTTTTCGATTTGCACCGCAGAAACGCTACTGCAAGCGGCTGGCACTCCGCATCGCGCAAAGCAGCCGGCGTGTGCTCCTCGTTGCCTTGGGCCGTGGGCTGGAGCCGCGGCTGGAGCTGTCGGCCACCGTGCTGGAGTTCACGCCCATGCTGCCACAGAGCACCGGGGACACGCACCACGTCACCGTGCGCAACCCCTGTCCCTTCCCCATCGAGTTCTACTCGCTCGAGTTTGACACGCAGTACCTGGAGGAGGAGAAGGTGGGACTATTTCCTTGTGTGCAACAGTGTCGTCGTCGTGTATTCTGTCTGGAGAATATTGGCATCTGTGCCTTGTCATATGTCACCGCAAAAATTGAGTGCGCACATTTCTGTCATGTGTCAACACCACTGCTGATTTGGCAAAGAATAGTGTTAACACCCCCCTCCGCTGCAAACGGTGGTCGCATTATGTCACTTTTTACAACAGTTTGACAATGCTGAGATGTTTAATTTAGTAGAGAGTACTTGATTGTTTAATCTCGGAACGCGAAAGTGGTTAACGTAATAGTGCCGTGGGCTTGTGGGAGCCTCGGGAAGTTATTTTTTTTTTTGGTTCCGTTCCGTACACATACATCATCAGTGACGTACACGTACGTCATCAGAACGGAATCGGAAGAAAAACTGATGATGTACACGTACGCCATTCCGATGACGTACAAAAAGGGTTAACCCGGTTTAATCACAGTTGGCTAACACCCAGCTATGAACTCACAATCTTAGTGGTTGCCGGGCCCAGTGCTTTGACCCCTGAGGCCCCCTGGCCACGTCTAATTTTGTGATTTTGTTGTTGTATTTTGACACTTATGCTCAGATCCTGCGTCACGTGAAGGGGTACCATGATGGAGTGTTGTTGCTGCCCCCACGGTTGCCGGGTGAGAAGCTGCCCCCCGAGATCCTCCAGGACTACGAGGAGAAGCTCCGGAAAAAGGGGGAAGCAGCAGCGGATACACAGCTGCCCAACGGAGAAACCACGTGGCCGAGCACAGGTGCAGACACCATGCATCTCGAATCCTCAAGACAATGATTACATGAATTATATTGTCCTTATGATTCGCTTGTAGTTATAATTTCACATCGGAGTGTTTTTAATGTTTTACCCACAATTGTCATGTTGCATCAATACTTATAGAGCATTGCCGAGGTTGCTAGATTTAAAGAAAGGCTCAAGTAGAAGCTAAAGAGTCAGCGCTGCAATAGCTTGCTCATGCCACTCCACTCGATGGAGCTACAGAGCACCTCTAGAATGTATTTGTCTGACTCTTGCACGCTGGCCAGACATCTTGGAAGAGGTGGGGGATTTAATAAAGCTGTTTCAAACTTGCCGTGCTCCGGAAATGGATCTGCCGACCTCCGGATTGTAAGTTCAATGTGCTCACCACACGGAACTTACAATTTAAACGTCTTAACTTACAGTTAAGACGTTTAAATTAAACCAATAAAATAGGATGAAGTTGAGTGTAATTTTATTTTATTTAATATCATTCTGCCATCCAAAATTGTTCAAATAATTTATGATTTAAGGAGATTTTAAGCAAGATGAAAACATATCTTAGGTTTTAAGCGGAAAGACTGATTTCGGTTTCGGCAAACACGAGCACGCGACCAAATGAGTGTTCAATGTCGCCTGCACGCGTGGCAGCACTGCGAGAGGAGGATGAAAGTGAGGCCATTGTGAAGCCGGACGATCAGGATGGCGCGACGGGCCCACCGGCCACGGAGGCGAGCGTCGTCCCACGGCTGGAGGGGATCGGCTCGCCAAAGGGCGACAAGAACGGAGAGGTCCCACCAGGGCTTCGAGAGGACAGTGATGGTAATTAGGGGGGGTGCAACCTTTTCAGAGGGCACTTTGATATTAATTCTACCATTGATACGCATAATAATACGTATCAATAATATTCAGTCCCTTGCCATTCATTACTGTAAAGTCTATGCATGTCACATCTGCTTATATATAGTGTGTTTGATAAGCTATTTTAACCTCTACCCCCCCCCCCATTCTTTCCTTTTTAATCTGATTTAAATAATCAATAGTTAATTTAAAAGGCACATATTTAATTAGAAATTCATCTATCCATCCTCAGACTTGAACTACCATTGACCTTAAATGAAAATCTCAAATGAACCTTTTATAGGTAAGACACTTTATTAGGCAGTATGTTTTCTGCGTCTGTCTTTGTTTTCGACTTGAGGATGCTTGACGCAGTGTCAGGTGAAATGTCATATTTAATTGCTAAATATTTTGATGAGAATTATTATTCAGCTTACTGGTGAGCTGAAGAAATAATAATTGCCGCATTAAATGCTTGTATGTGTGACTATTTCATTTGTTTTGCTCTGTCAGCTGGTAGAGGGTTACATGTACCGCAATATTTTGGCCAGATTATTACGTAAACTTACCCAAAAAATAAATTATGAATCAGTATATGTTCAGTTGTTGTTTGGACTCATCAGTTGGCCACAGCCAGCCGAATCAAAGCTGCCCATCACTACATACTAACAACATTCCTCAACGTGTGTGTCTGTATGGCACAGGGAAGCAGCGGGAGGCATCGAAAGGAAGGGCGAACGGTGGAGTGGGAGACCTGGAGCTGACACCCGTGGCCGCTGCTCTAGCACGACACCTGGGCATCGACCTGTCCCCGGAAGGTCGCGCCGCCCAGAACCGGCGTGGCATCGCCATTGTGGTGCACGGGGCGCCCAGCTCTGGTAGGGGCTCGCACTGTACTTGGCACCATTTTTTAAACACAGTGCTGGAAGGACAAAAGTGGGGAGGTGGATTGACAAAGGACACTAAATTATAATTTTTAGACATCATTCCTGAGTGTTCAATGCCAGCATCAGCAGTACTTTATCCCAGTGATTCACCAAGATAAGACGGATCCTTTCCAACTGCAGTGCTTTGTACATTCGTGTGTGTGTGTGCGTGCGCGCATGTGCGTGCGTGGCAGGCAAGACAAGTGCAGCGGTGTGGCTGGCGCGGCGGTATGGCGCGGCACGCCTCACGCTGGATGGTGTGGTGCTGGATTGCCTATCAAGCGGCACCACGGTGGCCGGGCTGCGTGCGCGACAGCTCTGCGCCGACGCTGCACACCGGAAGGCCGTGCGTGAGGCCGAAGAAGGTCCGTCCTCCCGAAGGAAAACGGAATGTCCTTCCTGCCTTACTCGCAGGCGTTAAGACGATGTGTCAATTAATTATTCAAAGTAAACTTTTACACCCAAGATGCATGCATCATATTGAAGAAATATAGATTTATATTCTAGATTTGAAGCTTTCGTGACTGCAAGGATTCACACTTTTAGGTTTTTTCGGTAAAGTCACGTAGGTAAAAAATTCAATTAAAAGTTAATAATTTCCATTATTACTTTTATTAACTTTTAATTTAATTTTTTACCTACGTGACTTTTTCCGAAAAAACCTAAGAGTATAGATTTATATATTTTTTAAGAGTCGAATATTTACAATTTGTACAAATTTTATTGATATTAAATACTAATGTTACATTTTACTGAACGGAGAAAATAAAACTGCACCGACACGAGAGAGAAATGAGAAACAATACAATTGAGATGGTAAAATCGAGACAAAAAAGAATACATAATTGAACCACTTTGTGACCTTGGATTGTGGCAATTCATGGGTTTGCTGGGCCAGAGTTACTTAACTCGACACATTACACTCACCTGCAAAATGTATATAATAATAACGTCCAAGACTCTTTCAGGATTTTTTTTCAGTTCCCTTTTAAAGAGCGTTTTTCACATACTGCCCTGCCATCTTCTGGCTACCTCAGTCCATCAAGTTTGGGAGTTTCTCAAACTCTACCTGGAATACTCTGGATTACAGCAATGTCCTATGTTTAATAATTAGCTATAAATTCTAGATTTGAAGGTCACTCATGTACATTTTCAGCATATCATAGGGTTTGCAAATGGTTTAAATTATGGATTTTATGTATAGATATAGATTTGAAATGATGGAAGTGTTTTAGAGCGATGATAGATGAGTGGGTGTATGAATGAGTTAACTGGTCTCTTTCTCATCAGTTAAATAACTGCCCTAACCCCGGCATCTCTCCCACTTTAGTAAAAAAAAAATTTCCTGTGGTTGTCACAGCTGATGATGATTGCTTGTATTGCAATCGAAACGTCGTGATTTAAAAAAAAAAAAAAATTCACCTACGTGACTTTACCGAAAGAACCAAAGAATATGGATCCTTGCAGTGACGAAAACTTCAAATCTAGAATGGTCTGTTTTTTTTGGCAAATGAAAAAATGGATGGACGGATGAATGGATTTGTGTTCAGCCCAAATGAATAATTGGTCGTGTGTTTAGACAGATGGCTAAATGAGCTGACACATGAGTGGAAGTCAGCTGGATGAATGAGATAGTACAGAACCTCCTCCTATTGGCTGCTGCTGGCCTTACAGATCCGAGTGCACCATCAAGAGCGACCCCGGCACTATCAACTGTGGGCGGCAGCATGGGGGGGTTGAGCATGGAGGCGGTGGCCAAGCACTCTGCATATGGCATGGAGTCTGGCGTCGGCGGGGCAGACATCCGCACAGCACCATCGTCCATCTCCATACGGCATAAGGGCAGCACGATCGTGGGAAAGTCACGCGCCGAGGCTCACAGCGTCGCCATGCGACCGCTGCCCTCCGAGCCTACTGGATCACAGGTGCTGTTGGTGTTACCCACTCTGTCTGCAGGTCCCACTGAGAGAGCCACTGTGGACATTAACAGTGTGGACCAGTGATTCTCATCCCACTCTGCTCCCCTCCACACACTCTCCACTCCAGAAACTAAGGATTTCTAATGAAGCCCCCAACCAACCTTTGAAAGTGAAAGGTTGCTCATTCTCCTCTGCTGTCCACATAATCTGAAGCTCCCTTCTCCTGTTCCTATTTTGCTCCCGATATGACTAACTGCCTCTATATAAAATATACAATACCACTGTTTCTATATAGCAACGTGAGATGAACTCAAATTTAGATGTTATATAAATCCATATTGTATTGTATTCATTTGAACAAAACTTTGACAATTTAAAACAATTACTGATTTTATACAGCTACATGGTATCAAGAATTTTGCCACTTGTGCCATCCAGACATTTTTGCATGAAGGACTTGATTCAGGTGAGACAATTTTACCTTTTTCTGATTTCTAGTAAACAAATTCCAATGTCTCCATCATCGTCAATGAGATAAACCACGGAGGTGATATTTTTTTACCTGTTCTATCACATATTTGTGAATCAGACTCGAAATGCATTCATGTTGCATACTCATGTTGTAGTTTTTTTGGCCTAAACAAATCAGGATGCGTAGTAAAATGCGGCACAATTTTATCCACTGTAAAAAGCGTGCTTGGAACCTGCATCTTGCCTATATTTGTTCACGGTGCTGTTCTATTCCATGCTACCGCCTACAAAAGGAATTGGGAGAAGGGCGCTGAGCAGGGAATAGAGGTTATAATGACCGGTGGCAGGCATGGCCAGAGCTTTGGATATGAAGGTTGGGGACCGATAATAATGCCAAACAGCCCCCGCAAGAAATCCTTCCTGGGAATTAATTCACCCCCGAATGTGGCCCTCATAAGTCCCATACACTCGCGTGGCACTGTAGGTCGCCTTTGTTTTGTTTGCTTTAGGGTTATATGGAATTGAGAAAGACTGGCCATGGTTCAGGTCTGGATGCGAGGTGCTCATCTAGCTGTGGCATCATTAGAGGAGAGTAAGGGATCCCGCCACTGAGGAGGACATTGAATACGCACGTCAATATGGGAATTGTCTCTTAAGGAGAGGCATTTTCTTTTGCTGCAGGCTTTTTAAGAAATTCTAGCAGTCACTTGGGGTATCAGTACAGTTTTGGGAAATGTATGTTTAAAATAACTAATTGTTAGAAAAATTATGACTGGTGTCTGTGACACCTTTTAACAATGTACAATGTAAAATTAAATAATGTTGGATTAAGTCAATATGCGTAGGTTAATGACATCTTTATCATGAATGTAGCGGGGAGTGATAGCACAGTTGTTAGTGCAGTTGTTGGCACTGCCCTTTAAGCCTGGCAAGCAGAGGTTGATTCCCAGCCATGGCTAACATCAGTGGGGAGTGATATCTTAACTGGTCCTGAGCCCCCTCGCCAATGTCAAACAACCCCCATAACCAACACAGTCTGTGGAGACAAAGGGATGTACATTATAAATGATCATGAATGTCAACTAAAATTGTAATTTTAGGTCTGCTGTAAAATTTAGTTTCAAATTATGCTGCATACGCTGTACTGTAATGCATGTGAACAAATGTACCGTATCAACAAATTAGCAGCCCGTCTGCATAAATGTGTTAGCCTATGTCTTTAACGAACTAATTGTTTCCCCGACGGAAGGTGAGCTTGCCAAGGCTGGAAAGCACCCACCCGCGCCCAGCTGCAGGAACAGGGATGGAGGAGATATCCCTCTAGCAGCCATGGTGTGTACCACCCCGTGTCCCCATGCGCGCAGGCTCCGAGCGTGTCCATGGTGGGCGCGCCGCTGCAGCGTCGACTGAGCGTAAGCGCCAGCGTCGCGGGTGAGGACGGCCTCCTGAGCTGCGTGCTGCCCGAGGAGCTGCTCATCGACATCCTCGCCGAGAGGCTGCAGGTCGCTCCCACCGTACTCACCGGTTCATCGCAGACTCGTCGGCTGTAGCAAGCGGCGACAATTACAGGCTCGCGTCACACTAAGACGGTCTGAGCTTTCCAAACTAATATTGATTCATAGTCACAAATTTGCTGACCCTTCTTAGCTATTGGCTATTTTTTACTCACTATGTTTTTTAGCAGGTAAGGCCCACTGAGCTATATAGCTCTTTTTCAGAAGCGGCCTGGCCACAAATGATAGCTCAACGAAGTGGCTTATCATGTGGAAATGTATAGCAGCCAAATACTCTAAACGCATGTTGCTAATTTTGGGGAGAAAATGCAAAATCCAAATATAAAGGCGTCAGGGACGGAATCGAAACCACGACCTGTATACCAGGCAAGGGAGTTATCATTTTGCCACCATGGCACCCCTTTTCTTAGGATTGCAACAAAACATCGATTATTCATTGAAATAATGTCTTATGCCCACGATATGTGCATTGAAACGTGCATGAAAACATTAATTATTTTCGATTCATGCATATTTCAGGATTTTTTTTTAAGTTGCATTAAAAATACCGAAGTGAGATAGTAAATATGAGTGGCAAAATAATCAATACTTCAATCACATTGTGAACACGAATTGTGACAATTAATCTAATCGCTGAGGAGCGGAGGATCAATCAATCAATCAACCTTCTCACAGCCCAGTTATAACACTCATAAATCCGGCTGATCTGTTTAATCATGCACGCTTTTGAAATAGTTTGGATCACTGTGGCTGCACCTGTTAATCATGCATTCTGTTGCAACGGTCGTTGACAATAAAAGTGATGCATTGTGGCTTCTGCGTACAGTATTCCCTCGCTATTCACGACCTTGCTCTCCGCTATTTTGGCTACGCGTGAATCGCTTCTGGAACTCTACACGACTGGATCGAGAGAGAGAAAGAAAGTGATGCGATAAAGTTACGAGAGAGAATGTGATGTGAGAAAGTGATGAGATAAAGTGATGTTTAGCATCATTATAATTCAAGGTAAGTTCGTTCGTATTTACTTTATGTTGATGATAATCACATTTAATTTTTTTTTTTATTATGATAATTTTCATGTATTTAATACCTTACTTATGTATTCATTTAAGGTAATTCGTTGAAAATATTTTTCACCAGCCAATATCATTATCCGCTAAATTTTCTATTCACGAGTATCTCCGGAACGTATCCCTCAAGCTGAACGAGCGAATACCGTACGTGGAAAACCGGTTCCCGTTTGTCCTGCGCAGCTGAGTGACTGCCACCGAGGTGTGGTGCTGGACGGGCTGGAGACGCTGTACGCAGCCACCATCGCGAGCGCGGCACACGTGGTGCTGAAGGCCCTCAACAATCGCCGCTTCATCTTCTTGGTGGACCTCAAACAGGATCTGGCCTCGCTGGAGGCAAACGAGCAGGCCGCACTCAAGAAACGAGGTCAGGGGCACCGGTGCAACAAGAACAGCTGTGTTCCCTTGTTGGCCTTATACACAGCATCTTGGGAAATACAGTTTGTATAGTTTTTTTTATTATGATTATTTTATTTTAAACATTCAGTGAGCTTTGGCGGGACACGTCGCTCGAAGGGATAATGGCGGATGGTCGAGGCTGACATTGGGGTGGCAGCCAGAGAGGAAACGTGCCCGAAGGGGCGCCCACCGCAGAGATGGAGCGGTTAAAACAGGTCCTTTGTAGGGGCTTGACGGATTGCCGCATTGCAAAACTGTGAGAGTTGGCTATGGATTAAGGAGGCCTTCATCCAGCAGTGGATCGATTTATTGCTGACGGTGATGATAAAATGTCTCATTTTACAGCTTTCAGTTTAAGCTTGTAACTGTGTATTTCATCCTGACACGACGAATGTATCTTTGGTTGATAAATAATACTGCACTCAACACGCATTTGGATGTGCCTGATTGGAGCACCTCCTGTCAAAATGAAGTCATGTAGACAGCTTTGCGCAATGTTTGACCCTATATAGAGGCAGAGCTGGTGCAGAGGCTGGAGGAGAAGAAGAGGTGGCTGGAAGAGATGGACGAGGATGAGTACAATGCTCTATCAGATGAGAAGCGGATGGAGGTGGACAGTTTGCATCTGGCCGCCCTCAAGGAGCGCAAGGCTTGGTCAGCACCATCCCTCAAAATACCCCCTGCTTAGTTGTCGTTTATTAATTAACATTCATATTTTTAGAGATTTAGACACGCGTCCCACTTTTATCACCAGCGGAACTCTGTAAGTGCAGCAGGGGACAGTCATTGTACGTGTGTGAGCTGCCGATTATGCAGTCTGCTGAAATGCGTTTTGCCTCTTCGCATCCTTCCTTGTGGCTAGTGAGGAGGCTGACAGGCTAGCGAAGCAGGAGCTAGAACGTCTGCGGGAAGAGGAGCTCGAGAGGCAGAGGGAGGAGGAGGAGAAGAACAGAAAGCCACGCAAGGGAAAGAAAGACGCCATCAATCGGGATGATCAGACGGCACAGAAGAAGAGCCAAGCTACTTTCAAACCTGTACGGATCTCACAAAACACCGTACGGGCGTCAACATGTATACATGACATTGTGAGCAAAGGATTGAAAGAAGTGGTTTTTCTTTTGTTGTCCAGCAGGTGTCATCTGCTGTGGATCGGTCCG
Source organism: Lampetra planeri (assembly GCF_965212315.1). Taxonomy (NCBI): domain Eukaryota; kingdom Metazoa; phylum Chordata; class Hyperoartia; order Petromyzontiformes; family Petromyzontidae; genus Lampetra; species Lampetra planeri. Next base: position 5,362,420 of record NC_136123.1, read on the forward strand.
AGTCCCAGGCCTTGGAGGATGGGACACGCAAAAAGAACAAGGGGAAGGAACACAAGGGAGCTGCGCTATGCCTGCAGAGCGACGCCGCTCAGCAGCCAGCACCAACCACCATCAGCGAGCCAGACCCGTCAGACGAGAAGAAGGAACTTGAGCGTCGCTTCAAGGTGAGAGCAGAGATCGAGGCGGCTGAGTGGCTGAAGGGACTAAGGACATGTCAGAGCACTTGGCCAACACCACTGAGTTACTGGGCACAAATCCAGGCAACCTCCCATAATTACATTGGGTTTCCAAATGTAGTGAGTTGATGGTGTCAACCCAGTCTTTATTGACTGCACACGCAAAAACAACCATATTAAACTATGAGACCTCCTTTACCAGTGGCAAAATATAGTGATAGGTTTTTACCCTTTCAACTGGTACAAAAACTGACACCTTTATACAAGGCATCATGTTTGCAATAACCACAACACAAGCAGTCAAAATGCAAACAAAAAGAAACAACTCTGATAATAATAATGATATGCACTGTCCTTGAAGTTGATTGGTCCACACCCGAGACAGCTTTTTTTAGAGCCTAGTCTCCATTGGTGTTGGACCAGATGACGCCAAAAGGAGGTCTCATAGTGTAAATTCTTACCCCGAGCTCTCAATACTCTGATAGTACGCTGTTTTTAAGAAAAGCTGTCTCGAGTGTGGACCAATCAACTTCAAGGACAGTGCATATCATTATCATTATCAGAGTTGTTTCTTTTTGTTTGCATTTTGACTGCTTGTGTTGTGGTTATTGCAAACATGATGCCTTGTATAAAGGTGTCAGTTTTTGTACCAGTTGAAAGGGTAAAAACCTATCACTAAACCATATTAAAGTTTCATTTTCACCAGATTGCATTTATTACAGCTCTAATACTTAAGACATAAATTTGTTTGGATTGACAATTGACGAACAATCCTTGCAGGGCATGTAAAAATGTGTATGTATCCTTAGCATGAGTAAAGAGGTCTTAAAATGACTTAAGATATAGTTCAGTGGCGTTATCTTCTTATAGGTGCGTTATCTGACACAAGCTGATGCACTGCCAGATGAGAGTTGTGAAAGTTCTGAACCTCATTGTTGGATTATGCAATAATTATCTTAAAAAATCAAACCTAATTTAAGGGCGATTAGCGCTGCCCTGGTTTATATATGATTTATCTCATTTAAGTTTGAGTCCAGTCCATTCTTTTGTACATCCATAGTTATTTAATTAATTCACACTAATGATTGATTCATTGTAGTGTGGGAGCATTCAGCCGAACATCCTGATTTATTATGCAATGCTTTTAATTATTTCCCGTCAATCCTGTCCATTATAATGCTTTTTGAAGGCTGGAATAAACCCATCAAGTGGTTGTTGCATTAATGACAAAGTTGAAATGAATCACCATACATTCTCAGTGATATAATTTAATCATATGAATAACATTCTTTCAACTGTAGTTGAAATGCTAACTGCTGGAATTATTCAATGTTGGTCAGCATCCAGTAAAATATTCTTGACAACATAGTAATAAGATTGGAGCTTTATAGTAAATATGCAAATTGAGGTTTGAAAAGCGTAATGTCGTGCAAGTTTTGCATGATGCACGTACATGTCGATAGCACTATATTACCAAAAAACAACAGTCTCATGAAGCATGTTGGTCTCTCCGGTATCTTGAGAACAGTCGAGTTACACGATGTTTGTCAAGTCCTTCAATTGTTTAAAAAATTAGATTCCCATTTCATTCGTCAGTTCAGATAATTTCTAACTCTCACCTAGATTGCTAGTCCCTTTATCTTGGTGTTGTTGTAGAGTGGAAAGTGATTTAATCAACAAACATTCCCATTGCACCCCCCTTTTTCCTTTTGATCCGCATTTCTTGTTATTGAAATCGTTTCACCCGGAGAGGATCTGACACGCCGAATTGGGAACTTAATGCGATCTCCTAATAATTAGAGAGAACGCAACTCACTTCATTGGGAAACATTGTATATGGTCTGCTACATTGATTCTAATGTAGATAATAAAATTAAAACGTGGATGTGTGCAGGCATACGAGCAGTCACAGAAAGACGTGCAAAAGCTGCTGGAGTTCTGGGACCGCACGCAGGGCACACTCGTGCTCCCGCCCACACCCGAGACAGAGGACGTCCTCGAAGCCGAGGACGAAAAACCTCCACCGTCGGGCAAGAAGAGCAAGAGGGAGAGAGAGAGGGAGCGACTGGAGCGTGAACGCGAGCGAGTCGAGCAGCGGGAGAAGGCCGAGAGGGAGCGGCTCGAGAAGTTGAGGAGCGATGAGAAAGGCGAGCCGACTCCGGCGCCCGGCTCTGCCGATTCAGAAAGGGTGGCGCAGGAACGGCCAGGCTTACGGAAGGCGGCGCTGGGCATCCCACATGTGGCGCTGGAGGTCACGGATCCCCGTGAACCCGTTGCAGATAAGCTGCTGGCAAGAGAGCTGCTGCCCTCAGTGGACGAAGTAAAGAGGCACCCTTTGACCTTTCCCCTGCTTTTAATAAAAATACCGCCGGTACCATATTGGCAGATTGTGCCCGCCGGCGGCTCCCCTAACACCCCTTAAAAATGTGCTATGCCGATGAGCATCTATAACACAGAGATAATAATGCGTGTAACATTTTTTATATATATAACAAATACACTCATTTAAATTCCATCATTACATTGCTGAATGGAAGCCTGTTAATACTGTCAGTCATTGGGGTTGTTTGACCATGGGTTAAGTTATCACTTGCAACTGCTTTTTGTCATGGACAGAAATTCAACACAGGTCAATGCATTCATTTGGTAGATTTGATCATATTTCCACGAATATGAAAGTCATTATTTGTTTTTAAAAGTAATTACAATTACTTTACAATGGAACCCTAAACACCATGTTTAGTTCTGTTTACGTAAGTGTCAATTACAACATCCACCATATGCACACCACGGTGATGCTTAATGTATTAAGTATACAGCACAAAAATATGTAACTGCACTACAAATGAATGAGTACTGAGAGGTGAAAAAGAAAGTGTCATCTTAAGAATCCTACAAGTGTGGATTTCAGCCCATTTCCCAGTGAATGTCTTCATATCATTTTTCATTTGCACTTTTATGACTCTTGCTGATATGATGATGATGATGATGACTTTTCTCTTGGCAGGTTCTGGACGGACTGGGCCTGGGTCCCAGTGGGCCCCCTATCCCACCACCGGTCACCCTGTCGGTAGTGCCGTTCCCTGGCAAGCGCAAGGGCCTACCTCCCAAACCCATCGAGCGCTTCCAGTTTGTGGAGGCGGTGGAGGAAACGAGCATGGATGAAAAAGATCCAAATGAAGAGATTCAGCCGGAGCCCGAGCCCTGTATTAAGGTACAAATCCCTCCATGGTCTTGCCCAACCATATCTTGCTTCTCTAATATCCTACAATGTTCAACCCCGTCCTCAATATCTACCGTCACTCTCTGTGCCTCCGTAGCCCTGCGCCCAGTCTCGCTTTAATTCCTTTTGCCTTCTTGCTCCCCTTCACTGGAACAAACTCCCACTGCACATGCAACAATCATTTTCACCGACCTGCTTCCATTCCTCCCTTAAAACAAGCCCCATCTCTTCTCCCTTGCCCACCCTGCTGCTGCTACTCCCTGCCCCAGCCCTTCCCCCAGCTATGACCAGGCCTACCCCTACACCTCCTTAACCGCTCCCACCTGCCCTCCTAACTGTCACCATAACTACACAACTATCATCGAACGTACAATTTTATAAATCTTGTAAAGCACCTTGGACAAGTGAGCTATACAAATCTACATCAGATAAGATGATGATGCGCTGCCCGAGAGGCGTTCTTAACGAAGCGGCTGGAGGAAGCAGCGCCCTGCACACGTTACCCCAACTCAGCCAGTCCTCCACTTATTGTAGGTGTATCGTCAATGTATAGAGCAGTTTTTCCTCAAACCCCAGTCCTCCTCACCCCCCAAGGTGCAGCGTACTGTGATCAGCAGCCGCCAGGTGCATGCAACACGCAGCGGACTGATTTGCACATGAATAGAACATATCGGGGTGGAGAAATAGCGCTGTGGTCATCGCACTGTGCCGTGAACACGGCCACCTGACTTCACCACAGCGAACGTCAATGGTGCGCAATATCCGAACGAGTCCTCTGCACCCCTCTTCGCAAATCCGCATTGACCAGCATGGTCAAACCACCACCATGACCAACACAGTGGAGGGGCTTCGTCTAACAGTGGATATGCAAAGGGGTGTAAGCTAAATCATGGAAAGCGACACGGAGGGGAGCCGCGAGGAGGGAAGTTTGAGAAACACTGGTATAAGAGGAAAGCTGTGTGCCAAGACTTTCACGGCTCCCATATTCGGAATATGTTGAACATGCCACCTCTGTTTAACACGTAGGCTTTTGCGACCAACATTATTCATAATATAGGTTTTTTGGTCAGATCGCGTTATTTATAAATGTGTCGTAACCCTCCACCACCCGACATGGCCAAACAGTAAAAAATGTGTTACTTTTTTTTGTTGACACCTCTGTTGTGATACTGGCCTCTTTGCAATGTGGGTTTAGAGCACAAGGTAATTTAAAGCTAAGCTGTGTTTTTAGCATCCAGAACCACAATTTTCATCATGTAATAATACATTACATTATTCGTTACAATACTCTATTTCTTTCAAGGCATCCTATACTAATATTGATGCCATCGTAGTGCATGAAATAGTTAATGGAATTTAAATAAAAATGTTACAGACTAGGTTTTGCACTTCGTGTAAATAATATATATTAATAAGCCCTAATTCATGTGAAATACTGTACACGTATCAAATTATATTTGTACATCTGCAACTTGAAAATAATGTTACATATTCACAAACCAATTTTACATTGCACTGTTTCTAATGGAAGTTAACTGGTAGTAAGTGTTAATAATTGAATTAGCTGATTAACACATGCTTAATTAATCATGACGTGGGTCATTTAATCAAATTGTCACTGAAGCTGATCCTTATTTCCTGGGTTTGTATATCAACCTGCTTACCGTCACTGTCAGTTCTCACAGTACTTGTATCATATTCAGGACAACATTTGCTTTCGTACATTTTATTTTAAAAAATGTCTCAGACTATGTTAGCGTATGTTTTGCCCAGTGAAATGACAAAGTCCTACTCTGCAGTGGAAAACAATACAATTGTAATTGGAGAGGAGTGAAAAATGAGTTTTAATATCAGGACAGACCAAATGACATCTGCGTGATGTGACTTACATCATTGGCTGCCATACCAGGAGGAGCTCACGACGCCTACCAGGGGCAAAGGTCGAAGCAAGGACAAACTGGACAGCGCAAGAGAGAAGGTTCGATCTCCACAGAGAAAGAGCGCCACTCGGTCACCCCCACAACCTCTGGGCCAGCCCACAAGCGCTCAGGTGGATGGTGAGATGGGCAGCACGCAGCAAGGCGAAGCGTCAGTCGCAGAAAGCCGTGCAACAAGGTGAGCAAGGCCCACGTACACCCGACACTGTCTCCAGCCACGGTCCCTGCATTCGTGGTGTAGGCATAGGGTGGAGTTTTACATGGCCACGGTTGCTGATGCAACGCACCGCGTGAGACACGCCTGCTCGTGATCGCACGTCCTTACATTGACGGGGGGCTGTCGGCAGGTTGAAGACTTTCCGCTGGGTGGTCGACGCGGGCAGTCAGGTGGAGTTGCACGTGAGCTTCTCTGCCAACGATGCGGATCAGTTCGACGAGACGCTGAACCTGGAGGTGCTGGGTACTCGTCGCCGCTACCAGCTCTACTGCCGCGGCGTTTGCACCTTCCCAGGGATCAGCCAGAACCCCAGGTGCCGACTCAGCTGTGAAATGGAAGAATAAGCCGGGCAAAGCCAATGTCGTAATGGGGTCTGCTGCTAGCATTGAAAATAAACGTATAGAATTCTGCTTTCTGTCATAATGAGTCAGGCTTGCATTCTTGTTAAATGCACTTCATCTGTCGCGCGGTGAGTGATATATCAAGCCCCTATGTAAATGTAAGAAAAATTGTAAGCTTATTTAGCTGCAAATATTATAGTACACAAACAAAACACATTGATTAAATGTCAGATTTAAATGGGAAGGTGCAACCTGCACTGTGTTGTTTAGGCATGTGACGATCCAACAATTTATTCGTAAAAATGTATATTCACACTCAGAATACATGTATGGAACTATGCACGTTAATAATTATTTTTTATTCATATTTATTGTCTCTAATTGGTTCATGGCAACCCTGTGGCCACTAGAGATGCTATATGCACCACAGTGTTAAGTATAATTCGTTCATAATTCAATTTCTTACCCTGAAATGGGACGATTCATTGAAGTGTAGTGCCATAAGAGGGGAGGGGCTGCTGGGGGCTTTGGGATCCTAGGCAGATAAGCGTCGGCGCCAGGCGCTACGATCCCAGGCAACCCAGACGCTTAAGCCCCTTGGCGCCACCAACGGGGGGGCTGTGTGTGCTCTGTGGGATATCTGGGGCGCACACAACCCCACCCCTCGTTGGGGACGAGGCATAAAAGGGCAGCTCCCTGGCCGATCGAGGCCAGTCGCAGCTCAAGACCCAAGACCTGCCAGCCAGCTTAGGACCCTGGACCCCCTTATCCCGCTTGTCCTTGTGAGGGCCGGGACGCTGTGAGGGCCAGTGGTGGGACTCTGGGACTCCCGGCTCTACGTCCTTGTAAGGGCGAGTTCCGAGGAAGCCAGAGTCCAGACCCGCACCTTGGCTCGGTCGGGTCAGATAGCCTCCCCTAGGGTAGTTGTAGCCGGAGGACCCCAGAGCGTAGCCAGAGTAGTGTATCTAGGCTGTGTACCTAGGCTGTGTACCTAGGCTGTAACAGAGTATGACGACTGAATGGAGTGCTGTATTGTAATAAAGAAGTTACGTCTACAAGTGTCTCCGGAACCCATTACAGAAGTGTGGAACGGTGAACTCTTACCAGTCTGTTTTGGATAAACGCTTTACCAATGGTTCACATTCCCTGTTGTTTGTCGCATGCAGGATTGTTTTCCCTCACCGGAAGAAGTCTGTGCAACCTAATGAGATTGTGCACAAGCAGTTTGTGTTGAGCACAGACGTCTTTGAGTTTGGACCCCTGCTCTGCGGAAAAACAAGAGAGAGGTAGGTAGTTGTCGTGATAAATGCTGGAGGGCATGGACTTCACTGGAATATTTTGTAAAGAGTTTATGACGATAATGTGGATTGTGCCGAACATAAGATCTTCTCTGTATGGATGTGACTGGCAGGTACAAGGATGGCCGCTATCCAGAGAACATGGAGAGGCTAAACATCCAGAACAGCTCGCCCATGTTGGCCAATGTCACCTTCTGCTTCCAAAATGATGCCAAGGCGACGACGTTCTTGCTCGACCCGCCCACCATGACCCTTCAGCCCAAGCAGGAGCAGGTCTTGGAGTGGAGAAAACGTCACTGCTCAAAAATAATGTGGTTCAGGAATAAGAATAAAATAAATTGTAGGCAAAGTAAAATATTAAAGTTTTGAGTCTTGACTTGAACGTGGAAAGGGGAGATACCTCTTGATAGTGCAGGCGGCAGGGGAGATGAATTGACTTTCCATTCAGTGGAGATCAGTGGATGATGTCTTTTTTATATTCATTGTGCCAGGTTCAGATATATTTTCATACATGACCATAACAAACTTGTATTCGCTTTAAAACAGACTGACGATTGGACAACAAAAGTCAAATCGAATTTGAAACCGCGTTCGGGAAAATGGTTTCTGTGTGTGTGTGTGTGCGTCATGGTGACTTCGCCGCTTAGCAGCGAATGGCTGCCGTTGTTGTTGCTGTAGTTGTCGTGTGCACCGTTACAGACGCTGACGCTATGGGCCTATCCGACGTCGCCGGGCTGCTTCGAGGACGTGCTGGTGTGCTGCGTGCACGAGAACCCCGAGCCGGCCATGTTCCGCGTGCGCTGCCACGGAGTGAGGCCCGAACTTGAGCTGGAACGCAAGCAGCTGCACTTTGACAAGCTGCTGCTGCACAGGTGATGCAGAGTATATGAGCAGCGCTGGATTATACATGCGTAGTGACGCAGATCGGAGGCAGTAATACTTGGAGGCACTTATTTTATTTAACAAGCACCGTCGGGATAATACACAACACCCTACGTGGGTGCACACTATTATAATGAAGACCGTCTATTGTCTGCGGCACTACTTAGAATAGTTGGTAGGCTGTCTGACTAACAGCATCCCGGGATGGTGAAGACGGAGACGACGACAAGGAGATGGTGACGACGACGAGATGGCGACGACGATGATGTTGAACGGCACGACGGGGATTCCACTACCAGCAACAGCCCCGAGCTCCCCCTCAGGGCCCCCTTTTATACTCCCAAAGTGGCCTTGCTCCGCCTCGGCCACGCCCCCTTTCTGGAACCTACTACAACCGAAAGAAACCAAAGAATATGAATTCCTGCAGTCACGAAAGTTTTAAGTCAAAATTCAATTGCCTCTACGGGGAGGGTTTCCACATAACCACCCCTTTTCCTGATGACGACCGCTTGTGTTGCGATCGAAACGTCGTGATATTTGTATTCACTTTATTTTAATTTAATCATTTTTTCTATCTATCTACATGACTTTATCGAAAGAACCAAAGAATATCATTTCCTGCAGTCACGAAAGTTTTAAGTCGAAGTTTTGTTGGTTGTTTTTGCTGCCTTGTCCAATCTTGATAAATCTGACTTACATAGTTATATAATCCATTACTTAATCATATTTCGTGACTTGCTTTCCATTTTCTCGATTTGGCACTCCTATGAGTTGATTTGTATTGTTTGCTGCTGTAACTTGCTGACCTTCCCATATTGGACATGTCTGAAAAAGAGCTTCATAGCTCATCGGATTACTCCGGCATTCTAAATAAATCAAGATTCCGATTCTGTTTGGAGCGGCACTGGATTATGCATTGGCAGAATCCAGGCTCACTGAATCCTCAGGGGGCAACTCTCTTTCACAGACTATTGTTGTTGTGATCACTGGCAACAATAGGCATGTAACAATGTAATTATTCTATTATAATTCATTCTTAGACACACGATACATGTTTAAATCACGCGTGGAAGAATCTACTGTTTATGATTGATGCAATGTTATATTCAGCCTTAATGGAGCAAACTAAACCATTGAAAAAATACACAAAGTAGCTATAATTTTTTACATTTAACTTTTTGATATTGCAACCCTGAATTGTGACAGTTTATTGAATTACAGAGGGGGTGAATCATTGCATGCTTATCCACCATCAACCATGCTCAGTTATTCGCTATGCTGAAGGCCTCTTGAATATGACTTCTGAAATGTATCCCCTATTATATTGAATACTTTCATGGAAACAAAATAAATGATGTGGCATGAAAAAGAATAAGTGCATTATTCTCACAGTCACATGAGAACTTACAAATCAAATATAAATGTACAGCCCTTTGTTATTCTTGGTTCTTTTAATAAAATCACGTAGAAGGGAAATAATAAAATTAGAAAAAATATTAAACAATAAAATTATCACGACGTTTCGACTGCAACACAAGCAATCATCATCAGGTGTGAAATCCACAGCAAGAAAATTTGAAAATACCGCCACTTTTTTCAAATTTTCTTGCTGTGGATTTCACACCCGATGATGATTGCTTGTGTTGCAGTCAAAACGTCGTGATAATTTTATTGTTTTATATTTTTATTATTTCCCTTTTACGTGACTTTACCGAACGAACCAAGAATATGAATCCTTGCAGTCACGAAAGCTTTAAATAAAAATTTAGTCCTTTGTTAGTCTACTGCTGGGTGAAGGCCTCCACATGTTATGTTAGTCATGGCTGTTGATTGGCCATATTCCATCATACTCGCCAGTGTGAATTGAGAAGGGGAAGGTCCAGGACCAGTTTAGATGTCACTCACCACTGATGTTAGCCAGGCTGGGAATTGAACTCCGATAACCGGGTTTAGTACAGTTGTTAGCGTGATGCACTGCAGTTGTTATAGTGCAGTAAAATTGTACTACAGTTATAGTGCAGTTAAATTGCATAGGCGTTTAAAATAAAACAGTAATAATACTTTCATTTACAGTGCCATAAGAAGCAGCTGAAAAATGTAATAATGCAACACAATAAGAGATGCCATTGTAAGATATAGCAATCCTGCTGTTACTGCCTCTTCCCCGTGGGTTCAGTATCAGCAGTGTTTTTTGTAGACGTCCTTGCTAGAGCCTTACCATGCATACGTGCACGCTTGCCATTCAAAAGGAAGGACACAAGGACGCTGACGCTGAAGAACAACACGCTGGCGCCCGTGGCGTGGCATGTGAGCGGCCTGGACAGCCTGGGAGATGAATTCTCCCTGGACGCCGACCAAGGCGTTGTGCCGCCCAGATCCCAGCATACACTGCACGCCTACTTCCGCGCCCTCAAGCCCGTGAACATCAAGAAGATGATTCGCCTGGAGGTCAGGCAGTGCTCGTTGCGATTACAAGTGCAATTCTGAAAATGTGTAGGCAAAAGATAGGGCCTTGTGCAAATAAGGAGGCAAACTAAATTAACTTCATAATATGTTTCTAGTCTGGGTCTGTACAGCTTTGTTTCATCGATGAATGTCAAATCCTCTTCACGTTTCAGATTTCAGATGTCGAGAACATAATGGGCATAGTTCATACTGAGAACATACAAGTGATTGCTGAAGCATACGATGTGGCTTTGGATCTCACGTTGCCGAAAGGTAGGTGAAACGATTCCACACCCTACTGCAGCTCCTGAGATGTATAGGGTTCGAGTAAAATCATATATAGAGCCCTTTAAGCCAGGGCATCTCACAAAGTGCTTTGTACAGCGTGATACATGAAAAACATGTGATGGAAGTTCTTAAAATGATCTGCAGTAATTTATAATGGCCTGTATTTTAGGATGGTGTGAACGTTTCTAATCATTTTCAAAACCAATAGTTAAGGTAGAGTGAGCCATACTTATTGCTAATAGTATTACAATCTATGTATGTATGTTGAACTTCTTTTGCACAGTACGGGGAAGGTGTGGGGAAGGACTACAAACTGAACACAAAAAAGCAGTAAAAAAAATGACTTTTAAATTTAGAAGAAATAAGTTTTCAATGACATAACTGAAAAGATACAAATAATTACAACCCATTAAAACTTACTTTATTACCACATTAAACAAACCCAATTAAGTTAATATAAGATAATAAACTGAAAAGAGTGTGTTTACCATGAAAAAAAGTGATATTTTAATCCATCGGCCAATGGGATGATGAGACTCAGATGACAACCAGACAACTGTCAGTTTATTTACCCACAATCCACCACAACTGTCTTAGATTTACTAAATGTATTTTCTTTAAGTCTACGAGGGATCTACATCATAATATCATGTACCGCATTGTTTTTCAACCCCAGGGTCTGACGGGGGACTGGATTTTGGAGTCATACGTGTGTCAGAAGAGGCTAAGCAGACTTTCACCATGAAGAACAAAGGGAAATATGAAATTTCATTTAGGTGAGCTCATTTCCCATGTTACACAGTAGCACATCTCTGCGCACAAATCTGCGCTTTTGCTCACGTGGATTTCCTCCCGCAACGATGCAGCTTCGGGCTGGAGGCAGCAGCCACAGCCGTGCCAGACGTGAGCACGCTCTTCTCCGTGCAGCCACAGAAGGGCACCCTCCTGCCCACGGAGCGACACACGCCCGTCACCATCATGTTCCATGGCAAACGGGAGGTGTCCATCACTGAGCAGCCCATCCTGCGCTGCCAGGTAGGTGACCTGCATAAACGGGGCTCTAGGCTCAGCAGCAAGACCTGCCTGCCCGTGCGCTGGACAAACAACAGATGGGAACATGGCCCGCTCGAAGGTCAATTCTTGTGTCGTTGAGCACACAAGCAGGCGCTTAGGATAAATCAGTACACCCTTGGTTTAACACATTCCTTGTAAATAATATAATATACAAAGTGTATCTGTAAAGCTGGCACTGTAAGGTTCTTCAAATATTTACTCCTTTATATTGACCAGTCGATGATTAAGATGTAGAACTTATGGCAAGAAAAATAAATGTTCTGTCGGACAAAGAGGCACGCAACTGGTCAAAAGACACGTAAAGACAGACGCAGACAGACAAAGAGGCAGTCAGACAGTCAGTCAAAGAGAAATAGTAAGACAGGCAGACAATCTTATTTTTGTGTGATTCCTGTAGGTGATCGAACCCAGCGTGGGACATGGGGAGGCTATCGCGAGCATACCCGTGAAGTTGTCGGCGTGCGCCGTCTACAGCAAGTATTCTATCTGCCCTGCCAACGACATCAACTTCGGCCCACTGGTGGTGAACACACGCAAGACATGCACCTTCACGATCGAGAACCGTGGCGACTTTGACTTCAAGTACTCCATCCAGAAGCTGGCGCTGGACTCACCGGTTGCATCTCAGCGCAAGGGGTAAGCATTGTCTCATCAGATTCAATAACAGTCACAGTCGTTTACTTATATACGTTATTAGTATTATTATTATCACAAGGATCGGTGATGACAAAATTATTGTATGCATGTATGTAGGTGTGTTGAACTTCTTTCGCACCGTACATAGCCAACGGTGCTAATCGGAGGTGCGTGGGAAGAACAACAAACCAACCTAGTAACGGGTGTTTGTGTGTTACGAGTGCCGATGGTGGTGTTATTTGATGGTGTATTGGGCGTGTGCTGTCTGGTCGTTCAGGGTGGCAGCGAAGAGAGTCAAGGCCCATGAGACGCACGGCCTGGGAAGGTTAGGCAACAAACAGAAGCGTGACTCCCTACGACCTGAAGCCCCCGCTGCTGTCGTCCAGGTCATACATCTGCACTGGACATGTCACAGTGCAACACGTAAATGGGATTCATATTTATTATTGCGCTCATGATGCACGCAAAAGAGAAAAGAATAGCGTAAATGCGTGATATAAGAATGATGTGAATACCAAATGTCAACTTATTTCATAAGAATCTGCTTATTTAGTGCATGTGTCTGCACATTCAAACGTAACCCAACTATATCCAAATGTCGGTGGCTCAACTCAATTACACGTGTGTATTTTGTGTGGCATTTAACTTTGATATTGGTCTGGTGTTTGTGTTCGAATCCTGCTCATGGCCGTGATTAGCTTAACCAGACCTGGGCATCCCCTAGGTCGACTCAGCCTCAAATAAGTACCTGGTGCGATGTGTAAACATTTTCACTATGGAGACACAGGCAGCCAGGCATGGTACTGGCCACCCACGCTCTCGTGTACCATGCTTTCATAGGCCTTAATAGGTGTTTGTGTCCAGCACTTGCCTCAAAATGATGTTAAGGCTACACAGGGGATCTTTATCTTTGTCTTGTGCGTGTGTCACGAAGGCTCGGCTGTCGCTGGGCATGTTCACCGTGTTCCCGGGGTTCGGCACGCTGTTGCCGGGCGGCCAGCAGATCGTGACGGTGGAGTGTGCACCGGAGTATGCGGGCTGCACCTCGGAGACCCTGGCCTTAGACATCAGTGAACGCGATCCCAGCGACCACCCCGCGGGCATTCCTTACAGCCTGTTCGCTGACGCGTGCATCCCCAGTACGCGCAGCCTGGCCCACTTTATCATGCACCGACCACAGAGCACTCTTATAATCACCTCATTAGTTCCTGTAATTAACCATCGCGACTCACTAGTTGATTAATTAATTTACATGCCCATTCGTTACCTGAATAATTGAATGCGAATGCACTGCAATAAATAAGATAAATAATGACATTAATAATTAAGCGAAAAAATTAAACACTCAAGAGGTCACCATGACCACTGGCGGAGCCAGTGGGGGGGGGGGGGGGGTGGGGGGGGCACGTGCCCCCCCAATGATCCGATCGAAATCCCTAATTTCGATCAGATAATTGGGGTTTATTAGTAATACATCGGCATTTTGCGACCCCCACTGCCACTGTGTAGCATATTATTACGTGCCAAGGACTCTATGAGATGATAGGACAATAGTCTGAGTCCGTAATTGGCAATAAGTAACAGCAAAGCAGTTATAAGTGACTCACAGAATTGTGCGCAGTTATGTATACAGCACACGACTTCCCTGGCATTCAACTTCAGCGAGCACGATGCCGATCACACAACGCGGTTCGAATTCGATCCTCGATCGATGGCTGTGTCATCGCCGCACACGCGTCGAATAAAAAGCAAGGGACAAGTCCTTGCCTACTAACAACTCCGATCATTTTTCATTGCTGGAGGGGTTGCCCCCCCTACCTGAAAATCCTGGCTCCGCCATTGACCATGACCAATGCCGTTTATGTAACCCCCACATCGCCATCACTTCCTTCCTTCTGCTATATCCAATGGTTGTCACCCGAATTGGCACCCGAATTTCAAGCTGTTCTCGTACACTATCCCACTATCTGGCTGTTTCTGTCCTCTGGATTTGAAATGAAGCTGTTATTCTATATAAGTTGCATTATTATTAAACCCTAAAATCAGTCTGCTGATTGTGTACCTTGGAACATTGAAGCTTAATTGAATGTACTTGTCTACATTATCTTTCGTGAAAATTTGTCACATTAACAATCCTAGGTGGGCCAAGTTGATACATTGCAACGCTTGGCACATGAATGTCAGTTATGACTAAAACAATCTAGAAGATAACAATTTTGAAACTGTACCCATCTCCTCCTCCTGCCCAAATGATGAACCCACACTCACAGTGCCCAACCCACTCCGCCCTTTTTAAATCCTTTATATTAAGTTCACTTGCTTGCTTGCTTGCGCGCTTACGACCGTGCAAATCTTTCGGTCGTTTTTTAACCCACTTCCCGTGATCCAATCGAGCTGACATTTTGCACACAGACTCGTTGTGCGTGACAATTTATTTTCCAAAATTTTACACTTTTTAGGAATTTTTTTTTCATATTTTATTAAAAATACCAATGTGATAAAAATGAAACTCTTACTCCAGAAAAACAGAAATGAATAATAAAATAAAACCGATGCCACGCATATAAAGGATTTATAGTGAAAAAATTAGTTTTTATGGGTTAATTTTTTTCCATCCTCTAGGCATAGTGATTAACGACTTAGAAGCCATATTTGAGGAGCAGCACATGTGCCGGAGTGCCACGCTGAGCCAGGTGCTGGCGAGCGCGCAGAGCGGCAGCGGCGCGTTTGTGGAGGACGAGAGCCGCTTCGTCTTCCACGGCACCGTCGTGGGCCGCCGTGCCACTGCACGCTTCAAGATCCTCAACTGCAAACGGGTGCCGTGCGACGTCGTCTTCTACGTCAAGCCCGTCTCGAGCAAGGTGCTGCGGCACAGGCAACGTGCAATGTTTTGCACCTCAAAATTAGCACGGTTGGCTACGTATTGCGGTAAAGAAATTCAACATACACATACCGAAAAAATTGACTAATGAGCTCAGATGTAAATTTCGTAATTGTGTAGCAGTCATATGTCCAGTATCTGTGTGCTCTTGTGCCCATGTGGTTTTGAGTCCCATTCTTAGTTTTTTTGGTAAAGTCACGTAGGTAAAAAAAATGAAATTAAAATTAATAAAAATGAAATAATAAAAATCACTTGATACAGCAAATCTGGCTGTGACGGTCCCACCTGATGACGGAGACTTGTGTTGCCTCCGAAACGTGATTTTTATTATTTTATTTTTATTTTTTAATTTCAATTTTTTACCTACGTGACTTTACCGAAAAAACTAAGAATATGAATCCTTGCAGTCACGAAAGCTTCAAATCTAGAGTTTTGAGTCCTTATTGCCACGTACGCCTATCCCGCTATACTTTGTGTGCCCCTGCGCCTCTGTCTTCATGTGCCTCATACCTGTGTCCTCCTGTGACCATGTGTCAGTGCTGCCGTGTGCCCCTGTGGCGATGTGCTACTCTGTCTCTGTACAGTCGTGCCTTTGTGACCCCATGTGCTTGTGTACCCTTGTGCCTATGTGACCATGTGACTTTCTTTGTGCCTGTGACTGTGAGACCTCAATACCATGTGCCCTTGTGCCTCTGTCTCCATGTTCTTCGTGTGTGTGTGTATGTGCCTGTTCACATGTGAGCGATAGTGTATCGTATAGCGCGCTGCGCTACGATTCTGGTGACCCGGGTTCAATTGCCACTCACGGCCAACACCGGTGACGATTATTTGAGCCGGTCCCGGGCCTCCCCTAGGTCGACTCAGCCTCAAATGAGCACCTGGTGCGATATGTAAACATCGTCACTAGGGAGACAAAGGCGGCTGGGCGTGGTGTTGGCCACCCACCCCCTCGTGTGCGTGCCGGCCTTCATAGGTGCTCGCTAACAACACTTGCCCCGACAGTCTGTTAAGGCTAAATGGAGGATCTTTATCTTTGTACACATGTCCTTTTGCTGTCTGCCTCTGCGCCCTTATATCTCTGTGCTCTTGTGTCCTTATGCCCTTGTGTCGCTGTGTCTGTGTACCCATGCCGCTGTGTGCCCCAATGCCTTGTGTGTCCCTGTCTCCATGTGCCCTTGTGCTCCTGTCCTGCTGTAATATGTCCAGGCGGCCGCGCGCATCGGAGACATTTTTAGCGTGGAGCCAGCACGAGCATGCGTCCCCAGCCACTCCCACATGTATGCGGAGGTTTCATTCATCCCACAAGCCATGCAAAGCTACCAGTGCACCTTTGAGGCGAATGTGGAAGGCCTACCCAGGTGCGTTTCATCAGTTGATTACTATCTGTATACCAAGTTTAACTGTGGCTCATAAAGATTGAATGTGTAATCGGCCCAAGCAAGCGAGAGGCATGCAAAAAAGCATGCGGCAATGAATATTTTACGTGAAAAAAACTTCTAAAAGTAGTTAGACAGATCACTGAGTAATACGTATAGGCTAACAAATATTTTGTTTCCAAAGCAAGACAATTTTTGTAAAAGTAATTAAAATTTTTATTTTAAACATTTCCTTCCTCTAAAACACAATCCAACACTTAAAATGTGCTAATTTAAATCATAGTTTGAATGATCGCTGACATCTATTCATTCCAAGTACTGTAAGCTATTTTTGGCAACCAGAAATATGCAATAAAACCATTGCTGATATGAATTTTGAAGTCCCATAGTAAATCATTGTGCTTATGCCCTATAGCATCTGATTTCAGTGCAATGCTTAGAGAAAAAAATATCTTTTCAATGATGGCAAGTCAAAATTTATTGCACAGGCCAACTTTCCCTAGAATGATAAATACCACACCTAACATCTGTAGTAATGACGGCAGCCTATAAGGCCATATCTATCTTGAGGATGTATGTTTGTATGTTGAACCTCTTTCGCACCGTACATAGTCAACCGTGCTAATCGGAGGTGCGAGGTGATAGCAGTTGCACCCTGCTGTTCCCTGCTCTTTGAACAACCGTGCCCGTTGTGCATGCGTGCGCTAACTGTGTGTAGCGGCGTCCTGAGGCCACGGGGGCTGATCTTCGACGTGTGTGGGGAGGGCACCTTGCCGCACGTCAGCGTGCTGAGGCCCGCGCTGCGGTGCAAGCAGGGAGCGCCGCTCATGCTGTTTCAGCGCCTACTGCTCGGCCGCGCCCAGACGCTACCGCTCTCACTGTGCAATGACAGCACCCTGCCCGCACAGGTGATGCCCCTGAGCTTCAGTATGTGTACGCATACAGCCCCTTGTATCGATCCACGGGCATCCTGACGCCATGGCCGTGACGTTGAACGCCGACTCCAGCGTGAACATGAACAATCACTTTAAGCACTTCACCACTTGTACAACCCCTTTCCATCGCTGGAAGGAGGCCTCCTCACGTCGTGTCGGTTGTCAGGGTTATTTTCCCATACGTCATCACACTGATTGGTACGGTTTGGTGAAAAGCAGCGAGAAGTAAGGTGAGAGCATGGAAGTACAGCGTGACAATGGATTGTGCTGCACTGTCCTGTGCTGCCTACAACGCAGTCCCATAGCCCATGAACAACATTTTGAGATTGATCGGCTCGGCCACATTCGGGCAATTTAGTCAAAGGCACATTATTAAGATATATACATGATAGATAAATAAATAAACAAACAACACTTTGTATTACCACCACAGTATAAGATAGACATTTGAATCCATCAAACAATGGATGTTCTGGAGCCAATGTTTTCCAGTAATATTTAAGTAGGACAATTCTTGAGCAGTTTTTCATCTGAGTATGAAAAAATGTACTGGGGGTATTACATTTGAAATGGATTTACAAAATTATATTATGGATGCAAGAAGCAAAATTAAACCAGCATTGTGGAAGGAATTTGAAGGCCTGAAAATTCTAAAAGAGAAAGTGCACAAAGTAATGAAACAAATAACGAATGACAAAGCACCTCGTCATTATGAAATAATATCATTCATATGCCAAGTATTGAATAGGAGGTCACCCACTGATGTGTGTAAAGATTTTATTGGTACTGACCACCCTGCTAAAAATACATTTTTGTTTTCAGATTAACGTTGATCTGTTGGATGAAACGGGTGCATTCAAGCTCAAAGTGAAACCAGGAACAAAGTGTTTATACCCTCTCGACAAGGAAGAGGAGGCCAATGAAGGTAAAGTGAACCTCCGAGGGGCTTCGTGAGTTGGCGTTGGGCGGAAAACTGCCTTCAAGATTAATTATAAAAGTTTTTGGGTTAGATCGCGTTATTTATAAATGTGTCGTAACATCCACCACCCGACACAGCCAATTAGTAAAAAAAAAGTGTCACGTTGACAAAAGACAAATAGTTCACTACTTTAGCCCACCGGTGTGTTGAAGTGTGAATCCACAACATTAAAACAATTTTGAGTACAACGTTTTGCTGGTAATTACATCCAGCATCATCGGGAAATTTGCTCTAACCCATAAACGTTTATTACGAATAATATTAGTCGCAAAAGCCTACGTGGTAAACTGCCTTTAAGATGAAACACATAATAGCAACATTTACATCACGTGCGGGGCATAACCCCAGTTTAGGGACGCTACAAAATCCGTCCGAGATTTTCACGTCTCAGGTTATGCATGCGGCTGGATAAATGAACTACAATGTGATGGCAGTATCTTCTTTGGTATTTTCTCCACTAGATGGGTGTATGCAGTCAATGCAGCCATCGATGAGAACTAGTTTTAGTGGGAGCTCGTCACTTATTGCCTTTGCATTCAAATGATCAATTAAGCCATTTCGTCATCTGAGACTGGAGTATTCTCTCACCACAGATGAAAATTATAGCTGAAAGCAAAGTACATCTCAGGCAGCACAAATTTAATTGCATCCAACTGGTATCATTATAATTCTTCGTTGATTCTTTTTGGCTTTAGACGCATAATGATCTCGCCAAATTTGTGTTACTTAGACCCTCCACCACCTGATATAGACAAACAAATCAGATTGTCGTGTGTAAAAGTGTTTAACAAGCCAATTATTGATGTGTCAGCTCACCGGTAAATAGAAGAACAATTCTCACAACCAAATTTAGAGTTAGACTTTGTCAAGCATCATCAGCACAAGATCTAGGAATTCAGTATAAAGACCCAGGAAGTCAGAAGAACCCGTGTCACCTGGTCCGGTTTCTTAATTAAATGTCACGATCACACAGAAACATCCAATCAGATTTAAGCTCGATACTAACAATTACAAATTCATTTATTCAAAAGTATATAGGCGAATTTATGAACATTGTATCCATTAACATTCTCCCTACTCATGAAATTACTCACCTAAAGCAGGGTCACATTAGTATGTTAGCTGGTACTGGTAGGAACCTCCTGGTTACACCAGCCCACAGGGGATTATTGTGTCCATCCGTGCAGGGAGGGGCTGGGTGGGGAGGGAGAGGCTGGGTGGGGAGGGGAGGGTGGGGAGGGGCTGGGTGGGGAGGGTGGGGCTAGGTGGGGAGGGGGGGTGGGGAGGGTGGGGAGGGGCTGGGTGGGGAGGGTGTGGCTGGGTGGGGGATGGGTGGGGCTGGGTGGGGAGGGGCTGGTCACCCCGTGGTGCCCTTATAAAACTCAACGTTGAACATATTCACGCCGGCTTGTGCCCGCCCTCACAGTCGAGCATATTTGCGGAATACACCACGCCGCCGTTGACCCTGGCCATTGACCGATCAACCCAACGTTCCTACCAGCTCCCTCTGCAGGAATGTGTTATCAATACGGTAAATCTTTGCCAATTAAATTGCGCAGAGCCGGCCAAGAGGGCGCACGCGGCGTCGCTAGTCATCCGTCCGGGAGAGAGCGCGGATCTGGAGGTGCAGTGCTCGCCCGGGCGAGTGGGGCCATGCCGCGGCAGCGCGCGGCTCACCGTGCTGGACAACCCGTATGCGGTGACGATGGTGCGGCTCGTCGGGGAGGGCTACAGTGACACCGTGACGCTCGACAACTTCCCCAGCTCCCCAGCAGCATCGCCTGACAACACTGACGAGACTTCGTCGGACCCTGATGATGTCCAGGGTACAAATCATCATCGTCATCATAACCATCATCATTTTTTGCAATAGTCATCATAACAATAGTTGTCATCATCAACGAGAATGTCACCATCATAATCATCACAATTGTTGGCATATTTGTATCATCATTATTGTCATCACCATGGTCATAATAATTGTTATTCTCATCAGAATAATCATAATCATCATGATTGACATCATCACCATCAACTTCTAAATGCCACATTATTATTTCACGAGTTTGATTCATAGAGATGACACCAACTAGCTGACTCCCGGTCAGCGTTGAAGATGGGGCATGGACGTGTGCGTGTATTTTCAGCGGCACGAGCAGAGCACCTGCATTTTGCCGACTGCCACATCGGTCGGCCATACCAGCTCACCTTCACCATGAGCAACCACAGCACCAGCGAAGCTGTGCGCTTCGAGTGGCCCTCCGACCTGCCCCAGCTGAAGTTCTCCCCGCAGGTTTGCAAGGCTCCAATCTGCATAACCTTAGCCCATTTTCCCCACATCGATATAATTACATTCCCAGTTCAGCCTCATATTAGCATTTTTAGCTGGACAGCTGTGAAGATGTTGTCTGCATGTTTTTTTTTTATTTGCACACAACTGTGGCAAGTTATTTTAACTGGTTAATACCTGGATAGGAGATTGCATTGGTACAATAGGTATTGTAAACATGGGCTACGATGTGGTCCAGAGATGGGAGTGCAGAGATGGATTCTGGGTTGTATCTGTCTTTTGCTTTCTCCAGGAACTCTTGCTTCCTCCAGGGTGTTTTAAAAAGATGGACCCGATTTCAAAGCAGTACTGCTTTGAAATTGGGTCCATCCGAACACACGACTCTCCTTAAAATACTCTTAAGACTCATTGAGGCTTTCCTGGGTAAAGTACATTATTCTTGTTAACAATTCAACTAAATCAACAACATTCATTAGGCTAGTGTTTGGAATGCAAAAGCTTGCTTTTGCCAGGTGGCACATTTCCTATAGTATTTACATTTGCAACGTTGAGGTGGGATTGGTGGATAATATAGGGAAGGTTGGACGATAAGTCTGATACACACTTCTCTAGGGCAACAAGATGCCTCTCGGTAGCAATACAATGAGCAGGACCTTGCTGAATATGATTATTAAGACCCAGTTAAAGCTTGAATTGGTAAATATTTAGGCTTTCTAACTGTGCAATCATGTAATTCATTAACAAGTATTCTTACTTTGACAATATATTCAGTGAGTCGTGTAAGAATTAATATGTAAATGTACGATTATTATATGTATATGACAAGTAATATTACATTATGGGACCTCCTTTGCCAGTACCAAAATATACCAATAGGGTTTTTCCCCTTTTTTTTCTGGCAACAAAACTGACACCTTTTGCAAGGAATCATGTCTACATTAACCGCAATACTTGAACTGTGCGCCTTTTGGCGTCATCTGGTCGAACACCATATGAGACGAGGCTCCAAAGAAAGCTGTCTCTGGTGTGGACCAATCAGTTTCAAAGACAATGCATACATTACCAGAGTATTGTTTTTTGTTTGCATTTGACTGCAAGTATTGCGGTTAATGTAGACATGATTCCTTGCAAAAGGTGTCAGTTTTGTTGCCAGAAAAAAGTGGAAAAACCCTATTGGTAAGTAATATTACATTTAGGCTTTCAGAGCAGCTACACTGTACAAACAAGAAATAACGATCAAGAATCAATACAAACAAGGCTGTAACAACTATACAATCTGAATTGCTAATTGAATTCAATCACGATCATCATCTTGATCATTCACTGGTGAACCTCGCAGCTCATGCTTCATCCCATTGCGGTTAAGGTCGGGCACCTGCACGCCTCCTGCACCAAGGACGTGACGGCCACCTTCCTTGCACACTCCCCCGAGGGCCTGCACAGGCGCGCCCTGCACTGCCGCCTGTGGCGCATGGTGCTACGGGAGCGGCCCGACAGCGTGCCAGACTGGGACGACCGGCTGCACACGGTGCGCTGGGTGGACGCCGTGCGCAGCAGCACCAGTCTGCACTCCGGCACGGGCGCCAAGACCAAGGTGGGCGCGCACGGGGACGCGGCGCCGTGACGGGAAGTCCTGCATGACGAGTGCAGGAGCAGGGTTGGCGAGGCCCGCAGCCGTAAAGTTTCACGGCTCCATGAGGCCCACCACTTCGAGAAACGGACCACTACGAATATTTATCCAACACTGGATGCGTCTTAGATGCACTTGAAGGGGTACTAGAGGGGAATATTTTTGAGCTGAAAAACACCTTTTAATATGTGCACAAGCACAAATAACAAACACAAAAATGCAACACATTCATCTTTAACACCGCCTTCAAATAAAATGTATAATGGGCGACTTTTGGGCAATGACCCTTCATCGCAGCACATCGAGAGGCCAGAGAGCTAAAGTGGCCTCTCTATGTTTTGAGCACACAGCCAATGCATACAGTCCTAGCATGATAACACTTGAGTATCAACTAAAGTGTGTCCCACCAAAGTTATGTGAACACTCTTTTCCCACAAGAAGGAAAAGGTTTCCTACCCCTGTGGTAGATATTAAGATGTTTTCTTGTTCATGTTTTTTGTTTGTTGCGGTTGCACCCGATTCAAGAGCCGAATGGCTCACAGGGCTATACCAAATACATGAAACTGAAACTGTCCCCCCCCCACCCCTGATGTAAAAAGTGCCACAATTCTCTCAATTCTATAATTCATCGTTTGTTCTGTCTTATTTATCATTGTTTTCTATGAGCCTAAATGTAATATGTTCATATATATTTAGCAAAATCATAAATAAGTGATTCGTACACCCATAATTTAATCAGGAGAGTAAGAATCGATTTTATTTGATAAATGTATTAATCGTATCATGCCTAATAAAGCGTACACCATTCACTCTCATTAAATCATGCCTGTTTCAGTCAGTACCATTTATTTGCGTTCAGGTCTACTTAAGGGATCTCCATATCATGCTATTGATTTGCTGACATTGCATTGATCCTTAACCCCAAGATTAAGTTTATAACAAGAAAGAGTTTGACAATTTAATAAATAAAACTGGTCGCTTTAATGGATCTCTGAAAGTGAAATGCAATCAGTTTAGATGTAACATCCGACATTTTTTCCTATTGCGTCATATTATTGTCTAATATTTGCATCCTTATTTTCAACACACGGTAGTCCTGGAGCTGTTTGCAGATGTCCTCTACGTGACTTTACCGAAAGAACCAAGAAGATGAATCCCTACAGTCACGAAAGCTTTAAATCGAAATTTAGTTCTCTAGCTGTTTGCAGATGTCCTCCTTGTCACTCTGCTCATTTAAAGAAGGGAGCCACACTAGTCAACGTACAGAACTGAATGGACTTGTACACAATAGTCCTCTAGCTTTTTTTTTCTTCTTGGTTCTTTCGGTAAAGTCACGTAGAAGGGAAATAATAAAATAATAAAAATAAAACATAATAAAATAATTCTCACGACGTTTTGGCCACAACGCAAGCAGCCGTCCTCGGGTGAAGAACAGGTCTGTCGGAAAGACAGACGCTGTCTTTCCGACAGACCTGTTCTTCACCTGAAAGACAGCGTCTGTCTTCCCGACAGACCTGGTCTTCACCTGAGGACGGCTGCTTGCGTTGTGGCCAAAACGTCGTGAGAATTATTTTATTATGTTTTATTTTTATTATTTTATTATTTCCCTTCTACGTGACTTTACCGAAAGAACCAAGAAGATGAATCCCTGCAGTCACGAAAGCTTTAAATCGAAATTTAGTCCTCTAACTGTTTGCAGATGTCCTCCTTGTCACTCTGCTCTTTTAAAAGAAGGGGGCCGCACGAGTCAACGTCCAGGACTGAATGGCCTTGCACTGAGCTCTGCGTGGCGTGCGTATGGCATGAACCCCGTGGGCAGGTGGTTGAGACGGAGCGGGAACCTCCGCACACCTTGCTGGACTCGGTGCCCCAGGAGCTGTCGCTGGCGGTCAGCGCAGTGGCTGACCTTTGCAGGCCCCGGTGTAAGACCGAGCCTGTCCACTTCCGAGACACCCTCATGTTCCAGACGCGCATCTACCAGTGAGTCTTACCCCTTTCCGTGTGTTTTTAAGATACAGTCGATCATCGATTATCCGGCGTGCGATTATCCAGCTTTCAGTTTAACACGTAGGCTTTTGCGATCTAAACCCAAAAACGTTGATTATGAATATCCAGCTTTCGACATTATCCAGCAGTCCCGGGCCAATCCGTCAAACACATGTTGTTGAAACAAGAGCGTAGTACATACATCTTCGAGATTAGAGTGGTGAGTAGGATAGTTTTGTCTATTTGTATGTTTATTTACGCTTAAAAACATATAGACAACGCCTAAAACACAATGTTACGCAAAAATCAGCTATTTTAAATAATGATGTGATTATCCGGAGTTTTTGAAAATCCAGCGCCCCCCCTACCCCCTGAAACAGCCGGATTATCGATGTTCTACTGAATAAGAGGTGTTTTTCCCTCATGTGTTCTATCTGTTATTTCAGCATTATATGACTCTCCGTTCAGAATGAACAGTCTTGAAAGTTGATATCAAAGAACAACTTTTAAAGTAACCTCACTTGTCTCTTTCTTCACACTGGAGGCATAGCTTTGATAAGCGTTGCAAAAAGTTGTTATCAAATACATGCATACCTAAATGTTAATTCTCATAGCTGAAATAAGCTAAATTTAAATTGATGTTTTTTTTTATGTTTGCTGTCATTGGTGACAGGTATGAGATCGCTATCTTGGTCTGCTTAATAACACATTTTTAAACAAGACATACATTTAACGCGATGGGTTTGTTTTGTACAGCCAATTGGTGACTGAGCTTAGACCATCAACTCTTCATATTTTAGAACCCGGTTCAGTTTAATCACGGTTGCTCTCCCATGCTGCTTTAACAGGCCGTAACATCGGTGTGGCTGTTTAGTTGTCAATTCGTAGCCCTCTACGGTGAATACGGCCGAAGCGTTAGTAACATTATCTGGGTGCACGCAGGCTGGAGCTGGAGAACACGGGCCTGGTGGCATTGCCCTTCAGCTGGGAGGTGCAAGCAGAGGATGGCAGAAGCAACCAGGACGAACCTCAGGAACATCAAAGTACACAATGCGGTCTCGTGATATTATAAACTTTGGTTCGAATCGTGTCACATTTTATTGTCCTTCTCCCACACCTCTGATTAGCACGCTTGGCTACAGATGGTGCAAAAGATGTTCAACATTCATACACACATACGAGTGTTTGTTAGGAATACAGTCGGTCAGTGAGGCACATTCACATAGTAGTCTCATTTATGTTTCCTGTCTTCTATGTTTAGTCTCATTTGATCCATTATCCCAAAGGTCTATTAGCATATGATGTGCACAAATTGTCTATTCTTGATTTGAAGCTTTCGTGACTGCACGAAAACTTCAAATCATGACTTTACTCTTTCGGTAAAGTCACGTAGGACGCTTTTGTTGCGCCCGAAACGTCGTGATTTATTTTATTTTATACCTACATGACTTTACCGAAAGAACCAAATTGTCTATTCCTTATTATTACATGCCTCATGTCCCTGTGTTTCAGAAAACCCACAAAAGCAATGTGCAACATATGAACCTATGTTCAATTTCCATATTTAATACTGATGATAACCTTCAAAACTGGTCATCGTTATCATCCACAGCACTAGTGCTGGTGAGAGAGAAACTTGGCCAGGCATGAAAATGTACATCCCTTCGGTGAAGTCAAACTAAAATGAGCACCTACATCAACATCAGCGCTGCCAATTCAAAGGTGGCCCACTGTGGAGCAGCTCACACCTCCTCACGTACTGTGCTAAGTGTTGCCAACTCCGTGCCTATAATATAATTACTCCAAAATCTGCATAATATCCTCATCCCAAAAAGTCACAAGGACGTTATTTACCAAGTAAAGTCTTAACTGACTGTGATGTTTCCATCCTACCTGCCTATGTCCGCTGTTATTTCCGACTCTCTGTGTCTCCCGCTCATCATGTGTACCTCTTGCTCTGAGGGTTTTTTTTGTTCCTGTTGCCCGGCTCTGACATTGACATGCTAATCCTCTCATTGGCACACCTCCGGTGGCTAGGCCATCTCATATTGGCATGCTAATCTCTCACATTTACAGCTTCAAATCAAGATTTACGTACAAATGCCTTCTCTAGCTCTGCCCACTTACCCTTGGGTTGGGCCCACCATCTTGTTGCAGCGGCTCTTTCTCCCACGTCAGCAGTTTTCCTGCTGTGTTTGTTTCACACCTGATGACGTTTGCTTGTGTTGCGATCTATTATTTTTTAAACCTACGTGACTTTACTGAAAAAACCAAAGAGTATTTGTTAGTAGTCACTGTCGGAATTTTTCCGATAAGGAAACCCAAAAAGTCACGAGGCGTCCGGATAAAATCGCAAATGTGGCAACACAGGCAGTACCAACTGTATTAGGTGCTCGCTGACAGCGGCTTCCCTGACAAATATGTACGTACTTACATTGCACTTCTTTCGCACCGTACCTAGCCAAACCGTTGTAATCGGAGGTGCGACGTCCTCGAGGCTAAGCTGGGGATCATTGTCTCCGTGCACCAGGGACCGAGGTGCGGCCGGCGAGCCGGGCGGGCGGGTTGGTGAACGCCGTGCTGGCTTACGGGACGGTGGACGTGGCCCCGGAGGACCTGCCCTTCACCGTGGAGCCCCCCAGTGGCTCCGTGCCCCCCGGTGCCACCCAGCAACTTCAGCTGCGGTTCTCGCCGTTGGATGTCGGTGAATTCCGGGCGAGGCTGGTGTGCAGGTGTGAGGCGTAACACCACCAGCAGGAATCACGACGGCATTCATAGATCCCACAAGCAGGGCATTGTACAAAATGTGACATTATACAGCATCCATGGGCTGGGGGATCACTCAGATTGTATCATACCATTGACCTGCTTAGTTACAGCTTGACAATAGATGGCAGTACGAAAAGTGTTTGATAATTATCTATTTCGAGTTTTGAGTGTCATTCCCTCATGTATGTGGGTACTGTAGGTTTCTCCCACATGCAAAACACCAATGAAAGCATTTGCCACAAAACTCAACTCTAGAGCCTCTTAAAAAAGGTCTTGAAAACTGCGAAAGCATTCCTGGCTCCTTCTGGTCAAAACGCGAGCGCGTATTACTTGACTCTATTCAATGAAAGTTATCCAAGCATTGCGGCTGACAGACCGACTTGCAGACTTACAGGCACAGCAATTAAAGTTGCCTCTTCTCGATCGTGACAGCATCCCGAACCTGGGAGGGCAGGCCGCCGAGCCGTCCGTGAGCGTGTCAGGTTGCGGCCTCATGCCGTGGTGTCACTTCGAGGTGGCCGACTCGGACTACCTCTCGGGTGGCCGCCGCAACCCCGAGCTGCCGGGGCGGCTGGGAGCTCCTCCGGGGTCAACGCTGCCGCCCGACACGCGCGTCATCGAGATGCATGCACTGGGCGTGCACACGTGCGTCACGAAGTACGTTCCGCCACCTTCTCCCACTCGCCACTCAAAGCACTGCCAGGCTAAGGGGTGGAAGAGAAAACGCAACTCATTTAATGCAAGAGCTGTAATTATGTACCTAGATTGTGTTTCCTGGGCTGCCCAAAATCGGTTTGAAGCGTCGGTAATGAGAAAATAGACTTTGGAGTTTAAGTCAAGTGCATCTTTATAGCACTTTAGTGACATCACTGTGCCATCACTCGTACCTCTGATTAGCACAGTTGGCTATGTATGGTGCAAAGTAAGTTCAACATACATACATTTAATGCAGTGTCAATGCAGTGATGATCATAATTCTAAATTATTTTTGTCATTAATGGAGCTTCAAACCTGTTTGGAATTGTCTGAAACACACAATCAAGGTTCATATGTAAAATATAGAGTTGGGGTTTTATTTCATCAGGTTCTTCTTTAATGCATTGGCCTTAGTTAGTGCTATATGAAATAACGACTGCCTTGCTGTAACCCATTGTTTGTAATGGTCATTCCTGCAGGTCCTTCTACATCCTGAACCCCTCCAGCAGCGCATACTCATTCTCCTGGCAGTGCGAGGATCCACCAGGCACACTCACCCCCTTCACCTGCCGCACCCCTGGGGGTGTCCTGGAGGCTGGGAGGAAGTCGCAGGTGATGTCAGCAGCTGGCCTTTGGTGGGAGTCAGTTGTTTGTGTTAAAAACAGATGGCCTGGTTCGCAGGCAGTGCTACGTAAGAGAATCAATATTTTCTTGGTTCTTTCGGTAAAGTCACGTAGAAGGGAAATAATAAAATAATAAAAATAATTCTCACGACGTTTCGGCTACAACGCAAGCAGCCGTCTTCAGGTGAAGAATGAAACACCACCAAGATTATTTTATTATTTTATAATAAAAATAAGAAATATCTGGGACGTGGTATTAAATGAGCCATTTATATAATTATTTTATTATGTTTTATTTTTATTATTTCTCTTCTACGTGACTTTACCGAAAGAACCAAGAAGATGAATCCCTGCAGTCACGAAAGCTTTAAATCGAGAATCAATATCTTTATATTTTATACTTTACTCCCTCTATTTAAGACAGAAACAGGACTTCTTCACAATTATGGCTATCGCCCGATGAAGCTGGTTGTAATCACCCGTGAAACATCGCACTCGAATTGTAAATGTTGTGGGTTTACTCTCCAACACACTGGCGTGTTGAAGTAGTAACTAATTGGCACGTTTTATTTAAATGACAAACCTTACTAATTGGCTGTGTTGCATGCTGGCGGGTTTAACGACACATTAATATTTACGCAATCTAACCCAAAAAAACCTTCATTATGGATAATATTGGTCGCGAAATCCTACATCTTTATTTCACCTGACAATATCATCCTCGATAAAGTAGGCATCAGTGAACAGTAGAAAAGACAATCACAATTGGGACATGAACTGTAGGAAACGATTCTGCCAAAATCTACTACTGGCTTAAAGGCAGGATTTGTGGATCGCACAAAAATGCAGCCTGCGTGACACGCCCACAGGTTCCTGTAGGAAGCAGTATTGTTTGCAAAGCCGATCATGCTAAAAAACAAAACTATTGGATACATATGTCAGAGCAGAGCCCTCTTAAATATGAGTGTAATTCAGTGATACTTTGATTGGTATAATAAAAAGAAGAAATACCTGGGACGTGGTATTAAATGAGTTCAAGTTCATTTCAAGTTCATTTACTAGGTATAGCCTTGTGAGCCATTCGGCTCTTGAATCGGGTACAACCGCAACAAACAAAAACATGAACAAAAAAACATCTTTAAGTGAATATGTGACTAAGTGCAAACAGAAAATCCAAGAAAAGACAGCAAAATATTGCAGAAAAAATATGTACGTACTTACATTGAGCCAGTTTCATGAACGCTCTGATGCATCCATATGCATTCCCACCCACTTGCCAGGTGGCGTTTGAGTTTGCGCCGACCCAGCTGAACCTGGCCGAGTCGTTTTGGAAGTTCGAGGTGGCCGCGCACGGCATGAGCGTCCCCTTCCTGCTGGTGGGGCAGGCGCGGGAGCCGGCCGTCTCGCTCGACCGCTCGCACCTCAACCTCCACTCGCTGCTCGTCGGTGAGGCGCTGCAGCATGAAACGCTGCTCCGCACAACCCATTCAGGCGTTTAAAATGTATCGCATCAGAGCAACTACAGCACCTGCATGGCATTGCTTAATTGAGTAATTGTTTTGTTATATTCATATTGTTGTACTCCCTTGTTAGGTGCTATTTCTTGATGAGAAAGCAGAGCTATCCACCCTTGATGTTGCTTGTCCCCCACGTAGTTTGCTGTGCACTGACTTTGTTAAACAGAATTTCACATACATACTTACGTGCTATAGCCTACTAGAATAGATACCAGAATCAGCTAAGTTTACAAAAAACACAAACACCAGACCCATATCAAAGTTAAATTCCACACAAAATACACACGTGTAATTGAGTTGAGCCACCAACATTTGGATATAGTTGGGTTACGTTTGAATGTGCAGACACATGCACTAAATCAGCAGATTCTTATGAAATAAGTTTACATTTGGTATTCACATCATTCTTACATCACACATTTACGCTATTTTTTTCTCTTTTGCGTGCATCATGAGCGCAGGAATCAATTTGAATCCCATTTACGTGTTGCACTGTGACATGTCCAGTGCAGATGTATGACCTGGACGACAGCAGCGGGGGCTTCAGGTCGTAGGGAGTCACGCTTCTGTTTGTTGCCTAACCTTCCCAGGCCGTGCGTCTCATGGGCCTTGACTCTCTTCGCTGTCATCCTGAACGACCAGACAGCACACGCCCAATACACCATCAAATAACACCACCATCGGCACTCGTAACACACAAACACCCGTTACTAGGTTGGTTTGTTGTTCTTCCCACGCACCTCCAATTAGCACCGTTGGCTACGTACGGTGCGAGAGAAGTTCAACATACATATGTACATATGTAATATGAGGCTATATCCGGCTCACTGACGTATCACAACTCGTCATGGTGATTGGCTCTGCCGGTCATGGTTTACAGCCAATGGGGGGAAGCCTGGGGGCATGGCCCTGACGTGATGGAAAGGTGACAGCTATAAGGATTGGTTCTGCTGGCTTTGGCCTCAGCCAATGGGGAGATGAGTCAGGGGCGTGGTCCCGGGAGCTGACGAGGGAGCCTGGAAGATTCGATGCAGGCTAACGAGGATTGGCGGAAACGTACCACGTGACCCGGGTATTAAATAGGGGTAGAGACCAACAACACGGGGTCAGAACAGGAACGGGCAGAGGAAGAGGGCCACGCGGGAGCGGGGCTCCGAGTTGCCACGTGGCAGGGCGTCTCTCTCTGTCGATCTGTCCCTCTCACGCTGTCTATCAGCAGCGTGAAGTAACTGTAACATAAGTTGAATAAAAGACGGATTCCAGAAGTCGTCTCAACGAGCTTTTTTACACATACATGCATCCATTGTGCTGCCACTGCAGGCCACGAAGCCGTGGAGGTAGTCGACCTGTGCAACATTGAGCCGGAGGCGTTTTCCTTCTCCTTCCGGGAAGAGTCGTGCCACTCGGAGGGCCGCACCGCCAGCCTCGCCGTGCAGCCCATGGAAGGCACGATCCAAGCAAACAGCAGGTGCTCGCTGGTGGTCGAAAGCTCCAAAATCGAGTCAACGAAATGACCAAATTAGAACATTTGTATGTTAATAACCAGGAGACAGCCATGTGTTAATACAGAACCATGTTTTCCACATGGTGTGTAACTTTTTCCATCTGAGTCTCAGTACTGCTCAGACCCGGACTCAAGACTTTCCTCTACCCTGGCTATGACTGTCTCCATGAAGTGCCTTCCTTATCATCTTTAGTCTCCTTTCTTTTATTCCTCTTCGAAAATAATCAAAATACATATTTTATTTCCCTTGCTC
The DNA here is from genome assembly GCF_965212315.1 of Lampetra planeri. NCBI lineage: Eukaryota > Metazoa > Chordata > Hyperoartia > Petromyzontiformes > Petromyzontidae > Lampetra > Lampetra planeri. The sequence continues at coordinate 5,394,376 of NC_136123.1, forward strand.
ACAATATTTGCATGTCTCCCACCCCTTAATTATATAACATCATGAGATATATGAATCCAAATTGTATTGTATTCCACGACATAGTGTTTATTTTTGGTGATCTGGATTTAAACTGCTGCCGTTTCTCTTCAACTTTTTTTGTCATGAATAACACATTGCTGAAGTGCATGTCTGTTTTCCTGCCAGAATTCCAATCCAGGTTTCTTTCAAGCCGTCCCAGGAGGGCCCGGTGAACTTTAACCTGCAGTGTCGTGTGAAGAGGAAGAGCCACGTGCTGACACTGAATGTGAAGGCGGAGGGCTACTCGCTGGGCGCCTCGCTGCGGGCCGAGACGCCCCAGGGAGAGCGCTCCACCCTCTCCGCCACCGCTGTCAATCACCTGGCGCTGGGCCAGGTACAGCTGTCCTGCCCCGATCAGCTATCTCGTAACACGTGCACAAGTGTGGTATGCCGCGGTTGTACATGTGCTACGTTGGGTGGCATGAGAGCCTCCCAAGTGATTTGACCTGCATCACCACGCTGGTCAGTGCTGGGTGAAGGTGGGTCGTCACATAGACTATGCACCACAATGTTCCACAGCCTGTAAGGCTTGTTATATGCATGGTCACCCATCCAAGCACTATGTTGGCTTGGCGCTGCTCGTCTTAGATCTGATGAGATTGGATGTTCAGGGAGATCTGGTCACGATAACTATTTTACCTGATTTCAAATAAAGGTCATGGATTAATTATATGTATGTTGAACTTCTTTCGCACCGTACGTAGCCAACCGTGCTAATTGGAGGTGCCGGGATGGACAACAAACTAAACACAAATAACAGTTCTAAATAAATTAGTTTTCAATTTAGGCTTACAAGTGCATAGCTCCAGTGGCTTCCGAATATCAGAAGCATGAGCGTTCCAGATGGCGGCAGAAGCAGCATCTGAAAGCGCACGGTACAGTGACCGTCTTTGCTCGATGGCCAGTTTAGTTGATCGAACGGTGCCCGTGTGCAGGTGGAGCTCCACTCGAGCACATACCGCCTGCTTGACATCGACAATGAGGGCGCCTTCGACTTCAACTTTGAGTGGGAGCTGCGGACGACGCGCCGCGATCTACGGGCGTGCGTGACCATGTCGCCACATAGCGGCTCTGTGCAGCGCAGCCAGCGCACCCGCTGCACCCTCACCTTCCAGCCCACGCGGCCTTGCGTCCTGCGGGACGTGCAGCTGCACCTCAAGGTAACGGTCCAGATGGAGGGCCATTGTAACGTGGGGTCGAATACCTGCTTATTTAAATTAGTGCTTAAATAATAGCGCTGAGACCCTTTTGCACATTCTGTCTTGTTAGAACATTGTCGTTGTGTGTGGCATGGCCACAATGGCTGAGATTCATTCATGTATCGGATAGGAAGTGGGGAATGTAATTAAACCGGTTTAGTTTTGAAAATAAGTAACACGTAGTATGTTTTGAATGACACAGAGGCAAGGTGAATGATTTGGCCACGTGGAATTTATCACACAGATCCAAAATGGGCCGACATTCGTGTGCACGCTGAACGGTTCCGGTGAGGCCCCCTCCATCTCCGTCAACTTCTCCATGACCACCTTCGACTTCGGGCCGTGCTTCATCCACCAGGCGGGCATGGACCCCCACAGCACACTCCTGCGCATCTCTAACGGCGAGGACCGCGATATCAGGTGGGCTCCCCTCGGCCAGCCCCACTAAATAGCATCAGAGCCACGTTACAAAGCTGCAGCGTGTACAAAACTCTTTGGCACGTGTCGTCACGGGTGCTGCAAGATCTGACCATGTCCGTCTAGTGCTCGACTAGCTGCATTGGCTTCCGGTTGCTGAACGAATACATGATTAGGTCGCACTCATTACACATAAAGCGCTTGCCACAAATGAACTACAATACCTTGCTGATCTCGTCAAGCAGCATAAATCATCGCACAAAGTCTGGTCATCCTCGCAGTGGCTTTTGGCTAGCTATTAAACAAAGATGGTCGCTGCATCGCGCGCTTTCAGATGTGCTTCTGCAGCCATCTGCAATGCTCTTCTAATATTAGGAAGCCATGCTCCCTGGTTCTTTCGGTGAAGTCACGTAGATAGAAAAAAAAACACGACGTTTCGGTCGCAACACAAGCGTCCGTCATCAGGTGAGAAAGAATGATCTGCTGTTATGGCTTTATATAGGCACGGGAGGGGGGGGAAGGGGGGGTTTGTAGAGTGTGTGTACTACTCTGAGCCTTTGTGTTAATAACTAGGTTAATTCAGCATAATTATCCCCTCCCTTTGATGCTGCTAATACTGCATAATGCACGGGCATAATATGACTTTGAAACCCCCCGCCCACCTCCTATGCATTTCACAAGTAGTGACTAATCCCATATCTGCATTTCCCATAAATATGCTAAATTCCTCTTGATATGCTAATTATTTTGTCCCCTTCCCCCTCCAACCCAGCTTAAATATACGCTCCAAGCCTGGGGTGTTTCATTCAGATGCTGTCTTCCCGACAGACCTGTTCTTCACCTGAGGACGGCTGCTTGCGTTGTGGCCGAAACGTCGTGAGAATTATTGTATTATGTTTTATTTTTATTATTTTATTATTTCCCTTCTACGTGACTTTACCGAAAGAACCAAGAAGACATAATTATCATATTGTGTATGATAGCAACCCATTATACTGGTTATCGTGTATAAATCGGGCTTGAGTGCCTGAATCTGTGCGTGTGTGCATGGCAGTCTGGAATGCTTGTTTAAGGATGCCCAACACCTGAAGGTGGATTTCAAGCCCACTGTGCTGGTTGCCCGCGGCGACGCCATCGATGTGCCCATCACATTCCACCCACGCCGTGCCATGCGCTATCGTGACGACATCATCTTCGTCGTGAACGGCGTCTCACGGCACACGCTAGAAGTCCGTGGAGAGGGCACTGAAATGAAGGTTTGATCCGTGAATGGAAGACATCGTGGGCAAGGAAGGCTTAGTTTAGATAGAGGTTAAATTTCGATTTAAAGCTTTCGTGACTGCAGGGATTCATCTTCTTGGTTCTTTCGGTAAAGTCACGTAGAAGGGAAATAAAAAAAAAATAAAACATAATAAAATAATTGTCACGACGTTTCGGCCACAACGCAAATCTTTCGGTAAAGTCACGTAGAATGGAAATAATAAAATAATAAAAATAAAACATAATAAAATAATTCTCACGACGTTTCGGCCACAACGCCACAATTTGCGTTGTGGCCGAAACGTCGTGAGAATTATTTTATTATGTTATATTTTTATTATTTTATTATTTCCATTCTACGTGACTTTACCGAAAGATTTGCGTTGTGGCCGAAACGTCGTGACAATTATTTTATTATGTTTTATTTTTATTATTTTATTATTTCCATTCTACGTGACTTTACCGAAAGAACCAAGAAGATTAGATAGAGGTGTTTTGGGATCAGAGTTCTTCAACTGCAATATATTTTCCAAAGGGCCGTGTCAAAAGATTTACATTTGCTGATGGGCTACATGCCGTCATATAAATGTTACATGGCATTTGGTGTCAATGTTACACCCCCTACATGCTACACACTCGTAAACTCAGGCTAAGGGTGGGGCTACCTGAGTAGTGAGTGGGGTTAGAATAGGAGTGGCTGGACATATGAGCACTAGGCAGGGCCAACATCATAAATAACGAGGCCACTCACTGTGCCGGTGTTGCTAGTGGTTGTGTGGGAGTGGAAATGTAAAAGTGAGTGGGATTGACAAAGGGGGAGTGGCTGCCAGACCACAATGTTTACCGGTTGAGCCTCCTGGAAATTTGGTGGCGTTATTACTGACAAACTCACGTGTGTTGGTGCAAACTGTGTGTGTGTTGACCTTTGTTTTTAAAGATTGAAGTGGCCAATCCCAAGTGGAAGGTTGTGAACCTGGGAGCCCTGCGCGTGGGACAGACCATCAAGAAGACTGTGCCATTGGTCAACAACAGCAGGGCCCCACTCACTTTCTCCCTGGCTCTGCAGAGCAGCCAGCCTGCACTGCAGGACCCCAAGGTAAGAGCACAATCAAACCACAGCGAGTTCAAAAGCACAAACAATTGGACATGCAAAGTTTTGCCCACTTTGCGATTCGATAGAGTGACACAATTTTGACTCGAAGATTTATTTTACATTGTTGTGAATCTTGACTTAAAGCTTTTGTGACTGCAGGAATCCATACTCTTTGGGTCTTTCGGTAAAGTCACGTAGATAGAAAAATAATTTAAAAAATCACTACGTTTTGATCGCAACACAAGCAATCGTCTTCACGTGAAAAAATACAGCAGGCGGACTGGTGAGGCAGGAAAAAATATAGGCTGCCTCAGCAGTCCGCCTGCTGTATTTTTTCACCTGAAGACGATTGCTTGTGCTGCGATCGAAACGTCGTGATTTTTTTTATTATTTTTCTATTTACGTGACATTACCGAAAGACCCAAAGAGTATTGTTGTGAATGTCGTGCCTCTAGTGGCTGCAGGGATCGCATGAACCAATTACATACAACATACATCACAAACAGTTTGACATTACGTGCCTGCTAACAACCCTCCCAGAGGCCATAACTCCCACCGGTTTCCCGGTGCTTTCTATCACGTTTGCTGCCCCCCTGCGTTGAAAAAGTGGTCTCATCGGTCACGTTCAGCCCCGTGGAAAAGCGACACGGCCGATCACCGGGGCAGAACGTTGCCGACGCATCACAACGTGTGCTCGCCCCCCCCCCGCCCCAGGTTCTGATCCTGTCTCCGTCGGGTGAGGTGACGCTTCGCCCGCGCGACGGCACGTGTGCCGTGGAGGTGTCGTTCAGCCCGTGCGCGAGGGTACCCGCCTTTACGGCAGAGGTGTGCGTCGAGAGCGCCGGCGTGCGCCGGCCCGTCTTCCTGCTCAAGGGCTGCTGCCAGGGGCTGGAGATGGTGCTGGACCAGGAGCAGCTGCCCTTTGGCGCCGTGGTGCTGCGTAGCCAGGCCAAGCGCCGGCTGCTCCTGCACAACATGGGCGACGTCGGTGCCAGGTCGGTGACGGCGGCGGCGGCCACGTCATTTCCCCGCTCGCTTTCTCTCTCTCTCTTTCTCTCTCTCGTTGTTGCTGCTCCCACGTTTGCGCGATTCGTGCGGTTGATCGTCACAAGAGCGAGTGGGAATGACATTATTCCGTGAGTGGGAGACTGTAACCACCGTTCCCGATTGGCGCGGTTGGCTTTGTACGGTGTAAAAGAAGTTTAACATACATATGTAAGATGAGACTTTTAGGAGGCAGGTGTCGACTGTGTTCTGGCTGTGGGATTTGGTGGAAGGAAGGAAATGGTAGCAGGTTATGATAGCATCATCTGTGCTGGCCAAGATGACGATATTTACCTTGGGTGGCTACCCAAAGGGGTTTTCTGTCCATGGGGGAGCACACAAGGGGTACTGTTGTTCATTTGGGGGACACATGTCCCTCTACAGGCTTCTGCAAAACAAATACCATTGGTTATGTCCTCAAAATCCAGAATATCAGAGTTATCAGTTTAGTACTCTGAAGCAGAACTCAATTTTCTGAGCCATTAATTGACTTCCCACTCGTTAGACACTTTAGAATATTTCACGACCATTGTAACGAAAACAAAATAATCAAATTGAGCCATTTCAGAACGGGCCATCTTGCCCTTGATCGTACGTTTTTTTGTTTCACGTGTTACTTGTTCATTCATTTATCTGCATGTTTCTAACCCGCAGCTTCAGCTGGGACGTGAAGCACCTGGCGCCCGACTTCAGCGTGAGCCCCGCACGGGGCTACGCGGCGGCAGGCATGGACGTGCCACTGGACGTCACATTCCACCCCCGCGCCCTCGGCTCTGACATCCGCTACGAGGGTGTCAAGTGCAGCGTGGAGGGCAGCCAGCCACTACTGCTGACGCTCACGGGCTCCTGCATCGACCAGCCGCCCTCGCGCGAGGTCACACCCCGAACTGGCAATGCCAGAGCAGTGCCCACCCACGCCTCGCTGATGTGACTTGACGTGACCAGACTTTTCTTTTGTTAGACCAACGGTGCAAAAAAAATACACTCCCAGAAGGTCATGTGGCGAACGGGATGTGTAAACATTTTATTTAGTTTTTGGTGGAGAGGCAAATATGGATTGGAGGCATTATGTCCACTTATTTATTTTGTTGCCTTGTGCTTGCAGGTTACGTTGGTTGCTGGAAGTAACCCGATAGTGAATGATTCTGCCTTTATGCTCAGCCAGGTTTTAATGCGTTTCCTAAATCCTGTGCCAGAGTGCATTCAAACGTTTTTGCATAATTAGAAACAGACGTCTATATCCTGACACTTTTGACTAATCATGTGCCTGGTGACCCTGAAACACCCGATGACATTTTACCAGCATTGGTAAAAGCTCAGCCCAAAAATGATTTGCCTTGACCTTTTCAGATGAGCTATTCCACGATCAGGACAATAAGAATTCATTACCGCAAACGAATTCATGTTCGTTTGGCCAGCTAAGCAAGATTTAGCATTTGTGATGAAGAGAATCAGTTCAGATGCAAACAAAGAATCATGTATTTCCATATTAGATCAAGCGTTGGACACATTCTCCTTGCGTCTCATTATTTATGTTGTCATCCTGTGCAGGTGTTGAACTTCAGATGCCCGGTGCGGAGCAGGCAGACACAGACGATCTCGCTGGCGAACCGCACCAACCAGCGCTGGGTGCTGCGGCCTGTGCTGAAGGGAGAACACTGGACGGGGGCCGACTCTGTCACTGTGGAGGCCCAGCAGCAAGGGAGGCCCTACGAGGTCATCTACGAGCCGCTCACCATGACCAGCATTCGGCAGGAGCACCAGGCACGGGCTCACGCACGCACACGCGCACACACGCACACACGCACGCGGCAGAAGACAGAGATCCCCCGTGTAAGGCTTTGACAGACTGTTAGGACAAGTGCTATTTGTAAGCACCTATAAAGGCCCAGGCACACCAGGGGGGCGAGGTGGTCACAAACCAATGCCCGGCCACCTTTGTTTCCCCAGTGCTGATGATTGGACATTGCTTTCGATATTTACGGCCAAGTCGACGAAGGGAAGGCACAGAACCAGTTTTAATGTGAGCCATGGCTGGGAATTGAAACCAGAAGACAAGGTTCCTTTCATCGTGCACTAATCACTACACCGACATAGAGTGCTGCATGTGGACACAACAACATACACACGCAACCATGCAAACAATTCAGAGAACCACTCGCAAATATGTATACTCACCAACACATATAATAACGCACACACCTATGCACACAAAAAGTCACGCGCAGAATTACACACAACCAGGCAGGCATTAACATGCCTGTAGAGCCTTCTCAGGGAATGATTGTTCCATATGCTGTAGAGTTGCATTGTAAAAGAGAAAGTTAAAACCAATATGTGGCAAGATACACAGACACGGTTGTAATTGGAAAACGACTTTGTACCTAGATGCACTCTGCACATGTTAATATGCTACACTCAAATGAACTCTGCGTACACAGACTGGGTATTGGCAGTTGTATATGTTGGTGTCATACGAATCCCTGAGCAAACCTTCCCAAACACAAGACAAAGATTCCCCCTAGAGCCTTAACAGACTGTTGCGGAAAGTGCTGTTCGCGAGCACCTATGAAGCTCACAACAGCATACGAGGGGGTGGGTGGCCAGCGCCATGCCCGGTCGCCTTTGTCTTCCCAATGGTGATGTTTACACACCACAACAGGCACTGATTTGAGGCTGAGTCGACCTAGGGGAGGCCCAGAACCGATTTAAGTAATCTTCACTGATGTTGGCCGTGAGCGGGAATCAAAGTCGGGTCGCCAGGTTCATAGCACAGCGCGCTAACCACTACACTACCGCTCCCACACGCACACACACACAGACACATCCACTCGTTCACACGTGCACGCTCTCCATCGTGTTTTGGCACACGCAGGGCTCCATCTTCTTCCCGCTGCCAGACGGGCTTGGACTGCTCTACCCGCTCCAGGGCGTTGCTGAACCACCACGGCCAACCGACACCGTCACACGCGACGTTCCGTGCAAGACGACCTACACCGAGCTGCTGCCTGTCGCCAACTGGCTGCGCAAGCCACAGAGGCACGGCGCTCGCACAACCGCAGAGCACGCTCGGGTTCCTGAAGGGTTGAATTAGTGTAATTGTGAATCGTAATCAGAATCTTTATTGAGACTGGAGGAATTCGATGAGCTATGCAGCTTTTTGTCTTTTTACAGATGTCCAGTAGGGGCGAGTCAGAAAGTTGCAACAATAATATAAAAACTTATAGGAGTGCAAAGTATAGGAAGGTAAGTCGCTAAAATGAAAACATGAAAATAAAAAAAGGATAGAAGTAAATCAATTCCTGCCCATTTTTCAACGATAAATTCAAGCTTGGGCAAGGCATGAAAACAACAGCAACAGTTCCAGACCACAGCAAGACAACACACAATCCCTAAATAAAACTGCACGTTAAATTTACTAAGTGCACTGAATCAGGCATGACCTATTTAACATGGCTTAACATTTAAACATTTCTATGTACATACTCGATTAAATGCCATAATTTGAGTATATGTTTGGGCCTATGAAACGGCCAGTCGGTTACAGAATTGTGAATATTATACCCCAAACAACCCTTTTGAATTTAATTATAAATTTCATTGCAATTGTTATTATATCAAATGTGCCACGCGTTGTCGTAGGTTCCGCATGACGCTGGAGATGGTGCGCCCCGAGAGGCTGGATCCTTCTACAACCCTGAAGGGGCTGGACTACATTGACGTGCCAGGCTCAGCCACGTGTGACTACAAGCTGACCTTCCACTCGCACAAGGAGGGCCACTTCACTGCTAAGGTCCGTCTCTCTCCGCACCCACCACCAAGTCTTGTGTCATCCCATCTCCACCGCATCGTAACCACTGCCCGCAGTGGTTCATGTTTTTGTTTTCCTATTTTTCATGGTAGTGTTTGAGCTGGTTATATTTGCGTCTTTGGCACACAACCACGCCGTTTATTTTGAAGTTGTTAATAGATCAAGTTAAACATGAAAGGTACAGGACAGGGATATGAAGATTTGTTGAATGAGACACTGGAAAATGTTCTGTGATGTCTTGGCTCAGGACTCTTCCCTGCCAAATTATAAACAGACAAGGTCTGTTTCACCTCATAAAAATATATTCTGAAACTATAATAACATTTTAGTCCGTCGGTTCTGTAAGCATTCTGGACCAATGTTTTCTCGCAGCATTCGTTTAAGCAGTGAAACTCTGAACTGGCTTTGACTTTGAATCTCATCAGTACAGGCTGGCCTGGAAGTATAATGAATTCCCTGTTCTTTGCTCTGAGTACGGAGTATCTAGCAGTAGGTGCATTTGCAGTGGCATCTGCACTTAACACAAAAGGGTTCAGGGGAAACCAGCACCCCAACATATCTTGTAATCATCGACTCTTAAGGGTGCTGGATGTAGCTGGTGACTGAACGTTTACCGGACTCTCTCTCTCCGGGCGACAGGTGACCTTCTGTAACGAGGCGACTCAGGAGTTCCTCTTCTACGTGGTGACAATGCGAGCGACGCCCGGGGGGTCGCTGGGCACGGTGGAGCTGTGCACGCCGGTGCGTCGCAGCACGGAGGGGCGCGTGCGCGTGGAGAACCCCCTGCCCGCGCCCGTCTCCTTCTCCATCGAGTGCCGCGTGCCAGACATCAGCCTGCCGCCGCAGATTTCCGTGCCGCCCAACGCGAAGAAGGTGGGGGCCTGCTCGGTCGTCAAACTGATCAGCCTCGGCGACCCTGCTCCTGAGTGCGGTGATCGAGTGTCATCGCACGGAATGGGCATGAGGTCCACCAGTCTAGTGACTTGGTGACTTCCCGAGTGACTTGGTCCCTTTGCATGAGATGGACGTCGAATAAAACAAAATCTGCTGGACGCAAACAAAGAAGGGGGAGCGAGCAAGTGCTAGAAAATGTTCAGGTCAGGAGAAATCTAATTGGAACAATTTAGAAGAGGCAAAATATCGAGATTGGGCATATTGTCAAGCGATAGAAGTAACCATGAACCTGGCCTTAGTCATAAAACTCAAAGATGAGAGAATATCCATATCTTGTGCTTCTATACTATTCATGGATTGCGTATACGGTTTAGCTAGAGGATAGTAAGCTTCACTTTAGCTTAAGGGTTTTCCATTTGAAATCCATTGTCATCTTTTTGTTGTAGTATGGTGTTGGAGTAACACTTAATCGGGCCTACAGTCTTAAATAATTCTTGTGAAGGCTCCTGACTACGTTATACCATCTGAGCTGTGCATCAGAGCCAAAAACATATCAGAAGCGATTTAGAAACCCTTCTTTTACTCGTAATGCGGCGGTTAAACGTCCATTCAACGGCACGTTTTGCCGTGTAACCCACGTTGCGCGCACGGCACAATCCCCGACACCTCCGCCCCCCGTGTCGTCGGACAGGACGAGGGCTGGCTCACGCTGGAGTACCTCCCGCTGCGCGTGGGCGAGTCGAGCGGGCGGCTCGTGCTGCAGAGCGCCGAGCTGGGTGCCTTCACGTGGGACCTGCAGCTGCGCTCTTTGCCCGCCGCTCACGAGAAGCCGCTGCACTTCCGGGCTTCGCTCGGCGCCAGCCACACGCAGGCGGCGCGCTTCGTCAACTACTCGCGCCAGAAAAGCGAATACGCCTGCAAGGTAGGAGGAGCGGGGCTCCCGCCCGCCACCAGACAAAAAACCTGATCGCCAAATAGCAGGGTTGACGTTGCATTTTTGGGGGTTTCCCGTCCCCCCGCGGAAGGGCTAAATTTCGATTTAAAGCTTTCGTGACTGCAGGGATTCATCTTCTTGGTTCTTTCGGAAAAGTCACGTAGAAGGAAAATAATAAAATAATAAAATAAAACATAATAAAATAATTCTTACGACGTTTCGGCCACAACGCAAGCAGCCGTCTTCAGGTGGAGAACAGGTCTGTCGAGAAGGCAGAGTCTGAATGGCACGCCCCAGGCTTGGAGCGACTATTTAAGCTGGGATATTTTCCTTCTACGTTACTTTACCGAAAGAACCAAGAAGAGGAAGGAGGGGCTTTTATGAAGGGGTTGGGTGACCGTGGGGTTTGTTAGTTGGAGAGGACTCGCTTACCTTGCACCTCTGATTAGCACGGTTGGCTACGTACGGTGAAAAAGAAGTTCAACATGCATACCTTGCCGTCTCCTGCCTTTAAACAGAGGAGTGCAATTGATCAGATGCGGTTGCCATGTAATTATGCATCGTTTCATCGATTAAGATTGATTACTATGCTCGTGATAGATACAGGCATCGAATTGTGCAAGCATGAATTGAATTGATAATTTACATATTATATGCAAAGCATATGCTTATGCTATATTTAGGCGAATTGGAGCGAACGCATTGAAACAGAAAAAACGAGACCAAAAAATGTTACGTTCTTGGATCAAATGCCAACTCCAAATAAAATGTCACCAAATAATTGCGGGGACGATTTATTGCTTGCCAAATATATGGGTACTTGCTGAAAGACAGCTTTGTTGTTTTGAATGTACACCAAGTCTAAAGCGATGGGTAATGTAAGATGCATATGATGGTAATGTCCTTCTTCTTGGTTCTTTCGGTAAAGTCATGTAGAAGGGAAATAATAAAATAATTACATGGCAAATAATAAATTACATGGAAAATAATACAAATAAAAGTATATAATAATAATAAAACATATGTTTTCTTTTTATTATTTCCCTACTATGTGAATTTACCGAAAGAACCAAGAAGATGAATCCCTGCAGTCACGAAAGCTTTAAATCGAAAGTTAATGTCCTTGTTTAGTGTATACATTAATTAACCATCTTGATCTGAAGCTTTCGTCACTACAGGTGGGACGATCGCTTGCGTGGCGATCGAAACGTCGTGATGTATTATTATTTTTCTACGTGACTTTACTGAAAGAACCAAAGAGTATTCATTAACCACTTGCTTCTCATGTCACTGCCGATGTCCATAAAATTTTTAAGCAGTGGAAAAAAAAGGTCTCGTGCTTTGTCTGTGCTCGGGAGCAGATCAACAGCGGGGACTTCCACGTGGAGAAGACGGTGACGGCTGCTCCGGGAGCAGCTGGAGGCACAGAGGTCAGCGTGGACGTGCTGTACGAACCCAGCCACCTGGGCGACACGCGGGCACTGCTCACGCTGTCCTCGCCACAGGTGAGCCTAGCACCACCGAGCCACAGTAAGCAAAGCCGCAACACAACACGCCAGTCCCAACACAAAACCCCGGGCCACCACATTCTGTCTGGAAAGGTAATGCGTACATGTACAGCCCTTTTGTCACTCCACTGCTCAATAAGGGGTTAGTTGACCATACTTCATGATCAGTGTATGTTGTTGAAGGCAGGGGGCATAGATGTGGGAGCTTATTGTCCTTCCCCCGCACCTCCGATTAGCACGGTTGGCTACGTACGGTGCAAAAGAAGTTCAACATCCGTACACACAATGGATTTTGCTGCACTGCCCTCTGCTGCCCACCACGTAGCCCCGTAGCAACCTATGACGCATGGTCACCCACCCGAGCATCATCTCACCTCAGACCTGATTAGCTTCCGAGATCTGACGTGAATCTGTCGCATTCCGGCGTGACGTGGCCGTGGGCAGCGCGGCGGTAGTGCGGCAATGTCTCGTACGGAGCCCGCGGCGCCGATAACAACCCATCGGACCGTGTGCACGCGCAGGGCGGGGAGTACACGATCCCGCTGGTGGGCGTCTGCTCGGCGCCGCGGCCCCAGGGCCCCTTCACGGTGCGCGCGGGCTTCACCGTCTCCGTCCCCTTCAAGAACGTGTTCGCGCAGACGGCCTCCTTCGTGGCCGCCGTCGACAGCCCCGCGTTCAGCGTGCGCGCGGCCGGCGAGTCGGTGCGGCCCAAGCGCACCATCACCATCGTCGTGGGGTTCGAGGGAGCCCCCGGGGCGGCCCCCGTCACGGCGCGCCTCACCGTCTCTTGCCCCCAGCAGCCCGCCTCTTCCTGGATCTTCTACCTGCGCGGAGTCTCCGCCGAGAAGTGACCGACGCGTGCCTGCCGGGCCACCTGACCGCTGGGCGGCGTTCGTTCAGGGGCGGTGGTCGTGGTCATTTGGGAAGTCACGAAGCTGCTTTGTTGTCTTTTTTGTCGTCCTGCGGTGATTTTGCGAGTTGGAATCGTTTTGTGATACGTGTGGAAAATGAGTATGCAGCCATCGTGTAATGGTTAGCACACGCCATTTGCAATCCAGAGGTCATCAGTTTGATCCGATGTCTCGGGCGTGGCAGTTGAACCAATGGACAAGTTTCTTAACCCTGATGCAGTCAATCGATGCATTGTTACATACCTAATAATTTTCTTTGTTTATTAAGGGCAAGCATGAGTCTTGAGATGCTTTCAAGGAGGTGTGATGTTTGGCCAATTAATTGAATATTTTGGATTGGCGATGTTGAATCGACCTCACACACCTCTTGCAAAGCTTCATGAAGCAAAAACCTACGTTTCCAGGTTGAGCGAGGCTGCTCACATCACCTCTTCCTCGTTTGTCACGTGACGTTACAGCCCAAGGTGCTGCTGCTACCGATCCGTCTCCACCGTACACACAAAAAAAAACGTGAAAATTGCACTGTAAACATTTTAAATGTTGTTGTAAAGTGTGTATTTTAGATTATCAAATTTATTTTGCACAAATTATTTTACTTTAATCGATATTTTATGTTAACATGAGATTGAAGTTATTGAATGTTTTTAATATGTGTGATATTTTATTTAAAACCAACACATTAAAATTGCAGTCAAGCAGCTGACAGCTTCCTTATTCTCCGCACTGAATCTGAATACTCGCTGTTGTTACAATGTCTACCACTTGCTCACCGTAACTTCATCACTTTGGACTACTTAGCCAGTACATACTGCTTCAGAGGCTTTCCATTCACACAATAATTACGACGTTTGTGATGATGTAGTCGGCAGGTTGAGATGTCAAGGAGAAGTAACAATGCTTGCAAACGTGGATTTGTCCAAGTTTGTGCTCCAGCACACATTAAGTACAATACTACTAGCAATATTTAACCATCATAAGCCTGTGGGGGGAAATTCCATGTTATTATTACAGGGACCAGATCTTCCAACAGACTACTACATCTGATCACCTGGTCCTCTTCTTCTTGGTTCTTTCGGTAAAGTCACGTAGAAGGAAAATAATAAAAATAAAACATAATAAAATAATTCTCACGACGTTTCGGCCACAACGCAAGCAGCCGTCTTCAGGTGGAGAACAGGTCTGTCAAGGAGACAGAGTCTGAATGACACGCCCCAGGCTTGGAGCGACTATTTAAGCTGGGATGGAGGGGCTAAGAGCGTCTTGACAAAATAATTTGCATATCAAGAGGAATTTAGCATATTTATGGGAAATGCAGATATGCGATTAGTACTACTTGTGAAATGCGTAGGAGCTTTGGCGAGGGGTTTAAAGTCATTATGCCCATGCATTATGCAGGATTAGCAGTATCAAAGGGAGGGAGTAAGGTTAGAATTAATAAAGGGAAGGAATGTTAATAATATGGCGCCGCAGCAACTAATATGCTTATAGACTGGACCTCGTTTTACCAATCTCGGACATCCAGAGAAACAGAACCATGATGTGCCTGAGTTGACCTTCATGATTTGAAATTACTATCGGGCAAGGAGGGGCTTGATAATAAACGTCCACATGTTCATATAAAGGTTTGCGAGTGAGCCAGTGGATGACTTCAGAAGTAGCCTGGAGAATATCTCAAATGCTGCCAGTGAATGACTGCAGTGGGCAGTGGTTTTAAGCTCTACGAGTGAACAAGTACATTCATCCAAGTTTAAAACCCGTCTTCATCTAGCAGAACGAGAGTGATGGTGTCCGTGGCCTCTTGCCTACATGTACTCATCCATCTGTTGAGTTTTACAAGCAGATGGTGTGTTGGCGTGGACACAAACTAAACTCGAGTTATCCAAACGTTTATGCTCCTAACGCAGCCAAGAGAACAATAAACAGATCTACGCTCTGTGTCTTTGTATATTAGACGAGCCGGCTGTACTGCCCTTTCCAAACCAATATTAATGCAGCAGCATTTGTCTCAGCAAGTAAACTTACTGGACCATCTGGGTCTCATCGGCATTCAGATCTGTTAAGGGGCCGTCCATAAATGACGTCACGCACCTAGGGGGGGGTCAGACATTTTTGACGATGTGTGACGAGGGGGGGGGGGGTTGAGAAATGTGACGTCACATAAAAATGCGCAATTTAAAATAAATATAGACAAAACGTTCTACTTAATTAAAAATACTTTTTAATAAATGTTTTCTCCTACAACATCAGAGTGCAGCGCCACATTAAATACGCACTACAATGAAAATAGTTTGAAGCATGTGTTATTTTGGGGGGGGGGGGGGTCTGACTTTGTGACGTCATATTTGAGGGGGGGGGGTCTGACTTTGTGACGCCGTGTGACGAGGGGGGGGTAAAAAATCGTCCAAAATCGCGTGACGTCATTTATGGACGGCCCTTAAACGTGTGCCACGCGATTACCAGGTGTGACTTCGAACAGCCCCATAAGTACCGCGTGTATAAAATATGGAGCCCCCCCCCAGTGCCGGATTAAGTTAGTGAGGGGCCTGTAGCATATCTTATAAAGGGGCCCTAAATAAAATAATGTAAACAAAATTTTAACTTGCATAGCAAAGTAATTGTATTTTTTCATTTGCTATAAGCCAGATAATACAACAAATCGATAACCTTAAACACCCAGTCGTTCATAAAAGTTTAAGGCGGTATAGTACTATAGTAATAGAGCAAGTGCAGAATCACTGAACCGGTATTCATAGCTTCAAAGCATTTAGCGCGGGTCCCTTAGCATATGGAGCTACTTTTGCTCCTAGAATAATCCGGCACTGAAACCCCCCCCCCCCCGTTCAACGGAGAGAGAGAGAGGAGGAGGAAACGAGCTTTGCCCCCCCCGAAACGCAGCCGCCCGAAATGCGAGAAACTCCAAAACCCCGCCTCGCCTGCGCCTCCTCGTCCTGCCCCAACCCCCTCGCCCCCGCCGCAGCCCGAGACCCCGAGACTCGTTCACTCGGCAGGGGATCCGAGGGAGCAAGACACCCACACACACACACCCCCCACACACCACACCGCCTCATTCTCCCACGAGCCGAGGGGTGAGAGAGGCAGGAGGAGTCTTGTAGCCGGGGGTGCTGCGGTGGCGGTGCCGGGGATCCAGGTTGTGAAATCCGGAGCGAGAAAGAATCCCGATCGGGACACACAGGAAACTGTTGCGTCGCTCCCCGACCACCACCACCACCAACCACCCCCACCGAACAAGTGAGTACGAGACAAAAGAATGCGCGAAGGAAGAGAGAGAGAGAGAGTTTTGCTTTTAGAAGATGGAGGGAGACTTTTTTGCTGGATGGTCAACGCGTTAATGCGCAGCAGTCGATGGCGGTTAATCTTGCGTTGCGAGTTCATCTCTTTGCGTTGCTCTCGTTGCTGTTGTCGAAGCCATAGGACGCTCAAACAAATACACAGGTTACACAACTGCCCGGTGATGTATCTTGCCGGAGTTGAAAAGCAACTTTTTGTTCTAAACGTAAACGCTCGCCGCGGCCAGGAAGCGATGAGCTAAACGTTGGGTTGGTTTTGATTCTGCGCTGCGCGGATTCTTCTCGGAATACAAAACAAGTGGCGCTTACTTACCTGTTCACACACCTCGCCATGCTCTTCCTGCTAGGTGACAAGGCCCGTGGTTCGTCTTCATTAAGAGCCGCTTGTGCCCTCTGACCCAACGCTGCAAAAATTCACAACAACAACAGCAGCTCCAGCATCATCATCATCATCTTCGGTGGGTTTGTTAGTTTTAGATATTTTCTTTGTCGTGATAAACAAACTTTTCATTTCAAGTTAAACGTTCAAAGGTGCTCGCGAGCTCGGCTGGTGATGGCACTGATCACGGGGGCGAGGTTAAATGGCTTTTACATGCGGCTGGCATTCTTTTAAATAGCCACACACGTGCATCCAAACACGTGCGCGTGATAGATGTAGGTGCCAGGTGATGGGGTCGCGTTGACACGATGGTGGTTGTGGACCTTTTACGCGTGAACGTAAAGGTTCAGTGATATCTAAACCGGTTTAACACGTGGGCTTTCGCGACCGATATAGGTTTTTTTGTGTGTGTGTGTAAGATCGCGTAAAAATAAATGTGTCGTTGAACCCGCCGCCACCCGACACGGCCAATTAGTTGAGGTTTATTTAACACGTAGGCTTTGGAGACCAATATTATTCATAATATAGGTTTTTGGGTCAGATCACGTTATTATTTATAAATGTGTCGTAACCCTCCACCACCCCACACGACCAAACAGTAAAAAATGTGTCACGTTTTTCAAAGGACAAAATAATTCACTTCTTTAGCCCACCGGTGTGTTGAAGAGAGAATCAACAGCATTTTAAAATGCCAATCTTGCCCGATGAAGCTGATTGTTATTATCAGCGAAACGTCGCACTATTGACATTTTAAAATGCCGTTGATTCTCTCTTCAACACACGGGTGGGCTAAAGAAGTGAATTAATTTGTCCTTTGAAAAACGTGACACATTTTTTACTGTTTGGCCGTGTCGGGTAGTGGAGGGTTACGACGCATTTATAAATAACGCGATCTGACCCAAAAAACCTATATTATGAATAGTTGAGGTTTGTCGCGTAAACATAAATGTTTGTGGATTCGCTCTCCTATTGCTGTACTAGTCACGAATTGGCACGTGTTTTGTTTACGTGGCGAACCTTTACTAGCTGCGTCGGGTGGTGGCGGGTTCAACGACACATTTATATTCACACAAAACACCGATATTATGGATCGATATCTGGGACTCCCCCCAACTTCGCCGATTCGCACTGATCGATGCCTCCATCCAAAAGTGGGTTGACCCAAGGAATGTGGTTCATGTGCAAATGAACGTGCTCTGATGATGGACACTGAAACGATGATTGTAAGTTTGCCCGTAACAAGTAACAGCGAAAATAATAAAATAATAAAAATAAAACATAATAAAATAATTCTCACGACGTTTCGGCTACAACGCAAGCAGCCGTCCTTAGGTGGAGAACAGGTCTGTCAAGTAGACAGACTCTGTCTACTCTGTCTACTTGACAATTATTTTATTATGTTTTATTTCTATTATTTTATTACTTCCCTTCTACGTGACTTAACCGAAAGAACCAAGAAGATGAATCCCTGCAGTCACGAAAGCTTTAAATCGAAAAGTAACAGCGAGTTGATGGGATCTACCGCATATTGTTGCAATGTGTGTAGATGTGTATTGATTACGAGTGTGTGGCCGTGAATAAACATCACCACTGGGGAGACAAAGGCGGCCCAGGGTGCGGTTCTCGAACACACAAAACCACAAACCCTCATGCCCTGCCGGCCTTCAGAGGTGCTCGCGAACACGGGGCAAAGACAAAGATCCCCCGTGTAGCCTTGACAGACTGTTGGGGCAAGTGCTGTTATCGAGCGCCTTTGTCTCGCGAGTGGCGATGTTTGCTGCACACCTGCACCAGGTACTCATTTGAGGCTGAGTCGACCTAGGGGATGAGACCGGTTTCAAACAATCGTCGCTGGGTGTTGGCCACGAGCCGGAATCGAACTCGGGTGGCCGGGTTCGTAGCGCAGCGCGCTGACCGCTACACCACCGCTCCCCACGGGGCACACGTGGGTGTCCACGTGTGTCATACGCGTTGTTTAAAAAGCACGTGCGTTTTGTATTGGCAGGTAGACTAATGAAAAACAATCACATGTCTGATTTGGAGACACGTAGGGTGCGTTTGTGATCGATGGTCAGAAAGGCAGTGATTTCCTGCTCGTATGACCGTTGAGGCGGACATTCCACATTCCTATGGCAGAGATGAGTCTATCCAAAGGACAACCACGTGTTCGCTTCCCTACCAGAGTGGCACGCACTTTATCTGTGCGGAGGGATGATGGGCCGAGTCAACCCCCAACCAGGACGTGAACTCGCAACCTTCGGATTGCGAGCCGCTGGCTGGCCTGTGTCAATGTCCCCAATGGAGACCTCTCTCTCTCTGTTCTTTCCCTATGTGACGAGCAGCAATCAGCATGAGACTGCCCATTCCGGCGGTGGTGCTGAGCCTCCTGGCCTGCTCCCTGCTGCTGCTGTTGCTGCCCTCCCCAGCCATGGCCTGCAACAAGGTGCTGTGCGCCAGCGACGTGAGCAAGTGCCTCCTGCAGGTGAGACGGGGACACGAGCCGGAAACCCCCAGAGATCAAGAGGAGGTTGTGGGTCCCTGCAGAGTACGGTGAGACGTGAGCCCTGGCGAGCAGCAGTGGTGAGTGTGTGTCGTAGGGTTTGCCACCTGTCCAGCTGTGACCCGGGCACTTTGGGAATTGGCATCTGTTATTGTATGCATGTTGAACGTCTTTCGCCGACCGTGCTAATCGGAGGTGCGGGGTGGAAGGACGACAGACTAAACACAAAAAGCAGGTAGGGTGGGCAGGCATTGATTTGTATTTTATTATGGTAGACTGCAGAGTTGTATTAGGCCCAGACTGAATGAGGTATATGTCTGGGTTGGATCGAGAGTGGTAAAGGTGGCAACCCGAGGTAGGCGAGCGCGAGGGGTCGTGGGGGAGGGAGAGTCAAGAGGTGATGTGACCACCAGAAACGAAATATGGCTCGCACGACCGAATACCGTCGGTAGCCCTAAGGGGCCGTCCATAAATGACGTCACGCGATTTAGGACGATTTTTGACCCCCCCCCCCCTCGTCACACATCGTCACAAATGTCTAACCCCTCCCCCCCCTAGGTGAGTGACGTCATTTATGGACGGGCCCCTAACCAGCCGACCAACAGCCACCAAAAACACCGTGGTGCCGAAATATTGATGATGCAGTGAACGAGATTTTATTGAAAGTTCCAAAACGGCATTGCCAACTCGAGAAACGCTGTAGCTGAAGCGGCGCGACACTAGGGGGCCTCGCTTGACACGCAATGGCGAGGAGCGTGACAGTCGAGGATTTCACGAGTGTGGGAGGTCACGTGGAGCGAATGTGAAAGGAGAGTGTGACAGGTTGTGGAGAGTGAGGGCAAGAAGAGTGTGAGAGGTCACGGGGAGTGTGTCGAAGGTCAAGGAGTGCGAGTTTGAAAGGTCACGGAGAGTGGGTGTGAAAGGTCACCGTTAGTGTGAGGTCAAGGAGAATGGATGTGTGGTTATCGGAGGTGAGTGTGAGAGGTCATGGAGAGTTCAGGGAGAAAGGGTATCTGGTGGTCACGGAGCAGGGGAAGGGTTCACAGTTACAGGGGTTACACAACTGTGAGCGTGCGTGTGTTCGCGTCTGCCTGCACGCGCGTTCAGGAGCTGTGCCAGTGCAAGCCAGCGCTGGGAAACTGCTCGTGCTGCCGCGAGTGCATGCTGTGTCTGTCCACCATGTGGGACGACTGCTGCGACTGCGTGGGTAAGGACATGGGGTGGGGGGGGGGGTGCATGGAGGGGCCAGAGGAACCCCGTCCGGCACGATAACCAGTGGCGTAGCTATCGAGCGTGCAGGCGGGTGCTGTTGCACCAAGAGCCTACGGGCTGAAGGGGACCAGGCGTCGGGACGTGGCGGGGGGTGGTTGCCCATATCATTCCTTTGCACCAGGGTCCATGCCAAGCATGCAACACCACCAGTGATGACCCCACCTGAACATCCGATACGCCTGGAGGTGGGGTTGGTGAATGGCACAGAGATTTGAAGCGTGACTCCACCTGAAAGGCGTCGAGGGTGCCTATAGGAGGCGGCACAGTCAGACGATGACATTTGCAGAGTGGAGTAAAGATTTTAAATTTCGCTTTAAGCTTTCGTGACTGCAGGGATTCATATTCTTGGTTCTTTCGGTAAAGTCACGTAGAACCCAGAGTACGGAGGAAAGATGTTCATAATCCGATTGACAAGGAGTAGAAGAAGAGTGAGAAAAGATGAGAAAAGTCTGGTGATGGTATGACGAGAAGTGTGCTGTGAGCGCACGAGTTGGTGGGAGTCTGATACGAACGGGGTTATATGCGTGTGAACGTTACGTAAGAACCGTTTGGATGTTGCGGATAGTTTGAAGTTCACACGAGGGTAAACCCAGGGTGGTGGTTTTTCCGTCACGCCGACTGTTGACAGTGGTCACGGATGATTTCCACAAGTAGTAAACTGAGATTGGGATGTGACGTCAATGACCGTTTCACAGATTATCTTTCTGGGCAGATGATAGAGTCGTATTAGCAGATTCTAGTCAAATGAGTAGAGGATGTTGCGATAGAGCCAGAAACACTTGGACATGTACAAAGATGGTTTTGAAGAGGCTGTTATGAGGTTATGTATGGCAAAGAGTGAGGTTGATATCACGTAGAGACGAATTGTTAGAGACAAAGCACAGCAGAACACCCACGAAGATATAAAATGGAATGAAGAAACTTTAAAAGTGGTGGATAACTTTTCAGTACTTGAGGTTACCCGATTGTAAATGGAGCTGAATAGCATAATCCAGTCTACAACGCCTACAGCGGTGTGAAAGGTTTGGTATTTGAAGAGATTCCTAGACAATGGCAGATGATTTGGATATGTGAAGTTTGTCATACCAACAGCCCTCATGCTTGCAGCAGAAACATGAACATAGGGAGCAATAGAGGATGGTAAAACAAGTGTGGTGCCAACAACGAGAAGAGACACAAGGATGATAAACTTGGGGGGTGAAATAGAATGGATGAGAGTGATGGTTGAAAACTCTCAACTATTTTAACTATAAACTATTACAATTTTACCAGGTAAGGCCCACTGAGCTATATAGCTCTTTTTCAGAAGCAACCTAGCCACAAATAATATATCAACTACGTGGCTTATGTGCAAATATTTCGCAGCCAATACTCTAAACGCTTCTAAATGTGGAGGGGGAAAAAACCGGAGGACCCGGAGAAAAATCCACGCGACCACGGGGAGAGAGAGAGAGACTTGCAAACTCAAAATACACAGGTGTCACAGGGTCGAGATTAAACTCACGACCTCCTCTGTACTGGGCCAGGTAGTTGACATCTCGTCACCACGCGGCACCCCTCGAGACACATGGAGGAAGGTTGGGCAGGGGCAGAGCGCCCAGACGGGGATTTCTGATGCAAGAACCACGGGGAAGAGGACTGCTATTAATATTACTTGCAGGAACTAATATGTTTATATATTCCATCAAGGTCCTTAGGATCTTCTGATCTAAAACTGCTCGGCACTTCCAGGTCTAGGATATGCTCTTTTGGTGATCGAGGTTTTGTCAGCGTGGCACCCAAGCGATGGAACGCCTTGCCACTTGATATCAGACAATCAAGAGGCGGTGTTGTGAGATGTCTGCTTTAAAAACCCGGCTCTTTAAACGGGCTTTGCCTCTTTAGTTTGGTCGGTTGCCCTGGTTCTGTTCTTCTTTCCTACTTTTCATGCACTGCGCATTATACATTTTAATTATTATCCACGGAAAAGTTGTAAGAAGAGACTTGGAGAGAGTGGAAACACTTCTTGGATATTGAACAAGAAAGAGCATGGGAAAAGAGAGGGAGGTGCAGGAACATTGTTGGTAAAAAAATAACCCCGCCCGACCTGTTGTGCATGATGGTCGCCCATCCAAGTACGATCCAGGCTCAGGCCCTGCTGAGCTTTTGAGGTCCGTTGAGACTGGGTGCATTCCAGGCGATTTGCTCAGACTCGTCTTGTGTACAACGCGCGAGTACATTTTTGTTCATCGAGCGCTGCCACACAATCAACATTTCTCGTGACGTGGAAAAGCTGCTCAAATTCTTCTGCAGTGGGAGTGCTTCATAGTAATAATCAAACATATACGGCTGCTTGTGACACAGTTTGCACTTTATTGTTGTCCAGTGGCCTATTTGAGCACAACAATGGTGTAACGGTCGTTTTCCTTAGTTCACAAATCCGACCTTTTCACATATCCGCCTATACCTCAGTCTCCAGCAAGTCAAGATGTAGAACTGTAGAACTGTACGTAGCCAACTATGCTAATCGGAGGTTCACATATGATGTTGTACTCAGTTATTAATATTAAAGATTTTGAAGGGAGGGAAACAAATATTTACAAATATAAATTGAATAACGCCCTTGTTTTTAAAGACAGTCCTCACCACAGAGAACCGTAGTGGCATGACCGCACTATGATAGCTGGTGCCAAACTGTGCCACACGCCTTCCCGCATGGCTTTGTAGGAGCCTCGGTACCAATAAAGTTAATTCATTTTTTCTTTCCGGTTGAGTTTTGATGACGTACACCTACGTCATCGGAACGGCATCAGAAGAAAAACTGACATACATGTACGTCATCGGAACGGGTTAAGAGCGATGCGCGTTACCCGCCTGCCCTGCCTGCGCCCTGCCCCACCGACGTAGGCATGTGCAAACCGCGCAACAAGACGGACTCGCACCCGACGGCCAAGAGCTCCGTGGAGGAGCTGTCCGATCCCATCCCGTCACTGTTCCGCGCACTGACGGAGCGCGAGACGACGCTCAACTGGAACGTGCGCTCCTTCCCCGTGGCCGAAGAGCTGTCGCACGCGCACCACCTGCTCCTGCACGGAGACACGGGTGAGCGGCGGCGCCCGGGACGGCCCAGAGGGATGTTTGGTGGCACGTGCCGGCAGTGTCTTCTCATGGTTTTGTCATTATTTTTTTTTTTCCCCTGAAATCTTATTGCAACGTTCCACTTCTTGAGGTAAAGGTGCAGCCTTGCAATTCCTTGCTCATGCTATTGTTGGCGGAAGGGACTTAAAGGGAGCTCTTTAACGCGTATTTTTGAGCTACTCTTCCATGCTGGCCAGATGGATGTCTTGGAAGAGGTGGGAGTGCCGACACTTTACCTCGCCGCATACAACCTGCCAATTAACTGTGGCGTACCCATTTATACCACTGGATGGACAGGCAAAAGAGATTTAAGAAAACATCCATAGTTTCAACTGAAATGCTGGATGCTCAGGCGACCTCGTAATTGCACCCCAGTGTGCCATCCCTTATACTGTGGCAACATTGAAATAGAGTAGGCCATGTGTACCCACAGCCGAAATTTGTAAATTTTATAAATTACTTAAATGAGAAAAGCCACAAAGCAACATCACTCCGTACTGCCACGCATGCCAGCTGGCTGGCCCGTGCTGCGTTCACCTTGTGGCGCAACTGGGACAGCTGCCACCAGCGGTCCCCTGCTATAGGGTACGTCAATGTCCTGCATGGGAGGCACCGTACAAATGTTGAGCGAAAATGAATTGGTTCCGTTTGGTACAAGGTTTATCCTGGCTGCAGCCACGATCACCATCGTGATGGATCATGGCTGAGGAGCCCCCACTCACCCCCTGCCCCCCCCCCCAACCCTCTCTCTCCTCTCCACCTGCCAGGTACGTGGCTCACTTCGTCTGCGCCCAACTGCACCGTCGTCTTCTTCAACGAGTGCCTCTCCATCAACAAGTGCCGCATGTCGTGCGAGTCCGTGGGCGCCTCCAAGTACCGCTGGTTCCACAACGCGTGCTGCGAGTGTGTGGGGCCCGACTGCCTGGACTACGGCAGCAAGCACGCCCAGTGCCTCAACTGCATGGTGTGAGATCGGGTCACGGGGTCACGGGGTTACTGGGCTTCCGGGGGGGTCATGGACAGCATGGGGCCAGCCAGGGCCACTGTGTCAGCAGGCCCAAGATGAGACGAGGTTAAGTTGTTTTTAGAGTTTTCAAAGTGCACCGATGTATAGGTTTGTAGTTCTGGCACGATTATCTGACATTTCACTACACATCTTAGGAGATTGTTTAGTTCCTGAAGAAACTCCCAGCACGTGGAGTGAAATTCCACCGTAGAGCTGAACATATCTCCGTTAGATTTTGCCCAATAAATGCAAAGCTTAGGTTTGGCAATGAGAGAGCAGAGGTTCAGGAATGAGAGGGTGTGTATGTGGTATGATTAGCGCCGATCGCCATCCACTGCAGATAGCGTGGGGAGGGAGTGGTAGGAACCAGAGCATATTCTCAAGCCCCAGTTTGACATCCTTGTGGGCATCGGTAAGGAGTTTTTGGCCCGGTCACAAGGCTGCAATGTCGTTGGAAATGTTAAAAGTTTCCAGAGACTGTTTTTACAGGGTCGTCCCTTCAAACAGCAAGTGCTAAAAAGAGAATCCGGTTATATAAAAGTAGAGTTGTACATCTGATTTGTAGCCTCACCTAAATTAAGAATGCTTTTAGCCGAAACTTAACCGTGCATTTGGCAGATGCCTGTTGGCACTGCACACAATTCACACCACCGTGAAGGAAAGCTTCTTGCATAACCGGTACTTTTGCTTCATGTTAAGTTTGAAATGCTTTTTTATATATTTAGATTTCTGTTGTTTTTAAAACAATCTAATACTTGTTTACATAACTCAAATACGATTTGTTTTCTGTCGTGTTGCTTTTTCACTTGCATTAAACACTTTTTTTTAGGAAAGGCAATCACCTGTTCAAGCATCAGCAATTGTTTCTTTTCATGTCTGTGGCCGCCATTCAAGAAAAAAAATCTGTCCCATGAGAGTTGTTCACAACAGGAGGTTGGGACTTATTCCAAAGTTGACAAGTGGGAATTGTGAAAACACTCGGTCAGGTTGATGCCACCGATTGCCAAGTGGAGACACCTCGTTGCGGAGATGTCCCAAAACAATTATAGATTATTTACCGCACTCGATTCCCCAGGTCTCAAGACTTTCAGGAGGGTCCTAGCCAAGCTTTCAGCATTGGAATGTTTGGCCAATAGCAATTATGTTGTAAATGTGTTTGGCTATGGGAGGAGGCCAGAAAACCCAGAGGAAAACCCCACACATAACAATGGGAGAACATCTTCTTGGTTATTTCGGTAAAGTCACGTAGAAGGTGAAGTAATAAAATAATAAAAATAAAACATAAAATAATTCTCACGTTTCGGCTACAACGCAAGCAGAAGACGGCTGCTTGAGTTGTAGCCGAAACGTCGTGAGAATGATTTTATTGTTTTATTTGTATTATTTTATTATTTCCCTTCTACGTGACTTTACCGAAAGAACCAAGAAGATGAATCCCTGCAGTCACGAAAGCTTTAAATCGAAATTTAATGGGAGAACATATAAACGCCACACAAAGGCATCCGAGCCAGGAGTCGAACCCAAACCCTTCTTTGCCAGAGGCACACAAGTGCCCTCCCTGTCATGCAAATTTGCACCCCCCCCCCTGCCGGCAAGTGCACTTGGTTTGGTCCAATGTCCCCCCCCCCTCCCTCTCTGCTCTGGAGCTCACTTCCTTGGTTGCCATGCCGACCACTGTGGCCGTTACTGGAGGCATGTGGGCGAGTCGCCCGCCGTATCCCTGCGCGCGCGTGCGTGCGTGATGGGGCCCGGAAATAATCCTTCCACTACTGCAGAGGAGAAAAAAAGGGCCATTTTTGACACGGCATTCAAACGTTTGCAGTACGGTTATACGAATAACACATTGAATGCAACACTTATATTAAGTTCGTTTGTTTTATTTGTAAGTTAATTGTAAGTTAAAACACCTGGTTTAATCTCGGATCACAAATAATCACAAAAAACAAATGGCTGGGTAAAAATCAGGTTTCACTTTTGAAAGATAATGAACTGGGTAAGATGCGGTGAAAGTAAATGGCAAGATGGAGTTGTGTGGGAAAGAAAACACGGCAGCGGCATCACTCATTAACATCATGTGATTGAAATGCTTAGTCAACATGTCACATTTAAAATTTGTACCACTCAAAAAAAAGAACATGAATTTTCAGAGTACACGACCACGTTAGATTTCCGAGCTTACAAGGGGGAGGGGGGGCATTTAAATAACAAAAGCCCCGTGTGTGTCCTAAATACAATAATAAAAAAAAACTTACACAAAACAAAACTCAGCTTACACAGGACAATACTCAGCTTACAGACATCGTTGACTTTTGAGCGGTTTTAACACAACGCGTTTAACCGAATGCCAAATTTGCACCCTGATGTAACCGGAGTCCCATAAATTACACAGCACGGCGCGACGGGCAAGCTGAACATCACGGGTGGCACGAGAGGGGGCCTGGGTGTTGCTGCGATGTGGCCTCAGACTTTAAGACTCATCATTCTTTTCTTTGGTAGTAGTCAAAAGAACATCTTCAGTGGTCGACAAGGAGTGTGGTCGCTACAGGCCGGGCTTCGCACATGATCGCACCGCGGACTTGCCAAGAACGTCGAGGGACAATGTACCGCGTTCATGGGCCAACTCCCAAACAACGTAAAGCTTCCAGCCCTCTGTGAAATTCTGCCGTGAAATATGTGGGGGGGGGGGGGGGGAGCAAGGTGGTGAAGCAGGGAGGGATGAACCGGCCACTCGCGTTTTATGCCGAAAAAATCTAAAGTTCTATTTTTTCAGGATCACATTTCCCAAGCGCGTCTTGTTTGATGCGGAACTTCCTCGCAGCTGCGAACTGGTTGACGTGGAGCTGGGCCCGCTATGAAACTCACATGAGCAAGCTCCTGAACAAATGCTGCCCGATCAAAAGGTTTTGCATCCGAGCTTGGCACCGTCACTCCAGTAGTTTTGGTGTAAACTGTTTTTTTCTCTCGAATTGGCCAAAACGAATTGTTGCAATGATACTGCGTTTGCTCGGCTGGTTAACTCGAAGATCGGTATGTCTTTATAATTTAATAGAAAACCAATCTAGAATTTGACTTTGAAGTCTTAAAAAATTTCATCCCCTGCAGAGAAAGTTTTTTTAGGCTTTTTTCATACCCTGGGATCTGGGAACTCCAGGACACGCACGCGCGCGCGCACACACACAACGCCGCACGCCACGTGGGCGAGCGGAACACTGCGAGCGTGGGAACAGGATTAATACTGCGGCCCGAGCCGCGAGCAGTGTCTCGGCATCACCAGGCCGACGCGTACAGCTCGCCTCCTAGCTACCCACAAACCCCTCCTAGCTACACGCAAACACGGGTGGAGGGGAGGAGAGAGGAGTTAGTTTTTCACAAGGGCCAGGGAAGGTTATTAAATAATGACGAACCCACCCCCCACCCCACCCTCACCATCGCCCTGGCAACAGCTTCCCCTCCATCTGCTTGCCATCCGGATCCCTTCCCCCCCCCCACTGCCGCTGAAATGTCGTACGTACCGAAAAAGTAGAAGCGTCATCGGTAAAACAAAACACTAAAAACCCACTAACGGAGGTCATGTGAGCCCAGTCCATTGCCAGGTCGGCACGCCAGGTGCCGCGTTTTACCAGCAGAGCAACAGCTTATTTATCGGGGTTAAAGGTCAACTAAGGTTCTGTTCAAACCGACCTCACGCGTGCCGCCACCAGTGGCATGCGTAGTGGTATGCTGCTTAATCATCGCATCCTAAAGCATCTGCACCAACCTAAGCCCTCGCTCTCCATATCAAGGTCCAGCTTTTCCCTCTGTCATTCCACTCCAAGATGAAAGCCTCTGCAAGCGATGTACGTCATTCTTTACCAACCTGGTCGCTAAAGGTGGGGGGGCGACACCAGGAACGGTTCCGATATCACTCACCATTGATGTTAGCCTTGGCCGGAAATAAAACTCGCATCGCCAAGGTTCTTAGCACAGCACACCAACTATTGTGCCACCACTCCACCCCGCCGCCCTACCCGACACGCGGAACTATTATTTATTGTGTCACCAATTTAACAGCAATGGACTGCTACCATTCTAGTAATATGGGCTTGCTTAAGTGAGCAGAGTATCACATGGGTGGGAATGGCACTGGAAGATGATGCCACAGTAATACTTCTGGAGTGCATTCACGAGACCCGTGTCACCCAACACTCGGTGGCATTCCACCGTGTCTGGGAACAGCGGTTCGCTACATTTCATATGCACTTCGAAAATGTAGCTTTCTAAGCCATGTCGGAACAAATGAGGACAGTACCTACACCAAGCCCTTAGCTGCAATGCGCTTTGCACGCTTCTGCCAATAGGTACACGTGCAAAGCTGGATCAGAGTTTGGGGGAGAGAAGGAGGGCGTGGAACTGGCATCAGATTCTGGGAACAGGCCCTGTGCTGCGAAGTAAACGAAGAAAAACACGGTTATGACTCACCTCAGCCACACCGGGCCGTCGTGCACGACGACGGGCGTGAACCTCTACGCGTATGGAATGCTCAGGGAGGAGTGGCAGTGGGAAGAGAGTGTAGTGGGGGCGTGAGGGCAGGAGGGAAGAGGGGGAGAAACCGCGTCCTGCGAAGCTAGCAGAACCTGTCGCGACGCCGAACTCTACGAACTCGTAACACTGCGTGAACACCACGCTACGACCACGGCGCTTGCGGCCTGTAACAGCTTAATGACGGCGGCGATGGCGACGACTTGTGAGCAGCTCCACGTCCGCGGCCGGACGCACGGTTTAATGAATTATGCGACCGAGAGGTCGAAGGGTCAGAGTCACGCGTTTGTTAGGGTGGGGGGGGGGTCAAAGAGTAAAAGTTGGCATACTGGGTTTGAGGTCAGGTTGAGCGAGGGATGGCGGACACCACACACTTATCGAGTTACAAGTTGAAATTTAAGATTCGGTGCACTAAACCGATGAGGTGAAAGAGGTCAAATAGACGAGGTTATACGGGCTGGAGGTTCATGGTCACAGGGCTCCGGGTGCCCAAAATCAGAGAACATCGGATCTGACGCCCAGACAGCGGACATGCAAATGCCGCAGACATCAAGTTGTGGCTAAACCTCGCAACACTCAAAGGATATTTTAAATAAAAAAAACACTTCTTTACTGTTCGAATTCCTTGGCATGTCATTTTGAGGTACACCCTTTTCCGATTAAAAAAACAAATGCGTCCAAGAAGACACTTCCACAGGCGAGTGTTAGGTCAAATCGAAAACTGATGGAGGGGTGGCAGCATCGGCACACGTCCGCCGCTCGGGATTTCATGGGGGTTATTTCAGCGTTTAAATTTTTCCAGAAACACTGCATCCCCCGCCATGCGCGCACACACACACCTGTTTGTACGTGCGAGCGTGTGCGCAATATGCGGTGAGAAGCTCCAAAAGGAGAATGCGCAATGTGCATTCGCGCACATACGATGCGCCAGTGTTGGGTGGCGCACGAGGATGTCTGGGCCTCCTGCTCCTTGTCGTGGTGGCGGTGGCGGCGGCGGCGCTTGGTGGAGTCCAGAGAGGTTGGCACGGGGGGAGGGCATCTGACAACAACTGGGTCTCGTCACTGCTGATATGCTCCGTACTGGCCCTGCATGGACGACGCGCAGCCACAAGGCAAAAAACAGAGATTGGTTTGTTCGAGATTTGAAGTTTTCGTGACTGCAAGGATCCATACTCTTTGGTTATTTTGGTAAAGTCACGTAGGTGAAAAATAAAAATACATTTACTTTTTTTTTGTTATTTTTCACCTACGTGACTTTACAGATTGGTTTGTATCCAATTGCTAAATTATGGCTGTGTGAATTGTTCTACAACTCTCCGGCGAGCTGAAAGAATAACTGGTACGTCAAACGCTTGCACGCGTGAAGAATTTAACTTGTTTGGCCATGTAGGATGGTGGATGGACATGTAGCCCAAGCCAAAAATCAAGTTGTGAATGAAGGGGATTGATGATTGGCAATTCACAGATCTTGGCCTCAGAGAGAGAAAGGTGAAACCATAATTATCATCGTCATTAATTATTATTTATATCGCACCTCCCATGCAGTGCACCTCGAGGTGCCAGAAGGGGAGTTTGAGATGATCGGTAATTATGTGACTGCAGACCAAACAATGAAAGCGAGACAACCCAAACTTGAGTACAGTGCCAAGTTAGGACAATATGATCCCACACAACATACACGCACACACACGTACCGGATTATCAGAGGCACCTACTAACCTTTGATTTAAAAAATACACGGAAAAAACTTGCATCCTATCATCCTGAGAATACGGTACATTCTGGGGAGCACTCACCTGCTCATAGCCGTACGGCCGCTGCTGCTGTGGGGTGGGAGGGCCGGGCTGTGGAGGGCGGTACGCGCCGTACTGCTGCCCCTGGGGGTAGCCCGCGTACTGCCCAGAGGCAGTCTGAGCAGGGCCTGCTGGAGGGGTCACAGACGAGCAGGACGAGGGGGCGTGGTGGGAGGTCAATGCGAGGTCGGGGCAAGTTGGAGAATCATATCGTGCATCACGAGTAGATGAAGGTGGTATGGCTCCTCTGGTAAGTACTTCTGAAGACGAGCGCATGTTTGGAAAACTTTCATACGGATGAATGCTTCTAACTTTTTCTATTACGTTTTCACAATCCGACTGCTACAACTGAAACAAGGTCAATAAGTGCAACACACACTGTACAGTACTCGGAGGTCGGGCCAATTCTCCTTAGCCCCAGCAGGCTGTCGGGTGTACAGCACTAAACGGCATGGCACGGTTGGGATGGATCCTTATGCAAAGAATGAAATGGGGCCACTCTGTCCAATTTACGCCCCTCTGCATAACCCAACGGTACATGTGCACCCTCCAGCTCGTTGGGTCCGGCGCAGCTGCACCACAACCGCACCACACCTGCACCACACCTGCACCACACCTGCACCACACCTGCACCACACCTGCACCACACCTGCACCACACCTGCACCACACCTGCACCACACCTGCACCACACCTGCACCACACCTGCACCACACCTGCACCACACCTGCACCACACCTGCACCACTCGTCGTGCTACACCACAAGCCACCCCTGATGGATGTGTGTTCCCATGGTTGTTCCAGCACCGCCTTAGCGGTGTTATCCCTGGGTGGGCTCAATACAGCCGCGCCCTCACTTGGGGGTGCCCCGTGATGTCCTCACCGTAGCCCTGGCCCTGGCTGGGGTATCCCTGGGGTCCGCCGAACTGCTGCTGGGACGGGTAAGTCTGGGCGGGAGGGCCCGGCTGATAGCTGCCCTGCTGTTGCCCGTACTGCCCCGTGCCTGCGAGAGACGGAGTTAAAGAGGAGTTAAGAGCTGCAGTGGTAAGAGTTGCGTTGTTATGAAGATCAGGGTCAATAGCGCCAAGAACTGTTTTTCTCATTACGCAAGATTCTGGGTTACGGTGTTAGGACCACTGAAGATTTGGTTCAAGGCTACCGTTAACAGAAGCCGTTAACGTATTCGACTGGATTACAACGTTTGCAGCTGGAAATAAACTTTGGGGTCCGCCAAGAGCTGAAAAGACTGTTAAAGATGTTTAAAGGTGATGTAAATATGAAGTGTCCGAGTTAATGTCGAACATATGTTACAGCGTACACTGGCAGAGCCAGTGGGGGAGGTGGGGTGGCACGTGCCCCCCCAATGATCCGATCGAAATCCCTAATTTCGATCGGATCATTGGGGTTATTAGTAATAAATCGGCATTTTGCGACCCCCACTGCCACTGTGTAGCATATTATTACGTGCCAGGGACTCTATGAGATGATAGGACAATAGTCTGAGTCCATAATTGGCAATAAGTAACGGCAAAGCGGTTATAAGTGACTCACAGAATTGTGCGCAGTTGCGTATACAGCACACGACTTCCCTGAAGGCATTCACCTTCAGCCGAGCGCGATGCCGATCACACAACGCGGTTCTAATTCAACCCTCGATCGATGTCTGCGCCATCGCCGCACACGCGAATATAAAGCAAGGGACATGTCCTTACTTGCTAACAACTCCTCTATCATTTTTCATTGCTGGAGGGATTACCCCCCTTACCTGAAAATCCTGGCTCCGCCATTGACAGGGTACAACCAAAACAAGCTGAAATGCACCCGGATCTCATCAGAACTCGAAGCTAAGCAGCATGCAACCTGGATAGAGCTTTGATGCGAGACCATCATACACAAGAGACCGTTATAGGGCTGCAGGGTTATTGGGTGGGCAGCAGATGGCAGTGAAGCAAAATCTAAAGTACATGTACTTCTGTACTGGCAAATCTCTGAATCCATCTTCGCAAACCCGCACTAACCAGTGTGGTGAAGTATGGTCAAATAACCTCCAAGACTCGCATGGCGGGGAGGGGGGCCTTATCCAGCAGTGAATAGGTCATGGCTCATGACGATGTCAGTCTTTGGAGTGGGCATCGCTAGCGGGGGGGGGATTTGCGTTCGAGCTTTTGGTTACGTTATTGCTGGAGTCACTGTTAATCTTTCGATTTAAAGCTTTCGTGACTGCAGGGATTCATCTTCTTGGTTCTTTCGGTAAAGTCACGTAGAAGGGAAATAATAAAATAATAAAAATAAAACATCATTAAATACAATTCTCACGACGATTCGGCCACAACGCAAGCAGCCGTCCTCAGGTGAAGAACAGGTCTGTCGGAAAGACAGCGTCTGAATGAACACCACCAAGCTTGGCAGCGTATATTTAAGCTGGGTTAGGTGAGGAAGGGCGCCTTGACACTGTCTTTCCGACAGACCTGTTCTTCACCCGAGGACGGCTGCTTGCGTTGTGGCCAAAACGTCGTGAGAATTGTATTTTATTATGTTTTATTTTTATTATTTTAGTATTTCCCTTCTACGTGACTTTACCGAAAGAACCAAGAAGACGAATCCCTGTTAATCGTCGAGTTGCTCTGGGGATTTACGGTTGGAACCGCTGCCGAGGTCGGCGCTTTGGCTGTGGCCCGTGCGTGCGCGTGCGAGTGAGCGCGTGAGTGCGTGCGTGCGCGGGGGGGGCTCGCCGCACCATCGGGGTAGTACTGCGGCGTCATCCCATCAGCGGGGGGCTGCCCGTGCGAGTACTGCTCCGCGTAATAGTCGTCCTGCGAGCCAAACTGCTGCGGCGGCCCTGCCGAGGACACACGGCAATAAAGACAGAAATCCCCCATTTGGCCTTTAACCGGCTGTTCGGGAAAGTGCTGTTAGGTTGTGAGGGGCCGATACCACACCCGGCCAAGTTGACCTCGGGGAGACCCAGAACCGGTTCAGATAATCATCACCGGCTGTGGCCGTGAGCGGGAATCGAACTCTGGTGGGCTGGGTTCGTTGAGCAGTGCGCTAACCACTGCACACATGCACACGCACGACTTGCTTCACACAAAATAATAATCACTGGCTGGGTATTTATATCGATTTATCACCAAAAAGGAGCTATGCGTCACAACATCACTGGACTCCACATCGCACCTCCATCCTCCGGTGACTCTACTGCAGTGGTAAATGCATATGTAAAGGAACATATGTTATAATGACTACATCGCTGCTTAAGAGTCAGCCGGTCGGAGAGCTGGATGTGATGGTGCATGGAGCAATGGGCGATTGTGTGCTGCTCTGGGAGGCTGGTGGCACTGTGGTTTGCTTACCGAGCGATTAACCAAACAACCAGTGTTTGATTCCCAGCCAAGGCTAACATCAGTAGCTAGGAATATATAAACCGGTCCCGAGTTCCCCACCTTCACCAACCTGCATTAACCAGCGTGGTGAAGTATGGTTAAAGGCCAAAAATTATACTTTCCAGGAAGCAATCCTGAAAAGGCTCGGAATGCATTGCACCTGCCAAAACAAGAGGACTGGAGCCTTTTCCAGGTATTCTCTTTTCCGTTCAGCTGGCTGAACGAAGGGCATGTAAACAGCATTGCCATTGTACACCTAAACCACGAGCGCATGTTGCACGAAACTGGAAAACAGGAAGCGGAGGCAACTGCCCATGGCCCGGAGTAACCACAGCGACCCGTTTCCACGACGGTTGCTTTGCGACGCAGCACTCACCTTGCTGTGCGGACCGCGAGTAGCCGGGCATCTGGCGCTGCCCCATCATCTGACTGCCCTGCCCGGCCCCACCGCCCATCATGCCCTGGTAGTGCTGCCCCGAGCCCTGTGCCAGGTTGTATTGGGATGGAGCCGGTTGCTGAGACACCATGTGGCCTGGAGCACGCGCACACACACACACATGATCAATAACACTGTAGAAATGTTTTTTTGTTCCTACGTAGTGTTATTTCCTAATTGCTTATGCCTCAAAAGTACAGAAAATGGCTATTATTCCCCACAAACTTTGCTTTTGTGACCAGGACATTGGTATTTTGAAATGTACCTATTTTCAATGAGAAAACGGGCAAATTTGTGTCTTTTTGTTCACACAAAGTCACCAAGGCGCACTACCACAGGCGGGAGTAGCCACAGCGGACCGAGTCCTCTGTGGGGAGGAAGAATCTCTAAAAACTACTCGCTTCTAAATCTTTTGTAGTAATTTTTTGTATTACTTTAGTATAAATACATGCTCATTTGTATTCATACGTTGGTTTTTTCTGACTTTGAAAATAGGTACATTTCTAAATATCACTGTCCTGGTCACAAAAGCAAAGTTTGTGGGGAATAATAGCCATTTTCTATACTTTTTAGGCATAAGCAATTACGAAATAACACTACCCAGGAACAAAAATTGTGTTGCAGAGTGTAATCACATGGCGGCCTGGTAATATAATAACAATAGTCGTCTCCCTTACTCAGGAAAGCCTCATCGAGAATCACTATTTTTTCTATGCACATTTGGCAGAGAATAAAAAAATCCTGAGTAACCATATAAATCCCATGCATACCACAGGGTAATAATAAAAGCTCTGCGTGGATAGATTCATGAATCCACTGCTGTACTGCCATCTCTTGGCCGCTAAGCCTAGACCACCTGGTATTTCCAGGCAGCCTCCCATGCAAATAATAGCCAGACTCCACCACTTCCAAAATCTGACGAAATCGGGTGAATATTCAGGGTGATCTGGTCATACACCAGTTCACGTGGTGTTAAGCGAGTGCCTGTTACAGTTGGACGCTGCTGCCCTGCGTCTCGTTCCCAGCGTTCCCGCTCCCAGCGTTCTCGCTCCCCGTGTTCTCGCTCCAAGCGTTCTCGCTCCAAGCGTTCTCACTCCCCGTGTTCTCGCTCCCAGCGTTCTCGCTCCCCGTGTTCTCGCTCCCAGCGTTCTCTCTCCCAGTGTTCTCACTCCCAGCGTTCTCTCGCTCCCAGTGTTCTCGCTCCCAGTGTTCTCTCGCTCCCAGCGTTCTCGCTCCCCGTGTTCTCGCTCCCATCGTTCTCTCTCCCAGTGTTCTCACTCCCAGCTTTCTCGTTCCCAGCGTTCTCACTCCAAGCGTTCCCTCGCTTCCAGCGTTCTCTCTCCCAGCGTTCTCTCTCCGAGTGTCTCACCTTGGCCCTGGCTGGCCGGCGGGGTCCTGTAAGCCTGGCTGGGGCCTCCTGGCCCAGACGATGGCACCGAATGGCTGTACCCGGCCATGGTGGCATGGCTGCTGGCCGGGAGGCTGAGCGCAGGGCTCGCCTGGTGGTTTGGAGGCTGCATTGCCATGGAGTTTGGTCCTGTAATGTCACAAAGTAAACATGAAGATCCCCTGTGTAGCTTTTATGGACTGCCAATTGTGACTAAGTGAGAGACTGACTGCTGTGCCATTCTAATCAATCAATTGATACATAAAGTTTAAACATGTACACAAATATACCCAAGACTACGTTACTAATTATCGAAATTAAAAACATTTTTTTTTTAAGATTTGGACCCATACAAATCACGGCCCAAATATTGACAGGTTTAGTCATGAAAAATGTTTTGTCTCTCAGTAAATAATCACAATAACGCACAATCCCCATCATCAGTGAACCAAGTCATTTGCCTCCCATGGATTGTGACATCAACAATGATAAGAAAGTTTGCCAATCTACACCGGTTAACAATATTACTTCACAGCCCCTTGTCCGTCCACTGCTGGATGAAGGTGTGCCCACACAAAGTCTGCCATCGGGGTTGTTTGATTCGTCAACCAAGCTGCTCAGTGAGCATTAGTAAGGGCAGGCAACATAGACAATGGATTTTGCTGCACCGCCCTCTGCTGCTCACAACATAGCCCCGCAGGCTATAGTACCTGTTATGCACAGCAGTCACCCATCCAAACACTCTCCAGGCTTAACCAAGGAATATCCTGGCTGCTTACGAGTGATGAGTGCCGCGGTGGCTAGATGTTAACCTCGCCTGGCATACAAGGGTCATTGGTTTGACCTCAACCCTGACGCCTGCATATTTGGAGTTTGCATGTTCTCCCTGTGGTCGCGCAGATTTTTCTCCGGGTTCTCCGATTTATCCCTCAACATTTATAAACATACATTGAGAGTATTTGGCTGCTATAAATGTCCACATAAGGCACTTCGTTGAGACATTCGTGGCCAGGTTGATTCTGAATAAGACCTAAATAGCTCAGTGGGCCTTACATGGCAGAATAAAAAGAGAAATACAACGGACCATAAATGGAGAACCCTCTGACGTAAACTCTCAGGACCAGCTCCGCTATTTGAAAGAAACGCCCAACAAGAGAAAGTAAGACTCAATAATGGGGATCAAGCTGAGAATAATAAGTGGGTTTAAGACTTCTCTTCAGACGGCACGGTGCCGCACCCGTCTACCCGGATACGGGGCCACTCCCCACAGGGAGCAGGTAATTTCCACCCTTGCTCAAGTCTGTTTGCGATCCTGAGGCCAAATAGGGCCAACTTGAAAAAAAAAAATTTTTTAAAACACACACGGCCAGACAGAAAACCGTTCTTTTTTTCAACCCACCCCGGTTACGAGCGACCGGCTGTCAGAGCCGCCACTTTGCGCAGAAGAGGTGGAGCGACCGTAACTTTAAGAGAAAGTGTAGAGAGAGCTTCTGGTCCAACCAGTTTCTTACAAAACCCAAACAGCGCTATGTTTTTTTTTATTTTCGTTTGAGTGTCATTTTCAGATGGGTGGCTCACCAGCACCAAAATTCCAGTTTTCAATCATTGAGCTACCACCGATGAAATGGTAGAAATTAAAATGTGGGCACCTGTCAGAGGTGTGTGCATGTGCCGTGTGTGTGTGGTTGGTGTGCTAAAGTGTGTGGAGCAAGTGTCCAGTTGGTGTGCAGGGTGTACGTGTTGGCAACGTGTGGTGGATGTGTGTAGTGTGCGTGTGCTCAATGTGTAGCAAGTGCATGGCGGTGTGTGCTTGGTGTGCAGTGACAACGTGTGGTGGATGTGTACAGTGTGCGTGTGCTCAATGTGTAGCAAGTGCATGGCAGTGTGCGCTTGGTGTGCAGTGACAACGTGTGGTGGATGTGTACAGTATGCGTGTGCTCAATGTGTGGCGAGTGCATGGCGGTGTGCGCTTGGTGTGCAGTGTGCGGTGACGACGTGTGGTGGACGCGTGGTGGACGCGTGGTGGGAAGTGTGGACGCGTGGTGGGAAGTATATACGAGGCGAGTTCGCGAGGTGGTGGGTGTGCGGCGTACGAATACGCACGTGTTGTGCGTACGGTGTGTACATGGTGTGCAACGTGGGGTGCCTTCCATACCAGCCATGTGTCCGTTGCTCATTGGGCCCTGCATGTGTGGGGGTGGGGGCGCAGGATCAGGAGGCAGGCTCTGCGAGTGGGGAGCTCCTCCGGGAGGAAGGCCTCCACCAGCCCCCATCCCAAGACTCTGGTTTGGCAGCTGAAGGTAGAGAGAGACACAAGAGGCAAAAAATTGGCTCCATTCGCAGTAGGATTCAGGCTAACCTTCGCCCCGACCCCAACTCAAGATTTCAGTTTCAACGTTAAAATAAAATATTAAAAAATATATTTTTTTTAAAACACGCTTTAATGAAATGTACTGTCCGAGCTGACCCTCCCCCTGCCCCCTTCCCCCATCGCCCCTCCCCTCCTTCCACCCCCCCCCCGCCCCTGGGCATGGCTCCCCGAGGCTTGCCGTGACGTAAGGGACCACGTGGTGATTTACAGGCAACGTGAGTTGAGCGTGGACAATTAGAACCGTTAAAAAGATTGTTTAAAAATATAAATATATTTATTTTTAATGATAGAATATAGTATTGTCATCAGTATGACACAGCTATACAAAGTTTGCAGTCGATACGACATTGGGAATACGGTTGAAATTGAGTTACAATATTTTTGGATACGACAACACATACAGCAAGTTAAATAAAAGCGTGTAAAAAGTTTTAAAATATGTTTTGGATTTTTTTATGATAGAATATCGTGCTGTCATCAGTATGACATCGCTATACCACGTTTGCAGTCGATAGCACTTTGGGAAGTGTGTAAAAATTGAGTTACAAGATTTATTTTTGGAGGCTACAACAGACGAAGTGAGTTAAATCAAAGCGTGTAAAAAAAACAGGAGAGCGTTCTGCTGACATTAGTCATGTCTCTTTCAGAGGTCGCAAACGGGTTTTGATTCCGTACCCGATACCCGGCCGGGTAGGGTACGGGTTACCCCTACCCGATACCCGACCGGGTAGGGTACGGGTATCGGGTACCTGATTGCGACCTCTGGGATGAAGCCATGTTGCAGGCGCGGGTGGGTTGATTCTAGGAACTTGAATTGTGAGAAGAGACAAGACGTTGGGAAATGTGTGACAAACGGTTACTCACCAGTGACTCACGGCCTACCCGTACCCGGGTATCGGGTAGGGTACGGGTATCGGGTACCCGATTGCGACCTCTGGCCTCTGGTGGCCATACATTGCTCACCAAGCATGTAACGGTTCCTACCTTCACCACACACAACCCCCCCCCCCCCTCCTGTCGCCCCTCCCCTACCGGCGATTTGATTAATCACCACAATTCAGAGTCACAATCGAATCCCAGGATCAATTCTTTTTTTGTTCCCATTCGTACCGAGTTGTATATTGCGTGCCTCTCATTTGTACCGCCCATCTTGTTTGTTCTACCGCGTTTGCACCGTCTCGTTTGTAGTGTCTGTATAAATCAAATCTTATTCGCATAAATCGTACGCCATTCGTTGTTACATACAGATGATATGCAGACACATTGTGCGAGATGAGAATCGCTTTAAAACGATGACTCAATGCACCGTGACGAGCCTGTTGCTCCTCACCGTGCCCCTTCGGCTTACCGTGGGCAGTAAGGACTGTGAGTTCTGACTCGAGTCGGCCAAGGTTGCCAAGTAAACCAGGTTCCTGTGCAGCATTTGCTGGTACCTGTCAAACGTAAACACCGCAAGCACACACACACACAAATATACATACAGATCCATGTTAAGACCTTTGGAAAAAGTGTTGCGCTGTTCGTGAACACCCATTTATGGCATATAACGGGGTGGTGGAGTCAGTCCAAGCCAGATACAATTGTCACGCAAGTACTGATACTGTAAACACAAATTATATTTGTAGAGCATCTACAAGTGCCAGTATTTCAAGGCAAGAACAGACAGAGTTGTCAAAACTTATTTTACAGACAGAGGCAGTCATCAGTCAGGAGCAGATGAACAAGGCCTAGAGCCTGGATTTGAACAGGGTCAGGGAGTTGAAAGCACATTGCTGGGGGGGGAAGGGAGTTCCAAAATACGGGGGGGGGCAGCAGGGGAGAGTGAGCGACCTGCCACTTAGTGAAGGTTGGACCAGGCTCTTACACAGAAAGCTTTGGTTGCTGGAGCAGAGAGAGTGCAGGGTGGCGTAGAGGGAGACGTGAAGGGAGAGTTAGGCAGGGGCGAGTCCATGGAGGAACTTGAAGTCGGCGAGTGCAATCTTGAAATGAATCCAGGATATGATTGGCAAGTAGTGGAGATAGATTGGAGTATTGGGGGTAAGGTAGTTATGGTTATGGGCGAGAAGTCTAGCAGCGGCATTTTGGATCAACTGTAGTGTGAGAAGGGTGTGAATGGTGAGGGAGCAGAGAGATGAGCGCCTCACCAGGACAGTAATTGTGTTGCCACAATGCACTAGGTTCTTGTTAAATGCCAAGTTCACCTCAGGGTGGGTTCCATGGCAAAGTAGATACAAACTGCTGCATTTGTGCAAAGCCAGGAATTTCATAGTAATTATGTACCGTCGGGAACGTGTTGTAATTCGCTAACTGTGAACCGCCACACCCACACAACGAAAATCAAGGCAAAGATCCCCCATATAGCCTTTAACAGACTGTAGGGGCAAGTGCTGTTTGCGAGCAGTTATGAAGGCCGGAACGGCACACGAAGTGGTGGGCGTCCGGCACCACGCCCGGCCGCCTTTGTCTCCCTAGTGGCAATGTTTATGCAAAGCAAGTAGGTTCTCATTTGAGGCGGACTTAACCTAGGAGAGGCCCCAGGACCGGTTCAGATAATTGTCACTGGCGTTGGCCATGAGCGGGAATCTAACTCAAGGCGCTGGGTTTGTAGCGTGCTAACCGCTACACTACCGCTCCGCATTATGCAAAGCCAGGAATATTACAGTATCCTTGGGATTGCGCGGTAATGGGATAACTGCTGAACCGCCACACCCCACAACACACACGCATACGTGCCCGCTCACAGGCTCGCACAAAAAAACCACAGTAAAAACACTAGCACAGCGTCGGCCTGGCCAGAACACACGCACATTCAGGCACACCCAAAGCCGGGATCAATTTAAAAACCACAGCTCGGAGGTGAGAAAATCAAGGCAGACAAGCCGTGCAGGTGCAAAACGTGAATAAACACTGGCTCCTAGGTTAGGAGCCAGTGGACAGCTGTTCAACAAGAAACACATTCAACAAAAGCTCTCCAACAGACCAAACAGGGGCGTAACAATTCACCCACCCCACCCCAAACCTGATCCCACCCCCAGCAGATTTAACTGTCACAATTCTACACAAGAATGAATTATTTTCATGTTGTTTTAGCCATCTCATATGTATTG
Source organism: Lampetra planeri (assembly GCF_965212315.1). NCBI lineage: Eukaryota > Metazoa > Chordata > Hyperoartia > Petromyzontiformes > Petromyzontidae > Lampetra > Lampetra planeri. The sequence goes on from NC_136123.1 coordinate 5,436,084, forward strand.
TATCTTGGGGGGTTTTTTCCGTCTCATTTAAACAGTTTTATTTTCTCCGCGAGCCTAAATGTCACACAGGGGCATATCAGATTCGCACAATTTGCTCAAAATGAAATGTATCCGTTCTCACACACGCGACTCCACGCATCTATTCATCGACTAATCGATGCATCGTCACACCGTTGAGCCTTTTGTCGAGCCACCACTACAACCGAAGGCTAATTAAACTAAGTGCAGCAATTGGAGCTACAGCGTGTCCTAAAAAACCCGGCTAATTCCAGGGTTCCCTGGTCCAGTATGTTTTCTTCATAGAACCCGATAATTATTACACGCAGCGTAGAGGCACAGTTAACAACAAGTCAGCATCTCTCTGCGCGTGGGTTCAGTTTCTTGAGCTTCAGGAGTGCATTTCCAATGTTTTATTTTATTTAAAGGTCACCAAGAGAACACTGTTCAATGCGGAACATGCCCATATATATCCACGTTGATTTGAGGACAAGCTCTGATTTTCTCTCTCTCTCTCTCTGAACCTGCCTTTATAGCAGACGTAGGCGTCGCAAGTCTCACACGATAACAATCGAGGCAAAAGGCCGGCTTTGCTACATCAAGGCGGCTTTATGGACTGGAGGGGAACAGGAGGTGCACAATGGCCGCGTTAGAGCACTTAACCAGCACCACCGACAATGTGGGTTGAAATATGGACAGATGGATGTGCTTAAAGAAGATTCGCAAAACGTAGCACATCGAAGATCTCAGCTTGGTTATCAATAAGCACTCACGGAATCCCTCGTGTAAGCTTGTTTTTTCACGCAATTCAACTCAGTTCAACACGGTGGACTACTACATTGTATAAATATATATTGGATAATTAACAAGTGGTAAACTATGAAGAGTGTGAAGAAGTCCCATCTGGCACTTCAGAAGAGGCCTATTGAAGTTACCGCAGTGCCACATGGTTGCCCACCCTTCAACCTAAGCACCACACCACGCTACGCCTTTCCACATTCACCAAACTGCTTTGCCATTCAAATAGAAATTAGGTCACATCGGTAAACATGTCACACAAATAAGCACAAGTTCTCCATCTTAATGTGAAATTTTTTTTTCTAACCCTGTTTGTCTTTGACCAAACCATCTGGATTATGCCCGATCTTGTCATAATTCAGAAGCTACGCAGGTTTGAACATTGCTACTTCTTGGATAAGTGAACATCACCCTAGGATCCCCATGGTCATAAGGTTGTCGACTATACCAGTGATACTTGGCGGGCAACAGAGGGCATTGCAACAAAGTACACTTGCTATTCTCTCTATGCTCCCAAGGGGAGGGATCATTCAGCAGTGGATAGACAGGGAGCTGTACATGTACATTATCTCATTGATGCTCATCTCACAGCAAATGCAGCCATCTCTTTCGCCAATTGGAAATCATGGACCAAACAGCAACACCACTGCCAACTTCGACCATTCACCGGCAGCATTTTAGATATTGACCAGGCTACCCCTTAAGCCGTCCACTGGCGCACCCAGCAACCTGGTAAAAATGAACAGGGAAATGTGGCTGATCAACTCCCTCCTCACTATACGAAAGAAGAAGAAGATGTTGTACGTATGTAGAGCTCATATCGCACCGTACGTAGCCAACCGTGCTAATCGGAGGTGCAGGAGAAAGAAAACAAACTAAATGCATGTTGTCATAAATGTGTAATGTTGAGCACCCTCTTGTTTCGTTCTCCTACTCCTTACCCTCTTATAAAAAAACAGGACAAGTCACATAAACATCACGTTACAAAAAGAACAACTTGGATTTGTGGAGGGAGGGAGGGACTCACTGCGAGCACTCCGATGTCTTGCCCTTGCTCTGGTAGTCCAGGATGCATTGGATGAGGTGGTTGTTTTCATCCAACATCTGCAGGATACATGCGTGCATTTAGAACTCTCTTAAAAAACAAATGTTCAACATGCACCGAGTTTACATGTTTTTTTAAAATGACAACTCCATGTATTCGAATAAAGTCAATTTACCATTTTCCAAAGTGGAAATTACTCTTTTAATGTCCACCACTACTGTGGTGTAGTGATAAATGCCTTGTTTTTAGAGCAGCCTCCCGATTAAAACTCTGTAAATGGACAAAATCCATCACACGTGACTTACTTCTCCTTAAAATGTATTAACCGTATTCTAAATGCATTTACTCAACACAATGCATACAAATGTACCGGTACATCCTGTTTGCAAATAGGATACATTCGTAGGACGTATCCTACCTACGGATGGACGTTTATTCATCCTATAATTTTTCCAAATACTGTAGCTTTAATTAAAATAAAATGGCACGTTCTCTACAGTATTTGAAAGGAATGTGAAATGTAAACCAGGTAATTACTAGGTTAGACTATTGAGAACAAGGATGTAACGATTCCGCACCTCCGATTAGCATGGCTGGTAACATACGGCGAGACAAAAGTTCACACAATGCTGCTCCACCATTCTACTAACTTGGTTTCAGGATCACAATTTTATTCGGTGACTCACGTTGCTCTTGTGGGGCAGATACAGTCTGTCGTAATATTCATCTCTGAGTGCCATTTGTATAAACTTGGCTTACATGTGTTTTAATATTACACACAAATCTATACACGTATTTTGAACGTTAAAAAATATTTCACAGTTACCATTGCCGTATTACCGTATTGAGGTCCATTATATCTACCATTGGAAATGCTACAAACAAAACATTTTCACTTCAGCATTTGGGCATTGAAAGTATGCTTTTCAGGTAAAAAAAAAACACATTGCAGTCAGCAAAGTGAAAATATATTCTTGGTTCTATCGGTAAAGTCACGTCGAAGGGAAATAATAAAATAATAAAAATAAAACATCATAAAATACAATTCTCACGGCGTTTCGGCCACAACGCAAGCAGCCGTCCTCAGGTGAAGAACAGGGCTGTCGGAAAGACAGCGTCTGAAGACGCTGTCTTTCCGACAAAACAGGGCTGTAAACGTCGTGAGAATTGTATTTTATTATGTTTTCTTTTTATTATTTTATTTCCCTTCTACGTGACTTTACCGATAGAACCAAGAAGATGAATCCCTGCAGTCACGAAAGCTTTAAATCGAAATTTAAAGTGAAAATACTTTAGATGTAACTATTACCCGATTGTTTTTCTTTTTTTTCTGTCTGTTGAGTAGACTATTTTTAAGCCTGTGCATATATCCGATAGGCATAATAAAGCGGTCTCTCTCCGGTCAGCGATGGTGAGTTAAACCAGCAAACACGCCACATGTAAGTCTGGTCATGGAGACTAAGCACAGAGAGAAGCTTGAACATTCCGAACCTTTGGTCCCCAGTTGAAACCAATGTTTCAGCACAGCGAGCAACACCACATCATCCTACTTTCCGAATGTACACATGGCAGAGGAGTTGCCTGTGAAGTAACGTGAGCCAAGAAGTCCCCCCCCACACACAACCACAGTTGTTCTGCTCATACTTACACTGCCCTTGGAGCAGAATCACCCCAGGGAATGGACAATTACGATTTATTAATCCTTTGTTGCGGCTCATTGGCCGTGTCTCTTTCACTTTTGCTCAGCACGACTCAATCTGCGTGTCTGAAGCCACCAAATAGCGAAAACGCACCAAGAGTGTGAATGTGTTCCTGCAAAGCGAGGTAATGGTGCAGCTCTGCAATTACCGTGAACATGCCACTGCTGACAGCAGCATCTCCACAAGAGAAAACTCTAGTGCCCCCCTAGAGGTTGTATGGGCCTACTAACTCACTTTTAATTTGACCAGGTAAGGCCCCAATGGGCTTTATAGCTCTTTTCATAAGCGGCCTGGCCATAAATGATAGCTCAACGAAGAGGCTTATCAATGTGGAAATTTATAGCAGCCAAATACTCTAAACGCATGTTTCTAAAAGTGGAGGGAAAGACTGAAGAACCTGGAGAGGAGAGGCATGCAAACTCCAAATATATACAGCAGGCGTCAGGGTCGGGATCAAACCCACAATCTCCTGTATACCAGGCGAGGTAGTTAACATCTCGCTACCGCAGCACCCTCTTTGGCCTACTCTTCCATTATGGTAAAAAGTTTTGCCAGATGGGAATACGCACACTTTTCCCCACCACACACGATCTGCCAATCGACTAACGGTGATTGGCGGGGGGATTTAAGAAGCCTGCCCATTTTTTCTTGAGGACATGAATATATTTTAAATCAAATGGCCTCAGAGGATTACGATCATTTTAACAAAAATGTTAGCATTGTGTTTACCAGAAAAAATTGTAAATACTGCACTGGCAATTCCCAAAGGGAATGAGTAATATTCGCAGAGAATTAGCAGACATGTCATTCCTTTACATTCCGCAGTTGACAAATGCGCTGGCAGTTTAGGGTCCATGCACAGATGTAAAAGTCCATTCATGAAGAGGCAATTCCGTTGACCGAAAAAGTCACAATCGAGCCGACCAAACCCTGAGGCCATCGATGCTGCGATGCACTACATCAATCGTGGCGATTTATACAAAAAAACCCTCGTCGATTTGCAAAAAAATTACTGAGATCCGTTAGTGTGTATTTCCAACACTTGTGTAGGCGGTGAGGCTGTTACTAGTGTACAGTGTGATGTTATACACGAGGGCCACAGTAACGTTCTGCAGCACAGAAGCAACGTAAAATAAAACACTTTCAAGCCTTGAAATCCCTCCCAGGAACAAGGTCCACACGCCACCTCCCCACTCCATCTCAGGGTCATGCCTGGGTACAGTTCACGGAGGAGTGCTGATCAAGCACTCCTTATAAGCTTCAGGCTGAAACCAAGACAAGGCGTTGCAACAGTCTGGCCAGGAATGCCACGTACATCTGCCCGACAATGTAAAAATGTACACGGTGTAGTGGATTTATAATGAATGTGCCGTACAGCGAAAAGTAAAAAAAACCCACAAACTACCAGCTTTGGCAGGGCCTAAAGTTTTTTGACAATTGTGGCAGTGTACATGGGAATGTGACCATACACACAGGGAGGGATCATCCTTGTTATACTTTGGTGAATCGTATTATTATGAAGCGGAATGAGAGACAAACACCTCTGAATATATCTAGATGAGGATAACACCAAAGGTTGTCTCTTAATAAATCAACCGAGTGTCAATTGAGCAATCACAACCCAACCAATGACTTCCACCGTGTGTTATCCACTCTCCAAATCAGAACATGTCCTCTCAAAAAACGAACCACGGTAGTAGGACTTGTGGAAACGAGACGGAGGTGTGTTACTGATGTTGGTGCAGTGCTCATCCACGTACTGTCTTACCGTTGCTTCTCGATTTATAAGTGAAAATAAAAATCTTGCAATACAACGGTAACATAGCCCACGCCCACAACCTAGTTTTTACATTAACGCTGTGCATTTGTTAATATTGTTCTGTAGTGCAACATCCTTTATGCCAAACGGCTGAGATTGCCTGCACAGGTAGTCCAGATGGATGATGCGCAAATTCTAAAAGCAGTCTTCGAAAAAAAACTAAAATAAACGATTCTTAGTCTACTTGGTATGGCCCACTGAACAATTTAGCTATTTTACTGAAGCGACCTGGCCACAAATGATAGCTCAACGAAATGACTTCTCACGTGGACATTTCTAGCAGACAAATACGACACATGTTTCTAAATGTGGATGGAAACCCCGGAGGACACGGAGACAAATCCACCTAACGGGGAGAACATACAAACTCCAAATATACAGGCGTCAGGGTCGGGATCAAACCCCACAACCTCCTGTACACCAGGCGATGTAGTTAACATTTCCCCAACGCAGCGGCCAACGAAGAGCTCCCTCAAAGAAAATGCCATGGAGGACAACACCTTCAGTTTAAGGATGTGCTTAAGCATCTTCTGAAAGATACTGATATTTCCGTGGGGAAATGGGAGGACATAGATCCCATGATCACTTAGTGGAAAAGTGCAATTCACCAAGCAATGGAGCAAATCAAGTAGAGGGTGGAAAGTTACTGAATCCCCAGGGAGTGGCATCACAAGAAGCCTGCTATCAACAATCACCTTCCGGTCGTGAACCGTGATATCTACAGATTTGCTTCACCGAATTGCGCTAACCTCACACCGACGCGCCAAACAAGCATGGGGACAAATCATCACCGATGTCACTGTCGATATGACGGATGCCCAAGGAATGAACGTGTACTGTAATATTGTGTTCCCCAAAAAAATTTACAGCACAACTTTTTTCTAAGTTAAACTGCTCGTCTGTGGCCTAATTTAAGACAAGCAGATGAAGAGCTATGGGAGCAAGTCTAATTTTAAAGGAGTCGAGGCACGAACTGTCACTCTCTCTGCACAGATATTCTCCAGCGGCGAGGGTCAGCAAGTTGAACAAGGCTCGCATTCACATGAGCGCCCGTTTTCATATTAGCGGGCAGACGCTGAATAGAATTCACAACAGACGTCAGGGGCGCCCCATAGCTCTTGCATCCTCTAAGGGTCAAATTTAAGCGTTGACGAAACCGCATTTTTCGAGATGCAATGGCAGGGCAATTTGCCCAGTTGCTCGATTACGGAGAACGACACATTCTCATCCAAAACTGGACTTAAACGAAGGTTAACCAACATGTTATTTTGGGCCCTTCATATGCACCCGTGACCAAATCACCCAGAATGCACCCGATCTCACCATACTTCAGCCTAGCAGGGTTGAGCTTGCATAAGTGCTTAGTCAACCCACGGCAACTGGGTCTGTCCCGTGACCCGCCAGTCGGCGTTCGACCACTTCACGTGACCTCAACGTGGTGACGTCAACGCCACTTGGTGGCGAATGGCAGATGTTGTTGTTCTTGTTAGATGGGGATGACCATTTGTCCTTAACAGATGTTAAAGGCTACCACGGGACAATGTTGTGGACAGCTCAAGGCAATGTGGCAAAACCCATCATGGGACTGTGTTTCTATACTCCCCGTCTATGCTCCCTGCCTTGGCCAACCTTCACAATAACCCCTGGCGACAGGCAAAGCCAGGGCAGGGCAGGCTCTCATCCGGCAGTAGATTGACAAAAAGGGCCGTATGTGTATTTAAGTAAGTCATTGCAAACACCAGAACAAAATAAATTGATCCCAAAAAGTCCAGTTGGTCACGATGTATTTTTGAAAATATGTCCATGATAAGCCTCTTGGTAAATACAAATAAATCCAATGGTCGCAGCACTGCATTTCACTTTGTAAAGGGAAGCCGAGTCTCAACAGACTGTTTCCTGGTTTAAAATAAAGGTCACGACTACTTGGTTGCAAAGGACTTGGCACTGTACTGAGCACAGCGAAAACATGGGTTGCTTGGAAGTCAAAACTACAGACCGTTCACTGCACCTCGCATGCCGTGCACACAACAAAGTTATCATCGGTAATTTTACCTGTTACAAAGCTTGGACTCGAATGCAGAACGCAACACTTTGGCAGTGGCGAAAACCCACATGTTTGATAACGGCTACTCGCGCACACTACATCCCTCTGTTTACATTTTTTTGTTAAAGATATTTCATAACACCACATTATTTTTATTCGTACAGCAAGAAAAGCCTAATCGAGTCTCAAGACTGCGGTAATCAGGAAGAAAACAGAGAAGCCGGAGAAAAGCCACACACTGCACAGGCCAACGTTTACCCTACAGATGTATAAATGATGCTGAAAACACTGCTGTCAGTTCAAATTCATGTCAACGAATGTTATGATGATCGCTTGTATATACAGATATAAATAGTTGGGTTATCAGGTACATACATTAGTTTATATTTTTTAAAGGAAGTCTTAAGCCTATTTTTACAAGCGGGTGTTTTGTTTTTGCAAGAGATGTCTGAAATGAAATATAAAAAAAATTGATAATCACTTTAGAGAGCACAACATTTATTCCACGTAACATTTACAACCAACACACGATGGCCAGCCCTAAAGTGTCCACGCTGTGCTTGGCAGCACGTGTACTAACAGGGACTGCTGTACAATACCATCACGAATGTTTCATTTTAATCTGCACTTGGCCTCTGTGGTGCTACTGCTGGATACTACTGATGTGGAAAGTAATTCCACTGGCTCTATAAACTAACAGATGACAGCTGTATGGAGACGGATCAGTTTGGGTTATATAGTACTGCACCATATACGCTGTTACCCATTATTACTTAACGGGTGAGTTTGTAGACAATCAATATTGCTTTGGAGAGAGACCCAAATGTTCTTGTCAAACATATTTTCAACTCGACAGCATGTATTTAACAAGCCTGGCTGTTGAGACTCACATATCAGTCAACCCATACCGTTCACCCGTATTCCTTTACAGGGAAATTGAGTTTGCAGGTCCAAATGGCGTACAGCCGTTTCAATACGGGCAAATAAGTAATATTTTTAAAAACTTCTTTAAAAACACGCTTTAATGAAATGTACCGTAGGAGTAATGGCAGAACTCCACGACTCCAGGAAGTGGCCCCGAAGGTTGCCATCACGTAAGGGGGACGTGGTGATTGACAGCCAACGTGAGTTGAGCGTGGACAATTAGACCCAAGCCGAAAGATAACATATAAAAATTAATGTTTAAAAATACTTTCTTTTAATTTTTTTTTATAGAATATGGTATTGTCATCAGTATGACATAATTATACCAAGTTTGCAGTCGATATCACATTGGGAAGTGGGATAAAATTAAGTTATAAGATTTGAGGATACGACAACAGACAGAGTTAGTTCAAAGAAAGCGTGTAAAAAGATCGTTAACATTTTTGTATTAGATTTTTTTATGATAGAATATGGCATTGTTATCAGTATGACATAAATATAGCAAGTTTGCAGTCGATACCACATTGGGAAGTGGGTTAAAAGTGAGTTACAAGATTTGAGGATACAACGACAACAACAGAGCGAGTTAAATAAAATCGTGTAAAAAAAAGTGTCTATTTGTTTGTGTTTCTCCCTTGTGCCGGAACTTTCTAGGATGAACGTTGAGATTTATAAGGGCACGGGGTGACCAATAATGTGTGAATTGTTTCTGCAATAAGGTAGGGACACTGATAAGGGGTTGACAGGTATGACACAGTAGGTAGGCAGCTTGATAGATGTCTGGATATCCAATATGCTGATGGCTTGAACACATTTGTATTCATTCAGTGGAGACCAAACGGGGTTCTGCTTTTACTGTTGTAGACGCTTTTACTCGCAATGTTCTACACCGACATTGTTTGTTAAACGAGTGTGGTGACAAAATTGACAAATTACTGCGGTTAAAACCTCTCAAATCTAACAAGAGTTTAACCACCAACCATCGCCACTGAGTCCATCTTGATAGAAGAGGTGACGTTGTACCTTCACAAAGCAACGTTAATCAATCTCTTCCGTTACATTAGATGCTGCACCGTGCAGTGTTTACTGTGCCCACCACATTAAACACATTCCTGCGTAGGGAGATGGTAGGAACGTTGGGTTGCTCGGTCAATGACCAGGGTCAACGGCGGCGTGGTGTATTCCGCAAATATGCCCGACTGTGAGGGCGGGCACAAGCCGGCGTGAGTAGGTTAAACGTTGAGTTTTATAAGGGCACCACGTGGTGACCAGCCCCTTACCACCCAGCCCTACCCCTCCCACCCCCCACCCAGCCCCACCCTCCCCACCCAGCCCCTCCCCACCCAGCCCTACCCCTCCCACCCCCCACCCAGCCCCTCCCCACCCTCCCCACCCAGCCCCTCCCCACCCTCCCCACCCAGCCCCACCCCTCACCCAGCCCCTCCCCACCCCACCCTCCCCACCCAGCCCCTCCCCACCCAGCCCCACCCTCCCCTCCCTCCCACCCAGCCCCTCCCTGCACGACGGACACAATAATCCCCTGTGGGCTGGTGTAACCAGGAGGTTCCTACCAGTAATACTACTACACGGCATCGAACACAGGTGGTGGACATGGTGGTATAGTAGCAGCACGTGTCCCAACACAAGCAGAAGCCGGGATGTGAATTAAATGCCCCAATGGCACCAACCCCTGCAAGTCACAACAAAGTACAAGTGCGTCTCTATACTTTCCATGTTTGGCGTTGCACCGTTATTATGTCGTATAGGTGCAATAGTTTATGTTTATTGTGTGCATGTAACAGCCCATTTGTCAATACACTGCTGGATGAAGTTCTCCATCCGCGAGAATGTTTTTTTTTTAAACGAAAGATATGAAATCATCACGGTAGAATATACACGATTTGACAACGAGAAATGATAATTCGTGACTATTGTCCGTCAACAGTATCGCACTCATCAGCGTGGTGTGAAGTGGGGGTCCAACTCATCCATAGGACGACTTAAAGGTGGACTTGGGGAGGCCTTCATCCAACAGCTGATTGACAAATTGCAACAAATCACGACTGGTACCACCACCCAACAGGACAAACACACACACACGCATGTAACACACTGCACATGAACCACACACACACAGTAGCACCCGTTAACATACATTACAGCCAAAAATAACACGAACCCTTGCAAAACACATTAAGCACAAAAGCATAAAATCCAGGCTCTTGCATGTAATGGCCTGGTTCCAAGCTGTTTAAAATCACCGTGAATGTGGACATTTAAAGGCTGTCAGTAATGCAGTTTGTATCATTTGTGTTCACACGTGTAGTGTTCTGTGCATGTTACAGCATTTTAGTCTCAAGCATCAGCGTTAGTACACTACTAGTACATGTAAACACGTGTTAGAACACTACTAGTACATGTAAACACGTGTTAGTACAACACTAGTACATGTACACACGTGTTAGTACAACACTAGTACATGTAAACACGTGTTAGTACACTACTAGTACATGTACACACGTGTTAGTACAACACTAGTACATGTAAACACGTGTTAGTACACTACTAGTACATGTAAACACGTGTTAGTACACTACTAGTACATGTAAACACGTGTTAGTACAACACTAGTACATGTACACACGTGTTAGTACAACACTAGTACATGTACACACGTGTTAGTACAACACTAGTACATGTACACACGTGTTAGTACAACACTAGTACATGTACACACGTGTTAGTACAACACTAGTACATGTACACACGTGTTAGTACAACACTAGTACATGTAAACACGTGTTAGTACAACACTAGTACATGTACACACGTGTTAGTACAACACTAGTACATGTACACACGTGTTAGTACAACACTAGTACATGTACACACGTGTTAGTACAACACTAGTACATGTAAACACGTGTTAGTACACTACTAGTACATGTAAACACGTGTTAGTACAACACTAGTACATGTACACACGTGTTAGTACACTACTAGTACATGTAAACACGTGTTAGTACACTACTAGTACATGTAAACACGTGTTAGTACAACACTAGTACATGTACACACGTGTTAGTACACTACTAGTACATGTAAACACGTGTTAGTACAACACTAGTACATGTAAACACGTGTTAGTACAACACTAGTACATGTAAACACGTGTTAGTACAACACTAGTACATGTACACACGTGTTAGTACAACACTAGTACATGTACACACGTGTTAGTACAACACTAGTACATGTAAACACGTGTTAGTACAACACTAGTACATGTACACACGTGTTAGTACAACACTAGTACATGTACACACGTGTTAGTACAACACTAGTACATGTACACACGTGTTAGTACAACACTAGTACATGTACACACGTGTTAGTACAACACTAGTGCATGTACACACGTGTTAGTACAACACTAGTACATGTAAACACGTGTTAGTACACTACTAGTACATGTACACACGTGTTAGTACAACACTAGTGCATGTACACACGTGTTAGTACAACACTAGTACATGTACACACGTGTTAGTACAACACTAGTACATGTAAACACGTGTTAGTACAGCACTAGTACATGTAAACACGTGTTAGTACAACACTGGTACATGTAAACACGTGTTAGTACAACACTAGTACATGTAGACACGTGTTAGTACAACACTGGTACATGTAAACACGTGTTAGTACACTACTAGTACATGTAAACACGTGTTAGTACAGCACTAGTACATGTAAACACGTGTTAGTACAACACTAGTACATGTACACACGTGTTAGTACAACACTAGTACATGTACACACGTGTTAGTACAACACTAGTACATGTACACACGTGTTAGTACAACACTAGTACATGTACACACGTGTTAGTACAACACTAGTACATGTACACACGTGTTAGTACACTACTAGTACATGTAAACACGTGTTAGTACAACACTAGTACATGTAAACACGTGTTAGTACATAACTAGTACATGTACACACGTGTTAGTACAACACTAGTGCATGTAAACACGTGTTAGTACAACACTAGTACATGTACACACGTGTTAGTACAACACTAGTACATGTACACACGTGTTAGTACACTACTAGTACATGTAAACACGTGTTAGTACAACACTAGTACATGTACACACGTGTTAGTACAACACTAGTACATGTACACACGTGTTAGTACAACACTAGTGCATGTAAACACGTGTTAGTACAACACTAGTACATGTACACACGTGTTAGTACAACACTAGTACATGTACACACGTGTTAGTACAACACTAGTACATGTAAACACGTGTTAGTACATCACTAGTACATGTAAACAAGTGTTAGTACATCACTAGTACATGTAAACACGTGTTATATGTTTAAAAAAACACGTAGTTTTAGTACTGTACTGCTTATGTAATCACGTGGCGTTAAGTATGATACATTAAATGTAAACACGTGTTAATTATGTCCAGTGTTAACATATATAACACATCACCAGCACTGTACATGTGAATGTTATAGCACAACACTGCTAGTACAGTCGTGTACACGTGTGTGCGTTGCGTTGTGTGTGTAAATTGTACACGCACACACACACACACGTGTTCTTTGTAACACACACACATCAGTACAATACATACACAGCACCAAGTCCGATAATACAATCGCACACAAGTAAGAACGTTAGCAAGGCCACTACACGCAGCACTGTACCCATGTGAGCAGCCATCAGCCCTCACCACCACGGGGGTTACCAATGGCGTCCACTGCCCAGCAAGACAAAAACAACAAGAACACCCCACACACAACACAGACCACAGCATGTTGTGTATGGTGGGGTATAGACTGGTGAGATAGTAGTGGTGGTTGTAGTGATGTTGCAGCATGTATGTCCCCCCCTTCCTCCCCATTCAACACCCCTACAAAATACACCACCACCATCACATCATCATCACCACCACCATGCCCCCCCCTTGCTTGCTTACCCTCTGAATGGAGCTGCTGTAGTACGGCTCTCCGGGAGGACCTAGGCCAGTGTTGGCCGAAGGGACACTTCGTACATCGTACTCTGTAGCCAACATGGCCGGGTCCACTCTCAACCCCTGTCTCTCTCTCTTCTCCTCCTTCTCTATCACACACACGAGCAGTCTCCTGCTGCCTCCCTCTCTCTCTCTCTGTGTGTCTGTCCGTCTCCTTCCCCCGAGCAGCAGGCAGGCAGCAGTCAGGGTGTCTAGGCTGCTATGAAGCAGAAGCAGCAGCAGCACCCCCTACCACCACCACCACTACCCCCACCCCCAATAATCCACTCCAACCACCACCACGACCCCCACCCCTTACACCACCACCACTACCCCCACCCCTACCACCACCACCACTACCCCCAATAATCCACTCCAACCACCACCACGACCCCCACCCCTTACACCACCACCACCACTACCCCCACCCCTACCACCACTACCACCACCCCCAATAATCCACTCCAACCCCAACCACCACCACTACCCCCACCCCCAAAAATCCACCCCAACCACCACCACCCCCAATAATCCACCCCAACCACCACCACCACTACCACCACCCCCAATTATCCACCCCAACCACCACCACTACCCCCACCCCAACCCACCCCAACCACCACCACCACGAGGCCTCCCCCCGCCGACCCTGTGGGCGAGTCTGGGGCTCCTCTCTGCTATCTTAACCACGTGGGCACGGCCCTCTCAAGCCCAGGCAGCAGCAGCAGCATCTCACGGCCACTTGCTTGGGGCTTGTGGATAAATGCCACAGAGGCGGAACCTGTCCGTGAAACGCCCCTCCACCTCCTCCTCTACACACACACCGGCATGCGTACACACAACAGTAACACACAACAGTAACAGCACACCACACACACCACACAATACACACACATAGGCACCACACACACAGGCACCACACACAGGCACCACACACACACCACACACAGGCACCACACACAAAACACAACACACACACACAGGCACCACACACACACCACACACACAACACACACACACAGGCACTACACACACCACACACACACAAACACCACACAACACACACAAACACCACACACCACACACAGGCACCACACACACACACAGGCACTACACACACCACACACCACACACAGGCACTACACACACCACACAGGATATGTGTACAGAGCAGTGACTACTGACTACATTTCCATACACGAGTCGTGTCTGTCTATGCCTGGCCTAGCGAATTCATGTGCATTGTTGTCACGATTGTTGGATGTTATGGCCAGATGCCTGTGTTTGTGCTATAGTGCACATAGCCTGGTACAAGCGCCGTGTTGACGTTACCACCACTTACTGGCGAATGGCGATGGTTGTTATTGTGTGTCCTATATGTACAGTACTGTAGTATTTGTCTTGTGTATGTGTACATACATACACACACACGCATTGGCTAGGACAAGCAAACACTCTATGTACATACACAGGAGTGACAGTACACATGCATGCATTGGCTAGGGCATAAAGTGCTAAAACTATTCATTCATATGCCTGTTTAAAAGTGATAATCAGGAACAAACATTTAAAATGTAATTCTTATCAGGCCCCCATGGTGCTGAAGTGCAATCTTCAACTCTTTACGTCCTATTTCAGTGCTATGAAGGGCCATTGCCCGAAACGTCGCTCATGATATTTATTTTATTCCTTCCGAGTTATTTGTCGCGAAACTATTTCATGCATACAATATATACACACTGTACAAGAGGGTCATGGGAACTAGCAAGTTAGTTTATACAAGCTGGCAACACACACATTGACTGGCTATTAAAACACTGGCTCAGACAATGATACATAACAGATATTCAAACATGCAATGCAGAGGTCACAATTCATTAGCAACTATCAACACATGTACACACCGTAGATATGTAACAGGTTATACAAACTCGTAACACGTTTACACAAAGAAACACAATCATTTACAACATCTACATTGACACAGTTACAATCCAAAAAGTCAACAAAATTACACGTGTATAACCACACTCACCACTAATACACACTAAATTATTGACACTGTCCACACGAGCTAGGCAGTAACACACAACAACAATACACACCACCAACACAAACATTAACCACAGTATTAATTACACACATTACACAAACACCTACAGTCCGTACAAATTAGCAGCACAGACAAAACACAGCAAACCAACACAATACTGACGAACAACAGTTATCTACCGACATACACACTTTACTACACACCTTGTACGGTTAAACATACACAAAATAGCGACATACATTCACAATCGACCACACACAATCAACACAAAAGCACCAAAAATCTCCTTTACACACAACACACACAACCAACGTTGGACGATGTTGGGCCAATGTTGGTTGGTGTTGGGGCAACGTTGGGTCAACGTTGGGCCAACGTTGGTTGGTGTTGGGGCAACGTTGGGGCAACGTTGGGGCAACGTTGGGCCAATGTTGGTTGGTGTTGGGGCAACGTTGGGGCAACGTTGGTTGGTGTTGGGGCAACGTTGGGGCAACGTTGGCCAACCAACGTTGGTTGATGTTGGGTCAACGTTGGTTCACGTTGTTTACTGGGGATGCCCCATTGACCCCACTACCACTGTACAATGGCTCAAGACAGGAAGGAGTGGAAGGACATTGGGGAGGCCTTTACCCAGCAGTGTGGAGTCACAGTCCGACAGCACCAACCCTCGCACACAGCAGAGTTCATCATACCCGTCAACGCCTCGTCAATGCCCTCACTTATCACAGACAAATTCAGACCTCGTGTGTCACTCCGTGCCCCTTATAATTCTCAACGTGCATCCTACGATATCCTATCACAAGGTGAGAAACGCAAACAATTAAGACTAAAAAAATTTGTACTCAATTTCCCTGTACAAGAATACGGGTAAACCGTATGGGTTGACAGGTATGAGAGTATGTCCTGTACGTGTACTTGGTATTGCCACAAGGTACCACCAACACCCACACACGTGGCAGTGCATTAACAATACGCAGCTATTTGGCCTCGGCAAGCACACACACACACGACACACACGCGGTTGTATACACATCGATTGCTCACACACACACACATCCTCCCTCCACCACCACCAACAACAACAACCACCACGCCTTCTCAAAACACTCGGCACGTACAAGGGCGTTTATAGCGCGGCAGCTTCACACACACACACGGGGCCATCGTTACTGGGGTAGACACACACGCGCTCGGTGACCCACACACGCACAGATTTCACGTGGAGAATTTATTTCAGTGTGCAACACTGCTGCTGCGCACGTCCAAAGAGAAGCCATCCGTGCATACCCCCCCCCCATCCGATCCTCCCGTGGTCTTCTTTCTCTCACCAGCGTGTGCACCCCACCCCCCATTCATTCTCACCCGCGTCCCCTCCCCCAAACACGATTCAAACACCCACCCACCACCACCACCCACCAAAAACCTACCCACCCACCAAAAACCTATCCACCCACCACCACCCACCCACCAAAAACCTACCCACCCACCACCACCCACCACCCACCAAAAACCTACCCACCCACCCACCAAAAACCTACCCACCCATCACCACCCACCAAAAACCTACCCACCCACCACCACCCACCAAAAATCCACCACCACCCACCCACCCACCAAAAACCTACCCACCCACCACCACCCACCAAAAATCTACCCACCAAAAACCTACCCACCCACCACCAAAAACCTACCCACCCACCACCACCCACCACCCACCAAAAAACCTACCCACCCACCAACTAACCCAGCATCCTCCCCACACCCACAACCTCATCCCCTCCACCCGGCCGCCGCCACAGACATGGGCCCAATCTCCCAACACCACCACACGCACGTCCCACGTCTCAAACCCCCACCACACAGCCCCTCTGCAATCACTACAGTATTTATATAAACCCCCCCACCACTCAAACCCCTACAGTATTTATATAAACCCCCCACCACTCAAACCCCTACAGTATTTATATAAACCCCCCACTACTCAAACCCACATCCTCCCAACATCCATCCACAACCTCGCAACATCCAAAAATCCTCCCTCCCTACATCCACCCCCACAATATACATCACAAAATCAATGAATCCATTGCCCATCCACCATCACCCACCCCCTCCATCCACCTCCCACCCAACACCACATCTCTCACCCCCACCCCTCTCCCCACCTCCATCCATCCATCTCCTCTCATCTGAAAAAAAAATAACACCCAGATCCACCACCATCTCCAAACCCCAAACTATCACCCCCCCCCCACTACACCACCTCCCACCTAACCTATCACCCAACCCCTTCCAGCAACATTCATCTCACGTCCCCTCCCCCACAGCCTCTCACCTTCTGGATGCTCGCCTGGCTAACCTCACTCTTGCTTCGCTGCTGCTGCTGTTGTTGTTGCTGCTGTTGTTGTTGTTGCTGCCGGGATGCGACAAACGCCAGGGACATGGCTGTCTGCTCTGTCTGCTGCTGGATTTGCTTCTCGTGGTGATGCTGCTGCTGCTGCTTGCTGTTGGTGCGTGTGTATCTCTCTCTCTCTTGTGGTCTGTCTGTGTGGTTGCGAGAAAGACCACCGACTCGACCAGGGCTGAGAGAATGGAGACACGGCTAAGGAGAGGGGGGAAATGAGCCTTCGTGCTGCTTCTGCTGGCTGATTTTGCAGCTGGTGGTGGTGGTTGGTTGGTTGGTGGTGGTGCTGGCTGAGGATGGAGCTGTGAATTCAAGGCACTAGGGTTTTCATCTTTTCAGAGTTGCACCCTCCCCTCTGCCGCCCGGCTTGGCCCATCTCTCGCACCCCTCCCTCCTCCTCCTCCCCAACAAACACGGACACTTTTTCTCTCTCTCTCTTTCTTATATCCGGCGGAGGCAAGGCGCCTCCAAGCGGACGATGTCGCTCACCGTGTCTCCCAGGCAATTAAAGGGATCCGGTGACAAAAGGCAGAGAGAGAGGGCGGTCTTCAAGTCGAGTCGGTCCCGTCCGTGAAAAAAAAGCCCTCCAGCTCAATGTTCATCTCCCACCCACCCCACCAACCCCACCAACCCCGTGCCTGTATGGAGAATATCTCGATAATTCCTCCTCCTCCTCTTCCCCTTCCCCTGCAGGACGAATGGTGCAGTCCGCTCAGCCTCCGCCCAGAGGGCGGGATAGGCGGGCACTGAGAGCACATGTGCTCCCATTTAGCTAGCAAGGAAGAAAGAAGGCTGTATAGACACAGCCATCCGGGTGATATTTAAGTTACAACAAACGCGACATGTATACAATGAACGCATTGTTAGAATGAACTGGTTGTGGATGTATCAGGACGACGTTTCGGGCAATGGGTCCTTCGTTGAAGATGCCTGCTCTGAAATTCTATTGCCCTCTCTTTGGAGAAATGTGCACCACGTGTGCACGACTGTCAACGCATTCCCTACATTTTCTAGGTTGTGTGGGATGTGTGTATGCTTGCATGTATTGCTTTGAACCAGATCATTAATCGATTCATAAAAATTTGGATATGAATAAAGATTCAACCTGCAATGACCAGCATGGTGAAGTATGTTCAAATAACTCCCCACAATCTATTCAGCTGCGGATTGACAAATTACTGGACGTTTGATATATGCAAATGTGATGCAAAGGTTACATCTGGACTCGTGTAATGAATGAGAGGCGAGATATTACAGACAACATAACAGCCAATATAAACGAGACTACACACGCTACAAATGCGATCCGCAATACAATTGAAAGCATTCACAAAACATCGATTTGTATTTTCTTCCATGGAATCGTGACCCGAAACCATGACAATTCATAGATTGGAAAAGTATACTTTTATTGCAGTGTTTGAGATTGGAAAGTGAGGACCGGAGTGATGAAGTGATATTTTTTTATGTCGCGCACAACACATTGGATAGACATTGGAAAATATTTTAGTGTCACTCAAATATTAGTTTTTTTATCTTCATATAGGACCCAAATATGTAGTGATAATATAGAAAGTCACAATTGCACATCATACATTAGCAGAGTGGAATACGTCTTGCAGATGCGAGTCTGACACAAGACACCAACCTGCCTTCTGTCCAACAAAGTGATGACAAAGGAAGTAGTACAGCAAGTAGGTTATGACTTGTCTGCGGCTGTGTATGTGTTCTCCCATTTGCGTGGGTTTTTTTCCAGGCATTTTGCAAAATTTTCAATTTAATTCGTAAAACATCCCCTAGTCTATTCATTAATTGACGATGTAATTGATTGCAACCCACTATTTTACACAGCCCTTAATACATACACTGCTAGATAAAGGCCTCCCCATTCCACGATGATCATGGAGGTCTTTGACTATATTTTTATGCTTATCAGTGCGACTTGGTTAAGTCAGATGTTAGGTGAAGGGGCACATGACTCGTTCATTACTCGTCACTGATGTTAGCCCTGTCCAAAATCGAACTTAAATATCCAGGTTCACAGCACAAAGTGCAAACCACTCCACCCACAAGTTGCAAGTAATATATATATACGAAACTACAACAACAAAATGTACGTAATTATTGTAGAATCAGTTTTATTAAAAATTTTATAACTGCAGTGTTAACATGACTATCAAGTCAATAACGCACCACTGTATGTTAATAGTGGTTTTATGTACACATTTCGCCGCAATGGAATGGAAAATAAAAATTATGCTGATGTAACAAGTCACAAGAGTCGTTTACATAATTCAGCTATCCTGCACGTACTGAAGTCCAGTTACTACTTGCAGGCATAGCTTGACCATAGAACATTCGGCCGAGATTATTGTCATCGCAGATTCGTAGCAAGAAAAGTGGTCAAGACAACTAACCTTAACCCTAACCCCAACCCTAAATCCTAACCCCGAAACTCTTAACCCCAAACCGCTAACCCTAAAGTATCATGTTAAACCAGTGGTTCCCAACCAGTGGTCTGCAGATCACTGGTGCCACGCAAGATCGTGGAAAGTGGAACATTGAACTGTTGCAGATACAAAAACATTCACAAAACACCAGAATGTATACTTCGTGGTGGTCCGAGAGAGAAATGTGAGGGTTGAAAAGACCAGCAAAGTTGGACAACACTGCCCTAAACCCGAATTTGAAACCCTAACCTCTTACCCATAACCCAAACAGGCTAACTCTAACCCCTCGTGCAAACTAAAGAAGCATCAAGCTGTAATAATTCATCAACTAAAACCCAAATTCTGTGATTACACAAAAATCGGGTCTCTGGTTTCGTGGTTTCTTCCTCCATTACTCTGGAGAGAGTTGGCACTTCCAAGAACATATCTATATTAGGTGCAGTGCAAATGGCTCAGTACAGTACTGAGGAGAAAACACAAGCAGCCTGGTCATTAAACATTAAAACCATGATCACTGGATTATTCAGCAATGTGCAGCAGGACACATTTCACAAAATATGTTACAAGGCATATGCACCAGGTGTCAAAAATCACCACGAGAATAGATGTGTTATTTTTGTCAATATAAAGTACTGCATCATAGTTTTAATTGGAGACAATGGGATAGATTCACATTTCTATGAAATGGTGGAAACATCACTTTAGTATTATCCTCCATTGCTTGTATTGGCTACATTTGCTTGTTTTTTCCTAGTAAGACTCAAAGAACATTCACCTATATGTAATAATTGGACCCTATATCCATTGTCATTTCACTGATATTCCACATACACAAAAGAAAATCATACATACAATTATTAAAGAACAGGCATATTCACTTTAAACAAAAGGGCCTTTTTAGCATAACAATACAGATATGTAAAATGTGGCATATAATGTGGTATATTATATTACACTGCAATTTAATTTCATAAGCGTGGTTTTAATTCAGTTTTAAAGACTAATGTATATTCAGCCATGATCCATCCGCTGCTGGATGAAGGCCTCAAGTCGCCGCCACCCTTCGTGGTCCCGTGATGCAACAACCCACTCAGCACTTGCACATAAGTCAATCTTATTGCTCCATCTCCATGGTGGTTGTATTTGTGCGTTTGGCTGCCACTCAGTACAGTAGTTATTTTCACCAAATGGCCTCATCACTTCTAATAACATGTCTTACTCTAGCCCACTTAGACTTACCAGTTAAGTACGTGTTCCTCTTTCCATCTGAGTGTAATCCCATCTCTCCACGCTTCTTTGCACTCTGCGAAGCTTTTGATACATCTTCTTCGTCAGTGTCCATGTTTTAAATAAGTGTCCAATAAATGGCCGCACAAAGTGCATTGGCGGGTGTGCTGTTCTTGGGCTGTGTAGTTCTTGGGCTGTGTAATATCACGCGTTAGTCAACGACATTTGGACTGCATCGGTCCCAGCTGAAGCAATATGCTTGCTCAATTGGCGGTCCAAGCCCAAGGACACAGGCCAATCCAGTGTGCCCAGTGGACCGTCAACCACTAAATTATAGTATGCACATGCCAGCATTGCACGCAATGTGCCCTTGTCTTTATTTTGTAAAGTCTTTTCCCCGACGACGTCATCCTAATTGTGTTATCGGCGTCAGGGAGCAGTGTATTAGAAAATAGTCTGCAGAATGAAACATTATAGAACTGCTTAAGAAATCTCTTCAAGTGACCTTTTATCCACACTAGAGCGCATCACTTCCCACACTCCAAAGTAATGCCGTCACATGACAGGAAACCCTGTGGTATTAATTATCATAGTAGGAATGTATCCAAATTAGTTTAAAGCCAAAATTAACGTGGTGTTTTTTTGTGCAGCCATTGGTGACTGGGCCCAGTCCATAAACGTTGGATAACCCAACTTAATCTCGAAAGCTCTCTTTAAGTAGTACTTTAATATATAAACGCACAATGTATATGCCTTGTTTTTATGCCATCAAAAGTAATCATATTACAGGCAGATGACATCATATATCAAATGCTATTGTGCTTTCAATTCTATTGGCTAGGGCAATTTGAAGGTTGTAACAATCAACTATATGTTACGCACAAAAATCATTGTTTATTCTTCATCACCTTTGCCATCGCCATGTATTTCAATCATTTATAAAACAATTAAATAAAACATTTAAGTGTGCACTTTCAAGCAAGCATGAGCTGTCTCAGCCCACAGGTTCTATTGTCCCCACACTACTGTTTGGTCATCTTCAATAAATGTATCATCTTTCATCAACCATGGTGTCTTATGTGTTTTCCAAGTGGACATGCATAACCACACTGTTGGCCTGTCCCATGGTTGGTCATGGATGGGTTTTGTATACAAGGTGCATGGCAATTTGGCAACATTAGTTTGAGAAGGCAAGCCACACCCAGCTGATGAGAGTCAAAGTCAAAACCAGTCCAGGGTTTACCTGTCAGAATATATTTGTCCAAAAGTACCATTGGTTGATGAACTTAAAAGCTGCTTAATTTTTTTGTATGTAAAATAAACACTGTTCATTGTTTTATTACTACAAACCCACAGTTTTGTAACAATGAGGGCCCGCTTGGTAAATTAATTACAGGCAATGTTCACATTAAGATTTTGGATAAAACATCGGCCACACAGTGACCTACTTTGCAACTTCTTTACACCATCTGTAAAGTCTTCTTTACAAAATAATGAATCAATTACATCTAACTAATAAAACACAGACTTGCACATGATCCATGTACAACATCCTCCAATCTCAGTAGGGTTGCCACTTATCATGCTTTCCCAGGATCATCCCATTTTTGAAGCAGCTGTTCAGGGCAATATTTCAGTCTTCCCAGGACATTAAACATCCCTGCTTTTGTCAGTTGCTTAATAATTCACCACCGAATATAATCCATTGACAATTATTTCTCCCCTATTCCAGTACTGGAAGATATCTTACTTCCATGATATATCCCAGTGTTTAGAAAGAAACAATTAAACAATGCAAAACAAAAGTCAACAAATTCGTTAGCCCTCATACTTAAGGTGCCACCACAGTGGTTGGCAAAAGACGGTCGGTCAACGCGTGTGATGGTGGCCTGGTGAGCAACATCCTCAGGGCTTGGGGACAGGTGGGCGGAAGAGGCCGACCCTCCGCAGGTATCTCACGAGCAGTGGCACGGACACAAGCGTGATGCTGATGCGTGCCGGTGCCATCACCTTGTGCATGGCGTAGGCCAGCACAAACGTGCTTGTGCCCGTGGCAGCACGCGAGCTCAAGAAGGCCTCGCCAACGCCCAGCTTCCGCAGCAACGCCTCCACGTCCAAGCCACTGCACGCGGAAACATCACACCATGCAGACGCAGCGGCGGTGCAATAATCCAGTGTTCATTTAGCCAGAATATTAGTCTTTTTAATCCTAAAAAGTAAACGTTGTTTTGGAATAATGTGTTAGCAGTGGTGCACACGCGTGAATAACAAAAATGCAGTGCGTTCGTCAATAAAAGTAACATAAAATTAAATATGTATATTAATATAGGCAAGGTTTTTGGCAAAGGCAAGCTTTTATTAAGGGCCATAAAGGAGGATTATTGCCTGAAACGTTTCCGATTATATATATTCCCCTTTTATGTCAGTGTTAGTAACTAATGTTTTGAGGTTTTTTAGTCAGTATTTCTGTATTATATTATAATTACGTAATCATGTATGTATGCCCTGTGTATGCACCGTGTAGTGAGTGCCCTTTTGCTTGGTGCTTGATGCCTATGTGTGTCCAGTGTACATACTAAACTATACCATGCACACAACATAGGGTAGGAGACACCACTACACACACAATAGCAGATGGACACAACTGGATCACCAGAAACACAACCCACACAACTACATTCATAACAACATGCAAACAACAGTACACTCACACCACTACACACACACAATCATACACAATGCCACGAAGCTCACAAAACAGTACATTCACAATAAACTGTACGCACACAACACCATTACACATAACACACCACGCATACAATAATACTATAAAGCACATCCCACACGGCACAACTACACAACACCACCACATATAGCAACATCATACACTCAACACACATACAACAGCCGGAGGGAGCTCCAAACGGAGCTCGCAATCGTCAACCGCACCTAGACACGGCGAGGTAGCAGATGCCGAGAGAGATGAGCGAGATTGAGATGTGGAACACAACTCCGACTGCACCATACTCCTTGAATACGCGCTTCAGCTGCTGTGCTTTGCTGGGCGTTCCAACCGACTCCGCGATGGGAGGGTCTGGCTTTTTCGTGGACCCAGCCGCCTGAGCCTTGTTGGAATGAAATATAAAATAAGACATTACTCTGTATTCGTCATTGGTATGCCAAATACGGTATTCATGATAGCCATGAAAAAGGGACCACCATCACCTGTTGGGCAGCCGTTCCAACTGCTGGCTTCTCAGCCACATCTCCACGCTGTGTGGTGAAACCACGTGCCCATAGCCGAGATTGGGCTCCCATGGGTGTCCCAGCAAGGCCTGCCATCCTGGGAAGAGAGAGCCCACAAAACCATGTCATATTGTCCAAATTATTCATGGTCAGGGTCACAGAAACCCAGTAGCTGGGTTCCCAGCAAAAAAGATTTAACTACACATATTTGGAGCATTCCTGGCAGCGATTTCAGCCGCACCACCTCTACATAACAATAGGCTCAGTAAACCATTCTACACAACAAAGACTAATTTTCTGGCAGCGATTTCAGCCGCATCATCTCTACGTAACAAAAAGGTGCAGTTCCTTTTACACGCACCTTTACATCATCCGCACCTAGTTTACACAACAAAGGCTCATTCCTAGCAGCGTGCTTCAGCCGCACCGAACCTCACAAAAATAATATTCAGGGCCTACCTTAGCTCCTCCCACCCTCAACCAGTATATATCCAAATACTGTGTTCTTGGAATTTCTCTCACTTGATACAGCTATCGTGCTGTGACAGTTCCACCTGAAGACGGAAGCTTGTGTTGCCTCCGAAACGTCGTGATTTTTATTTTACTTTTATTAATTTTAATTTTTTACCTACGTGACTTTACCGAAAAAACCTAAGAATATGAATTCCCAGCAGCAGTCTCTGGCAATCAGCTCAGGCAAATTACACCACTCCAAATGCAAATGAAAAGACCAGCCTACTGCTTACTTAATTTTTGCATAGTACAGTATACATTCATTCAGTAAAGGCTCTCCCCTAATTAGTATGGTTTAAAGATTTGTTTCTGTATTTACATTTTCAAAAGCCTCTTCACTGAGTCTCATGACTCTTTATGCAGGAGAGTCCTGCCAAGTTTTCGCAGTCAGGGGGCAATCATTCCA
This sequence comes from Lampetra planeri, assembly GCF_965212315.1. NCBI lineage: Eukaryota > Metazoa > Chordata > Hyperoartia > Petromyzontiformes > Petromyzontidae > Lampetra > Lampetra planeri. Next base: position 5,461,743 of record NC_136123.1, read on the forward strand.
ATGCGTAATCCCCCATTGAGTAATTGGGCACCTACTTGGTAATATATTATGCCACACGTGTTTTTAGGCGTGATTGTCACCAACATTAGATGTTTTGGGTGTAAAGCCACGTCTTACAAACTCCATCAAATATCCGGTAGATGTACTCAATGCTGACACCTAGGACAATCCAACTATACAGAGGCCAGTGCAGCACAATATGGGCCCTTTCTTGTCAGTATCAAAATATAAGAATAGGGTTTTACCCTTTCTGGCAATACAACAGTTAGTTTAACACGTAGGCTTTCGCGACCAATATTGTTCATAATCAACGATTTTTGGGTTTAGATCGCGTTACTTATAAATGTGTCGTAACCCTCCACCACCCGACACGGCCAATCAGTAAAAAAAGTGTCACGTTGACAAAAGACAAATAGTTCACTGCTTTAGCCCACCGGTGTGTTGAAGCGTGAAACCACAACATTTACAATCTGAGTACGACGTTTCGCTGGTAATTGCATCCAGCATCATCGGGCAATTCGCCAAAAATCGTTGATTATGAATACAACAGTTGTGTTAAGATGTCAAAACACCAAACAGAAACCTTTTGCAAGCAATCCTGTCTGCATTCACCACGCACAGCGGGGAACATGCAAACGAATAACAAGGATGGAGTGTGCTACACACGCCTATGCTCATCGCTTCCACCAACCAAACCAACTCCGAGGGTGGGAAAAGTGCCTCCTCATCCAGCAGTGGAGTCACCAAAGAGCCGCTGAGCGCACGTGCGCCACATGTGGTGTGTGTAAGATAGAAGAATGTCGTTCACAGTATTATTATTCACACAAACAATACACACACCTTGGCGCAATCGACACGGTCCACCACCAACACGTCCGTGCATCAGCCGCGCTGTCCCACTTCGCGTGGACCCCTCGTCTCCCCGGCCCTGCCGCCGAACGGAGGGGGTGGCCCCCCACGATGTCCGATGGCAGTGGGTGGCCCCCCAACTCGTGGCCTGATCGCAGTGGGTGCCCCCCCCACGCGTGGCCTGATCGCAGAGGGCCTCCATGAGGCCGGAGGCACCGAGCCACAGTGGCGGCCTTGCCGACGCCGCCGCTGAAACACTTCGTCCACAGCGGTGACATTTCTTGTATAGTCGGCACCGATAACAACAACAACAGGAAGAAACCTCCCACCGTTTCGCGTTTCGGTTTCGTCGGTGAAATCGAAAGTTACGTGGATTTTGGTGACCGGTTAGCGCCGCGGTTACGCAAGCGGTCTCGGCAGCAAAAAATTAACTCAGTGGCGCCTCGTGGTGACAGTTCTTGGAACATCAAAGATTGCCGTGCGTTTGTTTGAGTGCCGATTTGTGTCGTGGTGAAACTCCCCGGCTTAAAATGCGAACGCCAAACCACGTTTGCAGTGTTGTTGGCAATGCTGCAGGTGGCGACACACTTGCACAAACTTGCACGAGAGATGATGGCCGCGTTGGCTCTACCAGGAGGGTCAGAGAGAGAGAGTGACATCTTCTCAGCTGGCTACCACCATATAGTAATAGGGTTTTACCCTTTCAACTGGTACAAAAACTGACACCTTTATACAAGGCATCATGTTTGCAATAACCACAACACAAGCAGTCAGAATGCAAACAAAAAGGAAACAACTCTAATAATGATAAGGACAATGCATATCATATCATTGATATGCATTGTCCTTATCATTATTAGAGTTGTTTCCTTTTTGTTTGCATTCTGACTGCTTGTGTTGTGGTTATTGCAAACATGATGCCTTGTATAAAGGTGTCAGTTTTTGTACCAGTTGAAAGGGTAAAACCCTATTACTATATTTTGCCACTGGTAAAGGGAGATGTCTCATAGTGGCCACCACCACTTTAATCTTGGGTTACAATGCCAGGTTTCCAACCTTAGTGGCCGTCCCTAGGGGGGGTGGTGGGGGTCAGACATTTGTGACGATGTGTGACGAAGGGGGGGGGGGTTGAGAAATGTGACGTCACATCAAAATGTGCAACTTTAAATAAATAAAGACAACACGTTCTACTTAATTAAAGAGACTTTATAATAAATGTTTTCTCCTACAACATCAGAGTGCAGCGGCATATTAAATACGCACTACAATGACAATAGTTTAAAGCGATTTGAAGCACGTTTATATTTGGGGGGGGAGGGGGGAGCAGAGCTTTGTGACGTCATATTTGAGGGGGGGTCTGACTTTTTATGACGCCGTGTGACGAGGGGGGGGGGTCGAAAATCGTCCAAAATCGCGTAACGTCATTTATGGACGGCCCCTGACATGTTTACTTATGTATTGTTATGATTACTGAACGTTAGCTATTTAAAATACCACGTGTATACAAAGTGAATTGCATTTTTTTAATAGTAATCTATTCAAATAGAATACCTACTACTATAATCACCCAGGAATGTCCTTAACGCTCGTGACGTCACTCCACATCGATCAGCCCCCCTCATTAATATTCATGAGCAGGTGACGTCCTCCAAATGAACACCCCCCTACTACTCATTAATAATCACGAGCGGGTGACGTCACTCAATATGGAGTACTCCCCCCCTCATTAATAATCATGAGCACGTGACGTCACTCCACATTGAACAGCCCCCCTCATTAATAATCAAGAGCAGGTGACGTCCTCCAAATGGCCACCCCTCATTCATAATAATTAGTGGGTGACGTCACTCCACATGGGGGGGGGCGAGGCGCCTCCTCCCCCCTCCTCGGCGTCAACTTACAACCCTCACTACAAAGGCAGAACCCTCACGTCACGTGGTCTCCGTGACGCTATTGAGACCTCAAAGTAAAAAGAACGTCATGATGTTATTCTTTGGGTCTTTCGGTAAAGTCACGTAGATAGGTTCAAAGAAAATAACAAAAAACTACGACGTATCGATCGCAACACAAGCGGTCGACCGGGGGTCCTCGCCACATACCGCATGGCGCTACATGCAGCGACGGGGTTCTCCCCATTCTTTCTAATGTACGGCAGGGATGCCATCCCCCCCCCCTCCGCCGACGTTCGGCTGGAGATAGAGCAGCCTCCACAATCATCAAAGCTCGCTGATCACTTACGCTTCAACCTCCGTAAGCTGTCCGAAGCACGTGATGCGGCAATCGAAAATTCGGCTTCCCGCCAGCTAGCAAATTCAAGGCTGCAAGCCCCTCACACGTCCACGCATCAGTGGGCACTGGGAGATAAAGCATGGCTTCATTGCCCCCAGGTGCCCGTGTCCACATCGTCAAAACTCCTTAAGCCATGGAGGGGTCCGGTGGAAGTGGTCGAGGTTGTGCGACCTAATGTGTTAGAATCCGTTGGGGACGGCGTCGCTGGTTTGTTCACCCTTCTCACTTAAAGCCCTTTGTTGCGCCGCGTGGTTCTGCGTCAAACTCACAACACGAGGGCCGAGCGTGCGATATGTCCGACGAGCCGGATGTCGCCCCGTTGGTGCCAAATCCACAGCGCAGACGTGTCCTTTCTTCTGCAGATGACACAGGAATGATTGGGCCGTGCAGGCCACGATCAGCCACTGGGGACCATGGGTCGTCAGGGGTCTCCAAGGAGAGGCCTCCTGACCCACCTGACATTCCTGTCATGCCGCCTGATCCGCCTGCACCGCTGAAGGGGCCACTCGTCCCGTACGATGGTCCCGCGAGACACACGGGTGCAAAATCCCGCCGGTTTTCGTAATATCTACGTTACATTGTACGACACGATCCCGGTGGTGCATCGTTTTTCGCAGCAACCGCTGCCTGGGTTGTCGCGTCGCGTATATGTTGTCCAATTGTTACAATGTTACTTACCTTGTACATATGTTGTGTTATTAAGGGGGGATATTTATATTGGGTGTTTATTCTTGTTCTTGAATGTTGTCCTTCGCAAGGCACACACACTTCTTTTTGCATTGTTGGGGTTTCCCATTGTTGCAGCCGGGACGACTGAGGCTTCCGAAGGGTGGGGGGGGTGATGTAGAGGTGCTAGACACTCGATTCGGTAACCTGCGGGGCCACTATGTATCAGAGGGGCAAAGCAGTGTTACTGCTCTGGGACCAACGGTTGGGGTCAGGGAGAGGTGAGAGCGGATCGTAAACACAGATTCCCGCCAGACCAACGGCCAGGGGTCAGATGAGGTAAAAGAGGATCGAAAACACGGTTTGTAAAGAACCAATCAGAGGGTCCCACGAGGGAGCGTGTGATTGGATAAGGACCGTTACAAACGGGAATAAAAGGGCGAGCGCGGGGAGCGCTCGCGGTTCTCCTCACACGAAGACAGAAGCCCGGGCTGAAGAATCTCGGACCCTGGACCAAGCCTTCCAGCTCGTGTAAGAGCTGAGGCTCTGCGCGACCAGTGGTCAAGGGACCCACCGAGCCAGCGGTGGGTCAAGCTAGCCTCCCCTAGGTCCCAGCCGGAGGACGCTAGGGTAGCGGGTAGACTGGGAATAGTCCCCGCCAGTTCGGAGGCTGTACCTCCCTAGGCTAGCAGTCAGAGCCGTGTAAAGGTCCCGCCAGGTACGGAGGCTGTACCTCCTTCGGCTACGGGTGAGGGAACCGTATATCCCTCTGTGTGTGTATAGGGACTGTGTCGAAAGAAAGACAATAAACCAGTGTGTGCCTTAAAGGAGTTTATTCATCTGTTATTACAACACTACAAATGTACAAAGCGTGTATTAAATTTCGATTTAAAGCTTTCGTGACTGCAGGGATTCATCTTCTTGGTTCTTTCGGTAAAGTCACGTAGATGGGAAATAATAAAATAATAAAAATACAACATAATAAAATACAATTCTCACGACGTTTCGGCCACAAAGCAAGCAGCCGTCCTCAGGTGAAGAACCGGTCTGTCGGAAAGACAGCGTGTATTATTTATGTAAACTGTTTACAAAATAATATATACTGTACACAATTGATGGGCAAAAGGCTAGTGCCAGTTACAAAATCAGGTTTATATGTGCGCCTGATGGGAGTCAGAGAGACCGTATAATCACACTGCATTCCCACGCTGAAGTTGTTTGGGCCAAACTGCCACAAGGCAATACTTGACGCATGCCACTGACGCACATTTACATTAAACGAGACAGTTCTTGCAAGTCTACACAATCAAGAACTGTCCCTTCTTGTGCAGCATGGTAGGTAGAGTTTGCCATCAGTGTTGTTGGATACGGAGTTTGAAACCTGGGCAACTTGGCAAACTCAAGCAACTGCCACACTGGCCGTGATAATGAATATAGAAATAGGACAATGATATGGCACGTCCACCCTGTGTCTTTGTTAATGGTTCCATTTACAAATCCTGCAGTGCCTCAAGTTCAGTTACGACACAGTCAACATTAAAAGCCATGCATCATCAATTAACATCGATAAATAGGCTTATGTAGTAAATCGTGAGTGTGTGAAGTTATTATTATAATGATTGTATGATAATCAAAATCTGTACACACAATGGGATGATAATGTTTATTTTAGGCTAAAGAAGAAGCGAACAAAATGTATAATCGAGGCAGAAACCAACACAATCATATCAACTTTTTTTTTAAAGATATAAAATAATAATACAATATCTAACAGGAGCGTGGCACCAGAATTGTGACAATCCATATAATCATTGGGGTGGGGTTGAATTTTACATTTCAACTACACAACATCTACTCCTATAACGGTTCTACACACATACTAATATGTTATTTTCCTATTCTCCTCCACGCCTTCAGCAACCCCCACTGACCAGCATGGTGAAGCATGGTCAATCAACCCCCCTTCCCTGCTCCTCAGATTAGCACGGTCGGCTACGTACGGTGCCAAAGAAGTTTAACATACAGTACATACATACATGGATTGACGATGAGCTATACATTGTTTCTGGTTTGTTTATTTATTCGTGCATGGTGTACAGAAACTACAATTAAGAAACAATATAACATAATTATATGAACAGGGGTTCTATTTTACACATTGGTTTCATATCACATGCGTCGCACATGTGAAACATCCCCTAAGAGGGTCAGTTGAAGATATGAGAAAGGTGATCCTGCAAGGGGAAATGTAAGCGAATCGGGGGATAGGATGAAAAAATATAGATTGGCAGAGCAATGTAAACAGTTGGACAGCACCCTCTGTAAGAGGGAGAGAGATGTTTAAAATCGCAAAAAGATGGAAAGTGTCAGGGATGGGCATCAATCCTCAACCCAGATCGGTGATGTCACACGATAGATGCCAGGCAAAGAGAACTGAAGCCACAGTCAAAAAGACAAGTCCGAGTTTCAAGTATAATGTTGTTTATCCGGTCGAGAATTCAAGGAGCAAGTGTAGTACCGTGTGGACGTGACCTGGATCACCAAAATGACTAAAGCAACACAAATCAAGCACAGCAATGACGTAAATAGAAATCAGACCAAAAACAAATATATCTCGCTTCGAGGAATGGTAAACATTGCACAAGTGTAAATCAAGGGTAAATCAAGGTTAAATATAAAATTCCTTGAAGCGCAAATCGGCTCGGTTTGAGCGCTGCATGAGCATGCTAACAAGACAAGGCATTCTCTTTAATCTACAAATTTTCGTTTGAATTCCACCTCGGGATGACCTTGAGAAATTTCCGTGCGAGGAATAATGAATTATTTCTGAAATTCGATAAGCATCAAGTATGCATGTCGGCGGTGGTGGTGGTGTAGAGAATGTGACTAATCTAATTTAACATACTGTTGATAATGATCATGTTGAGGATGACGGTGATGTAGAGGATGATGATTGACTAATACTGATAACGATGACGATATGGAGGATAGTGACAACATTAATATGATGATGATAAAAAAAGGCTGATGAACATACAAATGATGATGATACTGATGATGATCGTTAATCAACGTATACTGATGATGAGTATCATACTCAAGGTGACGACATAGAGATGATGTGATGTACATATTGATCATGAGAATTATATACATAATTTCAACTCGGCATGTTCTTGATCATCTTGTAATATTGTAAAAAAAGAAATCAGTGCGATTGTCAATGTCAGTTATGACTTTTGATCACTGGTCCTATAGCATACTGCAGTACTGAGTCGTCACACGTGGTGATCGAGCACTTGGGTGGCAAGGGTGGGTGGATCCCGTAAAGATTTGTGAAACTCCCAAAACCTGTGCTGTAACGTGGCCAAGAAGTTGGAGGGCAATGTGGGTTCGTGAACCCATCTGTGCGGAGCGTCGAGTGTTTACCTCCACGTGTGCGTGGCTGATTTTGAGCAAACCACTCCGAATTAAACATGAATAATAATAATTTGGCCAAACATCCAAACGCATGACTCTCTTGAAAAAAAGTCTTAAAACCCAATTTAGATTTCCTGATTTGAATCTTTCGTGACTGCAGGAATCCATACTCTTTGGTTCTTTCGGTAAAGGCACGTAGGTATTTTATTTGATTTCTACATACGTGACTTTACCGAAAGAACCAAAGAGTGTAGGTTTCCTGAATAAAGGATATAAATACAATATTATATTTTAGCATGCCATATATCTACTATAAAGAGTGAACTGGATAAAGACACCAATACTAATATTAGTATGCTATATATAACCTAGCCATGATACAGTATATGATACACATACATATATACTGCAAGCTAGCTATGTATACTACAGTATGCACTCCAATGCTTAATAATAATTGCCAATATTTTTCGTAAATGATGATAAATTGTCATCCAAAAAAAATAGTCCAGCGTCTCCCAAACTACATTCCTCACGAATCACCACAGTGTATCTATATATACGAGTTTACAAATCTTGTTCGTTAAAATGCTAATTGGGTCGATACACGCTAGACGTGTCTGATAATTGCAAAACACAGGTCCCACGTAAATTAGAGGGCACGGATTTTAAGAAATTTTTTAAAAGATCAACACATTCGTCAATAATACTGTGGCCTTTAAATGAAATCTATACTCCTGGCAACGTTTCGGGCAATAGCCCTTCTTCATAGCACATGTGCTGTAAAGAAGGCAACGTTTCGCTTAGGCAATTTTTCTGGCAATTACCCGTTATAGTACAGGGTCATTGCCCGAAACGTCGCCTATTATATTGTATACCTTTCATGTTAAGGCAGTTATTTTGTTATTTGTGTGTTGTGCACCACCGCACATAATTTGTCACATTTGAATCAGCTGCTGTGTACGCCACGTGGAACACAAGACAAACACAAAGATCCCCCGTATAGCCTGTAACAGACTGTTGGGGCAAGTGTTGTTAGCGAGCACCTATGAAGGCCGGAACGGCACACGAGGGGGTGAGTGGCCAGCACCACGCACGGCCGCCTTTCTCTCCCCCAGTGGTGATGTTTACACATCGCATTAGATACTCATTGGAGGCTGAGTCGACCTGGTGGGGGGGCAGGACCGGTTCAGATAATCGTCACTGTTGGTGTTGGCCGTGAGCGGGAATCGAACCTGGGTCGCCAGGTTCGTAACGCAGCGCGATGACCGCTACACCACCGCTCCCCATACACAGACACACGCAGACACACACATACACACACACTCACATACACACACACTCACATACACACACACTCACATACACACACACTCACATACACACACACTCACATACACACAACAAAGATCCCCCGTATAGCCTTAACAGACTGTAGGGGCAAGTGCTGTTAGCGAGCACCTATGAAGGCCGGAACGGTACACGAGGGGGTGGGTGGCCAGCACCACGCCCGACCGCCTTTGTCTCCCCAGTGGCGATGTTTACACACCGCACCAGGTACTCATTTAAGGCTGAGTCGACCTAGGGGAGGCCCAGGACCGGTTCAGATAATCGTCACTGGTGTTAGCCGTGAGCGGGAATCGAACCCGGGTCGCCAGGTTCATAGCGCAGCGCGCTAACCGCTACACTACCGCTCCCCACATACACACACATACACACACATACACACACACTCACATACACACACACTCACATACACACACACTCACATACACACACGCAGACACACACATACACACACACTCACATACACACACACTCACATACACACACACTCACATACACACACATACACACACACTCACATACACACACATACACACACACTCACATACACACACATACACACACACTCACATACACACACATACACACACACTCACATACATACACATACACACACACATACACTCACATACACACACACTCACATACACACACATACACACACACTCACATACACACACACTCACATACACACACACTCACATACACACACATACACACACACTCACATACACTCACATACACACACATACACACATACTCACATAAACACACATACACACACATACACACACACTCACATACACTCACATACACACACATACACACATACTCACATACACACACATACACACACACTCACATACACTCACATACACACACATACACACACACTCACATACACTCACATACACACACACTCACACACACTCACATACACTCACATACACAAGATCTATTTTTCAATTGGAAATAGACCTCTCCACGTCACTATAGCAATCATCAGGCGCGTGTTGCCTGTAATGGGTAACCATTGAACAGACGTGTCGTGGTGGGCAGTGAAAACTAGGTAGGGTTAGCAGAACCCGCGAGCAATGGGCAGTCGAGCTCTCGGTCCACGTGTTTTCAGGTTGTATACCACACGTGTTGTTCGGCGTGATGTCTGACGTTTCGCTCCAATGCGCTGGGAGCTTTTTAAATCTTTTATATGAAGTTCACTTGCTTGCTTGCGTGCTTGCGTGCTTGCTTGCTTACGACCGTGCAAATCTTTCGGTCGTTTTTTAACCCACTTCCCGTGATCCAATCGAGCTGACATTTTGCACACAGACTCGTTGTGCGTGACAATTAATGTTACACTGTTTAGGGGGAAAATTTTAAATGTTTAATTACCAATTGCTTAATGGTGGCAGACACTCATCTGACCCATAGGTGGCAGCCATCTCAAGCCAGAGGACGAGAGGACTCTAGCCGCCACGCATATAAAGGATTTATAGTGAAAAACTTAGTTTTTACGGGTTAATTTTTCTTTCAGTTCCCAACATGGGGCGAAACGTCGGACATCGGTTGAAAAAACTCCCCGCAAATTCGAGCGAAACGTCGGAACATCGTGCCGTACCGTACAGCACAATCAGCACAATAGTTCGTGTCAAAATCCCACATCGATCGTCAGCAGTGCGCAGTGCGTACGCGATGTTGGGTGCATGGGTTGCTTAGGAATCAACCTCAACCCCACACTCAGGCTGAACCTGGACGCCTGTCGTCCCTAAATATAACCTTGACGAGGGTACTGTGATAGGAGGCTGGGTTGGGAACGGATACAGAGAGCCCGGAGACAGCGAGAAACACCCAGACACCCGGCTACTCACATTGACTAGCACGGAGAGACCGAGATCCGCACACACACAACTCTACAGCTACGCTGCCATGCGCACAGCTCTGCAGAGAAACAGCAACGCAGCATATAAATCTCACCACCATTCACACCCAACCACACGCACACCCAGGTGCTGACATCCACTCTCACGGGGCACCGATACACAGCCACACACTCACACAGATACACCATACGCTCACCCACTCACCCACCTACTTAAATTAGCACACACACACATAACATATCCATAAATACAATTCACCCACACACACCCATATTGCCCACCCAATCACACTGAGCCACACTCCCACCTACGCAGCCACGCACACCTCCATTCACTCACCAACACGTAACCACACATCCACTTACACAACCACTCACATTCATACCTACACCCACACACACACAGATTCACACACACACACCTACACAGCCACACACATACACAGCCTCGCAGCCTCACTGAGACCGACGCAGCCAGCATGCCGCGTGTGGATGCAGACCTGAAACTCGACTTCAAGGATGTTCTCTTCAGACCCAAGCGGAGCAGCCTCAAGAGCCGCTCAGAGGTGCGTTCCGTCTCCTCCACGACTGGCCCGTCTCTCTCTCTCTGCCTGTCACCAATTATAATGATCGGTCTCTCTGTGGTCCGGCCCTTGTCTTCTCAGTGCGACAACGTGTCTGGCTTTGCCAAACAAAATGTTGTCCCGGTGTGTCTGTACGACTTGGTGTCTCTCTCTGTCTGTGTGTGTCGCCGGTTGTCAGAAACAATTATAGAGCGACGTGGATTGTATCCAGCGGTGTTTGACTTTGGCCGTGCCTTCATCAATACGCCGTACAGAAAAAAGGTTGTCATATTTAATTTATATAATGAAAGAGGCAGGCAGCCTCTTAGCCGAGCAAACAAATAATTGGCCCTGGACATCTGTGAAAAACAGCGTTACAGCTCATCGAATTCCTCCAGTATAAAATACATATTGTGATTCTGGAAATATTCTTAAATGCCTTGAGCCTCGACTTGACCATGGACTTGACCATGGGCAGGGAGTTGACAGCACAGATGACCTGGGGGTAAGGAGGTCCAGTCACTGTGGCTAGCAGAGGAGGATGAGCGACCTGCCACTGAGCAAAGGTGGACTATTGGCGTCCACAGCAGGTCTTGTTCGAAGCCACCACCGCCTAGAGCCTTGTTCGTCTGGTTCCATGTGTCCATCACGCATCGGTCTCCTCCGTCTGTGTGCACCGCATCTCCTTGTCTATCTGTGATGCCCCTCTTTCACAGTATCCTTGCTGTGTCTCTGTTCTCTCTGAGTCTCCACGGTCTCCATTCTCCTCTGTCACTTTAAATGCACGTCTTGCCCCTGTTATCTGTTTTGTATGTTTGCCTCTGGCAGTCTGTCCACGTCTCTGCCGCTAGACTGATTTGACAATCCGGGGCACATGGCCCACGCTATTCTGGGCAGGCGCGGTTTGTGACTGCGTGTGTGCTTCGGTGGATAATGGGGCTGCGTTTAATAATAAACTCAATAACTTCAACAGCTGACTCCAACTCACCGCGGCCAGAGCTCGCTGGAATTTTGACTTCACTCCACACATCTCTCTGCCTTTCGTGTGCGGTTGAAATGTGTGAATGTGGTTATGAGAAATGTGTGAATGTGGTTATGAGAAATGTGTGAATGTGGTTCTGAGAAACACTGTGAAGGGCCCCTTATAGATATTGAGAATGCATTTATTTTGAAGTCTCAGGGTAGATAACTAGTATTCTTCTATTGACTGTGATTAAATACAACCCAACCTATCATTTTTGTAATGTATTACAATGAAGGTTATGTTCATTAATGTGTCAATCCACTGCTGGATGAAGGCCTCCCCACAGGACTGGGTGATTGTTTGACCATACTTCACCACACTGGTCAATACGGGTTGGTAATGGGAAAGGCCAGAACTGATTCAGATACCACTCATCGTGGATATTAGCCAAGGCAAGGAATAACATTCAGGTCACTGTGTTTGTAGCACAGAATGTTATAACCACTGTACCACCGCTCCAACCCCAGTAATGATATACAGACTAAATTATATTGCATAAAACATCACAAAAGTAATATTTGTACAGAAACAATAATGTCTATGCATAATGAAAATGATACATTTTCAATGCATTGTTAATATATAGATGCTATGATGCCAAACATAATATATTATAGGCCAGCATTAATATTAACAATCATAATGATGTACTCTATCGTCGTATATTGGGCTATTGAATGAAAACACTGTCACAGCAGTGTGTGTAAAATATATATACTGTTTAATGCAGTATAGTTCGAGCTAATGCCATATCTGTCTGTGCAGGACAGTGTCACTGGCGGCGACCTAATGCGGCAAGAGGCAGGCGCTGTTGAATCGCAATGGAAAAAAGCCACGTGGATCTGCACTGCGTAAAAAAAAACACACAAAAGCACCACGAGCACTTAGATAGCCTGGGCAGACAGAGCCAGGCTGTGGTGACGGCCTGAAACGTCACCCATTGTCACCAGCTTCCCTACTCTCTCAGTGGCTCGCTTGAGCCACCCCATCCCTCGATACCATTCAACTCTGTTACGTGACCTTGGTGGTGGCGGTGGTGGTAGGGGGCGGGGGCATACATAAAGTCAGGGGGAGGAGCACAATAGGGTTAATACTGTATTACATTAAAAATCATAGATGCAAAAAAATATAGATATCTGGAAATGAGATCGGGGTTTGTTCTTTCGTGCATTCCGTGTACAGGAGAAGTGGCTGCGATGCCCATTGTGTAATTGTACTCATGTTTGTGCCAATTTTTTTTGTTACTCGAATATAATAATAATTAAGCAGATGGGCTGAGCCTTCAGCAAGAGGTGGTGGGTGAGTGAGGAGGGTGCTCAGTCCCCTCCAGCACCCCCCCCCCCAAACGCTATGGGGTTGATTCTATCCCTGCGTCCATTCCGTGTCCATTTCCCGCACCTCCGACGAGCACAGTTAGCTACGACCGGTGCGAAAGAAACTCGACATACGGCACATAGCATTCCCACTCGCCCTCTCACTCGCACAAGTGACAGCTTGCAGCTGCCAAGGCATCTCGTTTTAGGAGCACGCGGTTCTCTAAATAGTCCAGCCATGCCGTCGCTAACAAGGTCGGATTCATGCGCAATTGCCTTTGGAAACACCGCGCATCAGTTATCCTGAAGTTTAATCATAATAGTAGTGACGATGAGACAGTGGAGTGGAGCCATGGAGATAAGTAGTGGTGCAGCTAGCATTGATATTACATTTGTTTAATAGGATTCCCATAGCAAGCAATTAAATTGACCCCAACACGTATGGGCAGTCCATGAACCGGAGCAAATGTTTATACAACCGAGGTGACGAACCTTTAGTGGCAGCAATGTCCTTAAAAGATTAACACAATTTGAATTATTAAATGACAATGGATAAAAACAAATTGTTGTCATATCCAAGTGCCATCTTTGGTTATAGATGTTTAAAAAACACACGCAACTAAGTGTTAAACGAATTAAAATGATGATAAACTCATCAGTCAGACAGAAGAGTGAATGCAGACTGAAAACAAAGAATACTATGGTCATAATTTTTACTCTTTTGAATCGGTGGGCTAAAAACAATGCCATGTGCATTGTACACGCAGTACGGTGATTTCACATTTAATCTAATATTTATAGAGAATCTTCACGAAAGGCGATTAACATAGTTTTAAAAAAAACGGTGACAATATAATTAATTCGATGGCAATGGCGTGCGAGGGTTGAGGAATGAGCGACAGTGATCGAGAGGTACTTAGGGATCACGAAAGGGTTGGGTAGGGACGGGAAGGATTGGAGGAGCACGAGGAGGGAAGAGGAAGGGAATGGGAAATGGAGAAGAGGTGCAGCTTTGAGAGAGGGATGAACGGGCATAATGACTTTAAACCCCCCGCCAAACCTCCTACGCATTTCACAAGTAGTACTAATCGCATATCTGCATTTCCCATAAATATGCTAAATTCCTATTGATATGCAAATTATTTTGTCAAGGCGCCCTTCCCCCCTCCATCCCAGCTTAAATAGTCGCTCCAAGCCTGGAGTGTGTCATTCAGACTCTGGCTACTCGACAGACCTGCTCTCCACCTGAGGACGGCTGCTTGCGTTGTGGCCGAAACGTCGTGAGAATTATTTTATTATGTTTTATTTTTATTATTTTATTATTTCCATTCTACGTGACTTTACCGTAAGAACCAAGAAGATGAATCCCTGCAGTCACGAAAGCTTTAAATCGAAATTTAAGGAGGACTGTTTATAATGTACAGGAGGGAGTTTATTCCAGTAGAGGGGTGCAAGGAGGGAGGACTGAAAACAGGATTTGGCACAGGGACAATGAGGGGCAGAGAGAGACAGAGAAGTGTGGGAACGAAGAGGATGAGAGGGGACATAGAGGGAGGTGAGAGAGTCAAGATACACAAGGCACGATGGGAGGTTATATTCTTAGGTTTTTTTCGGTAAAGTCACGTAGGTAAAAAAAATAAAATTAATAAAGTAAAATAAAAATAAAATAAAAATAAAAATCACGACGTTTTTATTTTACTTTTATTAATTTAAATTTGTTACCTACGTGACTTTACCGAAAAAAACCTAAGAATATGAATCCTTGCAGTCACGAAAGCTTCAAATCTAGAACGATGGGAGGGCCCATGTTGTGGTCACAACCGTGCTTTTGTCTGTCACCTTTTGTGTGTACAGTATCAGTGCCGTAGCCACAACTAAGCCTGCCAGCTCATATGGTCTCGGCAAGCGCGATGTCTATACAGTACTAGAAAGAGAATTCATCCAGGAAAGCCACACAGAAAAGAAACACGCTTTTGTTCAGGAGGGTCTATGAATCCGGATATTTAGTCAACACCATTAACACTGTATGTGCTTAGCTATGAGCTAAACCCAAGCCCATGCAGAATAGGGTGACATATGCACATATTATTTGGGTCTTTCGGTAAAGTCACGTAGATAAAAAAAAATAATAACAAAATAATTTGTATTATTTTATTTTGACTTAAAGCTTTCGTGACTGCAGGAATTCATAGTCTTTGGGTCTTTCGGTAAAGTCACGTAGAAGGGAAAAAATAAAAAAATAAAACATAATAAAATAATTCATAATAAAATAATATTATAATTATTTTATTATGTTTTATTTTTATTTTTTTATTATTTCCCTTCTACGTGACTTTACCGAAAGAACCAAGAAGATGTTCTCATTACAGTTACTATACAACAGCAACAACAACAAAAACTCATCGCGTAAATAGAACAATAAAATAATAAAAACAAAAATTTAAATAAAATGGAAAAAAGTGAAAACATATTTTATTACAATTTTTTCCCACTTTATTTTCATTTTTATTATTTTATTGTTCTATCTACGTGACTTTACCGAAAGACCCAATGACTATGAATTCCTGCAGCCACGACAGCTTTAAGTCAAGACACTTACACAGTCCACGAAGAAAAGGCCCCCGAGTCAAAAACCACGTTGGGGTCCTTCTCGCTGCGTGACGCACGCGAATTACCACTGCAAGCACCCCCCCCTGCCACTTGTCTGACCCGTGGAGATGATGAGGATCGCTGCCCAAGGCTTTAAAAGGCATTGGCATGCCGGAATCTTCTACAGTACTGCATCACTGTTTACAGCAATGGCTTTGGTGTAAACATATGAAAGAGCCAGCGTTCGAGTTCTGGCTGGCACCGCAAATGACAGTGCAGTATAAGTACACGGTTTCCACAGTATTCCTTTACCCACGTGTTACAAGTATCGTATGACCGAATATAATTGGCAAGTAACATAATGGGTGAATGTAATCGTACATTTAACTTAGATTTCAGGTATCCGCAGTCTTTACTGAAGTTCATTTTCAACCTTTTTCGGTTGCGCCTTCGTGCCCGGTTGTTTCCACCTTTCGCTCGGTCTCCCTAGCAATGAATTACGGAGCGGGAATGTAACGCGATGACACGTCTCATTCCAGTGTGCACGGTTTAAATACTCGCAGACAGCGACTCTGTGGCTTGCGCAACAGCAGCAGGCTGCAAGCCCGCAACAGCAGTAGCCAAAGGTTCATGAAGCCTGGTCTGGACATCAAGATTCGCCTACCGTACTTAAAGCTTCTTTCATGTCCAGTGGGGCAGAGTGGTTTCACTAATTGTACTGGTAGGAACCTCCTGGTTACACCAGCCCACAGGGGATTATTGTGTCCGTCCGTCCGTCGTGCATCCAAAAAATGGGAGGGGTGGGGCTGGGTGGAGAGGGAAGGGTGGGGGAGTGGCTGGGTGGGGAGGGTGGGGAGGGGCTGGGTGGGGGGTGGGAGGGGTGGGGCTGGGTGGGGAGGGTGGGGCTGGGTGGGGAGGGTGGGGCTGGGTAGGGGTTTGGAGGGGTGGGGCTGGGTGGGGAGGGGCTGGTCACCTCCTGGTGCCCTTTTAAATTCAACGTTTAACCTACTCACGCCGGCTTGTGCCCGCCCTCACAGTCGGGCAGATTTGCGGAATACACCACGCCGCCGTTGACCCTGGCCATTGACCGAGCAACCCAACGTTCCTACCAGCTCCCTCCGCAGGAATGTGTTAATGTAACTGTGTGAACACATATGTAGGATGGACATCAACAGGGAAATTAATAGCGGTGTTATGGGAAAATGGAAGGAACCGGAGAGAAAGACCTAGCAGAGCATGGCTTGACGACATAAGAGATCGGTGCCAAAAGTATGTGGCGCTACTTGAGCATGTTGGCACAAGACAGGAAAAAGTGGAAACAAATGACGAAATGTGCAATGGACACCTACAGACGATCTGCCCATGGACCGTGATGATGATGAATCTGTAATATTCAATCACAAACTCACTTCGGGTCACCTACATTCAATTCAAAACCATCAGAGCATTCACTGTGAACTATTACAGGGTTTAGTATCAGGTTTTATTTTGGCACAGGTAAAACTCAGTGGGCAATACATGATATTTTTTTTTTATAATGGGGACTTGGTTACAGAAGCATGGTTACAGCAACAACAACAAAACTCACGAACAAAATAAAAAAAAACTGTACATGATCAAGTTCCGAATAACTTGGTCAAACGTCAATAATGGTAGAATAGAGCACATCACACATACAGGGAAAGTTGTCCTAACTGCAGTCCTATTATCCGTGTCATGTTATAGGTACCTCGGGGTGGGGTGGGGGCATCTGCCCTTATACCACTAACCCGTGTGCGAGTACAGAGTTGCAAAACTTGGCACTGGACGTCCCGTAATAAGGCACTGCATGTGTACCCCACTCGTACATGCTGTATATTCAAACCGTATCATCTAATCACACAAGTGTACAGTGTAACAAAAGTTTCGTTGATTTTATTTATTTTTGTTTGCTCGGCCTAGGGCCAATTGAGCTATTCTTCTTGGTTCTTTCGGTAAAGTCACGTAGAAGGGAAATAATAAAATGATCAAAATAAAACATAATAAAATAATTCTCACGACGTTTCGGACACAACGCAAGCAGCCGTCCTCAGGTGAAGATCAGGTCTGTCGGGGAGACAGCGTCTGAATGAAACACCACCATGCTTGGAGCGTATATTGGAGCGAAACGTCGTGAGAATTATTTTATTATGTTTAGTTTTTATTATTTTATTACTTCCCTTCTACGTGACTTTACCGAAAGAACCAAGAAGATGAATCCCTGCAGTCACGAAAGCTTTAAATCGAAATTGAGCTCTTATTCAAGGGTGACCCCGGGGGGAGGGGTTAAAGGAGGATACGGAAAAATAAAAACATTGACAAATCGAAAATATTACAGATAGACAATTTGACAAAGTTTGAACTATGTTTTGGGTTACCAATATCATGGTGGTAGATCCTGCAAAGGTGTCACCTCCGATTAGCACGGTTGGCTCCGTACGGTGCGAGAGCTCAACATACATACAATACACCCCTTCATCGCTTATGATCTTCTTCTTCGATGTTCATGTCGAGCAGGTAATTGAGGTGGTTACATTGAGGTGGTTGAGCCAGATAATGCTGTCAGGACTATTGGGGTGGTGTATAGCCGTGATGCCGCCTTTGTATTTGTGAACCTGGCATTGAGTCGTTAGATTATGATCATTACAATATGCAATTCATTGCACGCAAGTCCATATACCGCTACAATCCACAGCAATGTTAAAGAAAAAATAATTGATTCTTGAATCGACAATAACAAACGCTGAAAAGAAGCTTAGACATATAGTCACGCTTGAAATTGGAGTGAGAGAAAATAAGCACTTTGATCATCTTCTTGGTTCTTTCGGTAAGGTGACGTAGAAGGGAAATAATAAAATAATAAAAATAGAACATAGTAAAATAATTCTCACGACGTTTCGGCCACAACGCAAGCAGCCGTCCTCAGGTGAAAAACAGGTCTGTCGGACGCTGTCTTTCCGACAGCCGTGTTCTTCACCTGAGGACGGCTGCTTGCGTTGTGGCCGAAACGTCGTGAGAATTTTATTTTATAATGTTTGATTTTTTATTATTTTATTATTTCCCTTCTACGTGACCTTACCGAAAGAACCAAGATGATGAATCCCTGCAGTCACGAAAGCTTTAAACCACATTGATAATATTAACAAATATATAATTTAACATTCATATTTACTATTCACAACGGTAAGTGGCTTCACGGCGCCTCGTTTCCATGGACCGCGGTCTCGAGGGAGCTGAAGTGCCCTCAAGCTTAGCCCCGATTTTTGAGTTCAAGGAAAACTTGAGTTGGTAAAGCGAGTGGCGCTTCCGTGATTTTTCGAGTAACTCGAGTTACTCCAGCAAGTCGAGTTATATCTTGATTTGAAGCTTTCGTGACTGCAGGAATCCATACTCTTTGGTTCTTTCGGTAAAGTCACGTAGGTAGAAAAATAATAGATCACGACGTTTCGATCGCAACACAAGCAATCGTCATCAGGTGGGACAACCACAGCAAGAAAAAAAACTGCTGTGGTTGTCCCACCTGATGATGATTGCTTGTGTTGCGATCGAAACGTCGTCATCTATTCTTTTTCGACCTACGTGACTTTACCGAAAGAACCAGCAAGTCGAGTTATATCTGCGAGGACAAACACCACGGGAGATGGAGCCATTAGATCAGGGGTTGTTTTTTTTTTTCCACGTGCAAAAATTAAATGGATGGTGGCATCACAGGACCACGATGGTTGCAACGGCATGGCAGTGGACAGAGCATGGCTGATGCCAATTATAATCAGCTTTATCTTAGGTTTTTTCGGTAAAGTCACGTAGGTAAAAAAATAAAATTAATAAAAGTAAAATAAAAGAAATAATAAAATACAAATCACGACGTTTCGGAGGCAACACAAGCTTCCGTCTTCAGGTGGAACCGTCACAGCACGCTTGCTGTATCAAGTAAGTACTTGATACAGCAAAGTAAGTACTTGATACAGCAAGCGTGCTGTGACGGTTCCACCTGAAGACGGAAGCTTGTGTTGCCTTCGAAACGTCGTGATTTTTATTTAATTTTTATTTTACTTTTATTAATTTCGATTTTTTTTTACCTACGTGACTTTACCGGAAAAAACCTAAGAATATGAATACTTGCAGTCACGAAAGCTTCAAATCTAGAATTATGGTCAAATAGTCCCTCACAACGCGTACGGCGTGGGGAGGCCCTCATTAGCAATGGATTGTTCAAAATGACTGTCCATTTGCATCCACTTTAGCACATGTAACATGAGTGTACGCGAGTGGGTTTGTTTTTCAATGTGTTCTCAATGTGGCCCTGCAGAGTCGGATGGCACCTGCTATGGCGCGGTGGTTAGCGCGTTGCACTACGAACCCGGTGACCCGAGTTCGATTCCCACTCACGGCCAACGACAGGGACGATTATTTGAACCGGTCCTGGGCCTCCCCTAGGTCGACTCAGCCTCAAATGAGTACCTGTTGCGGTGTGTAAACATCAGCACTGGGGAGACAAAGGCGGCCGGGCGTGGTCCTGGCCACACCATCCCCTCGCGTGCCATCCCGGTCTTCACAGGTGCCATTGGCATAGTAACGACGACATTATCAGCTAAGTGGGTGCTGCAATTGGCCAGGTGGGGCCCCAATATTTGATTTGTCTCGCACTGTCGCACCTCGAGGCCATTATATACCACGGCTCCTCTTGCCAAATCACATCATTAAACATTTTCATGACAACATTTTTTATTTCAATTGATTTGTTGCTCTTTTACACTCGTGTTAAAAACATATCTCATGGTGTTTGTCAAGGGGGCCCCAACTCGTAGCTTTAGCAACCGGGGGGGCAAGGCACCATCTGCCCCCACGCTCGTTACGCTACTGACAGGTGCTGCTCGCTTCCAGCACTTGCCCCAACAGTCTGTTGAGACGATTCTATTCGGGGAATATCTTCTTGGTTCTTTTGGTAAAGTCACGTAGAATGGAAATAATAAATAATAAAAATAAACATAATTAAAAAATTCTCACGACGTTTCGGCCACAACGCAAGCAGCCGTCCTCAGGTGGAGAACAGGTCTGTTGAGGAGACAGAGTCTGAATTTCCATTCTACGTGACTTTACCGAAAGAACCAAGAAGATGAATCCCTGCAGTCACGAAAGCTTTAAATCGAAATTTAATCGGGGAATCTTTGTCTTTGTCTCATTTCTCACCCCTGACCCCGACCCCCACCTCTGGACAGGTGGACTTGACGCGCACGTTCACGTTCCGGAACTCGCAGCGCACCTACCATGGCATCCCAATCATCGCCGCCAACATGGACACCGTGGGCACCTTCGAGATGGCTCGCGCCTTCAGCAAGGTTGCTGCTCCTCCTCCTCAGCGTGGGAGAGACAACAACAACAACAAGAACCGCCACTCACCACTAAGTGGCGGTGACGTCACCACGACGCTTGTGCCAGGCCACGTGCACCTTGAGGCCACGTGCACCTTGAGGCCACGTGCACCTTGAGGCTGCCACGTGAAGTGACAGCGATCACGGCCCCACACGCGCTCCCGGCCAGAGCGGAGATCCCACAGAGTGGAGATCCTACAGAGCGGAGATCCTACAGAGCGGGGATCCCACAGAGCGGAGATCCCACAGAGCGGGGATCCCACAGAGTGGAGATCCCACAGAGTGGAGATCCCACTGAGCGGAGATCCTACAGAGCGGAGATCCCACTGAGCGGGGATCCCACAGAGCGGAGATCCCACTGAGCGGGGATCCCACTGAGCGGGGATCCCACTGAGTGGAGATCCCACTGAGCGGAGATCCCACTGAGCGGAGATCCCACTGAGTGGAGATCCCACAGAGCGGAGATCCCACAGAGCGGAGATCCCACTGAGCGGAGATCCCACTGAGCGGGGATCCCACTGAGCGGGGATCCCACAGAGCGGGGATCCCACAGAGCGGGGATCCCACAAAGCGGGGATCCCACAGAGTGGGGATCCCACAGAGCGGGGATCCCACTGAGCGGAGATCCCACTGAGCGGGGATCCCACAGAGCGGGGATCCCACAGAGCGGGGATCCCACAGAGCGGGGATCCCACAGAGCGGAGATCCCACAGAGCGGGGATCCCACGCACACGGAACGGGAGCGGCCCCGGTCGTGACACCGCGTTTTGTCATCCTGCAGGGGGGTCGGGGTGTACGGGGGGGGGGATCTTGGGGCACACGGCGCAGTTGGGGTTAAACCCAAAATGTTAAACGCTGAGCTAACCCTTGGGCTACACGCATTTAAAACCTTTTAAAACAGTCTTCCTCAGCAGCAGACCACGCTTTCCCACCTGATGAAGGACGTTTGTGTTGCGCCCGAAACGTCGTGATTTATTTTATTTTCTACCTACGTAACTTTACCAAAAGAACCAAAGAGTATGGGTTCCTGCAGTCACGAAAGCTTCAAATCTAGATTAGATCGAATAACGATAGGGATCTATGTATGTTCTGGATTTGGCCTCCAACACACAACCGGTGTGCTGTACTAGAAACGAATTTGGCACATTCTGCTTACGTGACAAACCTTACTAATTGGTTGTGTCAGGTGGTGGCAGGTTTAACGACACATTTATATATTTACTCGATCTAACCCCCCCCAAAAAAAACGATATTACAGATATGCTCTTGTCGGTGCACGTTCAGCTCTAGCGCTCACCCCCTGTGCATGGCACCGCATGTTGAACTTCTTTCGCACCGTACGTAGCCAACCGCGCTTATCGGAGGCGCGGGGGAAGGACAACAAACTAAACACAAAAAGTAAAGGATGCAACGGCCGTCGTTTATTTTGCGTTTTGTACAGGCCCCCTTCAACTATTGCAGGCAGTTTGTATATTCCATAACATAGGTTCTTAATATAACATTTTTGCTTCATATAATATATGAAGGCAGCAAACATTATATGAAGCCAAAACATTTAAATTGCATTTAACTTCCATTGCAAGAGATCAGTCATCGTGTGAAAACTCATTTATTTAAAACTGCTGTTTGTGTTTAGTTTGGGCCCCCCCGCCGCCCCACGCACCTCCGATGAGCACGGTTGTTGGCATTCGTGTGAGCAGCACCTCGCCTCAGTGCCGGATTATCCGAGGAGCAAAAGCAGCTACATATGTAGCTGCTACATATGTAGGAGCTACATATGTAGGAGCTACATATGTGGTAGCTACACATGCTACGGGCCCGCACTTTCAAGGGCCCCGCGCTAAATGCTTTCAAGCTATTAATTCCGTTTCAGTGATTCTACACTTGCTCTATTAATATAGTACTATACCGCCTTCAACTTTTACGAACGACTGGGTGTTTAAGGTTAGCGATTTGTCGAATTATCTGGCTGTATAGCAAATGAAAAAATACAATTACTTTACTATGCAAGTAAAACATGTGTGTTTTAATATTGATGTGTTTTTTATTTATTTAGGGCACTTTTATAACATATGCTACAGGCCCCGCACTAGCTTAATCCGGCACTGCCTAGCCCAGGGGTCGGCAACCAAAAAAACAAGAAGAGCCATTTCTTTCCAATTCGGTACAAAATTCAGTATTTCAAGAGCCGCAATGCATCTGAGTACATACTGTACATACGTACATATTGTCAAGAAGCAGCCCGTAAAGAGCCGCATGCGGCTCCGGAGCCGTAGGTTGCCGACCCCTGGCCTAGCCCAAGCACGGTGGTAACATCCATGCCACTGGGTACATATGTAAAGGAGAGCCGACACAAGATTGCAGGGGGTTCGTCTTTTAATCATTTTCTCCCAGCCACACCTGTCCCCAGCCGTCCCAATCTCGTTCCCGACAAAAGGCCCCTTCTTCCCGCCCGTTCTCCCCTTATATCTCCTCGATTACCCCTCCCTCTAACCCTCTTATTGGTGAGAATCCTTCCCCTGACACCCCTACACATACATGTGAGCAGCCTTCAACAGAGAGGGGGGGCAACCCCCTCCAGTCCCCTTCCACCCCTCCCCCGAAAGCATGGAACTGCGGTCAAGGTCAAGCCATATGCTCTACCGCCTCTTTTAATTGACTCCACTGCCCCCCCCCTCCCGTGCCTACAGAGGATCTACGGATGAAATGCGCCGTACAAAATGTGAATTGTTATTATTGTTACTCGATGTGAGCTGCCATGACTACGTCCACCAACCCCCCTCAATGAGCCCAACGTGGCATTTATTGACACGAGGCATCGAGGGCCAATGCCCGACTTGGAGCGTGCATTTTCACGCAGCCTAAACGCTGAGGGCCAAATCGCCAAGCATCAGCCCAACGAAGTGGCTTATCGCGTGGGCCACCTCCGTTGAGCTTTCATTTGTGGCCGAAATCGCTTCTTAAAAAGAGCTGTGTAGCTCAGTGGACCTTACCTGGTAAAAAAAACACAAATAGTCGTTCTAGATTTGAAGCTTTCGTGACTGCAAGGATTCATATTCTTAGTTTTTTCGGTAAAGTCACGTAGGTAATTTTATTATTATTATTCTTATTTTATTTTATGAATTATAATTTCATTTTTTACCTACGTGACTTTACCGAAAAAACTAAGAGTACAAATAGTCGTCGTTGGCATGGGGGATCTTTGTCTTCTCTGTGTGGTGCCGCCGGCAATGCTCACCCCGTGCGTGCCCTGCCCGCTGTCGTGACCCCTGTTGCAGCACACGATGTTCACCGCGATACACAAGCACTACAGCGTGGACGAGTGGCGAGACTTTGCCAACAAAAACCCAGAGTGCTTGGAGGTAAGCGAAAGTTACAACCGCCCCACACTCACACGGCTCGTCACCAGCCATGCCCGTGTGTGGTGGACGGGTGGCGCAGCGGTTTGTGTTCTCTTTGCTGTTGTTGTAACGTTCTTACCCGACCCCGACTGGGTGTCTGTGAGAAAAGAGCTTTACAGCTCATCGGATTCCTCCAGTGTAAACAAACATTCCGATTCTGGTGAGCGCACTGTGCCACGCAACCGGCGACCCCAGATGTGACCCGGGGTGGTATTGGCCACCCACCCCCTGAATGTGCCCTGTCGACCTCCATAGGTGCTCGCTAACAGCACCTGATTCAACAGTGTGTTAAAGGCTATACGGAGCGAAGTCTTTGCTTTATATGCGTCTGCGTACGTGCGTGCAGCTGGAGCAATCTACCAGTCATCTCAGTCAACCCATGGCACCTGGGTCTGTCCCGTGACCTCCTGCCAGAGAGCCTTCGGCGCTTCACGTGACAGCCTTAAAGTGCACCTGGCCTGGCACAGGCGCCGTGTGGACATCACCGCCATTCGGTGGCGAATGCCGCCTGCTGTTATTGTAAAGTGCACCTAGCCTGGTACAAGCACCGTGTGGACGTCACCGCCACTCAATGGTGAATGGCGGGTGTTGTTGCCGCTGCAGCACCAGAGGTCGCAACCGGGTACCCGATACCCGTACCTTACCCGATACCCGGCTACACGTACCCGGCTACACGTACCCGGCCGGGTACGGGTACCCGTTTGCGACCCTGGTGCGGCCGGGTACGGGCACGGGTAGGCCGTGAGTCACTGGTGAGTAACCGTTTGTCACTCATTTCCCAACGTCTTGTCTCTTCTCACAATTCAAGTTCCTAGAATCAACCCACCCGCGCCTGCAACATGGCTTCATCCCAGAGGTCGCAATCAGGTACCCGATACCCGTACCCTACCCGTACCCGGCCGGGTACGGGTAGGGTACGGGTACGGCCGGGTAAGGGTACGGGTACCCATTTGCGACCCTGGTGCGGCAGGGTACGGGTACGGGTACGGGTAGGCCGTGAGTCACTGGTGAGTAACCGTTTGTCACTCATTTCGGGTAGGGTAGGGTACGGGTAGGGTACAGGTACCCGTTTGCGACCCTGGTGCGGCCGGGTACGGGTAGGCCGTGAGTCACTGGTGAGTAACCGTTTGTCACTCATTTCGGGTAGGGTAGGGTACGGGTACCCATTTGCGACCCTGGTGCGGCCCGGTACGGGTACGGGTAAGGAATCAAACCCCGTTTGCGACCTCTGTGCAGCACATCGCGGCGAGCTCGGGGAGCGGCCCGAGCGACATGGAGCGGCTGGCGGCCGTGCTGGACGCCGTGGCGGCCGTGCGCTACATCTGCCTGGACGTGGCCAACGGCTACTCGGAGCACTTCGTGGAGTTCCTGCGCAGCGTGCGAGAGCGCTTCCCCAAGCACACCATCATGGTGGGGCCCCCTTCCCGCACATCCCACACCGCCATGGCCACACACCGCCATGGCCACACACCGCCATGGCCACACACCGCCATGGCCACACACCGCCATGGCCACACACCGCCATGGCCACACACCGCCATGGCCACACACCGCCATGGCCACACACCGCCATGGCCACACACCGCCAAGCACTGCCACTAACCCGCACCACCACCACCACCACACAATGCCACTCACCCACACCGCTGTTCACCCACCCTGCCACTGCCGCACACCACGCCTAACGCACACCACCACTAACGCACACCACTGCCAAACCGCTAACCCAGACTAACGCCAAACACTACCACTAATCCACACCACCACCACACAATACCACTCACCCACACTGCTGTTCACCCACCCTGCCACTGCCGTACACCACGCCTAACGCACACCACCACTAACACACACCACTGCCAAACCGCTAACCCAGACTACCGCCAAACACTACCGCTAAACCACACCGCAGCCAAAAACCGCCACGAACCCACACAGCTGATAACCCGCACCACCTCCAAACACCACAACTAAACCACACCACCAGACACCACCGGGGTCCCTCCCTGTACATACGAAAACAACATCAAAGTTTCCCGTCCAGCCATACAGATTGCAGAGCCAGGTGCTGTAAGCGAACATCGATTAATATTTATTCAGTGCAGGGGAACGTGATACTCGATAAGCATTACCACGCACGTACGGCTGGCACAAGCCACACCTGGTACTCATTTAAAGTTGAATTGACTTCGGGTAATTCCGGGTCAATTTCTGTAATTAGCGTACACCGTGCCACCATTCTTACCTCTTGTTATTTTCCAAAATGTGTTCCAAATGTTCGATATCCTACACGACACGACCGGGAGCAAGAGGAGAGCCTCACCATTCTGGCAAATCGCCCGATGAAGCTGGATGCAATTACCAGCGAAACGTCGTACTACTCACATTTTAAATGATGTTGATTCACTCTTCAACACACCGGTGGGCTAAAATAGTGACCTATTTGTCCTTTGTAAACGTGACACATTTTTTACTGTTTGGCCGTGTCGGGTGGTGGAGGGTTACGACACATTTATAAATAACGCGATCTAACCCAAAAATCTTTATTGTGAATAATATTGGTCGCGAAAGCCAAAGTGTCAAATATAAATGTGTTGTAACCCTCCACTACCCGACACAGCCAATTAGTAAGGGATTCGTCACACAAAAAAACGCCAATTAGTTACTACTTCAGGCTACCGGTGTGTTGGAGAGTAAATCCACAACATTTACAATTTGAACGGTCCGACGTTTCTCGCTGGTAATTACATCCAGCATCATCATCGGGCGATTTGCCAGAATCGTGAAGCAATCCACCTGCTTCCGGTCTTAAATCGAGCAGCAGGACGATGTCGTCACTGAAAGTGGCATCTTGTCCACACGACGGACAGGGAACTCCTCCATGCGCCCTGCTATCGAGCTGATCATATTCAATAGCAGTCAAAGCAATACATTGAATTCTCAATTTTGCCAGATGAAATTAAAAACCGCATTTGATTTGTGTTTCTTTTTGTGTGTGCGATCATGAGTACACG
Organism: Lampetra planeri; assembly: GCF_965212315.1. Lineage (NCBI taxonomy): Eukaryota > Metazoa > Chordata > Hyperoartia > Petromyzontiformes > Petromyzontidae > Lampetra > Lampetra planeri. Next base: position 5,489,484 of record NC_136123.1, read on the forward strand.
TCAACTCTCTTCGCTTGAGAAACCCGTCCGCTTCTCGGACGGCCGACACCCAAATTCAAACCCAGCATCTCGCCAATGTCGGCTCACGGCTCTGACCTCTTGACCCAAACGGCCGCCTCTGTAACCACCACACTCCATGAACCCACGCGCTGCCTACTCTCAGCACCCGAGCGAGATGTTCACTACCTCGCCTGCTATACAGAAGGTTTGGGGTTCGATCCCGACCCTGGCACGTGTATATTTGGAGTTTGCGTTGTTCACCCCGTGGTTGCGTGGATTTTTCTCCGGGTTCTACGCGTTTCCCCTCCACATTTATAAACAGGCGTTTAGAGTATTTGGCTGCTGTCAATTTCCACTTTGATAAGCCACTTCGTTGAGTTATCATTTATGGCCAGGTCGCTTCTAAAAAAAAGCTTTGTAGGTCAGCGGGCCTTACCTGGTACAATAAACAAAAATTTGTTTGAAATCCTCTGACCTGAAGACGGTCGCTTGTGTTGCGATCGAAACGTCGTGATCTATTATTTTGTCTACTTATGTGACTTTACCGAGAGAACCAAAGAGTAAAATAGTTTAATAGTTTAAATCTGAACCCCCAGGCAGGGAACGTGGTGACGGGGGAGATGGTGGAGGAGCTGATCCTGACAGGAGCTGATATCATCAAAGTGGGGATCGGACCAGGTAATGGCATCGTCGATAACCGTTGAGGTCACTGACTGCCCGTGATATCATCTGCTGCATCATGTTGACTTGCAACAAATAACAGTGGGCCGTCTCTGTTACTCGTGCAATTGGTACTGTTGACAAAATCACAGGCGTTAATTAAATCAGACGAGAGCTTGCTGGGATGACAGGTGTTTTCTGCAAAGGAGGCTTGTGGGTGTCTGTGTGTGTGTACTGGCGGCAAATGTGTTTCCAGTTTCAACATTCATGCTGGCGTGCGTGCATATGCAGAGATGCATCCATGGAGCCCTCGAGACAGACACACAGATCTATACTCGGAGACAGACACAAACACACAGAAACAGATACACAGAGACCTGCAGCAGAGAGATAGGTAAAGCAGAGACAAATACACAGTGAGAGACGTGAAAAGAGATAGAAACTGGGAGAGACATGGAGAGAGATGCGGAGGGAGAAAGACAGAGATGCCCAGGGATACATTGAGAGAACGTCCAGCACGTGTTGTGGTAAATGTGTGCACGCGTGGAGCCACATCAATGGACGCACGTGTGAGTGTACACGTGTTAATGCGCACGTGTGTGAGTGTACACGTGTGTGAGTGTACACGTGTATGTGTGTACACGTGTGAGTGTACACGTGTGTGAGTGTACACGTGTATGAGTGTGCACGTGTATGTGTGTGCACGTGTATGTGTGTGAGTGCACACGTGTATGTGTGTACACGTGTGTGAGTACACACGTGTGTGAGTGTACACGTGTGTGAGTGTACACGTGTGTGTACGTGTATGTGTGTGCACGTGTATACACGTGTGAGTGTACACGTGTGAGTGCACACGTGTGAGTATGCACGTGTATGTGTGTACACGTGTGAGTGTGTACGTGTGAGTGTACACGTGTGAGTGTACACGTGTATGTGTGTACACGTGTGTGAGTGTGCACGTGTGTGAATGTACACGCGTGGGCGCACACATGCCAAAACGCACGTGTCACACACGTGTCTGTGAGCGCACGCGTGTCAACACTCGCACACACATGTCATCACTCGCACACGCGTGTCAACACTCGCACACACGTGTCAACACTCGCACACACGTGTCTGCAACACACGTGTTGCACACACGTGTAGAGAGAGAGAGGGCGAGCGACTGCGTGTGCGCCAGGCTCGGTGTGCACGACGCGCCGCAAGACCGGCGTGGGCTACCCGCAGCTGAGCGCCGTCATCGAGTGCGGGGACGCGGCACACGGCCTCAAGGGACACATCATCTCGGTGCGCGCAGCACAGAGACACGCAGAGACACACAGACACGCACAGAGACACACACACAGAGACACACAGACAGAGACACACACACACAGAGACACGCACACAGAGACACAGAGACACACAGAGACACACAGAGACAGAGACACACAGAGACACAGAGACACGCACGCACAGAGACACACAGACACACGCACAGAGACACACAGAGACACACAGACACGCACACACAGAGACACACAGACACGCAGAGACACACACACAGAGACACAGAGACACACAGACACGCACACACAGAGACACACAGAGACACACACAGACACGCATACACAGAGACACACAGACAGAGACACACAGAGACACACAGACACGCACACACAGAGACACACAGACAGAGACACACAGAGACACACAGACAGAGACACGCAGAGACACACAGAGACACACACAGAGACACACAGACAGAGACACACAGAGACACACAGACACGCACACACAGAGACACACAGACACGCACACACAGAGACACACAGACACGCACAGAGACACACAGACACGCACACACAGAGATACACAGGGGAGCGGTGGTGCAGCGGTTAGCGCGTTACGCTACAAACCTGGCGACCCGGGTTCGATTCCCGCTCACGGCCAACATCGGTGACGATTATCTAAACCGCTCCTGGGCCTCCCCTAGGTCGACTCAGCCTCAAATGAGTATCCGGTGCGATGTGTACAAAGATTCCCCGTATAGCCTTAACAGACTGTAGGGGCAAGTGCTGTTAGCGAGCACCTATGCAGGCCGATACGGCACACGAGGGAGTGGGTGGCCAAAACCGCGCCCGGCCGCCTTTGTCTCCCCAGGTCACTCTTGCAAATAGGACTCTATCCTGGTCTCTTGAGTAGGGCGCCGATGGTTGCTGCTGTGCATAATCCCGAATTGAGTCATTCGCGGTGTCATTTTAGAATTTGACAAATTTGGACCCCGACACCAGCACGCAACGTCCTCCTCTTGCGAATGACGTCATGGATTCGAACCGTGAACCTCAACAAGCAAGCGCCAATGGAGGAGGGTGACTTCACCAAGCGCCGCTCGTCACCTCCCGTCCACGTGGTGGGCGTACAAAGATTAGAAGGGAGAGAAAAATTAACCCGTAAAAACAAAGTTTTTCACTTTAAATCCTTTATATGCGTGGCATCGGTTTTATTTTATTATTCATTTCTGTTTTTCTTGAGTAAGAGTTTCATTTTTATCACATTGGTATTTTAAATTAAATATGAAATTATTTTTTTCCTAAAAAGTGGAAAATTTTGGAAAAAAATTTTCACGAAAATAAATTGTCACGCACAACGAGTCTGTGTGCAAAATGTCTGCTCGATTGGATCACGGGAAGTGGGTTAAAAAACGACCGAAATATTTGCACGGTCGTAAGCGCGCAAGCAAGCAAGCAAGTGAACTTAATATAAAGGATTAAAAAAAATCCCCAACTGGTTGTCCTGTTATCCCACTGGTCGAGTAGCGGAACCGATCGTCCGGCCGACTCATCGATTCGATTGCTCGAGTCGGCTCTAGGGGGGAGGAGGGCAGGGTGGCTCTCACGACTCGCTCCGCGCTCTTCCCTCCGTCCCTCCCTCCCTCGTTCCCTTGCAGGACGGAGGTTGCACGTGTCCCGGAGACGTCGCCAAGGCGTTCGGTGAGCGTTCGAGTGTCCGGCGGCGACCACTACCACTCCCCCCCTCCTCTCTACACACGCTCTTGAAAAAATTAACCCGTAAAAACAAAGTTTTTCACTATAAATCCATTTATATGCGTGGCGGCTAGAGTCCTCTCGTCCTCTGGCTTGAGATGGCTGCCACCTATGGGTCAGATGATTGTCTGCCACCATTATGCAATTGGTAATTAATTTTTTTTTTCCCTAAACAGTGTAAAATTTTCGAAAAATGTTTTCACGAAAATTAATTGTCACGCACAACGAGTCTGTGTGCAAAATGTCAGCTCGATTGGATCACGGGAAGTGGGTTAAAAAACGACCGAAAGATTTGCACGGTCGTAAGCAAGCAAGCAAGCACGCAAGCACGCAAGCAAGCAAGCAAACTTAATATAAAGGATTTAAAAAAAACACCGCGACAGACACGGGCGTGCTCTGCCTGGCAGGCACGCAACGTTGCGTCGTTGATCCGTCTCTAGAAAGCAAGCGTCGCACGCCTCAGCCCGATACGCGCATCGCGTTGCGCGCGTGAGAGCCGATTATTTATAATTTGGGAAAATTCGAAGAAAATTAAATGCCAATGCTACGTTTACGCCGATAATATTAAATGTCGTGATACCACTGCAGTCAGCGCTCCTCCAAAGGAAGACGGACAGCCAAACGACACGAACTATCTCCTGAAGCCCTCTCGCTGCGAGCCAGACCTCGACACTGGGGTCTGGCTCCTGGACTCGCTGCCACTCGCAAGGGCAGTCGTAGAGTGCGAACACATCTCGACAAACAACGAGACAGCAACAACCATAAGCAACGCAAATGAGATGGTCAAATAAGTGACATTTATTCCATAGAGGAGAATCGTGACAATTCATCGAATCATCGGCTGGGGTGGAAGGGTGGGGGAGGGGGGTGATTCTTGACTCGCGTAAATGTCTATTGACCCCCTCTTTGCCATCAGGATTCCACCACGCCACTTTATAGGATTAATAGTTACGACTACCGTACAACTGTTTTTTTCTTCCTGGTTCTTTCGGTAAAGTCACGTAGAAGGGAAATAATAAAATAATAAAAATAAAACATTATTAAATAATTCTCACGACGTTTCGGCCACAACGCAAGCAGCCGTCCTCAGGTGAAGAACAGGTCTGTCGATAAGACAGAGTCTGAATGACACGTCCTAGGCTTGGAGCGTCTATTTAAGCTGAATTTGCATATCAAGATATGCAAATTATTTTGTCAAGGCGCTCTTCCTCCTCCCTCCCAGCTTAAATAGACGCTCCAAGCCTAGGACGCGTCATTCAGACTCTGTCTTATCGACAGACCTGTTCTTCACCTGAGGACGGCTTGCTTGCGTTGTGGCCGAAACGTCGTGAGAATTATTTTATTATGTTTTATTTTTATTATTTTATTATTTACATTCTACGTGACTTTACCGAAAGAACCAAGAAGATGAATCCCTGCAGTCACGAAAGAAGCTTTAAATCGAAATTTCAGTTCCTCTTTGTCGTGCAATTTCTCACGTGGAAGAAAACTGGGGTGCCCGAAGAAAAACCCACCAACAGATCCACACAGATGGGTTCACGTAGCCCACTTGCTGTTCCGCCATATGCCCCGCAGCCCACTGGGTTTTTTGGAAGTCGCAAATCTACGTACTATGATCCAGCAACCCTGGCCTCCATAAGCGCTGCGTACGATGAGTGCGTCACCACACACTCCAAAACCCAAACCGGTTGCTTTGTAATTTGGTGTCGGTCACGAAAGTGGTAAAACACAACATAAATGACAAAGAAATATGGGGAAAAACTGTGGGTAGAAATTGAGGTGCACGATCTCTCTGGGAAATGAAGTGTGTGTGTGTGTAATTAACTGATGGTCCTGGCAGTGCTGTGATCACAGGCAGATGGATTATGATAGCATTGTGGGCTCTAGACCAATGGTTTACAAAGGCCATAAGCCACCACATTGTATTAAATAAAAGCTGCCATAATGATGATAACATCATAATATAAAAAGTATCAAATTCTTAAGTCACTCTCATCTGCTTTCCCAGTCTCCCCAATAATATTGGCTTGTATAGTTTTTTTCTTCATTTAATATGCAATTTGCACCAATGACCTGGAGCGGTGAAGTTAATTTCAAATGTTCTAAATTCATATTGCCAAATTATTTGTTGATATTTTAACTGCACATCGTGGCACGCATCTATTATAATCCCAACGTTTTATACGCAAGGGTTGGTGTGTCTCGCAAACCCACTTGGGCTCTAAGATGGTCAGGCAATGACAGGACAGCAAGTGAATTATAAACTCATATGTGTCCCCTCCTGTGCAGGGTGGGTGTTCCGCTTCACACAAACAACACTTTCAAAATGAATTGGCCAAACATTCAAAAGCAGAACTCTCCTGGAAAAAATTCTTTTCCGGATAAATTATATTTTTATAGTTCGTTTTATATTTTACCATGGTCCACATCAACGTTTGTTTGTGAAAATTACTTTAGAAATAAATTAAGTATTTGTTCTCTGGGGTGTTTTGTACAGTCACAAGATTTTAATTCATCCAGAGATAGTTTAAGAAGAGATGATCGGTGGCCACGTGATGCGTGGATGGGTTTGAATATCCACAAGAGGTTTTTTTTTATTAGATCGCGTAAATATGCGTCGTTAAACCCGCCACCGCCCGACACAGCCAATTCGTAAGGTTTGTCGCGTAAACAAAACATGCCAATTAGTTACTAGTTCAGCACAGCACTGTGTTGGAGAGTAAACCCACACACATTTACCATTCGAGTACTACGTTTCGCCGGTAATTACAACCAGCGTCATCAGGCGACAGCCAGAATTGTGGAGAAATCCTCCTCCTGTTTCGTTCTTAAATCGTGGGCTGAATGTGATATCGTCACTGTGAGTCAATCAGGTGCGAAGACCAGAAGGGGGGGTGGGGTTCATGTATTCATATAAATTACAATGGTTGCATTTGATTGCATAAAAAAATAAATATGCTTAATTTAGTTCATTTTTTTAAACTTTTAGTTAGTTTTCTTTTAACTTTCTGTATAAAATGTCAGTTTTGAAAAAAAATATTACATACTCTATGTGCATATACTGGATATATCAGTTTGATTGACTTGTGTTGATGCATTAGTTTGCAGTTTCTGAATGGACACGTTCGTGTTTCGCCTCGATATAAAAAATTATCGTGATTTTAAACAAAAAACTAAATTTAAACAAATGTTCCAATGGCACTTGGCTTCCCTGGATCACTAAAGTTATCATGTTAGGTAGGAATGTAATATTTTAAAACGTGAGGACCCCATTTCATTTTTCTCCCCCACTTCACAGACCAGATACTTACCGTAGTAGACTGAGGCTCCCCTGTCCTGACCTGACACTCTGCTGTAGCATCTCACCCAGATGGAAAACTGGTTGTTGTTGTTATTATTATTTTAGTTTTACGAAGGAAAAAAAAAGTGGGGGTGTTTTTGTTGCTCTATATATAACCTTGTTCCAACGATTCGATGGCGATTTTTTTTTAAATGCACGTAATGTGACACCGTCACATTGGCTCTGCAAGCGCTGTCCCCGAAAAACCTGGCTCTCTCTCTCTCAGCCGCACCTTAACAACTCTTGGAACCTCCCATTTCAACCAGTCTACACAACAAAGGCTCATTCCTTGCAGCGTGCTTCAGCCGCACAGAACCTCACAATGGCCCCTCCCACCTTCAACCAGTATATATACAAGGACTGTTTTCTTGGAATTTCTCTTTACTTGATGCAGCAGTCGTGTTGTGACGGTTCCACCTGAAGACGGAAGCTTGTGTTGCCTCCGAAACGTCGTGATTTTTATTTTATTTTTTATTTTACTTTCATTCATTTACATTTTTTACCTACGTGGCTTTACCGAAAAAACCTAATAATATCTCTCTCTCTGCGTGCTTGGCGTGTGTGTGTGTGGAGGCGCGGGCGCGGACTTCGTGATGTTGGGCGGCATGCTGTCGGGGCACGACCAGTGCGGCGGGGAGACCCTAGAGCGCGATGGCAAGAAGGTGAAGCTTTTCTACGGGATGAGCTCCGACATGGCCATGAAGAAGTACTCGGGAGGAGTGGCGGAGTATCGGTGAGCGACAGCGCCAATGCCACCACCATCTCTACCACCACCATCGCTACCACCACCATCGCTACCACCACCATCGCTACCACCACCATCGCTACCACCACCATCGCTACCACCACCATCACCATCACGACCGCCGCCGCCACCGTCGCCATCTCCACCACCACCGTCGCCACCACCACCATCACTACCGTCAACATCACTGCCACAACCGTCACCACCACCGCCTCCACCATCACCACCACCACCGTCGCCACCACCACCATCACTACCGTCAACATCACTGCCACAACCATCACCACCGCCGCCTCCACCATCACCACCACCACCGTCGCCACCACCACCGTCACTACCGTCAACATCACTGCCACAACCATCACCACCGCCGCCTCCATCATCACCACCACCACCATCGCTACCACCATCACCATCACGACCGTCAACATCACTGCCACAACCATCACCACCGCCGCCGCCGCCTCCACCACCACCGCCCGCTCCCTCTCCTGCATTCACACGCACTACACACTGGGCATGCAACAGTGCGTTGATTCATCAAGAAAAATCGATCCTGACCTTCACAATAAATGCCTGCAAAAATCGATTATGCGTTGACATAACTAAAGAAGGAGTTGTGTAAACGTGAGCCGTGGGGGGAATAAAAAGGTAGCTGGGCGTAGTACTGGCCACACCACCCCCTTGTTCATAGATGCTTTCCAACAGCAATTGCCCTAACAGTCTGTTAAAGCATTTACACCATTGGAACCTCATTTGCCAGTAAAAAATATGATAATTGGTTTTTTACCCTTCTATCTGGCAACAAAACTGACATCTTTTTTTTACAAGGAGTCATGTTTGCATAGACCACAATACCTGCAGTCATAATGAAAAAAAAAACATAACTCTGTATGCACTGTCCTTGAAGTTGATTGGTCCACACCAAAAGGCGTCATCTGGTCCAACCCATGTGAGACTAGGCTCTAAGGAAAGCTGTCTCGGGTGTGGACCAATCAACTTCAAGGACAGTGCATACAAAGTTATGTTTTTTTTGCATTATGACTGCAGGTATTGTGGTCTATGCAAACATGACTCCTTGTAAAAAAAAGGTGTCAGTTTTGTTGCCAGATAGAAGGGTAAAAAAACAATTATCAGTCTGTTAAAGCTCGAGGAAGACGTTTGTCACGGGGTGCCACGGTGGCTAGGAGATGTTACTACCTCACCCGGTATACAGGAGGTCGTGGGTTCTATCCCAACCCTGACGCCTGCTGTATATTTGGGAGTTTGCATGTTCTACCAGTGGTCGCGTGAATTTTTCTCCGTGTCCTCTGGTTTCCCCCCCATGAGTTTAGAGTATTTGGCTGCTATAAATTTACACGCAAGCCACGTCATCTAACTATCATTTGTGGCCAGGTTGCTTCTGAAAAAAAAGAGAACTATATAGCTTTGGGCCTTAGCTGGCTAAATAAAAAGTTAAACATTTTTGTAGTCGAATTAGTTTTTTTGTGCGAGTGCACGCACCTCCGATTCGCGCGAACGCCGACGTTACCGCGCGCCCAAAGTTCAACATACACACGTGGTGGGTGATGCGCTTCCATCCCGGCTTGTGCAGCGCGTCCGAGGGCAAAGCCGTGGAGGTCGAGTACCGCGGCGACGCGGAGCACACCATCCGCGACATCCTCGGGGGCCTGCGCTCCACCTGCACCTACGTGGGAGCCGCCAAGCTCAAGGAGCTGAGCCGACGCACCACCTTCATCCGCGTCACGCAGCAGCTCAACAGCATGTTCAGCTGAGCCACCGCGCCCGCCACCCGCCACCCGGGGCGTCGGCCGCATGCGAAGAGTTGGGACGTCGGATTATTTAAGCCGTCGACTATTCCGCCGGTTGTCGGTTCGATCACTCGAACAAATCGGAGAGAGAGAGAGCGCGAAAGACGGCTGAGAAGCAAATGTCCCACCTCTGCTAACCCGTCATGCCGCCGGACGGGCGGTTGTGGCCTTCGGCATCATGAGCTCACGTGCCCAGGAAACATGGAACGTTGAGACAAATTCGGCCCAACGTCAATCCAACGGTTGTAACCACTGGTGAACGTTGACCCGACGTTGCATGTTTACTGGGTCGTGGCGTGTGTGGCGTGTCGGGAGTTTGCGACCTCTGGGCAGGATGTTGTGGGGCCACCTGCCATTTGCAAAGGAGCCCCGAGCAATATACCACAAACTTAATTAAGTTGGTTATAAATTTTCATCGATTCATCGAGTGGACCGGATCATCATCCCAGCTCTACTAACCCCCCCACCCCCCACGCCTGAACCTCCTCTCCCCACACAGACCCCTGCTCGTCAAGGTGCCCACGATGTCCAGTAGCTGTGGACTCGCTTGTCGTTGCGGATTGTAGTTGTGCCGCTTCTAACACGGAAGAAAATGAAACGGTTCAGTGTTATAACCTTTACGACTGACCATGTAACCGACGCACCCAACCCACCCGGCGACTCGGTGCATTGTCACGATGCATGGGCGTGATTTGAATCAACAATCGATTTTTTTTGTCTCGTTTTCACCGTCTCGTTTGTATTATCTCGTTTTCTTTTCCATCCCATTTCTACAGTTTTGTGCGATTAACATTCGCATACATTGTAAATAATCAGTTCTGATACGCATGGCTTGATGAATGTATTGCGATCTAAATAATCGATTGTAATCGAAGACTTGGCGGATTGCTACACGCAGAGCACCTACCAAAGCATTTAGGTGAGATGAGACGATTTCATTTATTTTTCCGTGCGAAATATTTCACTTCGAGCAGGTGGTTAATTCCTCCGAAACACTTTTGGTCTTGCCGTGTACTTTATGTTTTACTTGCTATCTCTAATACCTAACGAAGTGACCATCGCCATCGAGTCAGATCACTGAAGGCATCCAGGTTGAGAGCATGGCCTAGATTAGTTCCAGACGTTTGTGCTACCCACGCACACGCACAATAGCCGGCTCTAAGGCGGGATGTTCCGTGCGTCCGTGCGTGTGTTTCCGTCAAAAAGGCATGCTCAGAAAAATGAAGATGTAAAAATCCCATGTCCTTTAAAGGTAGGTTTATTTAAAATGCATATTGTGCCATAAAAACAAACAAACAAACAAACTGGAATAAAGTATGACATTTCAGAGGTTCGGGGAATTTTTAATTATGTCACTGAACAGGAACTCGCGAAAGGTTCCACCCGTCGTCTCACAGCCAATCGCACCCGGCGCTCGCTGCAGACTGTGTCACCCACAGGACCTTTTGAGGTATGCCGAGCCAGAACGGCTGAATAACGTTTCCACGACGACAGATTTGGGGGCGCAGACACGACTGCGTGCGTGGTGGTGCCCAACTTGCGAGCGAGTTCCCGAAGGTTGTTGGCCCAGTTACGGACGGGATTCGTAAAATTTCGATTGAAAGCTTCTTTCGTGACTGCAGGGATTCATCTTCTTGGTTCTTTCGGTAAAGTCATCACGTAGAAGGGAAATAATAAAATAGTAAAAATAAAATATTATAAAATAATTCTCACGACGTTTCGGCCACAACGCAAGCAGCCGTCCCCAAGTGAAGAACAGGTCTGTCGGGAAGACAGCGTCTGAATGAAATTTCATTTTTCATTCAGACGCTGTCTTCCCGAAATTTCATTTTTCATTCAGACGCTGTCTTCCCGACAGACCTGTTCTTCACCTGAGGATGGCTGCTTGCGTTGTGGCCGAAACGTCGTGAGAATTATTTTATTATGTTTTATTTTTATTATTTCCCTTCTACGAAAGAACCAAGAAGGGGGGATTCGTAAAGTTCACGCCCCCCCCTACCACTTCCTCACAGATTAGAGGAGTTGTACTGCACTATAATTATACGAAATGTACGCAACTGCTGCCGGCTACTGACTCTGTACTGAGTACGTGCCACCACGTGTTTTAAGATTCCGTCGTCAACAGTAACCAGCAAAAAAAAAAATAACACGATTTTTGTTCGACAATTGTATGGCCGCATCTAAAATGTTCGGTATCTCAACATCTTGGCATTATCTGCGAACGTTCGAGGTGACTGGTCACCTTCGACAACCACGATGGCTGCATCCCCGATGGCCGGCGTCCGTGCGTGGAAATGTTTTGACCGATTACTTTTCCCGAGCTCTGCGAGCCAGGCACCACGGCGCGACCGTTCCTGGTCGCCTGAACTGCTGCTCCGCAGGGAACTACGCGAGGGAGAGTGGGGGGGGGGGGTTGGAAAGTCACGGGACGAAACATTTTAAACGTTTTTACTTAAAGTGCCACGTTAACCTGCATCGCTTGCGTGTGTGTGTGTCGTTTGTTTTGAAATGAAAAAAAAACGGGATTTCTTCAAAGACTCTGTTAAGATTAATGAGACACTGAAATGCCTTTGGCTCAGAGGCATTGGTTACAGTATACGTTTATAATACAGGGGACTATCAACAATAAAAAAAAAAGTTACAAAAAATATCAAAATTATCAATATAACAATCCTAATAATAATTTACTGAATTTCAGGTGGCGCCGAGAGGTACGCTTTACACTTTTCATCGTTTTATCGCTGAAGTAACACGTTACAGAATCAGAATCTTTATTTATCCTGGAGAAATCCGATGAGTTATGAAGCTCTTTGTCACAGATGTCCATGTCCAGTAGGAGCATGGTCACAAAGTTACGGCAAACAATACAAACATAGTGCGACGTGGCAGAAAGGTGAAAAAAACCCACTAAAATAAATAAATAAATACACGGAAACTGAACTACATCTTTTTTTTTTCATCAGCTAAGGCCCACTGAGATATTAGTTATTTTTCAGAAACGACCTGGCCATAAATGATAGCTCATCGAAGTGGCTCATCACGTGGATATGTAGAGCGCGCACACGGGCTGTGTACCCTGTTGCCTGAGCTGCCCGACACGTGCGCAACAACGAGACGGCTTTGCCCCTCGGGACGATTCGCTGCCCCCCCCCCCCCCGCGCGCTGCTGGTTTTGCCTTTGCCAACGAACGGGCCGTACCACGGCACGTTTTCTATGCAAAATAAAAGCGGTGATAACTGCTCGACAAGTCTGCTCTCACAGGACTCCTCGCTTTTGCTGGCTGTTCTGCGGTGGTCAGTGCCGTAGCGGTCATTGGCATTCGACCCTTGGTGCAGGGAGTTCGTGTCTCACTTCTGTGTCCAATTTCTCCCGCCGCCTCTTCTTCGTAGGTCTGAGCCTGGGCCCTCTCTCGCTTGCCCCCGTGGGCCCCAGTGCATTTGCACCGCACGCTCGGACAGCAGCGTGGTGGTTGTGCATCTGCAATGTTTCATTGGTATCGTTTTTGGAGGAATTAACTAATCGTACATGATTATGATGTGCTCCTGGCTGAATGGAATCGTGAAGAGATGGAGACACCCTGACGACTGGCTCAGTCGATCGACTCTCATTATCGTGTCAGGGAACGGAAACCGTAGAACCACTTCTGAGTCACTTTAAAAAAAAAGGTTTCTCTTACAGTGGCTCCTCACTGCTCTATCACAATACACCCCGAGGCAATAGGATATATTGTCTCGATTGTAGATCGAGATTTAAGTCGAGAATGTATTTCTATACGTTGTTGAACATAGCTGCATCTAGTGGCTGCTGAGATCACATGAACCCATGAGATACAACACATACATTTTAAAATGTGTATGCATGTATCGTGAGCTTAGAGAATCAATATTATTAAATTGATGCATCATCACATTCCTGGAAATTACCAAATAAACATACCAACATTGGGCCAATTCGTTGGCACGTGGTTGGAGCCGTTGAACCAATGTTGGCCCATTGTTTCATGTTTACTGGGGAGTGATTTGCCGCATTTTAGTGTTATAGACTATGTACATTTTAACTGTCACAGCTGGACATGGCTGCATTAAGTGCGAAAGTCAATTTTGTAGGATTTTCGTGCACAGCGAATGAACCGAGACCCAAGGGCTTGGGTTCAAATTTCGGGTGGCTTACCGGTTTCTCAGTGCCCTGACACGGGTTTCGTGATCTCCCCGAGCCACCTGGCCTCTTCAATCACAGATATAACTCAACACATTTAAATCCCACTACAGCGATGCCACTGACAGCCACAACACCACCACCACCACCACCATAAACAGCTGCAGCGAAGGCCGACACCGAAACGTGGTCTCTAAAGCACGCGGTCCCAAAGCAAGCACTCACGCCTTCCCTGATCGCGGAAGTTAAGTGCCCGTGACACGCAGCACACCGACAGGACAAGCACAGAACACGCTTCACAGACTGAGAGTTGGGCCCTTAGCTAGCACAATATTTTGGACCCAGAACCTAGCGATGAACCCTATTTGTGGGCACTGTCAGCGAACCGGTGTGGCAGTGGCCGATCTGGGGTGGGGGGGGGGCGAAGGGGCAATTGCCCCATCCCCTTGAGACCCAGAAAATTAGCAACTTATTTTTGTTTGCCAGAAATATTTTTTTATCGATTTATTTTTTTATGTATGTAGGGCCCAGTTTAAAAAGAAAATAATTTTGGGGCTTCCCATCCCCTGGAGCTCCCCTGTCATTTTACTGGATCTCTCTGCACGTTGATAACACTGGTCAACACACTTTTTCTGGCATAAGGTATTCCAACGGTTTTAAGGTAATTTTGGGGTACTGATTCCAAATCTGGCATCAGTTTTTGTCAATCACATCAAGTTTTTGAGATATCAAATATTGCATTTTCAATAAAAGCTGCAGAAGAAAAATATTAAATAAATGTGGATATCTACATAAAATGATATTATAAACACTATCCTAACAATACAGCACCATATTTTAACACTAAAGCAGTCACTGACTCGCAACAACTTGCAATCATAAGTGACAGAGTTAATTTCTGATAAAATCAATGAAAATAGGGTATGCCGATGGCATAAAAATGAGATGTGATAGAGCAAATCTGAGATCAGATTTGGAATCAGCACCCTGAAATTAGTCTAGAACAGCTGCAAAAGTCCAGGCCAGAAAAAAATGTTTTTGTTGTTGTTGACCAGTGTAATTTTTAATCTTCTTATCGATGTGAAAGAAGAGAGGATTGGAGAGAGCTGGGGCCGAAGGCACTGCCATTGGGCAGAGGACCAAAGAAGAAACGTGGCCTTGGGCACTGCAGTCTCAGCACAACAATGTGCTCATGATGGCCAGCACAGGTTTGCTTGAGTGGCAACACCACTTGACAAGTCGGGGTTGCAAATTACCTTCGCGTCCACTTACCATCCATCATCGGTCCTGGCAACCATACTCCAGAGTGGAGTGACCATCTCACTCGGACACAAGGAATTGCCAAGAAAGAGAAGAGCAAAGATGGGCTGAGCTAGCTGACTTCGCAATGTTGGTAAGGGCGGGGGTAGGGGGATGAGGGGGGATTGTTGGAGTGGAAGCTGGGGCAAAGGGCTGTGGTTATATGTTGTGTGGTGGTGGGGGGAAATCGAGCAGCTACTGTGTGGCGGAGCTGTAGCCGATGGGATATGACATAAGGCAGCTTTAACGAACAGGTCAAAGATCAGTTTAACACGTGGATGTCAACGATTCAGTATTTTTGTGTTACCCACACCTCAGCTACATTGTCTTCTCCACTGAGCGCTCGCCAGTTTAACGAGCCGGCGATATTTTGCGCGAGTGAAGCGTACGCATTAGCAGTGGACGGAATGCGCCACTGGAAGGCAGACATGGCCGGTGGTCCGGAGAGGGCGACATCGGCTCGTGCGATGGCGCTGGCTGGATTGTGGCTTCGCAAAGACAACAAAAAACGCGAAGGGATGGCGACAGCTTGGGGGAAGGCCTTAGTACAGCAGCGGATAGATCATGCGTGATTACGATGAAGAATATTAATCTATACTTTTTACAATTAAGTAGGGGGGAGGGAGGGAGGGGTGGGTGAGGGTGAGTGCTATGTCCATGGCTCTACGGGATGATCTGCGTCAATGGAGACCGGGGAAGAGTGAATCGGTGCTACCCACGGACAAGGAGAGCAGCTAGCACAATATTTAAGACGCGGAACCGAGGGTTGAACCCCATGGAGGGCACTGTCAGCGAACCGGTGTGACAGTGGCCGATCCGTTGATGGGGATGGGGGGTGGAAGTCGGGATGATCCGTGTCAATGGTTTGTTGTCCTTCCCCCCACACCTCCGATTAGCACGGTTGGCTACGTACAGCGCGAAAGAAGTTCAACACACACACGCACGCGTTGGAGACTGGGGACGAATGGATCGGCGTTACTCGTGGATAAGGAGGAGCAACGCTGGCCTGAGTACAACACAAACCCCGGCGAGCGAGGAGCGCGTGGGCGATCGCTCCCCGACTGCCGAACCATTCCAGAGGGGCTCCTCGTGGAGTCGACGCCGCCGCCGCCGGGCGAGACAGGAGAAGATCGACGTTCGCGCGGCGGTGACGGCGGCGGCGGCGGTGACGGCGGCGGCGCATCGCCGCAGCCGCCGCGTTTCTACAAAAAGAGGTAAATAATAATAAGGCGACTTGATGCTTCTGCGAGCAACCGAGCGTCCGAGGAGAAAAGGGCATCGAAGGGGAAAAAAAAAGAAATCGCTCGCCCAAACCTCCCCGCAACCACAGCCCCGAAGCCGACTTCATGACCCTGATTATGACCCCTAAGCCTCATCTCCATGACCAGTGGGGATTCGGTGCCAATGCAAGATTGGATCATGACCCCCCCCCTCCCCTCCCCACAGAATACTATTATTGTAACCCCCCCCCCCCACCCATGATGCACCCACCAGCCCCACCGTGTAGGCGTTTAACTCCCCCCACCCCTCCTCCAGCCATTTTGGGTCATCCTTCTATCCTCACAGCTGCGATAATGGTGGGAGTTGGCCTGTTTGTCTTGCCAGAATACACCACAGGAACCATGGGCAGACCCCCCTAACCCTAAATGTACGTAGCACTGACCCAGAGAGGGAAGGAACATTTGTCGACGGGGAACACATATTGCTTGAATATAATTTGTACCCCGGAGGTTCAAATCACGTAAAGTATGAATGCCCGGGGAGGCGCTCATTACAGTCTACGGGGGTCAAAATAGTTCCTCACGCTGGCTCCGGGCTGGACCAGAGAGGCCACCGACTTCTCTTCTCAAGCCGAGTCACTCGCTTGGAGGAGAAGGACGAGCCACAGAACCCGCCGCGATGTCAAGGGATCCAACGTGTGGGGATGCGACGAGCGTCCTGTGACACCGCTCGCTCGGATTCACTTGTCGGCTGCGTCAAAGAAAATTGCGCGGCAGCAAAAAATGCGCGCAAATTTCATCTTCGATACGGTCGAGCCTTGTGCATACCCGAGTCAAAACTCGGCGAACGCCCACGTTTGACCACGGTTGCGTGGCCGTGTAAAGTCGGGGGAGGTAATGGGCGAATTCGGGAGCGGTTGTGCTCACGGGATCATCGAGTGTGGGGACCGGGGCCTGGGGCCCTGGGACCCAAACTGGAGCCACCACGGCCCCAAGTTCCCAGCGGTCATGGAAATGAGGCATCTAACCCCCTTCGCAGGCTTCTACCTCGCGCAGCCTCGACAATTGCCTCGGCCTCCCCCACCCGTCGGACCACGAAGGTCGCTTCATCTCCCGGCAGTGGAGCGCCCCTCGATGGACACCTTGAGGGCGTGGGGGATGAGTCCCGGGCGGTGCGGCGCGTGCCGCGGCACGGCACGCGGACCCAGGCCCCTGTCGGCGACTCCCGCTCCATCCGGCGCCGACCACCGCCGCCGCTTGCGGCTCTCGCTCAGCTCCGTGACCTCGTCGGCGCACGAGGCCGCCGCCTCCACCAGGCCCTCCACGTCATCATCCTCCTCCTCATCCTCGTCGTCGTCGTCGGCCTCTTGCTGCTGCCACGTCACCGAGTGCCGCGCCCCGTGGTCTCCCGGCCGCCGCTCCGGCTGGGCCCCGTTCCCCTGCGGCGGTGCCACGGCCCAGCCGCCCCGGAGGCCCCCGCGGCCGCCACCTTCCCCGTGCCCGTCCGGGACATCATCCCCACCGTGGCCCCTTTCCCACGCGCCCAGCGACACGCGGCGACTCCAGCCCAAGTGCTGCTGCTGCTGCAGGTGCTGGAGGTGCTGATTCTGTTGTTGCTGTTGTAGCTGCTGCTGCTGCTGTTGTTGTTGCTGAAGCTGGCGTTCCTGCTGTTGTTGCTGCTGTTGCTGCTGATTCTGTTGCTGCAACTGCTGCAGCTGTTGCTGTTGCTGCTGCTGCTGCTGAAGCTGCCGTTCCTGCTGGTGCTGCTGCTGGTGCTGGTGCTGCAGCTGGCGCTCCTGCTGCTGTTGAAGTTGATGCTGCTGCTGAAGTTGATGATGCTGCTGCTGGTGGTAAAGCTGTTGCTGCTGCTGCTGCTGTTGATGGAGTTGACACTCATGCTGCTTCTTATGCTGCTGCTGTAGCTGCAGCTGATGTTTCTGCTGCTGCTGCTGCTGGAACTCTTCATCGTGCTGCTGCTGCTGCTGCTGGTGTTGGTGCTCGGTGTCATCGTCGGCGCCGCTGGGCTGCGTCGTGAGCGACACGCACATGTCGCCCACGCACAGCTGACGGCAGGCAAGGCCGAGGAGGCGCAGGGAGAGCGCCGGCTCGCACGATGCCCAGCCGCGGCCGAACACGAAGAACGGGTGCTCCGCTTGCACCTCGAGCATCACCTGCAGAGGAGGAGGAACAGGAAATGTTAGACACAGCATTATACTATTTCAGTTGATATATCGCACTGTTGGTCATGCAAATTGCATCGCAGAATCGCCGAGGGACCAACAGACAAACTGGAAGGGCAACTGAGATGGTAAACGCGCAACTACCAAGAATTGCCCAAAATGCGTTTCTTTATATAATCAGATATTTTCGTCCTTTATATAAACTAGACTATTTACACGAATTTTATTTTACCAGATAAGGCCCACTGAGCTATACAGCTCTTTTTAGAAGCAACCTGGCTACAAATGATAGCTCAACGAAGTGGCTAATCACGTGGAAATGTATAGCAGCCAAATAACGAATATGAACGCCGCTCCATGCTCACTCGAGCGGCACCTCCGATGAGCACGGTCGGCGACGCACGGTGCTAAAGAAGTTTAACATACAGCACATACATGCAGACTAATGACTTCCCTTTATAAACTTGAAACACCTAGACACAGTGATTTTCACATCTCTTAGGAGTAATACTCTTCGGTTTTTTCGGTAAAGTCGCGTAGGGAAAAAATTTAAATTAAGATAAAAAATATAGAAATTAAATAATAAATCACTCGAATAAATCTTAGGAGTAAAATTGTCATTTGGGCGTAGATCCCAATTGGCGACTGTCCTGATACCATCAACTCAATGACCTTGAGAATCCGATTGGTTTCCAGGTGGCTGCCTGAACTGTGAGCAACTCTGCTACTTCTCTAAGCCAACATCCTCGATACAACTGGAAAAAAGTGTAGTTCATAAAAGTTAACTTCGTCCATAGCACAAGCTGGTACCATACAGCTTTGTGTGGGTACGCACCACCCACCCCCTCGTGTGCCGTGTCGGCCTTAATTGGTGCTACTCGCTAACAGTACTTGTCCCAACCGTCTGTTAAGACTATATTGGGGAATCTTTGTCTTTGTACAGTGGCGCACCCAGTTAAATGCTTGAGAAGAGGCAAATAATTTCCACTGTCATCCAAGAATGCGCAATATTATATAATATTCAATGCATTAAAAATTAAATGTCATCAAGAATTTTGAATTATTCATTTAGAATTTTACAATCATGAAATATTTCAAAAAACGGTCTCGGACGTACAATGGCCAACTAAAGATTTAAGGGTGGGGGGGGGGAGGTGGCAGAGGGTAGGTCAGACAACTACCCATTTTGTCTCCTCCCTGCGAGTGTGCCCTCTGCGCGTGCCCTCTGCGCGTGCCCTCAGCGTGTGCGCGCGAGCGGGGGGCCGGCCGCGCCATCACCTGGCCGCGCCGCTCGCCCAGACAGAAGTGGAGCCGCACGCGGCCTCCCGCGGGCTCCCCAGGCTCGCCGGGCAGCGGCTGCACCGCGGCGACGCGGCTCGCGTGCACGCGCACGCTCGCACACAGACGCGCGCTGCGCACAAAGTCCTCCGTGCTCAGCTCCTCCACGCGCTTCAGCTCCCCGCTCGCCAGCGCGATCACCGCCCCGCGTGTCAGGTGCGGCGGCGGCGGCAGAGGAGGAGGAGGGGGCGCAGGCGCCACCGCTCTGCAGCCGGAGACGTCCGGCAGCTGCGTCCGCACCGCCCCGCGCCCGTCTTGTCCCGGCTCTGCGTACGCGGCTCCGGCCACGCCCGCCGGGCGCGCCTCTTGCCGGCGATGAACCCGGGCGGCGCCGGCGAGGTCGGCGGCGTCAGCGGGCGGCGACCTCGGGGTCGGCCCGGAGGTCACGACCCCGAGGGCGGCCACGGAGGAGGAGGCCGAGAGAGTGCGGGCGGTGGCGCCGGGCGCCGACACGAGCACCGTGCCGCGGCACAGGGGCCGCTGCGCCGGCGAAGGCCGCCCCTCGTCCGCGGCCGTCGGCGCCCGGGCGTTCCTGCCACCGTTCCCGCGAGGGTCGGCCCCGCCCGTCCCCTCCGCGGTGCCCGGGCCGCCCCGGCCAAAGTTCTGTTCGCGCCGCGCCTCGAGCCCCTGTGCCGCCACGACCAGCGGACCCCATCCGTCCGCCGCGCCGCCGTCTCGGCCGCCCCCGTAGGCGCACGCCAAGTCGCCGGACGCTCGGTCGCGCTTGAGGCAGAAGTCCGCGTCGCCTGGGAAGTCGAAGCCCCTGCGGGCCGCGTCGCTGTTTCTGGCGCTGTCCGCGTACGCGGCGGGGCCCTGCGCCTCGCGGCCTCCGTCGCCGTGGCCCGCGGCGCGGGAGGGCGGGCCCGGCGAGCCGTGGAGTGGCGGGGCCGCGCCCTCCAGGGGCAGGCTGCCCTGCAGCAGCTCGCGCTTCTTCGGGGGCAGGCTCTCGTTGCTCCACTCCGTTTTGGACGCCATCGAGAGGCGGCGAGCAGGGAGAAGGGAGGCGAGAGAAGGCCGCGCGGATGTGTCGGTCTCCCCGATGACTTCTACTCGCTGGGGTTTGCGAAGAGACGTGACTTCGCGAGATGGGACATCACGGCACCCCGAGCGCCACGATGACCCGCGTCCGATTCAGCGCCACGCGGCACCATTCCTGCAATGAGACACAGCGGCACAATCTAGGACTTGAATGCGCGGGTTTTCATACCCGCTCGTGAGCCAAGTGCGGTTTTGTGGGTTGGGCTGCACGTTGAGCATTTTTCTTTTCTCTCTCGAGCTTTGGCCACGCACTACTGCTTCGGGCACCTTCACGAGTGGAAGGTCAACTTCAGCAGGCGCCTGCAGTAGGGCAGACGGCCACTCTATCAGCGGAAACCCAAACCACCAACTGTGACCAGGGATACATTTCTGAGTTTAACACGTGGTAGGCTTTCGCGACCAATATCAACCATAATACAGGTTTTTTTTTATTTGGGTTAGATCGCGTAAATATGTAAATTTGTCGTTAAACCCGCCACCACCCGACATCGCCAATTAGTAAGGTTTGTCACGTAAACAGAACATGCCAATTCGTTACTAGTGCAGCACACCGGTTGTGTGTTGGAGAACAAAGTAAATGTTGTGGCTTGGCTCTCCAACACACCGGTGTGCTGTACTCGTAACGAATCGGCATGTTCTGTTTACGTGACAAACCTTACTAATTGGCTGTGTCGGGTGGTGGCGGGTTTAACGACACATTTATATATTTACGAGATCTAACCCCCCCCCCCAAAAAAAACCTGTATTATCGATACATTTCTCAACGAAAATTTTCCCGGTCGATGGGAGTAAGCGCGTCTTTAGTAGCCATGTATAGTGAGGCGGGATGTTGGACGTGGCGTGCCGGGCGCAGAAATATTTTCTCGGTCGCAGTCCTGGACAGACGGCAGCTGACGCATCTTACCAAGGAACAGGCCTGGAATGAGACACTACCAGACTCCTGCCATGAAATCCTCTAACTGGACCTACAGAGGGCTCTCTTAAGCTGTGCAGTCAGGTGTACATTTCCTGACGAATTTTTGTAATTTTCCAAAAAATTAATTTGGTACAATTACAATACCAGTATGTCGTGGGTTTTTTTGTTTTTCTGTGATTGTCCTGAGAATTGTCTTCATTTAAATATTGTATCGTAGATTTACAATACAATAAAACTTGCATTTTTATAGCATCATGACGGTCTCTAGCTGCTGTACGGAACATAGGGCATATTATTTTTTTGTTATTTATAGAGAAGGATATTCAGCCACAGGCAGAGGATAGACGTAAAATTCCTCCAGGCTGGAACTTAAACAGGGGCAGGGTGCCGAGAGCACAGATGGTATGGGAGAAGGGAGTTCCTGGTGATGGGGACAGCAGCAGAGAAGGACAATCACGAATCCTCTCGGTTTCAACACGAACCAAGTCATCGACAAGAATACAACAGAGCACCACGAAAGTATAAAAAGCTAAGGCGGCCAAATTGGTCAGGGGACTTGTTAAGGCCATGTTGACTCACTGCGCTGGCATCACTGAGATCCTGGCTTTAAATCTGTGTTCCTGCTGCCAACTGATTAAACTGGGTTCTCAAGTGCAGCGAGAATTGATTGGTCTCATTACAGTTACTACACAGCAACAACAACAGCGACAAAAACTCACCGCATTAAATGCGTTTTTTCACTTGCGACTATTCCAATCCTCGTAGAATTAGAACTGTAGGTTTGACTGACACGCAACGGACCCGTAGAGGACATTAACAAGCTTGTCTTGCTTGGGTAGGGAGGGCTAATGTAGCTACTTCAGTAGTATGTATGTGGTGACATCATCATCATCACACTGTCCGCTTGTTGCTGGAGTCGTGAATGGAAGATTATTGTTCCCACGACTAAATGCCGATGGTGCTGCACAACGTGGCATAACAGACTTGCTGGGTGGAGACCGAGGTCAAAAGATGCAAGGGATTTCTGATAATTATCTGTTAACAAATGCCAGTTACACCGTGCACAAATGCAGCAGTGGGTGAGATCGGTTAACTGGTCTGGGCGGATATGCGAGGTCGGATTTTAAACGTGAAACTTTTTGTTGCAATATGTGGTGGGTGGGGGGGGGATTGGAAACAGATAAACAAAAATGTTTGAAATTATTTGGGACCATTCTATGACGGTGTGGTGCACAACTTATTGCAAACAAGCAATGTATTCAGCTCATGACACCATGCTGATGCAAATGGGAATATAACTGGCTGGAAATCAATCTACTTAAATAAGGAAAAACAAAACATGAGTATGTACCAAATACACTTTGTATTACTGTAATAAAAAAACACATTCGCCCAAATAGGTTTGCTGTTTGTCGGTATTATTGGCAAAGCTTTCTAGGTAAGTGCACAATCTTGACTTAAAGCTTTCGTGACTGCAGGAATACATATTCTATGGGTCTTTCGGCAAAGTCACGTAGATAACCAAAGACGATTGCTTGTGATGCGATCGAAACATCGTGATATTTTTAATATTTTTCTACCTACGTGGCTTTACCGAAAGACCCATAGAATAAGTAAGTGCACGAGTTAGTATTTTAAACACACGCAACCACGGCACAGCAGATAAACATAGCATCATCGTTACCCCATGCTCATCACACGCAACAACAACAACTCACTCCCACGTCACTCACCTCATTCATTATTAACATGCATGAAGTCACTTTGCTAAAGGGGCACGGGGAAGCGAATTCTTACACACACGCGCGCATGCTCACATCACAGCAGCCGTGGCATGAGCACGCTGTCATGGAGGCTGAGTGAGAGACTACAGCTGGCAGTCTAGAGATGTGTTTAAAAGTCCAATGAAATGTTTAAAATGACGTGTAATATAAAAAAAAGCTGAGCTTTTGTTAAGCAGCTGATGATGATGTTAGGGGTAATGTACCCCTAGCATCGTCGGAAACATCGGATATAAAACTGTCGAATGTTGATTGCTCTTCAACATTCCTCCGGTTTGCTGATGAACCAAATCAATTGGCACAATATGCCCCCGCATGTGATTGGCTGTCGGATGGTGGAAGGCAATCGTTTAAAATAGACATTATACCGACACGATGATCCAACCCCTAAAGAAACCAATTATGACTCATGATGGTCGTGAAAGACTACGTACACCATGATCCTCCACCACATTATGCATTTAAATTAATCAATAAAAAAACACAAAAAAACAGCCTACTGTCATTATTTTGTTCCAGCCACTGCTGGCGGAAGAGCCTCCACTAGAGGGAGCTCTAGAAAGCCACACGTACAGGGACTTTAAAAATCCTACTCTTCCACGTTTTGGAAGCGGTGGGGGGGGGTAATCCCACGCGACCTGCCGATCCCCTAGCCGCAATTCAACCCCAACGTCTGCTGCTGGGTGGGCTGCGACCAGGTAGGGGTAGTGGTGAGATTCTAAGCAACGTGCCTTTTGTTTAAACTCCCCCACCCACCACCACCACCCCCAGCGACGTGGCCAGGTTGTTCCAGGTATGTTGCAGAAAATAAAAATCAGAACTGAGACAAGATTTACATTTACAGTGGAGTGCAATCACATTTGCAGGAATACAGCCCGTAAGGTGGTGGGGGCAGGTGGGTTTGGGGTGGGTGGGGGGGAATAGATGCTTGGAGTGATGACATTGAGAGACACAAGGAGGAACACACGCCATGGACGAGAGGATGGACGCCAGGGAAAGCCACGAGGCAGACTGTGGAGAGGGGTCGCTGGGATGTGCGCAGGACCCACGCCGAGGGATGAGACTCGTCCAGGAGCGCGTTCCACGAAGAGACGGAGCGATGAAATGAGCTCGCGTGCAGGTGCCAGTCGGTGGATTGTTGCATCGTGGGATTATGTTGGGGGAGGGGGATTCATCCAGCAGTGGAAAGGTCATGGCTGGTGGTGATGATGATGATCATGCAAATACAAGGGAGATGCCAAAACGGGAGCGAACCGCGTACGGCTGCTGCTGATGATGATGCACAAACACGATAGGGATGAGTCAGGCAGTAGCTGCTGGCTCTCTTGTATAACGCGGTAAGGTTATAGACATGCAGCGAAGGAGGAAAAAGCACTCGAGACGTATTAGTGAGAACACTTTGGATAGAAAAAAAAACATAACCCACAGCAACAACAGCAGCAATATCAACAACATCAACAACAACAACAATTCCATGCCAGATGAAGACAATGCATGAAGATCATATTGTTCTGTTAAACATAATCATGGTGATATTAAATGTTATCTGGATGATGATGATGATGATGATAATAACTTGGATTGAGTGATGATGATGTTAAATACATAATGGGATTACGATAAAGATGATACGTGTTGCAGCGTGTCAAACAGGTAATGGGATTAAGATCACCATGAAATGGTTTGTGTGATGATGACATTTAATTCGTAACGATGTAAGTATTGCATATCTACTGCGAAATGGTATGATCCTAGGCGTTGTATTACGATGTGCAGTGTGTAACGTGAAAATGATGGATGTGTGACGATGATGGCCATGCCACTGGCGACGAGAGCTGTGAGAGCATGTGATGGTGTTCCCGAAGATGACACGACACGAGGAAAGAGAGAGAACAATCGATGACTTCATCGACTGTGTCCTCCCAACACACAGGGCCGATGTTCACGCTCCAATGGGTTCGCCTGAGTTATAGCTCGGCTATTATAAGTGCGGCCAAGAAACCCACGGTGTGTCTGTGTGTCTGTGTGTGTGTCTTTGTGTGTCTGTGTCTTTGTGTGTCTGTGTCTCTGTGTCTTTGTGTGTCTGTGTATGTGTATGTGTGTCTGTGTGTGTGTCTGTGTCTTTGTGTGTGTGTGTCTGTATGTCGGTGTCTTTGAGTGTGTATCTGTGTGTCTGTGTCTTTGTGTGTCTGTGTGTGTGTGTCTTTGTGTGTCTGTGTCTTTGTGTGTCTGTCTTTGTGTCTGTGTGTCTGTGTCTCTGTGTGTGTCTGTCTTTGTGTCTGTCTTTGTGTGTCTCTGTGTGTCTGTCTGTGTGTCTGTGTCTTTGTGTGTCTGTGTCTCTGTGTGTCTGTGTCTCTGTGTGTCTGTGTGTGTGGTTGTGGTTGCTGCCCTGTTACGTGGGGAGCGGTGGCGGAGCGGTTAGCACGCTGCGCTACGAACCCGGCGGCCCCGAGTTCGATTCCCGCTCACGGCCAACACCAGCCGGTCCTGGGGCCTCCTCCAGGTCGACTCAGCCTTAAATGAATTACCTGTTGCGGTGTGTGTAGTAAACATCGCCACTGGGGGAGACAAAGGCGGCCGGGCGTGGTTCTGGCCACCCACCCCCTTCATGAGTGGCTCGCAAACGGCACTTGGCCCAAAAGTCAGTGAAAGGCTGTACGGGGGACCTTTGCCTGTGTCTCTATGATGGAGTGGTCCCCTATTGTCCCAGCATCGCCTTTGTTTGTATCTTCTTGCTGCCCCTCCCATGCAATAACAAAGACAAAGGTCCCCCGTATAGCCTTAGCAGAGACTGTCGGGGCAAGTGCTGTTCGCGAGCACTGTGTCTGTGTGTGTGTGTGCACATAGGCGGTGTGGTTCAACTTGTAACGGTTAAACCCTTTCAAAAAATGATACGACCTAACAAATAGAGGAATCGTCAATGTCACAATTAATTATAGATACGTGCGATGATGATGATAATGGGAGAATGATGCCCTTTGCTGTGATGTCGGTATGACATCAACCGCGGACTTGGGCGATGTTAATGACGGTGGTGGTGGTGGTGCTGTTGACGAGGGTTGATGTTCGATGGAGGATGATGATGATTTTAATGAGACTGGTGTTTCTAAATGGTAAAACACACAGCCAGACACACACACAAGGCAGGACAAAGACAAAGATCCCCCGGACGGGAAATGCTGTTAGCGAGCACCTATTAAGTCCGAAACACCATTAGAAAAGGTGGGGGTGGGGGGGGGGGGAACACCGCTCCAGGTACTCGTTTTAAGGCTGAGTCGACCTAGGGGAGGCGTAGGGCCGGTTTCATCTATTTGTCACTGTCGTTGGCCGTGCGCTAACCGCTGCGCCACCGCTCCCCTCCAACACATACACCCTTCACACACTCCCATCACACACACACCCTTCACACACACACAAGACAACACACCCTTCACACACACACAAGACAACACACCCTTCACACACACCCTACACACACACACCCCCATCACATACACACCCCCTTCACACACACCCATCACATACCCTTCACACATACACACACTTCACACACACACACCCTACACACACCCTTCACACACACACACCCTTCACACACACACACCCTTCACACACACCCTACACACACCCTACACACACACACACCCTACACACACACCCTACACACACACCCTACACACATACACACACTCTTCATATATACACAAGACAACACACACACACCATTTACATACACACAAGACAAAACACCCTTCACATACACCCTTCATACACACAAGAAAACACCCTTTACATACACACAAGACAACACACCCTTCACATAGTACACAAGACAACACACGGATAACATGACACACAAAGCAGAACAGACAC
Organism: Lampetra planeri; assembly: GCF_965212315.1. Taxonomy (NCBI): domain Eukaryota; kingdom Metazoa; phylum Chordata; class Hyperoartia; order Petromyzontiformes; family Petromyzontidae; genus Lampetra; species Lampetra planeri. The sequence continues at coordinate 5,516,866 of NC_136123.1, forward strand.
AGAAGGCAGCATACACAACACAAACACAAGACAACACACACACACACGAAAGCCCACCAAAGCACGTTAATGCAGCACACACAACAGCACACCATACACTAGGAAGCACACCCACCCTACACACACAACAGCACACCATACACTAGGAAGCACAAGCACTAAACACACCCACCCTACACACACAGATAGCACACGGCAGCACACCCACCCTACACACAAACCCTACACACACACACCCTACACACACACACCCTACACACACACACACACCCTACACACAAACACACAACCTACACACACACACCCTACACACACACCTACATACACCCTACACACACACACCCTACACACACACACACACCCTACACACACCCTACACACACACACCCTACACACACACACACAGCCTACACACACACACTACACACACAGCCTACACACACACACCCTACACACACAGCCTACACACACACACCCTACACACACACACACCCTACACACACACACACACCCTACACACACACACGCCCTACACACACACACACGCTACACACACACACGCTACACACACACACCCTACACACACACACACCCTACACCCACACACCCTACACACACCCTATACACACACACACCCTACACACACACCCTACACACACCCTACACACACACACACCCTACACACACACACACACCCTACACACACACACACACACCCTACACACACACACACACACCCTACACACACCCTATACACACACACACCCTATACACACACACCCTACACACACACCCCCTACACACACACACCCTACACACACACCCCCTACACACACCCTACACACACCCTACACACACACCCTACACACACCCTACACACACACACACACACCCTACACACACACACACCCTACACACACACAGCCTACACACACACACAGCCTACACACACACACAGCCTACACACACCCTACACACACACACACCCTACACACCCCCTACACACACACACACCCTACACACACACCCTACACACACCCTACACACACACACACCCTACACACAGACCCTACACACACACCCTACACACACACACAGCCTACACACACACACAGCCTACACACACACACCCTACACACAGCCTACACACACACACCCTACACACACCCTACACACACACACCCTACACACACACACCCAGCCACCGCCGTCTGAATGGTGGAGGTGGTGCCGAGTGCCTGTACCGCGTTATCGTCGTCACATGTCCGCGCGATGCCGACCTTGCCACACACACGGCTCCTGCTGATGCTGCTGCTGCTTCTTCTGCAGCAGTAGCTGCTGCTGCTATTGTTGCTGCGAGCGCGTCTCTGCCCAGCGGCGTGAATGATGCTGCTGATTGTGGTGGTAGCGGTGACGGTGTGGTGGTGGTGGTAGCGGTGTGGTGGTGGTGATGGTGTAGCGGTGGTGGTGGTAGCGGTGGTGGTGGTGGTGGCTGTGGCTCCACCCTCGATTCACCGACTCCCCTATCAACATCACTCGACGCAGCGCAGGAGGAGGCGGGGGGTCCCTCGCGTCTCGATCCGCTTCTCTCATCACATTCACGGGTTTCATCCCACCGGCTCTGACGTCACGTGTTTAGACTTTTCAATATAATGGGTTGGTCCAGATGTCTTGTTACCCCCCCCCATCCCCACCGCTATCTGATTATCTAAAACTTGTTTTTTTTGGAAAAGGTTTATTTAAAACAGAAATTAATATTGCAAGGGGAAAAAATGTTAGGGGGTCAATTAATTGTGGGTGCACAAGACATCTGGACCACCCTCTACAGTGCATCACCTTCCCCAATATCGTAATCTTCACCACCATCACCATCATCATCAATCATATCACCACCACCATCATCATCACCATCATCACCATCATCACCACCACTATAATCATCAACACCATAATCATCACCACCATCATCACCACCATCATCACCACCACCATCATCATCAATCATATCACCACCACCATCATCATCACCATCATCACCATCATCACCACCACTATAATCATCAACACCATCATCATCATCACCACCATCATCATCATCATCATCACCACCACCATCATCACCACCACCACCATCATCATCATCACCACCATCATCACCACCACCATCATCACCACCATCATCACCACCACCATCATCACCATCACTATCATCATCACTATCATCATCACCATCACTATCATCATCACCATCATCACCAGTGTTGCTGTTTGCCCATTGGAGGTCCTGAGCGGAAATTTAATTTTGGGTTTAACCCCCCCCCCCCATCACCCCCACACTTTTCAATTCATAAACTCATAGTGAGATGAGAGAAGAAGTATAGATTGTCATCATCAGCCATGGTCAATCCACTGCTGGATCAAGCCACTCACCCCCCACCCCCAAGCCGGTCCAGAGTTTGCTTGTGTTGAACCAATCCTGCTGAAATGACGCACTCCCAAAGGCATTGTGGTTGGCGGGATGTGTAAAACAAATGCTTGTAGATGGTTTATCTGCAATGACACATGTATGAAGGAGGATACCATCTCCTTGTTTGTGAGTTACCGTAATAACACGTGTGTACATAGACTTTAGAGTGGACAGGTACTGTATACACATTCTAGATTTGATGATTTCGTGACTGCTAGGATTCATACTCTTAGGTTTTTCGTTAAAGTCACGTAGGTAAAAAAGAAAAAAAAATATAAATAATAATATAAATAAAATAATACATCTGTATACACACTTGCATGCATCACATACAAAGCAAAGGTCCCCTGTGTAAGCCTTCAACAAACGGTCGGGGCAAGTGCTGTTAGCAAGCACCTATGAAGGCTAATTCTGCACACGAGGGGATGGTGGGGCCAGAAACCATGCATGGACACCTTTGTCTCCCCCAGTACCGATGTTCACTCGCCACTGATATTGGCCAAGGCGAGGAATCTTGGAAACCCAAGTGGCCACAGTTCGAAGCCCGGTGTGCTAATCACTGCGCCACCGCTCCCCCATGCAAACGTACGCATAAATGCACATACACAAAGTCTCAGGTTATTTTTAAACAGCGTGCTACAACAGATAACAGAAATAAACAGGCAGTATAACAGCCAAGTGCCCTTTTTCAATCTTGCATAGAAAGGCAAAGATCCGCCGTATAGCCTTAACAGCCTGTTGGGGTAAGTGCTATGAGCGAGCACCTTTAAAGGCCGACACGAAGAACGTGGAGGTGGGTGGACACCACCACACAAACACACATTTATGTGCAAAGTTAGGGTCCGGGACACACATTAAAGGTGGACAACATTTGACCAATACTATGGAACAAAAGCGAAAATGAGCCATGGAATTACATTCAGAAACAGACAGAGAAATGCAATGATCAATGAACACGCAGACGTTAGAGACATCAGATCATTTTCTTCTTCTTGTTGTCGTCTGGCTGATGTGGATGCAGACCAACAGCTACAAATTCACATCCAGGCGGTCAAACGAGATAACTTCGTCTGGAGTAGCCGAGTGCATCGCTGTGATGTCTCCTGACCAGGCCATTGCGTCGTTATATGTTTTAATGTCTGTTCTAGATTACCACAGTCGCACACTACTGGAGAATTTTTACTGGTAGGAACCTCCTGGTTACACCAGCCCACAGGGGATTATTGTGTCCGTCGTGCAGGGAGGGGTTGGGTGGGGAGGGAGGGGCTGGGTGAGGAGGGGAGGGTGGGGTTGGGCTGGGTGGGGGGTGGGAGGGGTGGGGTTGGGTGGGGAGGGGCTGGTCACCCCGTGGTGCCCTTATAAAACTCAACGTTTAACCTACTCACGCCGGCTTGTGCCCGCCCTCACAGTCGGGCATATTTGCGGAATACACCACGCCGCCGTTGACCCTGGCCATTGACCGAGCAACCCAACGTTCCTACCAGCTCCCTCCGCAGAAATGTGTTCATTTTCCATTCGTGCATCAGGTATCTACATCTGCCATGGCTTGTGCGGATGCGATTTAAGGCGGACCATGAGCTTCGTGAAAGCTCAAACTCAGGGATCTTCTGCGTTGGCTCTTTCACAACAAGGTGCTTGTTCGTGACTTCTTTTGAACTCCGTTCAGCTCTCGAAGCTGAGACGTCAGATGAAGACGAGTGGTTTTAGCAGGGATACGATGGCCGGTCGTCGAGACTAAGGGCAGAGTGGCAGTCAAAGGAGGAAAAAACGCACCCGAGAGGACGTCCACCGTGCAGATGTAGCCGTGGAATCATCTCGCGTCGCAGGATCGTGAGAGATGCCGACGAGCTTGGGAGGTAATCATCCAGCAGTGGATTGATTATTTGTCTACTGACAAGACTGTTGGGACAATGTAAGTTCGCAAGCACCTATCCATTACAAGTAAAATACATAGATGAGCCGGTGAATGGAGGGGGAACAAGTATAACCCGTAAAAACAAAGTTTTTCACTATAAATCCTTTATATGCGTGGCGGCTAGAGTCCTCTCGTCCTCTGGCTTGAGATGGCTGCCACATATGGGTCAGATGATTGCATGGCAGCATTAATCAATTGGTAATTAAATATAATATTTTTGTCCTAAAAAGTGTAAAATTTTGGAAAAAAATTTTCACGAACATTAATTGTCTCGCACAACGAGTCTGTGTGGAAAATGTCAGCTCGATTGGATCACGGGAAGTGGGTTAAAAAACGACCGAAAGATTTGCACGGTCGTAAGCAAGCAAGCAAGTGAACTTAATATAAAGGATTTAAAACGCACCACACACGATCCATCGAGGTGGCACAGGACAGGTTCAGATGATTTCCACTTACGCTGTGCATCTTAGCACCAGAGCAGGAACAATCTGCGTTGTTATGAGAAAGCATCTTGCCTATGAACATCAGGTAGTTTGCCAGCATTGGTTCAAGCAAGCCTGGTCTATTGAGGAGGCGATGAATGTCAAAACCGGTCCCAGAGTTTGCTCGTGTTGAACCAAATGCCGTGCAGCGATGGGTTGTGTAAGAAAAATGTATGCGGAGAGACACAAATATGGGATGGATACAAATATGGGAGGGATACAAATATGAGAAGGAGGCTCTATTTCGTTATTAACATATACAATGACACTTAATTGTTGTGTTTGTTACACTTGTTCACCCCCCAAAAACATCATGAGTCTCATTACTTTTTTCGTGGAGTGTTTTTCCAAGTTTCTGCCGTTGCGGGCGATGATCGCTATATAAAGTATAATTCCAATTAAGTAATTTGTAGGTAATTTCTTTTATATTTGGCAAATAAGGACCATGACTGTTTAGTTATATAAGTGTTTCGTAATCGGTACGTGTATGCATGGTTTGTATGTATCTATGTCATCCAGATCACTCCTCCTAGACTGCTTCACAAATTTCAACAAAACCAGTCGTGAGAAAGTTTTGTGATGTGCAGTTGATGCAAACGGGGCCGAAACAAAGTTTTTTTTTAATTTGTACTTTGACCTGATAATGATTTGGCTCATACAGGCATCCCTCGCTTTACGCGGGTCCGGTGTGTGCGATATACATGCGGCCAACCTATTTCGACCCAAAATTCAATATATGCGGTTAGAATTCACGCAAATGCGGCCATGTGGTAGGACCTGCGACAACAGCGTGTGTACTGTATGTGTACTGTGTGTGTGTACTGTGTCTGTACTGTGTGTGTACTGTCTGTACTGTGTAGTATGTGTATGTACTGTGTGTACTGTGTGTGTACTGTGTGTGTACTGTGTACTGTCTGTACTGTGTGTAGTATGTGTGTGTACTGTGTGTGTACTGTGTGTGTGTACTGTGTGTACTGTGTGTGTACTGTGTACTGTCTGTACTGTGTGTAGTATGTGTGTACTGTGTGTGTACTGTGTGTATGTATACTGTATGTACTGTGTGTGCTGTGTGTACTGTGTGTACTGTGTGTGTACTGTGTCTGTACTGTGTGTGTGTACTGTGTGTGTGTACTGTGTGTGTGTACTGTGTGTGTGTGTACTGTGTGTGTACTGTGTGTACTGTGCGCGCTACTCGGCAGGCAGCTGTCTCGTGCGGGGTTTGCTCCGTTCGCCCCCCTTATTTTTTTGGAACGCATCTACTACACTCTGGTGCGTTGTCTGTCTGGTCCACCACTTACAACAACATCCTTATACCTGATATGGGCCCTGTTTCAAAGTAGTACAGCATGTTCCGTTTGTTACCGATGAATCTCAACGGGATGCCGAGGAATACAACAAAGATCCCGACAGCATTGGCACTGTCTGTAGGGTAGAGTGAGATCTCTTAGACTCAGGCGAAGGAAATCATTCGGGTAAATTGGGGGCAACGCTATGGCTGAGAATATAAAAAAAATACACCCCAGTAATAATCTCCAGATTAAGAGATTTATTCCACGCAGCGTTGGCTGTATTTATTTATTTAGGAAGGGATTGGTGGGTCGGGGGTTGGGCCTGGATTTAAAGATGGGCTTCCAAAAGCCCACCCTGGCTGGATCTAATGCCCGATGCATCACCATTCGCCACGTGGGCAGGCACATACACCGCATGACCACCCGTGAACGAAACGATAACTAAATTGGTTGGTACATTGCTCATTATTTAGTTCGTATTTTTTCAGTTCAAATTGAGATAGCCGGCTGGCTCAGACGACAAAGCGCCGAGTTGACACTGCTTAGATCCTTAATTCTAATGCAGGCAGTCGCGTTTGATTAAACACAGGAGTTCTCTAGTGAAGTGAGGTGATTGATGGCATCAGCCCATCACAAAAAAAACCCCCATCACATTACATTTGTTCTGCACTCAATTGGATAATTTCCAGCTCTGACAATTGTCATGTGATCAACATCACTCTGTGTGGTGGAGCAGATGGGAAAGTACTGCCCCCGGCTGCGGTGGACCAGAAGGCACTTGAACTCAAGAAGTAGTTCTCTGATGTCCGCTTCCATGGACCGTTCTCCGAACGTGAAGGGTTGCGCAGATCTGCGAGAGATTCGAATGCATTCGTCTCATGTCGTGACACCGACAGCAGTCGGGTATACAATATATGAAGTCCAAAATCTAGATAATAGTACATGTTCAAATGGCTATAGTTAAGTGTTTTATGTTTAAAGTCAAGTCGATGTTCTCATTCTGTAAGTGAAAGTGTCGTGGTGCTCATATCCGACATGTTCCTGGAATTTGATCCACGCACGTGGAGTAATGCTGTGTAACGCCATTCATTCCTGTCCTGGGTCATGATCTGCACGTCCACTCCACAGTCCTTTCATATCCAGGTTCACCACGGCGAGCCACCTCTTTCAAAGCCAGCTTCTCGGAGCCGGTCGTCAATCCGCTGAAGGATGGCGGACTCTTTACGCACAGGATGTTTAACCATACTTGACCACGCTGATCCGATTACACTGGTCAACAACAAAAAAACATTTTTTTCTGGCCTGGACTTTTGCAGCTGCTTTAGACTAATTTCAGTGTGCTGATTTCAAATCTGATCTCATATTTGCTCTATCACATCTCATTTTAATGATATCGGCATACCCCATTTTTATTGATTTTACCCGAAATTAACTGTCACTTATGATTGCAAGTTGTTGCGAGTCAGTGACTGCTTTAGTGTTAAAATATGGTGCTGTATTTTTAGGTTAGTGTGTTTATATCATTTTATGTAGATATCCACATTTATTGAATATTTTTTTTCTGCAGTTTTTATTGAAAATGCAATATTTGATATCTCAAAAATGATGTGATAGACAAAAACTGATGCCAGATTTGGAATCAGCACCCCAAAATTACCTTACAACCGTTGGAATACCTTATGCCAGAAAAAGTGTGTTGACCAGTGTTAGCACGGTTGGCTACGTACGGTGAGAAAGAAGTTCCACACACATACATACAAGTGGGTGCCCAGGACCCGTTCATATATCACTCGCCACTTACGTTAGCTGTGGCTGGGAATCAGGTAGCCCGATTTGATGGCGCAGTTCGCAATCAACTGCACCGCCACTCCACACCCCTTTACTCGAATAAATAGCACTTATTCAAGACAATACGAGTAATTAGCAACGAAAATGAATCGATTGAGAATGGTTTTGATGTTTGCCAACTCTTTTGTGTTTACGTGCACTGTATAGTTGGTACCTGTACAATATTATTAATAGTGAATAACACGCGGGCAAGAGGTGGGGAGGTGAAGGAAGGAAGGGAGGGAAGGTCCCTGCCCAGCCAATTCACTCCGAAGGGCCCTCAATGCCCCGGTGTATCGCGCGGTTTCACAACTTCCTTCCGGTCTTTTGTTGTTAAAATAATAAAACGCACGAGAAATAACATACACGCCTTGCACCGAGTCGGATAACAGCGCGGGCCCAATGCATTGTGCCACTCTAAACAGTTGTGTAAACGTTCCTATATAGACGCATTGGAGCCAATAGGTGATTTGAATAAAGCAAATTGTGTGGGTGCAAATTGTATATTCGTTACATAATGTTGCGTACAACTCACAAGCAGTGAACGTTTCCTAAATGTGACATTTAATATCACGTGTAAATTGTGACAATGTCTTTCATGTGATATTTAATATAATTAACGTATAGTGAAACCCTTGTGAATGGTTGATACCCTATGCACATAGTAATTAAGCTATTACGTGATACTTAAAACATGGTATGTGTTTACACCTAACCAGTAAATGATTATGGGCTTCTCCCATTATAAGCTTTAGCATCACATTTGACAAATTACTTGGTTCACCGATGATGGGTGTCGTCTATGTTTAGCAAGAGACTTTCAGGCCGACCCTATCAGGCTATTTTTGGAGGCCCAAATTAGAAAGTTTCCTTTTTTGAGTTGGAAGTAGATTGGATATGTTTGATAAAACTTCAGCTGTATAGCCCTTCTCGAATTTATATCAGTCAGCCACTCATTTTTGTCAGTCTACGTGTATTAGATGTCCATCATCATCATCACGCACATTCAGTGGTGAATGCTGCAATATAAATCCACTCATCTCACTTTGCTCACAGGGGATGGCACGCAGCAGAGGAGATCAAAGTAAAATAAATACACTTTATTACCAAACAGAAAAAAGTGAGAACTTAATCACATCACACACCGTTAATTAACGCTACATCGATGCTACACACTCCCTCCGTGCACCCATATACAGGGCGTTTCAAAATGATGGACCCGATTTTAAATCGCGATATCTCTGCAACCATGAACCGCCCATGAATGAAACTACCACTTGAAAGGGCGGGACATAGAGTTTCAAATGATGACCGCGAGATGCCTCTCCCAGCACACAAACAGCCCCTAGCCTCAGTCATTCGCAAGATGGTGACCCCTGCAACACAAGGGGCGTTTTGCGTTCTGTAGTTCAGCAAGACTGAATCCGTAATTGCGGTGCAGCGTGCGTTTCATCACACCCTGCGACTTTTTCTTGTGAGGATACGTCAAAGACCGTGTTTTTGTGCCACCATTAGTGACTAATCTGAAAGACCGCAAAAACATAATCACGGCAGCGGTGACTTCAGTGGAAGAAGACACTTTGAGAGGCGTTTGGGACGAATTCAACTATCGTCTCGACCTTGTCCGTACAACAGGTGGAGGGCACATAGAGCATTTATAAAATTGTTAGTAAAACTTGACAACTCATTAAACCGTTTGTAACTTTTTGTGTAATTGTAACGTGTTGCCATCGTGAAATATACTGCTTTGAAATTGGGTCCATCCTTTTGAAACACCACCCTGTATAATGAACCAAATTAAAACATCGCTACGGAAAAGAAACTTTTATCGACGGGGCTGATGTTGACACACATGGGCCCACACGTTGCTCTCAAGGCACGGAGGACGACACTCGTAGGCCAGAGGTCGCAAACGGGTTTTGATTCCTTACCCCCCGTACCCGATACCCGGCCGCACCAAGGTCGCAAACGGGTACCCGTACCCGTATCCTACCCGATACCCGGCTACCCGTACCGGTATCGGGTAGGGTACGGGTACCCAATTGCGACCTCTGGGATGAAGCCATGTTGCAGGCACGGGTGGGTTGATTCTAGGAACTTGAATTGTGAGAAGAGACAAGACGTTGGGAAATGAGTGACAAACGGTTACTCACCAGTGACTCACGGCCTGCCCGTACCCGGCTGCACCAGGGTCGCGGCCGGGTACGGGTAGCCGGGTATCGGGTAGGGTACGGGTATCGGGTACCCGATTGCGACCTCTGTTGTAGGCTCAATTTCACTTACACGCGGGGCACAGCTCCAGTGAGCTGCGCACGGCTTATTTGGAAGCAGCGTGATAATAACGTAAGAGTTCAGAGTTAAATACACCGGGCAGTTCCTCCTAACTGTACTGCATTGCTAGAAACAAATGTTGAGGCTGTGGTTGGTATTTTATTTGTCAGTCTCATAAACACAACCGGGATTTTGGCTGTAGGTAGGGATGCCCTTGTTTGGCCTTTCGACCGACAGTTCATAACTGTGGCATTTGAAATAATTTTAAGTGGCCGGCTTACGGCATCTGTCTGTGGTCGCGACATTTCCAGGCCTGTAGTCTCCTCCACCATGCAAGCCCTTATTTTATCACAATTTAACAAGGCTTTCTCAGGAGCCTTGCTCTGATACTGGTGATTAGTAATTTGAGCCAAGTTGTGTTCTTTGCTGAAGTGTTCTACATAAACACACGTTATAATGAGAAATCGTTATATTTCAACATCTCTAAGTAGCAACACACACACACGTTGCGACAATTCTGACTTGGATACCACAATCAAGAACACCCCCCCACCAACCCCCTGTAACACAAAAAGGGCTTTCACACAAATCCCACCTGCAAGAGCTTGCAAACAGCAGCTCCAAATCCCTGGAACATGGGCCCAGTTTTTCAGCACCTGTAGTCGTTCCGCTCGAACAAAACCCCAAATTTCCGATTCCTTACTAGCGTCCGTTGCGTGTTTTTTTTTTAGCCACAATGCAGGCCTAGAGATTCTCACATTTTCACTTCAGATAACAAAAGAAGTGAGGTTTTTAGGAATTCCCAAGTGCTTCCACCAAATCACAGAAGCATGCTTCACAAGAAGAGCAGAGGGGGCTCCCTGCACGATGTTATTGACATTGGCAGCCAGAAAGCCCCCTCGATGCAAACGGTGAGTGGCTCGCAGCGGAGACACAAGCTGCCAATTTTCACACTGCCGCGATAAACCCACGCACCATAGCTTGTACGAAATGACTTGTAACGTCGTAGTAAGCATTGTGGATGGACAATGGTGTACACTTCAACACCTTATCAATCAAGTCAATGCATGGCCACGTCAGTGTTTGCAAATCACAAAGTAATACTGGAACGACTCGCTTAGCTCAAGTGAAGCGTCACGTGTGGTAATCCACTTTTGATTTTCTTTCAAAAAATAAAATAGAAAAACCTCTCCCGACGCCAGTGCAAGGAGACTACAACTGCACACACGCCGCTACCGTCACGCGTTCGCAGGCTTCAGCCATGAGATACATTCTCTAAATTACATAAGCATCCTATTAAAATGGTCATACAAAGGCCCTTGGGGCAAGCGACTGCGAGTGAGTCTAGTGTATACAGTATATGAGTTCAGCGCCAGTTTTTTTTATATGCTACGGGATGGGTGAGCCAAGCCGAGCTAAAAACACGTGCAGACACAAAGACACAGGCTTCTGCTGTGGCATTGTACGCCACTGCTCTGACAAGCAGCGATGCCTTGTAAACCTAACACCTGGGACTGGCACCACACTATGATCTATGGCCAAGTATTCAGCAAACCCCAGAGCTCCAGCATGTGTGAACTCTCTCGCGTGCCTCGGCTAATGAGGGGGGGGGGGTGCCATAAAAAAGTGGCACGACAAGCCGCTGGTTTTGTGATAGCACACAACATGCTAAGGAAGCCCAGCACAGGGGCACAACAGTGGTACGTGTTTGGCTTAAAAGTTTTCTATACGACTCACGCATGTGAATCTAGCTTCAATATGCCGATATTCACACAACATGTGATATAAATGGAATTCATATTTATATCACGAAAAGTATGTGCGTGTGCATATACTCGCATTCGTGCATTTTGGTACAAATATATAACTAAAATGTACAACCTTTTTCAATCCACTGCTGGATGACGTCCTCTCCCCATGCCATTTTGAAAATTGGATGTTTGGCCATACTTTATGAAACTGTTCAGTGTTGCATGATGAGGGAGAGGGGTCCAGAACTGGTTCAGATACCAGTCACCACTGATGTTAGCCTTGGCTGGGAAAAGCCAGATTGACGGGTTCAAAGCAGTGAGCCAACGTCTCCAGCAACTCAATCCCACACGAATATACACACATATGTAGTACATGAAGAGCATTTTTAGGTTTTTGGCACAAATTAAATATTTTGGGGACGAAAAAAAGCTGCAAAGGTAATTTTGTGAGCTTTCGTATAAAATCGATAGGCAAAAAAAGTTTTTTTATTTTACTATTAATAACAAAAAAACCTACCGTTACACTTATTGGAAAGTCCCCTATATTTCTAGTGTTGACTTTAAATAACTTGGTGCACACATTTAAAATCCCAGTTATATAGTTCACTAATATAAAAAAGACAAACATCCCCTGTATGGTATTAACAGACTGTCAGTACAAGAGCTGTTAGCGAGCACCAATGAAGGCCGACACGGCACACAAGTGCAAGCACCATGCCCCCATCTGCCTTCGTCTCCCGAGTGGTGATATTTACAAATCGCACCAAGTACTCATTTGAGGCTGAGTCGACAAGGGGAGGTCCAGGACTGGTTCAGATAATCGTCACTGGTGTTGGCTGTGAGCGGGAATCAAACTAGTGTCACTGGGTTCCTAGTGCAGCACACTAACCATGACACTACCGCTCCCCACTTCACTTAACACACCCATTTTATTTACAAGTAAAACCAATGTACGACAACAACTCATTCAGGAATAAAGTTAGCTTCATCAATGAGATACGGTAGCGACTAATCAAATGATGCTTCACTTAGATCCCGATTCACGAGCAGGTTTTAAAATCCTGGTCGTGGGTCCTGATGGGATCACCAAAGGCACGGCTGGTAGGTTGATAGAAATATAGATAGGTAGGATGGTGGGTTGGGGGGGGGTGTTAGGTTTGGGTGGAGAAGTAGTTTGGGGGGGTATCAGGGAAAATATGTAGATAAAAAATGTGTGCAAGCACACAGCTTAAACACACAACAGATTCTCTTTCATCCAGAACAGTTCTCTTCCATGGTGCATTCAAAAAAGCATTAAAAAAATGCACCATCCCTTGCACTCGCAGCAGCTTAAGCACACACACACACACTCTCTCCTTCTGCCTAAACATAACCTTCATGAGCCAAATGATTGTTCTGACCAAGTCTATCCATTCAGGAGATTCTTTTTTTCTCAGCCCCAAAAGAGGCTGCTTTTCCGAGGGCCAACAAAGCGAGCAGCCCACGTGCTACACAACAATAGACAACCGACAAGGATCGCAAGACACACAGAGACAGGACCTCGCCGCAACGAGCAACGCTAGCACCAGCCACAGCAGCCAGGACAACAGAGCCACAGTGGCTCAGCTGCTGCCACCGTAATCACCTGAATATTCTGTCAACCATTGTGTGCATGTCTCGTGTACACAAAGGAATACTGCTGCTGCTGCTGCTGCTTTGCAACTGAAGGCGTGCTGCTCTGCATTCCGGTCCAGGTGTCAGCGCTATTGCTGCTACGGTTGCACGTGCTGCTGCTGTTGCGGCTGTCCGCTCCGCACAGCAGGCAGGAACTTCTGCTGGTGGCCCTGCATGTGCGCCAGCAGCTCCTCCCGTACGCCCGACTCGAAGCCACACACGCAGCAGCAGAAGGTGAGGCGACAGGACTTGCCCTGGGGAGCCTGGGGCCTAGACGTACCCCCTAACGCAGGGCTCCGCGGCAGGGTGAGGAAAAGCGGTGGCGCCGTCTGGACGGCCGCTGCCAGGGTGGCTGGAGTCACCGGGGCTACTGGCTTCTCGCTCGCCGAGCGAGCAGGTTTGCCGACGGCAACGGCGGAGGTCGCAACCGCGTTGCCCGTAACCGGGTTTGGAGAGTGCCCGTCAGGCGGAGCAGGGTTCGGTTTGTCCCCGACGGTGCCCGGGGAGGAAGGGGGCCTCCCCGACTCTCCCGGGGCCGGTGCCATCTTCAGCATGGTGCGGTTCTGGAAACTGCGCGCGGTCACGTACGATGCAGAGTCAGTCGATGCACAGCGATATTCAACACAATAGAATGCATTAAAATGTTCTTTCATGTGGTGCTTTTCATGCGGTGTATCCTGGGGCGCTTTATTACAATACAAACTCCAAAAGCCAATGCCTAACAATCTAGCTTAAAAATAAGCCAGCTCAAACAAAAGTATTGTAAAATTTGATCTTAAAAGATATGACTTTGAATTGCGTTGCAGAGGCGGAGATCAAAACAAAGTTAGTTGTGCATGGTGTATATTTGTCAAGAATGTTGGCATCACGGGGTTGGTACATGCTGGTGATGCGTGTGTGTGCCTACGCTCGTGGGGAGCGGTTTCACAGTCGTTAGTGCACTGCACTACGAATCCAGCGACCCGAGTTCGATTCCCGCTCCTAGCTAACAATTGGTGACAAATATCCAAACTGGTCCTGGGCATCCTCTAGGTCGACTCAACCTTAAATAAGTACCTGGTGTGGTGTGTAAACATCAGCACCGAGGAGACCAAGGCGATTGGGAATGGTGTTGGCCACCCACTCCCTCGTCTGCAGTGCCAGCCTTCATAGGTGCTCGCTAACAGCAATTGCCCCAACAGTAAACTGTTAAAGGTTAAATGGAGAATCATTGTCTTTGGTACACATAAAACATATCCCTTCACTTAAAACCCTACGTAGTAGTAGTAGTAATTCTCATTCAGGTCACGTACGTGCGCCAGATATAGAATGTCAGAATTAATTATTCGACACGCGTGCTAATTTTAATGTGGGCTAATGGTTGGAATGAGCAAGGCAGTGCAAGTGAGACGGTACACCTATGATGGTACAGACAGCACACAAGGGTACAGATGAGCATGTGACAGTACAAACAAGTTGGTCACAAATGACAGTACAGTAATGGGAGCAGATGAGCCAGGACAGAGGACAGAGGATACGATACACACGAGCAGACGAGATTGGAGATAAAACTGTTCAAACGACATGCAAAAAAATATATTGTTTATCGCCATCCGATTTGCTTTCGCGTTGAACCACATGTTACCCTACTCCCATGCACTGCGATATGTTTCAGGAACGACCGACATCATCCCAGAGAACACGCGGCACAACCAGAAACACACGGCAGACCTAAATAGCACATCTGCGAAAAACTACGCAGCAGTTAGCCTTTCATAGAACAGTGCCTACAAATCCAAAGAATCTATACATTTGCAGGTGGGTAGATGGTATGAATTGTTACGAGTCGAGTGTGCGGCGTGCACTTGCTGATGCGAGCACTACCGCTGTGCCAGGGCTGTAGCTGCATCAATATCCCGGTTCACTCGCTGGAAGTCGTAGTTCTGGTCGCTGGCGTGCCGCCACATGTGAGCCTTCAGAGATGCCGCAAAGCTGCATACGTAGCCACATAGCACACACCTGACACGCACGCGCGCGCACGCACACACACAGTCCATCTTGCACCCAGCCAACATTTGACAAGCATATCCATGTAGTAACGCAATTTCTGGATATAATCGTGTTCATTTACTCCATCTGATTTGCCAAAAACAATGTGTTATTGTTTACATAACTATCATAAAATAGAAATCAATAATCTGTAGCCATTCAGTATTAGGTGTTCATACTTATTCATTGCATCAGTTTAAGTGACAATGACAACGTATTGGAAATGTACTCAGATACTTAACTACTTCGTGAGCATCACCAAGTGATGTAGAATCAACCACGCGTCAAAACCCATCAAAGATTGTGCTACATTTACAAAAGGCCTCGACACAGGAATGTGGAACATCCACTGCCGGCTCGAAGCCGAAAATTACGTAAAAATAATGGTGGCAACTACATCCACACGGTGAAAAGACCAATAGTAGTTGTTGGGTGATGTGCGATGGTTGTCTGTCATGGTGATGAGCTGCAGAGGTTGGATTTTGGGTCGTCAACGTGGGAGTAAGCGAAGCAACTAAATTAATTGTGTGGGCAAGTGTGGGCGAGTGAGGGGAACAATGGATGGTCGAGTAGATGGATGTTTGGTCGGGTGAGCGAGTGGGTGAGAAGAGGCCACACCTGAAAGGCTCGGCTGCGGAGACAGCGAGGGCGTTGTGCGCGCACGAGTGCTGCTTAAAAGCGGCCGCCGAGGAAGTGGTGAACTCGCACTCCGCACACCTGCGCGCACGCCCACACCAGCACCAGGGTGACAGCACAGGCAATTAGACGAGACGGACAGTATACAACGGCACGCGTAAGCTTGATCGTTCGCATTCACACAGACGAGCGTCAACCCATTAGTTTTAAGCAAAGTCATCCTTGGGAGGCCGGGTTTTGATGCGAATTTCCACTGGTGTATAGCATAGCGACGAATTGCGGTGTTTTGTACGAATCGTTGTGCAGTGCTCGACACTATTACTTCCCACACATTGCAATATGAACAAATCACCCTGAATGTACCTCATCTCACTGGATCTTGGAAGATAAGCAAGTTTGTGCCTGGTTAGTACCTGAATGCGAGATTGCCTGGGTACAGAAGCTATTGTAGGCTTGAACGGCGAGATGGCCAATGTATTCCTGAAACTATTTGCGTAGAACTTTAAAGGTTACCCCCCCCCCTTGTATGTAAGAGTTTTCTCCAGCTGCTCCAGTTTCCTTCCACATTCCAAACTCGAATGGAATTCATATTCTTGGATCTTTCGGTAAAGTCACGTAGAAGGGAAATAATAAAATAATAAAAATAAAACATCATAAAATTATCACGACGTTTCGGCCACAACACAAGCAGCCGTCCTCAGGTGAAGAACAGAGCTGCAGTCACAAAAGCTTTAAATCGAATGGAATTGGCGAAACACCGCAACTTAGGACCCTCCTAAAAACGTCTTGAGATGTTTTGCCCGGATAAATGGCATCACAGTCCACACCCACTGCTTTGAGTGAGCAATGTATGAGCCAGAGGTGGGACAAAGTCATTGTTATGCAAGTCGAAGTCGAGTCGCAAGTCATCAAATTCATGACTCGAGTCTGACTCGAGTCCAAGTCACATGACTCGAGTCCACATCTCATAGGTGGGACAAAGTCATTGTTATGCAAGTCCAAGTCGAGTCGCAAGTCATCAAATTCATGACTCGAGTCTGACTCGAGTCCAAGTCACATGACTCGAGTCCACACCTCTGGTATGAGCAATACACACCTAACCACCAAAAAGGAGTGGTACCACTTCCCAAATGCCAGAGACACATGCGAATTACAATAACCACAAACTATACATCAGCAAGTCATTTTGCACTCAATGAGCCTCCCCCCACACTTAAATCTCTCAATGACCGGCTCACCACATTCTCCATTTAACCCAAATGTGGCAAACGTTCTCCTTACTGAGGGCCAAATAGGGCTTTAAAACAACACTGACAATAAATGTTTTATGCTAAGTTTGAAAGCATTGGCTGTGTGCTCAGAAGTACTTGAAAGATGATGATTGAGGACTAAATGCCAGGTAAAAATGACCCATTGTTCCAAGAGAGTGCCGAGAAAATTAACATCGTTTTAGGGGCCAATTTGGAGGGGCAGGACTCATATGGCCACGGGCCATATAACACTAGGTCGTGGGCCATATTAAATTAAGTTGTGGGCCTTATATAATTAAGTCAATTAAATCACAAGGATGTAGGTGTCCCACCCCAATTTACCCCACCCCCACGCAAATCTCCCAGGGACTGTCCAATGCCTCCTGTGTTGCAGCTGTTGCCGGCGGTGGCGTCCCCCATGTCACTCACCGGTAGCTCTTGTCGTGGATGCGGCGGTGGTTGCGGACGCCCACGTAGGAGACGCTGGTGTAGGAGCACATGTCGCACTGATGCAGCCTTCGCTCCCGTGCGCCTGTGAGTGCCGCGGGTGCAGAGGCAAAATATGAACACGAGCATTAACCTTGGGGTGGTTTGCACATTACCCTATTAACTCGATGACCTGAGTTTGAGTCCCGGCTCAGGCAAGTGACATCTGACCACGTCCTGGATGACCGACCTGTTATCAATGTGCAATCGATCAGCATGGTGGAGTATGGTGAAACAACATTCATGGGAAAGCCTTCATCCAGCAGTGGAGAGACATAGTGCTGCTGCTGATAAAATCCTAAGCTGCAGCCGTGGGTGCGAGAGACCTGACACAATGTCCATAGTATACATGTACAGACTAAAGCATGGCCTTGTACAAGACATTTGACATCTTATTCCATCGAGGGATCAATAAGTGATCTTTCGTGAAAAAATATACACCACTGCTTGTACAAGTCTTCCGGACGTGACTTGCATGTTAGTGTTATTAAAAATAATAAAAACTTACAGCCCTTTTGTTGCATCACTGTTGGATGAAGGCCTCCCCACATCTTGTCGGTCACAAGTGTTGTTTGACGACGCTTACCCAAACATGAGTATTAAAGGTTGTAATGTTGAAAGCAGTGATCTGGCCAGGTAGTGGAATGGTTATTGTATATTGCACGAAATAATATCCCGATGGGGGGGTGGGGGCGTCAATGCAGCCTTCTTCACTCTGCGGTCTATAAAATGAGTATCACTTTGTGGGAAATCAATTGCGGTTGTCCTATGGAGCGACTCCCAACAATGAGGAATTTTCACCACTGGCTCAAGGCCACCAACAGGAGATAAGCATAACCTCATAAGCTGGCACAGTACTGATAATAGTTGCATGCGATGACACGTGGATGGAGTGGTGGTGCAGTGGTCAGCGCTCCGAATTCAGCAACCGTAGTTTGATAGATTTGAAAAGGTCCTGAGCTCACCGAATTAACCAACCCGCACTGACCATCGCAGTAAAATATGGTCAAACAACCCCAATAAAGCCGTGCTGTGAAGAGGCCTTCAAACAGGAGTGCATTGGCAAAGGGCCATAAACTGTAATTGCAGATTGTGATGGCTGGGCATGAGGCTGGACCAGCGTGTTGGCGACTACACACACACCTTGCCCATGGCCGGCGGGAGATGCTGCGTGTTTCCCGACCACCGCCCTTCTTCTTGGCGCCACGTTGTGATGCTCGCGTTCGTGATTCCGCAGCTGGCTCTGCAAGTACACACGACATTCACCGATCAGAGGTGCTGCACACGGCAGCTGCGTGTCTACTCTGCGCCACGCACGGAAATTAACATGCTAAATGTAATTGCGTAGTTTTACGGGTCAGCTGAGTGGACTGGCGCTAATGGTTATGATGCTGTACTGTGAACCCACGACCCGAACTTGATTCATGGCCACAGCTAACATCAGTGATGGGTGAAATCAGAATTGGTCCCCTTTGAAAACCTACAATAAGCGTTAAGTAGAATAAAAAAAAACCCTATCACACACATGACGTGGAAAGGCTTTCATCCTTTGGTGCAATGGGAATGGCTAGAATTTTTAATGGACAGACCACGGTGGTAAGACCGATGTTAAAGGATAAGGGTAAATTAAGCATATGCATCCCCTGTGCAAAGACCAGATAGGGCAGCTAGCAAAATTCCAAGTTGCTTCTCAGTTTCGATTGTTCCTCATTGCACCAAAATATATGGCACAAAGATGAATATATCGTCAAATTAAGTAGGATTTTTTAATGCAATTTAACACCAACGATAAATGGTCCAAATGATAACGTGTAATTTTTACCACACAAAAGCCTCGAGAGAAAACTTTTTGAGGAGGATCCTGCGTTGGGTATTTTTCCCCCAAATGATTTTTCTAGGTTTTGCGAGATGTTAACAGTGATCGGGGCGTTTTACATGTTTTCGCGTTCCCCCCCCCCCCAAAATGTATCTCAATTGTGCTGCCTACATCTTGTCAAAGAACAAAGGTATCCATTCCAATCGCTCGCAAGAACAGTGAAATTCTCAGTGCTGAAATTTATCCAGCACAACTCATTACACTCGACAACCAAGACCTACCCTGGCCTGCCTTTAAACCCAGGATCTGTGGTACCAGCTCAGCGTTCTGACCTCAGTCATCATCAGCCATCTCAATGGTGACAACAGTTCTATTAGTGGCCATGGTTCGATAAATAGCCATATTGTATATCCATACGAATTACTCTTTCCAGTGGTCAACAGAACTAGAAAATGCATGAACGGGAGGTGCGCTGGCTCCTTCGCCACCTTGTAATGGAAGTCGAACGGGCAGTGGGAGCAGCAGTGCGGGCGTGGGCGGCAGTGTCTGGCCGTGTGCTCACGCAGAGCGCCGCAGTCCCGTGCCACCTCGTGGCAGATTGGGCACTGGTAGGGTCGGGGCCGGCGGTGAGCGCGGAGGTGCTGCCTGGCGTGGGCAGCGCTCGTGCCGCGGTACGGGCACACGCGGCACCGGTACGCATGCCGAGCCCCGGACACTTGCTCCACCAGCCCGCCAAACAGCAGAGCTCGCTGCTGATGTTCGTCTTCCAACTCGTTCTCCTCCTCCTCCTCCGGCTGTTGCTGCACGTCGTCAATCTCCATGTCCTCCACCTTGACGCGGCGAGGACCCCCTTCCCTGGCGGTCGCCGCTCCGACCTCGCCGTCTCCCTCGTCTCGCTGGTGCAGTCGCTCGATGACGGACAGGAGAAGGGTGCTGATTCCGGACTGGCTGCCGCTTCCTCTGCTGCTGCTGCTGTAGCTGTCACTGCAAGCGCCCTCGTGGATCGGTTCTTGCACCCCGAGGTCCTGATGAGGAGGACTTGGAGGATCAGGATGTCGAGGAGGAGGTGGTGGCGGCAACCAGGCTGGCAGAGCCACGAGGGCCTCGGCAGCCAGAGAGTGCAGGCGCAGGCACTCGGAGTTTGTGCGACGCCTGGATACGGGCCTCACATCTGCACAATCTTCGCGTTCCTGCTGCTGCTGGCTGTGTTCTTGCTCATCACCCTCCACACCTAAAGCGCCAACTTGGCTGGAATTTTTCTTCCAAAGTTCCTGCTGCTCGTCCTGCCGAGCGCCGCAACCAATGTCATGGGCTTTGACGGTCGTTGGAAGGCGCGGAGTCACACCCGACTCGTCCCCTAGCCCCACGGCCGCCGCCTCCAGGCCAACATTGGGGCCAGGGCTGCGCCGCGCGCCCTGCTCCGTTCCCGCCGCAAGCCCAGGAAGGCCGGGCACTTGAGCCTCGTCCGAGCGGCCAGGAGTCGAGGCCGCGGCGCTTCTCTCCCGAGCATCCGCCTCCGCCGACTTGGGTGGTCCGGGAGTCAACAGCGAGGTGGCGTTCGCGCTACCGCCCTCGGAGGGGTGAACGTGGCCTCGTGCGGCGTTGGAGTCGGCGTCGGGAAGCCGGACCGTGCTGTTTGATGCTGCGGCGAGGGGGGTCCCGACGTTCACTCCGTCGCCGCCGCCACCGCCATCCTCCAGCTCCTCGAACACGGGGTAGGTGCAGGTGACCTCGCGCGCGTGCTTCCACGCGTGCGTCTTGAGCGTGCGCTGTCGCTCGCACGTGTAGCTGCACAGCAGGCAGTGGTAGATGCCGTGCGGGTCGCGTGTGTACCAGCGACGCGCGGCAGGGACGGCAGGAGGAGGCTGGGGAGTCGCGGGAGACGCCTGGGACGGTCCGCACGACCCCCCCCCCCGCTTTGGACACGAGGAGCAGCACCGCGCCGCCGGCGATTCCAACGTCACCACCACCTCGTCCAGTTCCGAGAGCTTCAGCAAAGCGTCCTCGACCGCCGTGTCCTCCTCCACCGACAAGACAACCTTCACCCCGACGTGGATTGCCATCACCTGGTCCTTTATCAGCACCGCCACCGCCGCCGCCACCTCCAGATCCACGTGCATCATGACCACCTCCGCCACATGTTCCTTCTCCACCAACACCACCTATGTAACTACCGCGTCCACCATCGCCAACAGTTTTCCCTCCGTCACCGCCACTTCTACCCTCTCTACCAGCACCTCCTTCGGCACATGCGTCACCTCCTCCTGCTCCTCCACCTCCTGCTGCTGCTCCACCTCCACCTGCTGCTCCACCACCACCTCCTCCTCCACCTGCTCCTCCTCCTCCACCTGCTGCTCCACCTCCTCCTCTTGCTTCACCTCCTCCTCTTGCTTCACCTCCTGCTCCTCCTCCACCTCCTCCTCCACCGTCCACGCCCGCCCGCGAGGTGGCGTGCTCCGTGACTCGGCTCGCCCTCTCGCACGCCAGGGAGCAGAGCGCCTCCAATTTGGAGCGGAACCCCGCGGAGGACCCCGCGGCTGCCGCGCTGCGCCTCATCGCGCCGCCGCCGGGGGGGGAAGGAGGCGAATCCAAGCGGACCTCCATGGTCGCCTCGAGCAAACCCGCACCACCAAGCAGCACCAGCAGCGACACGGAGACTCTCTCAGCCACTCGGCTCGTCGGCGTGGAAGGAGCCCGCAGAGCCACAAGCGACGTCGTCGTCACGCGTGGGTAGCGGCGACACCCGAGACGACCCCGGCCGCACGGCGGCGTCGCGGTCTCGCACCACGCGGCTCCATTCCGAGCGTGAGATGAGATGGCCCCGAAGGTGACGAGCTGAGAAAACTTTGGTGAGGAGACCGGGGCAGGTAACGGACGTCGAGGGATGCGATGATGAGACAACCACGAGGTGAGAAGATCTGCAAATCAGACGAGGTGAAATCGAGAGACGAGGTGGTGAGTTTCCATGAGACCGGGCGATGAGGTGGTGATGTCGTTATCAGACCGAGAGACGAGG
This sequence comes from Lampetra planeri, assembly GCF_965212315.1. NCBI lineage: Eukaryota > Metazoa > Chordata > Hyperoartia > Petromyzontiformes > Petromyzontidae > Lampetra > Lampetra planeri. The sequence continues at coordinate 5,539,753 of NC_136123.1, forward strand.
CCTCTGGCTGCAGGCGTTGAGGCTGTGACGAGGAGAATGTGGAGCGGCGACCCTCACGCAATCCGCTCCTCGTGTCGCCTCCAGCCCCTCCCCTCCCCCGGGATGCTGCAGCCCGGCGCCAGAGGCACGAGCGCCGCGTCCTCCTCGAGTCGCCCGCCCCCACCGAGCGCGGCCGACACAGAGACAAACGCGAGGGAGACAAAGGCGGCCGGGAGAGGGGGGGGGTGACACGCGGCCACGCGCTCCGCCGCGCTAAGATGGAGCCCCCCGCGCGTCACGTGGCCCGCGCGTTCCGACAGCGGGAGGCGGTGGCGGCGGCGGCGGTGGTCACGTGACCGCTCGCGCGGGTACAGTGAGGTGGGGAGCGAGTCACGTGACTTCTCGCGCGCGCACACGCCGCGCACGCGGGCGGGTACAGTGCAACAAGGGGGGGGTGGGGCGAGGTCACGTGACGCGACCGCCATCCGTGTGGGTCACGTGATACGGACGTTCCCGCGTGCGTCCCGCGAGACGTTAACAGGTCACGTGGACAGGATGCACCCGCGGTCACGTGATCACTCCCTCCCCCCCTCGTGTGTCAGTGGCGCGATCACGTGACGGAGGAGGCGCGTGCGTGGAGAGGGTTAAATGGGGTCACATGACATGGTTTGCAGGGGGGCGGGGTGAAGTGTTGCATGGTCACGTGATCAAGATGCGTGCGCCTAAGGGGGAGGGGGCATGAGTTGTATCACGTGACATGCGTTTTGAACGTGCGGTTGCGTGATCACGTGACGCGCGTTTCTACGGGGGGTGGGGGGGTGTTACGTGATCACGTGACGCGCGTTTCTACGGGGGGTGGGGGGGGTTGCATGATCACGTGACGCGCGTTGCTAGGGGGGGGGTGTTACGTGATCACATGACGCGCGTTTCTACGGGGGGTGGGGGGGGTTGCATGATCACGTGACGCGCGTTGCTAGGGGGGGGGTGTTGCGTGATCACGTGATGCGCGTTCCTACGGGGGGTGGGGGGGTGTTGCGTGATCACGTGACGCGCGTTCCTACGAGGGGTGGGGGGGAGTGATCACGTGACGCGCGTTCCTCCGGGGGGGGGGTGTTGCGTGATCACGTGACGCGCGTTCCTACGAGGGGTGGGGGGAGTGATCACGTGACGCGCGTTCCTACGAGGGGTGGGGGGAGTGATCACGTGACGCGCGTTGCTAGGACACGTGCAGTGCGAGAGGGGGCGACGTTTATGGGCCCCCGCGCGGTTTCTGTGGCTGCGAAAATATGACCCCACGTGGCAGCAAGCGGGGCAAAGTTGTGTGACGCTGAGCTGCAGCCCTCGTGAAAAGTAACGCAGTTATCATTGTTGGTTCTTTCGGTAAAGTCGCGTAGAAGGGAAATAATAAAATAATACAAATATATAAATCCACAGCAATTTTCTTGCTGTGGATTTCACACCTGATGCTGATTGCTTGTGTTGCAGTCGACACGTGATACATTTTGTTTTATTGTATTATTTCCCTTCTACGTGACTTTACCGAAAGAAACAAGAATATGAAATCAAAACAAGTATATCGTTTATAGTTAAATCTTGACTTAAAGCGTTCGTGACTGCAGAAATTCATATTCTTTGGGTCTTTCGGTAAAGTCACGTAGATAGGTTAAAAAAAATAACAAAAACCACGACGTTTCGATCGCAACACAAGCGGTCGTCATCATTTTCCCGATAAATGAAAATAAAACAATTAATCAATTAATTGTTTTTTTCCCATTTATTATTCTTTTATTTCAAATTTGTTTTACTTTTTTTACCTACGTGACTTTACCGAAAAAAAACCTAAGAGTATAATCGGTTGCCTCGTCTCTCTATGCCTCGTCTCTCGAGGTGCCGGTTCTTCCACGTGGTTACGCAAGCACACGCGTCCCCGTGCCGCCGTGGGGGCTCTGCTGGAAAGGTCACCGCAGCCGAGGCACCCCCACAACGGAGGAATTCCCGGCACGCTCCAAGACTTCTTTTTCTGCCAGCGTTAGAAACTCACGTACTGTATGGGGGGGGGGTGGCTTGGTGGTGGGTGGATGCTCTCCTTGTGTAATGGGTTTGCACACGAGATTGGAAAATTCAGAATTTATCCGTTCGACTTCTCGACGTTTAACTAAAACACATTCCTGCTGCGGAGGGAGCTGGCAGGAACGTTGGGTTGCTCGGTCAATGTCCAGGGCCAACGGCGGCGTGGTGTATTCCGCAAATATGCCCGACTGTGAGGGCGGGCACAAGCCGACGTGAGTAGGTTAAACGTTGAGTTTTATAAGGGCACCACGGGGTGACTAGCCCCTCCCCACCTAGCCCCTCCCCACCCTCCCCTCTCCACCCAGCCCCACCCCTCCCATTTTTGGATGCACGACGGACGGACGGACACAATAAACCACTGTGGTGTGGTGTAACCAGGAGGTTCCTACCAGTATAACTACCGCCTACAACACCGCCTCTGTCCACCCAGTAGTTTGAATTGGTAACACCACAGTCAGTCAACGTGTGCTTACGCACACCTCTTCCAAGACTAGATTTGAAGCTTTCGTAGGTAGATTTGAAGCTTTCGTAGGTAAAAAATAAATAATAAAAGATAAATAATACAAATAGTAGAAATAAACGTGCTTTATTATTTTATTTCTATTATTTCTTCGATTTGTATTATTGATCTTTTATTCTTATTATTGTTACCGACGTGACTTTACCGATAAAACCCAAGAGTACTCTTCCAAGACGTCCGCCCAGCGTGGAAGAGCAGGCGAAACACTCTCTAGAGAGTCCTCTAGTGGAGGATCCTCCTGCCAGCAGGGGCGTGAGCAACAAATTGCAGGGCCGCACCTTTGACATTTGCGACTGTACATCATGCTGGCTAGTGCGGCTTGGTGAAGGCGGGGAGCACAGATGCGAGAGCATAGCAGGACAGCACAGAAAATTGATGGATATTGCTTCATTGCCCTCTTGCTGCCTGCCACGTAGCAGCGAGGCACGATGGCAACCTGTTTGTGTGGCGGTCACCCACTCAAGCACGATGTCTCATTGCTTTCATGGCTTTATGTTGGTGATTTCGAAAAGTGTATTGGTTTTGCCATGTTTGTTTGTTGTAGTACAGAGTTAGACTGATGGCCTTAATCTAAGTTGTCTTGTGGTTGTTGTTGTTGTTTGACTTGCATCCCACTGGGATTTTTGCACACAGCGTTGGTGTATGGTGTTTTTTCTGCAATATTTTGCTGTCTTTTCTTGGATTTTCTGTTTGCACTCAGTCACATATTCACTTTAAGATGTTTTTTGTTCATGTTTTTTGTTTGTTGCGGTTGCACCCGATTCAAGAGCCGAATGGCTCACAGGGCTATAGCTAATAAATGAACTTGAACTTGATATAGGAGGCTCCACCCGGCTTGCTTCCGAGATCTGACGATCGAGATTGGGCACATTCCGGGCGATTTAAGTCGTCATAGGTCAGCGATTCACTGGTATATAAAAATAGACGATATACATTGCGCATATACACGCAAAGTACTGTTTGTCCCAAAATAAAACTGGCATCCGTCATGGGAATGTGGAATTGTCTTTTATTTTCTACTCAGTTGTATTCCAGTTGTGCTGTCGGTGTTACACCACGAAACAAAATACATTTCGATGATAAACATTTGGAGATAGCAGTGCACTACCTTGTTGGGGCTGTTAGGTTTTGGGAATGTGAATGCGTTGACAACACTGTGTAACACATTTTTTTTGTTCCTGGGTAGTAAGTGTTATTTCGTAATTGCTCATGCCTCAAAAGTATAGAAAATGTCTATTATTCCCCACAAACTTTGCTTTTGTGACCAGGACAGTGATATTTTGAAATTTACCTATTTTCAATGAGAAAACGGGCAAATTTGTGTCTTTTCGTTCACATAAAGTCAGACAAAAACAACATGTATTTATACTAAAGTAATACAAAATTTACTACAAAACATTTAGACACCAAGGTGCACTACCACAGGCGGGACTGGCCACAGCGGACCGAGTTCTCTGGGGAGGAACAACGTCAAGTGGGAGCCACTGGTGGACCCCCAGAAGGTGCTGATGCCACCACTGCACATCAAATTGGGCCTTATGAAACAATTTGTCAGAGCTGTAGATAAGGAGTCGGCAGCCTTCAAGTACCTTCAAGACTTCTTCCCTAAGCTGTCTTTGAGGCAAAAGTCAAAGCCGGACCACAGATAAAGAAGATCCTGGAGTGCAATGAATTCCCCAAGAAGCTCACTAGTAAGGAGAAAGTGGCTTGGGACAGCTTTGGCGCAGTGGTTCGTGGCTTCCTGGCTTCCTGGGCAATCACAAGCTCGAAAACTACGTGGAGCTGGTTGAGACTGGTGAAGAACTACGGCACAATGGGCTGTATGATGTCCCTCAAAGTCCACATCCTTGATGCTCATCTTGATACATTCAAGGAGAACATGGGAGCGTACTCGGAGGAGCAAGGCGAGCGCTTCCACCAGGTTATACTGGACTTTGAACGCCGCTACCAAGGACAGTATAACGAGAACATGATGGGAGACTACATTTGGGGGCTGATTCGTGAAAGTAATTTACAGTATAATCGTTAATCTCGAATAACTACTCACTTATTTTTTGTACTACTTTAGCATAAATACATGTTTATTTTGATTCATGTTGTTTTTTTCTCACTTTATGTGAACGAAAAGACACAAATTCGCCCGTTTTCTCATTGAAAATAGGTACATTTAAAAATATCACTGTCCTGGTCACAAAAGTAAATTTTGTGGGTAATAATAGCCATTTTCTATACTTTTAGGCATAAGCAATTACGAAATGACACTACCCAGGAACAAAAATTGTGTTACATAGTGCAATCAGGCGCAAGCTGCTTGGTCCCGTGATGCAAATTCTTCCTTCCTATGTCCTATGATTCAAATTCTTTGAGAGCTCGTGAGTTACAGATACTCATCCACCCACCGGCTTCACATTTGTACTCATGCATATATGGCGCAGTGTTGAAGTCACGTTTTCCATCCGGTGGAAAGCAAATTGATGGGCAGTAGGGGAGAAAGGCGGGCAAAAAAATTGGTAGGATGTGGCGGTGATGATACATGAGAACGTGATGGGGTGTTTTGCGTGCAAGCTTGGGTTCGGCGCAACGTGGGTTTGGTGTGTCACCGTAAAGGGTGCGTCAGGAGCGATGGAGAAGTTTGTGACTTGCATCCGTAGAGGTCATGTGTGCACGTGATAGCGTTACCACTTTTTCCCAGACCAAACCGGGATATACAGTATATCTTAGTTCAGCCTCGTTTTTTTTTTAACCCGTGCAGTAAACGGTTATAAAGTCCAACACAATACCACCAGATATCAGTTCAAATCAATTTCTGCCATTCAAACACGTGATAATGGTAGGAACTTCCTGGTTATACCAGCCCACAGGGGATTATTGTGTCCGTCCGTCGTGCAGGGAGGGGCTGGGTGGGAGGGGTGGGGCTGGGTGGGGAGGGTGGGGCTGGGTGGGAGGGGTGGGGCTGGGTGGGGAGGGGCTGGGTGGGGAGGGTGGGGCTGGGTGGGGAGGGGCTAGTCACCCCGTGGTGCCCTTATAAAACTCAACGTTTAACCTACTCACGTCGGCTTGTGCCCGCCCTCACAGTCGGGCATATTTGCGAAATACACCACGCCGTCGTTGACCCTGGCCATTGACCGAGCAACCCAACGTTCCTACCAGCTCCCTCCGCAGGAATGTGTTTCCCAGACTGAAAACAAACAGGTGGCGAACCGGCTACCCCAGATGCTGGTGTGAAATGGCTTACAAAATGATAAATAAAATTTGTACCCATTTTTTTCAGAAGGGGCAGGTGTTACAAGCGCAGCTTGTGACTCAACATTAATGCCGTGCGGAGAACTACTTCTGAAGTTACTCCCAGAGTGCCGAGGCTAGGGGAGGGGTGGGCAAACTGCGGCTCTTCTAATATTGAGTTCGAAAAAAACGTCTCCTCTTGTTTGGTGACCGAGCCCTGGGCAACGTCGTGCAAAGTGTGCATATGTCACGTGTCAAGCCAACACTATTTTCTTTTTTAAAGCGCTCAGCTGAAATATGCCAAGTAACAAACCAAATGTCGCTCAGTAATGTCGTTGTGTGCGGTTATTGGTGTCTGGGATTCTACCACTTGAAAATCTCGTTTAATCAGCCGAACCTAGGATCACAATGGTGCCGGCACTCTGTCCTGACATTGTACGAGCCCCAAGGGTGAGCAAGTCGACCTTGAATTTGAGGGACACCAAATGCGTGCGCGCGCGCATGCAGACCATGCGATGCCCCCCATCCCCCCCATTTCGCCTGTAAATGACACGGACACCGGGATAGTGTTACACTGAACACAAAACTGGAAAACGTTTATTCAACGAAGTTTAATCACCAACAGCGCCCGATTGCCCGCACACTGCAGCTACCGCTTCACCCCGACTCGTCGGCTTTAAATCCTGGGTTTGGGTCAATCTGCTGAATAAAGTGACTCATGGAGTCAAACCAGTGCACGCTGGAGCAACGGTGCAGTGCAGTGTACACGTGGCTCTCACCCACTGCCACTTTTCCCAAATCCAGCACCAGAGCCTCTTGCGAGGAGTTGCGTTGCTGATTGTGAGATTGCCATAACGGCCAGATCAATGCCCTTTCTTGGGAATGGATCACAACGGGACACAAGCCCAGCTTGACAGGTGTGACCCTGGTTTAGATGCCATTCGCAAAAAAACGTCACATTAATGGCAGTAAACTTCTAGATTTTAATAACCATCATATCGTTAAAAAGTCTCGACATTGTCAATGCGAGCCTTCCTTCAACAAACATTATCCGCTCAAAAGCCACATTTGCAACACTTATTTACAAGTGTATATCTTCCAAACATTATGTCGCGGTTTACCACGAACGGATCAAAACACCCAGAGGGCATCATTGCTCTCAGAACAGTACATGTTTCTTTATATCTGGGTAAAAACTCACTACAACAGAACTAAACATCCTCCAATAAACCTTTGCTCACATCAGATATCCTTAAATGTGATGTGTGTGCATGCATTAATCGGCCACCTTATTACTAAAGTTGTCGCGGTTGTGATGTACGGTGTGCTTTGATGTGCTTTTGTGTTGTGCCGCGTCTTTTGCCAGATTTATTTTCCAACATTCTGCGCCACGTGCTAGTCACCTCTTCGGAAACTGATAGCGAAACGTCGCACGATGTCGAAACAGGATAGAACCCCAAAGCAATTCAGATAACTAGTAACCTTATTCGCCTCAATGAGGAGTTCAAAACATGCTCACGTCTGTGCTGAATTGTTAAGTGGTTCGAGCATTGCGTGTTTTTCTCCTCCATTGAGGCCTTATTGTAATAATGCATATAATTTATTTTTTAAAAACACACTTTTTATGAAAAGTTCGTACTAACGAATGTGGGGTGTTGACCCTATTTATACCACGCACTTTATCTACCTTCACTTGTATAGTTGGGCTATTCAACATGACTAAAACAGAGCACTGCCTTTTCATTGCATCAACATTCTCATCTGAGCGGCTTTAGGAGCTGGGCATCATCAAGGCGGGGGTGCAGAAATGGAACATGTGAAATGGAGGAGAGGTAGAGTAAGACGTCAATTAACCGTGCTGTTGTGGTTACTATAAAGTCACCTCTTGTGTTTGGACAATCTGCTAAATGTGATGAGTGCAACTCCATAGACATTATCACAACGCAATGAGCAATTTGCACAGAAATAGATTTGTATCCATCAAGAAGCTGCCCATTATTTATTATAACGCTCGTTTACACAGAAAAACCTCAGTGTCTTATAACTCTTGGTCAGGAGGATCCTGCTACGTTTTCACACAAAGGGGAGATCTTTTAAATTTACTAATTTAAGGGTAACTTTTCAAATTTGGACCGCCACGCCAGCACGCAATGGCCTACACTTGGTGAACGGCGTTACGACGTCTTAAACGTCCGCTGTAAAGCAGACGGCGCGTAGTATTTGTATGGTTAATAAACCCGCAGTAGCCACACAACCCACTGGTTTCGAACAGTGGAAGCTCTACAAAAAAAAACCGACCGGCCACGTCACCGTCCCTATTAATACATCCCGATAGTAGTTTTGCAAACGCGAGTACTGGGGTCTGAAAACATACCGAGCAAAAAAAAAGGGTGCATATCCTTTTGTAAACTAAATGAACGACCCACAGTTTTGACATGTACGCAAAGTGAGGCCAAATGGACTATAATTAGCCACTGGCAGGGCATACCCAAGGCGTTGGAAGTGCCTCCACCCACAGCCACCCAACAGCACATTCCAGTCTATCGGCGGCGAGCAACACCGCCGGGTGATCTTTCCGGGGCTATTTTTTGCCAAATCCATTTGCACGTTTACCAGTCCCTACAAGGTTCTGGCCAAAGCTGCAATACATGGCGTGCTGTGTGTGCTGCCCGCCCCCCCCACCATGCATGGACAGCAGGAGAAAAATAAACTTTTTGGACATACGTCTGCATGTGCCATATTCCCCACCACACCCATCGGGCCATAGCTTGATGGTTTGGAGGAATTAGGTCGTCTCTACGTCTTGTTCTGGAAAGATGCAGTAGCCATCCACCCCACCTGTGATTATTTGATAGACAAATTCATGGTCGCGATTTAATCCACAATTTTCTTTTTTTACGTGGTAAATGGTTGCGCCTCTAGTGGTTGCTGGGGGTAATGTGAAACCAATACATAGTATACAGATAAAAAAAACTCAAGTCGATTCTTACAGACGCGCTTTGGTATATGTATCGTGCATTTAAGAATCAATATTAATCAATCAAGTGATGCATTGTTCCATCTCTCGTGTCGACGATTCCACGAGATGTCATCAGTATAACTGCCAAGAGTAACCTTGTGTGTAAATACAGTATCTATATAAACATACTTCAGCATCATTCTGCGTAAACAAGCAACAGGGTGGTGGTTGCTCGGCAGCAGAGCCAGTGGTGAGAGTTCCACATTCACATGGTGCGGGCCAGTTTATCCAGAGGCAGGACGCTGCCGACTTTCCAGAGGGATGGTGGCCCGAATTGACCCAGGAATGCGATTAAAATTCTCAACCTTTCAATCGGATCAACTGCTCACGCCACAACACCACGTAACCTGATGAGTAAATATATGTTGTACTGTACTGCTTAAATAAAAACAAGCCCACCGCAGAAACCCCGACGCAGCGACTATTAGGCGCCTTCACAATAAGCCACTACAGCACTGCACTGGCCAAGAATTCACGTGGAGGGCCATGCTATTTTTGGCTCTGCCCAATGCAACATACACTAAATTAGTGACGTCAAGGATTGCGAGACTTAATCGCCTGCCTTAGTGCCTTCCAACGTAATAAAATCCATGTTTAAAAAATGCATCCAAACGTTAATCCAGTTTTTTTTAATATATACATATGCAGTATTTATACGAGGGGTGCAGAGTTCAGGTCTGCTGGGACCCAATTTCCCTGGGTCTGGTCACATTCTGAATTTAATTCCATGCCAATGGGACGGTTCGTGTTTTCTCTGGTACAATCCTGATCATTAAAATTAATAGTAACACCATACGGACAATGCCGTCAGAGTCGATGGGCAAGGCAACCCCGTTGAAACACAAGGGGATTGCGCTTTCATGTAATTCACAAGAGTATAGAACAATCCTTCTTTATTATTTTAAAACATAATTAATAACATCATGTAAATAGGGTTTTGCTGTTCAAGAAAATAAACAATCCCCACTTTTGAATCCAACATAGGTCATTGTAATTCAACAGGGGGTGTCCAACCTATACAAATGCTGCAGTATAATGATACATTTTTTTATGCGCTTAAGGATCATTGAGCCGATTGGCTAATCGGGATGTGACGGCGCTTGATTGTGTCACAGTAAGATCCAGAAAATGGCGATCCAGTCATGTTTTTTCGATTACGATGTTTTCTTCAAAATCTGATCGGATCCGTATTTATTTTAATTTGTAAATTGACAGCGGGAAGTAAAAACCTATTGTGGTAAAAAAAACAAGGACGGTAAGTTTGAAAAAACCCTCTTATATCTAATACATAATGAAGATGGCCACTTTGTATACACAACCAGCATATTACTAACACTTCGCCAAAGAAAAAACATAGTCTAGCTGATGCACCAGAAGTTGTTTTTAATACTTGGCAACCATTCGAAGAGCTTAAGAGTGAGAATGACAAAAGCACACTTTCTTCAATCAATATTTCATCCAAAAATGGCATTGCATAAGCCTGCGAACACCTATTGGCCATGAACTTAATGGAACCGTATTTCATCATCTTTGCAAGTCATTCTTCAACCCTTTTTTAGTTTTGCTAATGAAAAGAGGCTTCACAATTTACAGCGAACCTTCCACATTTAAAGCTGCACGCGTACAATAGAACGTTAATGGACCAGAACCCCACGCTTTGAAGGAGGGAACAAGTGGGCACGCAGATGCAGGAACGGCTGAAGGAACACGTGGGCGGAAGAGCATGGGGGGTGCTTGCGTCTTTCTTCACGGGCGACTACCGTGCACGCACACGCGCCCTCGCACCATAACGCGGTGGTCAATAACTCCTCTGAACTTCTCTCAATTCGCTGGATCTGGGTGAGTGAGCATTGTCCGCGTGCCTGGGCCTTTTTCGCAGCGTCGAACTGCTCCGACAAACATAACCCGTCACGCACACCTGGAATTCCCAAGCTAATGTCGTGTATTAGCCGTTCGGGGGACCCACACGTGTGTTCAGTCGTGTGATCACGGCGCACGCGCGCCACTTCTATGGATAAACCTGTCCCGTTGCGAACCTGTGACATGCACATGACCAGCGTGTTTGCACGGTCAAATGAAAATGGCTCCGAACTCAGTGGATGGTTCTGAGGGTTGCATGCACACGCAATGCAACTCACATTTGCTGTCTTCCTCCTCTTGGGAAGAGGCAGCCGGTTATTCACCTTCATGACACATGAAGTTATTAAATTAGTTTTGAACAACTCAAATGCTTTACCGTTATGGAGCCTTCTACCTTGCTCCGCAATTGATTGTTGTTTGTTTGCCTGTACAACACTGCCCGGTGTTGCCAGCGCTGCACATAAGATAATGGAGTCGACTGTGATGAGAATGCGACCCGGTGAGTGATCGTTCTTGGGGGAGGGGAAGAGATCGGTGGGGGGGAGGGGGGTGGGATGGCTACGTGGCGCCGTTCGTCAGTGCGTGTATTCGTGGATGGGTGCGAAGGCGGCCGAGCCGAGACCGGCACGAGGCATGAGGCGCAGGCACTCCGAGAGCTGCCCCACCACCATCGACAGCGCCGGCTGCCTCGGCAGACTCAGGGACTCTGAAGAAAGTACAAACACAGAGACAACGAGGGTAGCGGTCTTCAGACATAGAGGAGTATACAATTGTAATGCAGGAGCGCCGGTCAGGGAGGCTGTTGTTGGCTGGTTGGCTACGAGGTCACAATAGCAGAATGGGAACATTTCCGAAACAGCTACATTAATCTTCAACTATGTTCTTTGTCAGAATAGAATTTTAAGATATGATATCAATTATTCGCGGTAGTTAACTGTATTGGTTAACTATCGTGATTTAACCCCATACGTTATAGATATAAATTATCAAATGACTGACGATGCAGGGGATTTATTGGCTGTCATAGAAGCAATATTTCCTTTTTTTACACATTTGCTGAGCAGACACAAATGCCAAAAATATTAAGCCGCCAGCAACAAACGTCACTTTTCAAAGTGGTAATAGATAAGAGAGAACACACTTCTTGCATTGAGCAAGGTTATGATTACAAGGGCTTGGGTAAAAGAGACAATGGGAGGGAAATCCATAGTGAAGCAGTGCTAAGGAAGAAGTTTTTATTTTCCTAGCTAAGGTCCCGTGAGATATTTAGCTCTTTTTCAGAAGCGACCTGGCCACAAATGATAGCTCAACGAAGTAGCTCATCAAGTGGAAATGTATAGCAGCCAAATACTCTAAAAGCATGTTTCTAAATGTGGAGTGAAAAACCAGAGGACCCGGAGAATAATCCACACGACCACTGGGAGAACATGCAAACTCTAAATATACAGGCTTTAGGGATCGGGATCAAATCCACGACCTCCGGCAAAGCAGGAGAGGGAGTTAACACCTCGCCACCAAAGCACCCCAAGATACGTATTGATACCTGCAGTGTTGCGGTTGCGCACAGTATGGATTAGATTAAATAATCAGTCTGGTAGACGAAGTCCTCAACGAGGGTGAAGGAATCGGAGTGGATAATGTACAAGTGAATGATGGAATGACTAGGGGCTGGGCGAGTGGGTGCGGTGGGCTCACCCAGGATGGTGCTGTTGAGGGCAGCGCACGTGTGTTCCCTCTGCGCCGGCCCCAGGAGGTAACCCACGGGGCTTCTCCACGGGTCCGCATATGCCAGCAGACTGAAAGCATCCTGATGGTGACACAGCATACAGACTCGTCACACGCTATACAACATAATTCTACACAAACATACATGCATTATAACACACACACACAATAAAACACACTAATCATAACAAAGATCTCCTCGTTGCCTTTATCTCACACCGATTAAGGGGGTGGGTGGTATGGCCAGCACTCCGCCTGTTCACCTTTGTCTCCCAAGTGCTGATGTTAACATACTAAACCAAGTACTTATATGAGGCAGAGTCTACCTAGGGCATTTCTTATATCACTTGCCACCGATATTAGCCATGGGAAAGAATCAAACTCGGGTCATCGGGTTCATAACAAGACAGCCACCATTCCTAGCGTTAAATAATGACACACACACACTCATGCAGAGAACACACAAACAAGGACGAAGACCCCAGACGGACCTGCAGGGCCCGGGCGTTGAGGTGCCACGTGTGTTCGCGCGAAATCTCGCTGCACATGCGCTGCAACTCGGCCTGCAGCTCCCGCCCAAAGTGAACCATGTGCTCGACAGCGCCGCCGCATAGCGCCCACGGCCTGGGACCGCCAGGGCGCTCATCGTCCCCCTCCACGTCTGAGGCGGGGCACAGGGCAGGGCACAATTAAGGAGTGAAGGAGGCTTGAGAGCTCATTTAATGTACCTACCGCAGTTGTCATCAACACAGCCCTTCAGCCAATCCACTGCTGGATGAGGACCTCCCATGTCACACGGGTCTTGGGAATGATTTCATTAGCACGGTTCTGTGAAGGCGGGGAGCATAGACGTTCGAGAAAAGCACAGTACAACAATGGATTTTGCTGCACTGCCCCTCTGCTGACAACGTAGCCTTTACACAGGTTACACGTGGTGCATGCCATGGCCAAATCACGCAGAATGTGCCCGATCTGAGCAGACCTCAGACGCCAAGCATTGCTAAGCCTGCATATTGCTTGGATCATCATCATCATACTAAAGGGTGCATACACCGTTTTCAATTTAAATTTGGAATATGAAACTGCATTATTGCATAAAAAGAGGCTAACCTCAAAATATGATCTTCGTTCATGATCAATGAGACATGAGGTCATGTGTTTCCAGGGAGTCCTGGGTTACAACAATTAGAGCCAAGCAGATAATTTCAATACATAAACCAAACAATGCAGAAAACGCAGTTTGAACGCATGTGCACCAGAAAAAAGAATATTATAAATAAGATGACTAAATATTAGGTGTTAAGAAATGTAGTACACATTATATGGGGGGGGGGTCTGCATAAAAACGTACAACTTTTACATTCATATTTAAAAGTGGGGAAGCCCACGTTACATAAATCTGATTGCCATTGCATTCTTACAAGTTCTCTCATTCTTACAAAGAGCACACCGGCATGTACTGGCAGCAAAATGCTCGGTACAAAGCTTGTGTTGCGATCGAAACGTCGTGTTTTCTTGTTTATTTTTTAAATTAATTTTTAACCTATCTACGTGACCGAACCGAAAAACCCAAAGAATATGAATTCCTGCAGTCACGAAAGCTTTAAGTCAAGATTCAAGTTACTCAAGTCAAGTGGATTTCCTTCGTTTAAACAGGCAAGGCCCCGGTGCAGTAACGGGGCCTCAATTAACATCATGTGAGCCTCGGGCTGTGACATCACTGCACAATGGCATAATATTGGTATGTTTTTGAATATGATGACGCTTGCTTACCGAGGAAAGTGTCACTGGGTCTGCGACTTTTTTCAGGAGCGTGCAGCCACGTTTTCAGAGTAGGGGGCAATGGTTGCTGTGTATAATTGTCACGGGGTCTCCAAAGTCCGTTTTTATATTTTAAACTTAATGTCTTTAATTCTACATGTTCGGGCGTTCATGTACATTTAACTTACGTAAAGCGCTCAGAGACGCCGTCACTGATACGAAGGCACTGATACGAAGGCGCTGTATAAACGAAAACCTGCTGATTTTACAGCAGTCGGCACACACGCTTCATCACCTTTATAACGTTCAATGGGAAACAAAACTTCAAGTGCACAGCCACCTCCGCTGTCTTCCCTGCAGCTAGCAGCAGCCTCAGTGACTCACCGGCCTGTGGCGGGTGCAATTCCAGCGCCCCGTTTGTCGCGTGCTGCCTGCCGTTAGACACTCGCTCGCTGGAGTCGCCGTGTAGCCCGTTTGTGCAACACTCCATGGGAGTCTCGCCGGTGTCTGCCACCTCCACGGCTCCACCGGCCCCACCGGCCCCGCCGTCGCCCGGCTGTGATGATGTGGTGGGCCTGAGCATTGCGTGCGTGCGAGATCAGCGTTCCATGGCAGCAGTGGTCAACATTTAAAAATAAGAAGTTTTTTTTATTTTAGTCAATGACTATGAGTGATCGTAAAACATTTTGATTTGTCAATTACGCTACAATGTTTAATTCTCAAATAGCAAATGTGCCAAATTAAGTGAAAAATATTTAGAGGGTTATTTTTCATATGCTCGATGGTAACAGGGTTGAGAGCACCAACTCACTCGGTTTATTAATCCAGTTTTACCAAGGGTGGCTAAAACCCAAAATCAGGTTTTCAGCGGTGCCAGACTCACAACTCAAAAAATTACCCTGTCCAGACACATGCTCAGCTCACTCCCACAGCTATTACTGGGTCGCGTAGTACGAGCGGGTGACGCTGTGCTTCTGCTGCTGCTGCGTGCGGTGCGCAGTGCACAACCCTGTGCACGGTAGATGCATCGGGTGCAGGGCTGGTCGCTTCGTACCTGCTGCTGCTGCTGCCGCTGCCGTGGGGTGTGGGGCTGCACGTGCGACGAGCTCTCCTGTCCCGGCCGGCGTGTGGCGTCCTTCCCGTGCGTCCGTTACTCGCGCAACTCATTCCGGCCTCCGCTGCTGCTGGTGAGTAAGAACGACCGCAATTAGGCGATGCCAGGGGCGGGGGAACCTACAGCCCCGTGGGCTGGATTATGAGGCCTACCGCTTAAAAACGGCCCACATATTAAATGTATCAGTCACTGTAAGAATCTCAGCTGCTGTATTTGGGTACTTGAGGGGAGTGATTTTGGCCTGGCAACACTTTGTTTCCAATTTACCATGCTCGGTCACTTTTGTCACTGTAAGGGGGCCCCTTTAAACTCAGTTGACATGCACATTATTTTACGCGTTACCATTGGATAACAATGAAGAGTGTGCGTATTAATGTGTAGGCAACCAACAGTATTTGAAATTCCTATTCGGCCATGAGTAAGGAAAAAGTTTCCTGCCACTGGGCTAGGCTGACTAAGGACAAGATGAGCTTACCGTTCAGCAGATATCGGTATCGCGAGCAGTATATGCGAGTGTGGATGGGAAGTATAGCTCCAAGCTAACCTAGGCCCCTGGTGGTGCCGGCAGGAGAGGAGGGGTTGGAGGAGGAGGAGGATGCTGCGGTGTGGCCGGATCCGTGTGGCACCCGGAGCCCATCCTGAGACTTGGGGCTGCGGGCGCCCAGCGAGCGTACCTCACTGTCCGTGCCGTTCACCATCTCCACAAACTGCCGCACTCTGTGGCATGCGCGAAAGGAGCAACACACGGACACACGCACAATACACAGGACACACGCAAAACACACACCTATGACATGCGCAACGCATCAACCTCGCAGGCAATACAGGCATATCTTACATGCAACTGGAGTAAGAGCCGACATTGAGCAGCTGTTACGATCCAGCCTGGCACACTGTCGGAGGTTGATAATAATGACAACAATCCCATTTACCCAGAAAAGTGTCATGAGTCTCAAGACTTGCTTTCAGGAGGGGCCCTGTATTGGGACATTTGGCAAATTCCAAGAATGGGTGTTTATCTTCATTTGGAAAACAACCAGAGTGTTTTGAGAAAATCCACATTTAAATGGGATCCCACTTATAGCTCCACGCAGTTGAATAAAAACGGTCGACTAATGTGCTATCATTATTCATCCACCTTGCAGCCAAAGCCTGCAACACCTGGTATTACCAAGCAGTCTCCCACCCAAACACTATCTGGCCTCAAACACTAACTGGGCTAATACACCAACAGAGTCCAAACACGAAACCGGGCCCAAACACGAACCGACTGGGCTCGCTAAGCTTAAGAGATGTGACAAGTTTGTGGTTTGGGAAAAGACCTGGGTGCCAACAGCACGCAATCATCCCCACAGTCCTGCGATCAGTCAACACATAGCGATTCTTGGCTCAATTTTAGGCCAAGTCAACTCAGTGGAGGTCAGTACAATGTACAGACAACAGTTACCACCTGTAAAGTTGCAAGCTTATGAGCCCACGCAGAGCAACCACCGCAGCGGTCTCACTTACCCGGCTTGAAATTCTCTAGTTCTGATCAATCAATCGTTATTAATACAGCGCACTTCACATCAACGACATCAATCAGCTCGCTTCATTTAAAGCAAAAATATTACGCAAGTGCCCAACGCGCGCGTGAAGGAGGCGCGTATCCGCAGCGGCTAAAGTGCCCGTTCGGAATCGAGACAGGGGGCCCCCCACCACCCCCCCTCACTTGAGCCGGAAGAGCAGCTCCGGGTAGCGGTCGAGCAGCCCGGGGTAGCTCTGCTGCGTGGCCTCGATGGCCTCACCCATGCGTCCGGCCAGCACCAGCGCCTGGATGCCTGGGCCCCCGACACACAGCAGCAGCAGCCGCGATCGTCGCAAGCAAACGCCGCCAGGGCTACAACTGAGAATAACGTGTGGGCGTCGTGCCTGGAACCCACCCTGACCGGGGCTAGCGATTACTGCCGTCATTGCAAAAGTTCTAACTGATGTGATGATTCACGCCAGTGAGAAATACACTCTTGTGTGTCGCTTAACAATGCTGGGATCAGCGTGCTTTGCAACGGCCTTCATCGCAACGTATTGCGCCTAATGAGCAATGCCTTATGAAAGGAGACCAATATTAATCTATTGTCTCACTGAAAAGAATGACTTTAATCTGGGACGTTTAAAATAGATCTCTATTCGTTGAATGTGATGACAGAGGCTAGAGCTGTGACACATGCACAGTGCATGAATGTTTCCAAACACAGTGGCCTCCCATCCACATGCGGCTCTTCTACAAAGGTCTATTACATTGGAAGTGTACCATGCGTGATGATGAGTGGGATGGCGGTGAGCCTGCGGAACTCACGATGCCGGTTCCGGACCGAGCGCATATCCTCCTCCTGCTCCAGCCCTGTGGATGCTGCAAAGGCCTCCGCTGTGCCGCAGTACCCATGATGCACCAGGTAAGATGCCACCATGCTGTGAGATTGGGACAGGGACAGCATAGGCATTGTCAACACACACGTGTTTGCGACATAAGTTATGCCACCAGCACACAATAAACTACTCTCGTAATAAGCTATTTGCTAACAAAGACGTTATTTATAATACAACATTAAGTTATTTGTCACGGAAATGACTGGACAATTGCAGGACCTAGTGGCTGCTGCGTGAACATACATCAGGAATGGGCATGGCCTTGGTGGGCATCCATGCGGGCTGGTGTGTGTCTGTACATCTGTGTGTGAGTGACACCGAGTGTGCTTGCATGTGTGTATGTGCATACGTGTGTCTGTGGGATGATGATTGTGTAATGTGTCTTTGTGTATTTTTGCACGTGCGGAGCAGTGGACTTGTTGGTAGTATATTGCACGACGGACTTTGTAACCCGAGTTCAATATTCATCTGCAGGTAACATTAGTGATGATTATCTCAAGTGTTAATGTGCCTCCCCAAGGTCGACTCAGCCTAAAATGAGTACCAAGTGCAGTGGATAAAAATTAACCCGTAAAAACAAAGTTTTTAACTATAAATTTCAGTTTTTCTTGAGTAAGAGTTTCATTTTTATCACATTGGTATTTTAAATTAAATATGAAATGCATTTTTTCCTAAAAAGTGCGAAATTTTGCTAAATTTTTTTCACGAAAATAAATTGTCATGCACGACGAGTCTGTGTGCAAAATGTCAGCTCGATTGGATCACGGGAAGTGGGTTAAAAAACGACCGAAAGATTTGCACGGTCGTAAGCGCGCAAGCAAGCAAGTGAACTTAATATAAAGGATTTAAAAATGGAAAATAATAGCACAAGTGAGGTAAGGGTGGCCAGATGTGGTGTTGGCAACCTACTTCCTGCCTGGTGTGCTGTGCTGGCCTTCATAGGTGCTTGCTAACAGCACTTGCCCCAATATCCTAAAGTCTTTACGGGGGACATTTGTCTTTGTGTGCGTGTGGCCTGCAGTTTTCAATAACGTCATACGAAATAAGTCAGCGGCAGAAGTGCCGACCACTATCCCGTTTCGCCTCCCAAAAACAAGCAGCGACCAACAACTCGCAAAATCTCTGGCTTGTGCCGTTACATGGCCCGGGTTGGTCAGTTCGGGTCAAGTCAAGTCAGGAGAGGTCTCACAGTGGGGATAGTGCTGTTGGCGGGGGCTAGGTGGGCACTCACGTGTGCAGGGTTCCCTGCCAGGCTGCGTGGCTGCCGGGCGTCGGGAAGCGGGCGATGGCAGCGGAGATGCGAGCGCGCCACTCTTGCATGTGGTTCTCGATGTCGAACGCAAACGGCTGCCCCCCAAAGTTCGCCTCCACCACCTCCCCCGGGGTCTGCAGCCCCACCGTCGGGTAAAGGTTGGGCTGCAGCACACGGGGATAACAACGGAAAGAGTGTTGGGCGTCGCCATATCATTGGGTACCACGGTGCAATGTCGAATATCCACCTTGACCAATGAACCGCCTTCGGCCGAGGTTCTGGCAAAAAAGGCATCCACCACGTCCGCCGAGTCCACAACGTACACAAACCAGAGTGCCAGCCTGGGCAAGGCCAAGCATGACCACCGCTCGTCCCATCACGGGTTAGCATGGCTGCATAAAAGAGAAGTTGGCGTCCTCACGGAACCCCTTGTTCTATACTCATTTAAATTGTAGGTTGGAGAAGGCTTCTTGCCTTACCTTGAAGACCATATTGTATTCGTAATCACATACCTTGCCTCGATGAAGAGATTAAGAATGCAGCGTGGTCTACAAGAAACGACAAGAACTGTGCTCTATCAACAGAGTTGGAGTAAAACTACGGGAACCCTCTCCCAAAGCCCTCTCGTGGCGAGCAGACCTCGACATTGGCGTTTAGATCCTGCACAATGTACAACACACGGAGGTGCATACGTATTACAATGTTTTAATGTGTGCGGGAAATCGGGGGACTCAGAGAAAAGATTACAAATACGGGGGTAGCCAAAAAGAAGATATGATTGCACACCATTTATCAGCCATCCGTATACAACAACGGTGGACATAGCTGCACTGGGACTGAGGAAGCCAGTATGGTATTTATTGTATCAAACATCAATGAGAACACTGGTCTTGTCACTGCATCGCGCACTTTCAGACGCGCCAGAACGCTCTTCCTTCCGATATCACGAAGCCACTAGAGCTATGCACTTTTAAATCAAGATAGAAAACTAATTTCTTCATCACTGCTTTTAATGTTTAGTTGGTTGTCCATCACCCCTCTGATTTCTCTCTCTGATTTGCACACTTGGATACGTACGGTGCAAAAGAAGTTCAACATACATATATACACGGTCTTACCACAACCCAATTGCACACACGTACACTATTTTGTCAAGCCACTGCTGGATTAGGCCTACCCACACTGTGCGGGAGTCGTGGAGGTTATTATGAATCCATTTCACCGCTCGGGTTAGTGCGGGTTGGTCAAGATGGGGAGCATAAAAGTAGGAGTAGTAGAGCACAACAATGGATTTTGCTGTGCTGTCCCTCTGCTGCCCACCACATGGCACTGCAGCAGCCTCTAAGACAATGCATATATTATCAGAGTATGTTTTTTGTTTGCATTCTGACCACAAGTATTGTGGTTAATGCAGACATGATTCCTTGTAAAAGGTTTCAGTTTGGTGTTTTGACATCTTAACACCTGCTTTGTTGCCAGAAAAAAGGGGAAAATCTATTCTGGTGGTGGTCACTCATCCAAACATTACCCAGGAGCTTAGCTTTCCGAGGTATGATGAGATTTGGTCACAGGAGCGATTAATGTTCACCGAGTAATTTACACGCGAATGGTGGAAGGCGGCGAGTAACACAGTAAAAGGTGGACTGGCTTTTGAGACCTTGCGGCCTGGAATCGTGAGCCATCGCCGGAGCTTAACAGTCACACCGTAGAATGTGCCGATCATGCAAAGTGGTAACCCCAAGAGGGGGGTAATGAGGAGGAGCTAACAACAGGTGGTGGTGTACTTCACTGGAAGGTAAAAACCAGCTTGCGCTCGTGGTGCATATTAATGAATTTTCAACTCACCGGGAGATCTGTGAATGCTGTCCCTGTAAACAGTAAAAACAAAATAAATGGATTTAGTAACGGTAAGTTGAGACGGGTTGTTACTTTGAATGTGGCTGGAATATGCAGCCTTACACAAACGCACCTAACCACATGTGAATGCGGCAAACTGGTTTGGCGACATACAGTACAACCCTCTGCATTCATATGCACATAGCTGATATGCTCTAGAGGCTATTATTCAAGTGCGATACATACACAAAGAACGGCCCATTTCGCAGCCAGCGCGGGCACACACACGCGCGTTAAATTGCACGCAGACACCGCCCTGTACATACACACTGGCCAGCACACACAAAAACAGACCTCCCCAGTAGTCTTTGAGACGAATGGAACAAGTGCTGTAGGTGTGAGCACCTATCAACACCATCATGGTGCGCATGGGTGCTGTGGCCACAACAACATTAGTGCTGGTATTCACACACCTCACCACGTACTTATTTAGGGCTGAGTCGACCTAGGGGAGGTTAAAATACCACTTTCCATTGATCTTATCCATGGCTGGGAATCGAACACAGGTTGGTGGGTTTTTTTTAAAGTACGAACCACTGGGCACACTTGCTACCAGTCTGCACAGACACCACCATATACACAAACCAGCACAGTGCACACCAGTGTACGCAAACTTAGCCATGGCAGTGAGCACAAACCCACATGCACATATACAGCAACACAAACACAAATATACACAGCAACATGTACAGGAGTCTGTACACGCACACATTGAAGCCCACCCACACACACAAATACACAGTGGCCTGTACACACAAATGCACACCAGCCCACACAGAACGATCCGCAGACAGACACAACAGCCCACATACACATAAGTTTTACAAATACACAAAGACCTCCCATGTAGCCCTTAAGTGTTGTATCGGTACCATGAAGACCGACAACACAAGAAGGGTGGCCAACACAATGCCCGGCCGTCTTTTCTCCTCCGTGCTGATGTTTACACATCGCACCAGGTACTTATTTGACAGAGGCAAGGCCCAGGACCAGTTCAAATATTCACACACACACAGCAGCCCACTCAAAGACACACACACACAGCAGCCCACTAAAAGACACACACACACACAGCAGCCCACTCAAAGACACACACACACACAGCAGCCCACTCAAAGACACACACACACACAGCAGCCCACTCAAAGACACACACACACACAGCAGCCCACTCAAAGACACACACACACACAGCAGCCCACTCAAAGACACACACACAGCAGCCCACTCAAAGACACACACACACACAGCAGCCCACTCAAAGACACACACACACACAGCAGCCCACTCAAAGACACACACACACACAGCAGCCCACTCAAAGACACACACACACAGCAGCCCACTCAAAGACACACACACAGCAGCCCACTCAAAGACACACACACAGCAGCCCACTCAAAGACACACACACACACAGCAGCCCACTCAAAGACACACACACACACACAGCAGCCCACTCAAAGACACACACACACAGCATCCCACTCAAATACACACACACAGCAGCCCACTCAAAGACACACACACACAGCAGCCCACTCAAAGACACACACACAGCAGCCCACTCAAAGACACACACACACAGCAGCCCACTCAAAGACACACACACACAGCAGCCCACTCAAAGACACACACACAGCAGCCCACTCAAAGACACACACACACAGCGGCCCACTCAAAGACACACACACACAGCGGCCCACTCAAAGACACACACACAGCGGCCCACTCAAATACACACACACAGCGGCCCACTCAAAGACACACACACACAGCAGCCCACTCAAAGACACACACACACAGCAGCCCACTCAAAGACACACACACACAGCAGCCCACTCAAAGACACACACACACAGCAGCCCACTCAAAGACACACACACACACAGCAGCCCACTCAAAGACACACACACACACAGCAGCCCACTCAAAGACACACACACAGCAGCCCACTCAAAGACACACACACACACAGCAGCCCACTCAAAGACACACACACACACAGCAGCCCACTCAAAGACACACACACACAGCAGCCCACTCAAAGACACACACACACAGCAGCCCACTCAAAGACACACACACAGCAGCCCACTCAAAGACACACACACAGCAGCCCACTCAAAGACACACACACACACAGCAGCCCACTCAAAGACACACACACACACACAGCAGCCCACTCAAAGACAC
Organism: Lampetra planeri; assembly: GCF_965212315.1. Lineage (NCBI taxonomy): Eukaryota > Metazoa > Chordata > Hyperoartia > Petromyzontiformes > Petromyzontidae > Lampetra > Lampetra planeri. The sequence goes on from NC_136123.1 coordinate 5,562,773, forward strand.
ACACACACAGCATCCCACTCAAATACACACACACAGCAGCCCACTCAAAGACACACACACACAGCAGCCCACTCAAAGACACACACACAGCAGCCCACTCAAAGACACACACACACAGCAGCCCACTCAAAGACACACACACACAGCAGCCCACTCAAAGACACACACACAGCAGCCCACTCAAAGACACACACACACAGCGGCCCACTCAAAGACACACACACACAGCGGCCCACTCAAAGACACACACACAGCGGCCCACTCAAATACACACACACAGCGGCCCACTCAAAGACACACACACACAGCAGCCCACTCAAAGACACACACACACAGCAGCCCACTCAAAGACACACACACACAGCAGCCCACTCAAAGACACACACACACAGCAGCCCACTCAAAGACACACACACACAGCATCCCACTCAAAGACACACACACACAGCAGCCCACTCAAAGACACACACACACAGCAGCCCACTCAAAGACACACACACAGCAGCCCACTCAAAGACACACACACACAGCGGCCCACTCAAAGACACACACACACAGCGGCCCACTCAAAGACACACACACAGCGGCCCACTCAAATACACACACACAGCGGCCCACTCAAAGACACACACACACAGCAGCCCACTCAAAGACACACACACACAGCAGCCCACTCAAAGACACACACACACAGCAGCCCACTCAAAGACACACACACACAGCAGCCCACTCAAAGACACACACACAGCAGCCCACTCAAAGACACACACACACACAGCAGCCCACTCAAAGACACACACACACACAGCAGCCCACTCAAAGACACACACACAGCAGCCCACTCAAAGACACACACACACAGCAGCCCACTCAAAGACACACACACATACAGCATCCCACTCAAAGACACACACACACAGCAGCCCACTCAAAGACACACACACAGCAGCCCACTCAAAGACACACACACACAGCAGCCCACTCAAAGACACACACAGCAGCAGCCCACTCAAAGACACACACAGCAACCCACTCAAAGACACACACACACACAGCAGCCCACTCAAAGACACACACAGCAGCAGCCCACTCAAAGACACACACACACAGCGGCCCACTCAAAGACACACACAGCGGCCCACTCAAAGACACACACACACAGCGGCCCACTCAAAGACACACACACAGCGGCCCACTCAAAGACACACACACAGCGGCCCACTCAAAGACACACACACAGCGGCCCACTCAAAGACACACACACACACAGCAGCCCACTCAAAGACACACACATACAGCAGCCCACTCAAAGACACACACACACAGCAGCCCACTCAAAGACACACACATACAGCGGCCCACTCAAAGACACACACACACACACACAGCAGCCCACTCAAAGACACACACATACAGCAGCCCACTCAAAGACACACACACACACAGCAGCCCACTCAAAGACACACACACACAGCAGCCCACTCAAAGACACACACACAGCAGCCCACTCAAAGACACACACACACAGCATCCCACTCAAAGACACACACACAGCAGCCCACTCAAAGACACACACACACACACAGCAGCCCACTCAAAGACACACACACACACAGCAGCCCACTCAAAGACACACACACAGCAGCCCACTCAAAGACACACACACACACAGCAGCCCACTCAAAGACACACACACACACAGCAGCCCACTCAAAGACACACACACACAGCAGCCCACTCAAAGACACACACACACACACAGCAGCCCACTCAAAGACACACACACACACACAGCAGCCCACTCAAAGACACACACACAGCAGCCCACTCAAAGACACACACACACAGCAGCCCACTCAAAGACACACACACACAGCAGCCCACTCAAAGACACACACACAGCAGCCCACTCAAAGACACACACAGCAGCCCACTCAAAGACACACACAGCAGCCCACTCAAAGACACACACACACACAGCAGCCCACTCAAAGACACACACACACACACAGCAGCCCACTCAAAGACACACACACAGCGGCCCACTCAAAGACACACACACAGCAGCCCACTCAAAGACACACACATACAGCAGCCCACTCAAAGACACACACATACAGCAGCCCACTCAAAGACACACACATACAGCGGCCCACTCAAAGACACACACACACACAGCGGCCCACTCAAAGACACACGCACAGCGGCCCACTCAAAGACACACACACACAGCAGCCCACTCAAAGACACACACACACAGCAGCCCACTCAAAGACACACACGCACAGCGGCCCACTCAAAGACACACACACAGCAGCCCACTCAAAGACACACACACACAGCAGCCCACTCAAAGACACACACAGCAGCCCACTCAAAGACACACACACACACACCAGCCCACTCAAAGACACACACAGCAGCCCACTCAAAGACACACACACACAGCAGCCCACTCAAAGACACACACACACAGCAGCCCACTCAAAGACACACACACAGCAGCCCACTCAAAGACACACACACACAGCAGCCCACTCAAAGACACACACACACAGCAGCCCACTCAAAGACACACACACAGCAGCCCACTCAAAGACACACACACACAGCAGCCCACTCAAAGACACACACACACAGCAGCCCACTCAAAGACACACACACAGCAGCCCACTCAAAGACACACACAGCGGCCCACTCAAAGACACACACACACAGCGGCCCACTCAAAGACACACACACAGCAGCCCACTCAAATACACACACACACAGCAGCCCACTCAAAGACACACACACACAGCAGCCCACTCAAAGACACACACACACAGCAGCCCACTCAAAGACACACACACACAGCATCCCACTCAAAGACACACACACACAGCAGCCCACTCAAAGACACACACACAGCAGCCCACTCAAAGACACACACACAGCAGCCCACTCAAAGACACACACACACACAGCAGCCCACTCAAAGACACACACACACACACAGCAGCCCACTCAAAGACACACACACACACAGCAGCCCACTCAAAGACACACACACACACAGCAGCCCACTCAAAGACACACACACACACAGCAGCCCACTCAAAGACACACACACATACAGCAGCCCACTCAAAGACACACACACACAGCATCCCACTCAAAGACACACACACACAGCAGCCCACTCAAAGACACACACACAGCAGCCCACTCAAAGACACACACACACAGCAGCCCACTCAAAGACACACACAGCAGCAGCCCACTCAAAGACACACACAGCAGCAGCCCACTCAAAGACACACACAGCAACCCACTCAAAGACACACACAGCAGCAGCCCACTCAAAGACACACACACACAGCAGCCCACTCAAAGACACACACACACAGCGGCCCACTCAAAGACACACACACACAGCGGCCCACTCAAAGACACACACACACAGCGGCCCACTCAAAGACACACACACACAGCGGCCCACTCAAAGACACACACACACAGCGGCCCACTCAAAGACACACACACAGCGGCCCACTCAAAGACACACACACACACAGCAGCCCACTCAAAGACACACACATACAGCAGCCCACTCAAAGACACACACACACAGCAGCCCACTCAAAGACACACACATACAGCAGCCCACTCAAAGACACACACACAGCAGCCCACTCAAAGACACACACACACAGCAGCCCACTCAAAGACACACACACACAGCAGCCCACTCAAAGACACACACACAGCAGCCCACTCAAAGACACACACACACAGCATCCCACTCAAAGACACACACACAGCAGCCCACTCAAAGACACACACACACACAGCAGCCCACTCAAAGACACACACACACAGCAGCCCACTCAAAGACACACACACAGCAGCCCACTCAAAGACACACACACACACAGCAGCCCACTCAAAGACACACACACACAGCAGCCCACTCAAAGACACACACACACAGCAGCCCACTCAAAGACACACACACACACACAGCAGCCCACTCAAAGACACACACACACACACAGCAGCCCACTCAAAGACACACACACACACAGCAGCCCACTCAAAGACACACACACACAGCAGCCCACTCAAAGACACACACACACACCAGCCCACTCAAAGACACACACACACACACCAGCCCACTCAAAGACACACACACACACACCAGCCCACTCAAAGACACACACACAGCAGCCCACTCAAAGACACACACACACAGCAGCCCACTCAAAGACACACACACACAGCAGCCCACTCAAAGACACACACACAGCAGCCCACTCAAAGACACACACACAGCAGCCCACTCAAAGACACACACACACACAGCAGCCCACTCAAAGACACACACACACAGCAGCCCACTCAAAGACACACACACACACCAGCCAACTCAAAGACACACACACAGCAGCCCACTCAAAGACACACACACAGCAGCCCACTCAAAGACACACACACACAGCAGCCCACTCAAAGACACACACACAGCAGCCCACTCAAAGACACACACACACACAGCGGCCCGCGCGGGTGCCCACCGAGGCTGTGTCCGTTCTTGGTGTAGAAGGCCGTGCCGTTCACGAGGTTCACACAGCAGCCCACGACGTCACCCGTGCTGAACGTGGGGCCGTACGGACGCCCCGCGCCCGACGAGCAGAAGCTGTGGCCGTCGTCGCCGTGGTAACCATACGAGTACTTGTCCCAGCCTGGGGGCGGCAGCAGCAGCAGCGCAGCGGAGGCACCATTAACGGAAATGTCAAAGCATTTCAAATGGAATAGCACTCGTAAGGACATGTACATCCGCGAGGTCAATTACACTGCTGGATGAGGGCTTACCCACGCTGTGCGGGTAAAACGGGTTCTTTGACCATACTTCACCATGCTGGTCAGCGCAGGTTGGTGAAGGCGAGGTGGCACAGCCACTGGAACATGGTACAGGCCAACAGTTTTTGCACGACCCTCAGCTGGCAATTTAGCCCCCCACAGAAGCCTACAGTACCTGTTATTGCACGCGGCGTTCGCTCAACCGGTGAAAGAAATGTGGAGAAGCAATTTAGGTACGCGATGATTCACCCTCCAAAGCGATGACTGGACACCTGTGAAAAAGAGCTTTATAGCTCATCAGGTTATTCCAGTCTAAATAAAGATTATTTTTCAACGACCGCGTCACAATTCAGGGTCAAGATTCATTTCGACAATTGATTGTGCCTCATTTGTATCCGTTGTCAACTGTCCAGTCTTATTTTGTACAGCTTAATTTTCTCAACTTCGGTTACCACGGTTGTCTACGTACGGTGCGAAAGAAGTTCGACCTCTGTACACACATTTTCTCCATGGGCCTGAATGAAACCCCGGGAATCTCATTTGCATAAAGAACAGATAACGGATTCTCACGTGCACGATTTACTGCGTGCTGTGGTGCGCAACGGAATCAATGCGCAGTCATTACATGATGACTATCAACATGGCTGGCATCAACGTATATTACTTAATATAAATATAACTCTGCCTATGTGCTGTAAACAACAGCCATTTCTTAAAGGGTCACCATTTATATACTTTATCTTTTTAAGGCAGTGTTACTAACGAATGTGTTTTTTGTTGTTGTTTTTGATTGTGCACCCAATCACCAAGGGAGTATTACCAAATAATCTGTGCATTGATGTACGTCGCTGCTTATTGACATATCACACACTGTGCAAGTGAATAAGGATAACACGAGGACATTTGCATTTCATAAACTCACACAGATGTAATACATTATTAATTGTTGCTACTTTAGTGATTTAAAATAAGCAACAAATAGAGCTAAAAACACGCAACTTACAGCCCTCTGCAATATGCTACTGGACGAAAGCCGTGTTTGTCATTGGGGCTGTTTGACCATACTTCGCCACGCTGATCAGTGAGGATTGGTGAAGGGTGAACCCCAGGACTGGTTCTAACATCACTCACCACGAATGTTAACCATGGCCTGGAATCGAACCCAGGTATTTGGGTTTATTATGAGGTTCGTTAACCACTGCCCCACCAGTCTTAACTATACTCACATGTAATATTGCATACAAAACAAAGATCCCCCAGTATAGCCTTAACAAACTGTTAACAGCAAGTGCTATTAGCGAGCACCTATGAAGGCCGGAACGGCACATGAGGGTGGGTGGCCAGCACGACGCCCGGCCGCATTTGTCTCCCTCGTGGAAATGTTATTAAACATCACACTAGGTAGTCAATTGATGCAGAGTCAACCTAGGGCAGGCCCAGGACCGATCCAGATAACCGTCACCGGTGTTGGCCGTGAGCGGGAATCGAACTCGGGTCACCGGGTTGGTAGCGCAGTGCGCTAAGTGCTACACTCCCGCACCCCATTGCATACGTGCACACACACGGAGCGGTCGACAAGTGTTTGGAATTGAATACTGAAAATGGACAGACGACTGGACAAAACAACTCACTTTTGGCCATTCCAGACACCCCTAATAATAGATGATCAGCCTGTGCAGGGCTGTTGGAGTTGCATTCAAATACTGTTGTTGTTCATGTAGAGAGGGTTTTATGAAGGAGACCAGTATCTGCTTATTTAGTTACTTATATTCTCCATAACAAGAAAATTATAGTTTTTTTTCTGTTAGGTGCTCTTATCCGAATAGATCAGATAGAAAGGAAAAATCTTCAAAACAACAGGGTGCTCAGATGTAAATAATTAATGTTACCACGTACGTACACATGCACAAGTACACAAGTACAGTGTGTAAGCACACACGTGCTGCGTTTACAACACTGCACACAGAAATGTCAACACATGGAACATTAAAAAGTAAGAGCTGACTCCACTGCTGTGCCACTGCAGTTAACTATTAATGTTCCTGTAGATGCTTATCTTGGCTGTGCAAGGCTAAGATAGTGCAGCTCACAGCTACAGCCCCATGCTTGGGTGTTTGTACAAGCATGCCAGTGTATGGGTGTGCTTGGGTGTGTGTGTTCCAGTGGGGATTATTTGAGCCAGTCCTGGGCCTCCCCTAGGTCGACTCAGCCTCAAATGAGTACCTGGTGCGGTGTGTAGTAAACATCCCCACTAGGGAGACAAAGGCGGTCGGGAGTGGTGCTGGCCACCCGCCCTCTCATGTACCGTTCTGGCCTTGATAGGTGCTTGCTAACGGCACTTTCCCCAACAGTCTATTAAATACTATATGGGAGGTCTTTGTCTTTGTGATCACGTGGTTAGCGTGTAGCAGTTGGCACGCTGCGCTACGAACCCGGCGACCCAATGTCGATTCCCACTCACAGGCCCACCAACGTCAGTGACTATTATCTGAACAGGTCCTGGAACTCCTCACCTAGGTCGACTCAGCCTCAAATGAGTACCTAGTGCGGTGTGTAAACATTACCACTTGGAGGACAAAGACAGTTTGGCTGTGGTGCTGGCTGCCTACCACCCCCTTGTGTGCTGTGCTGGCCTTCACAGATGCTTGCTAACAGCACTTGTCCCAAAAGTCTGTTGAAGGCTATATTGGCGATCTTGCCTCTGTAGGTGGCATAGTGGGTTCTTGCTCTGTGCTATGAACTGGGTGCCATATATTCGATTCCCAGACATGAATACCATTATTGGAACCTGTCCTAACTTAAATTAATTACTAGGTCTGTGTATCTGTGAGCTCTTACGTGTCTGTGAGCTCTAGCGTGTGTACGAGCGTCTGAAGGCCTTTTGTGTGAAATAGTTTGTATGCTTTCAGTTGCCTATGTCTGTGTTTGCTGTACTTGCGTTATCATTGCCAGAGATAGTGGTCTAAGTGCGTGATAGGCAGGGCCATGTTATTTATCCAGAATCACATGACCAAACAACTACGTTTCTCAGCACGAGTGAGCCTTGATAGCGATTGAATGGATGAACACCACGCACAAACAGGTGATCACATACGGCTGCAGAGCTAAGTGGTGTGGCGATGCATGATAGAATAACTCCCAAGACCCGCACTGCGTGGGAAGGCGCTCATTTAGAAGTGGATTAACAAAAGGGCCACATCCACACGTTCCTTGCAATCGCTCTCTACAATCGCAGCAAAAATGTACGGCTTTGTACACTAGAGGCAAACGTTATTGGCTGCGTAAAACATCCCCCCAATGGAGAAAACAACCCTTAAAACACGAGGGGCTGATAAACACACGTCAACAAAGCACTGGCGCCGCCACCACGGGAAAGCCAAGAGCATCCGGGCATGCGCGGTGTCGGACCCACCTCCTCCCTCGTGGGCCATACCAGACATAATAGGTGCTACACAACACAAACTGTGCCGCCCATACAGGCTTCGAAGGGGACTGTTTATAAGTTTCAAGTGATGAGGCGTGTTTTTTCCACAGAGTCATTTTTGGGAAATTAAATTTGATTGGATTTGCCCGTGCCAAAAGTGGTGCGTGCGTGCCTGCCTGCGTGTGTACAGACAATCTAAACACCTGCTTTTGTACCCCGTGTCCCACATGGCTACTGGCAAACAGCAAGCACAGAGAGGTGGATATGTTTGTGATTTGTCTTTGGCACAGACGCAAGAGGCACCAGATATATTTTGTCCATGCGCACGCACGGGTGTTTGTCAGTCGACTGCTGGATGAAGGCCTCTCTGCGGCTAGTGGGTCGTGGGGGTGAGTGTGGGTTGGTGAATGTGGAGAGCCTACTACACATGGGAACACTCGACAGCAACACATTCCTGCGGAGGGAGCTGGTAGAAACGTTGGGTTGCTCGGTCAATGGCCAGGGTCAACGGTGGCGTGGTGTATTCCGCAAATATGGCAGACTGTGAGGGCGGGCACAAGCCGGCGTGAGTAGGTTAAACGTTGAGTTTTATAAGGGCACCACGGGGTGACCAGCCCCTCCCCACCCAGCCCCACCCCCCACCCAGCCCCTCCGGACCCTCCCCAACCAGCCCCTCCCCACCCTCCCCACCCAGCCCTTCCACACCCAGCCCCACCCTCCCCACCCAGCCCCTTCCTGCACGACGGACGGACACAATAATCCCCTGTGGGCTGGTGGAACCAGTGGGTTTCGACCAGTAAAATGGATGTTGCTGTACTGCCCCATGCTGCACCTCAACAGCCTGCTGTGTAAGGCAGTCTCCCATAAAAGGCTCAGCTCTGCTTAGCTTCAGAGATTCTAGGTGATTTTAACGAAGGCAGTGTCCATACAAATAAAATATTCTGCATATATACATGATGACCATTGATAGAGGGATGAATTTACAGACGTAGTGTATTCAACAAAATAAAATGGCTGTGTTATTTATTATCAGAGCACTGAGCCTTAGAGATTTGTGTGAAATGTAAATGGCTCTAATCCTTACCAGGCAATCTGTTCATATTCACTTCTTGTGTAGACAGCCCAATCCCCATGTACCTAGAGGTGGGAGATCGTAAAACAAATCACGCCTCGTTCACTGGCTTGAACAACGCACACACACACACACGAGACGCACCACATTGGGCCCCGCAGCAAGCGAGCCACACAGGTGCTTTTTGACAGGCGGAGAGCGTGCCCGCGTTGGGGGGCAAGAGCGGCACTCACCCGTCTCTGCCCTTGCTCACGATCTTCACCTCGAAATAATAAATGCCACACGCAGCAGGGATGGGGTAGTTGGCACGCACCGATGCTGCGTCTTTGGGTGTCTTGCCATGCCCTGCGAAAGAGTCAAGGGTGAAGCATTAATGAAAGTTCTTCATTGGCAAAAGCGGCTGCAAGGAACACCCGCTCAACTGACGCCGCTAATGAAAATCGATCGGATTAAATAGCTGCAAAATAAAAGGGAACATTTTTAAGACAGTTATTGACAGAAATTCTCACTGGCGACGCATTTATCAAGCAATTGTGGCAACTCAGCAGAGAAATAGAGTAGCCAACGAAATTTGTTGAAAAATGTGCATCATGGACAATGATCGGTCTGCAGAGCACTCAAACTCAAGTAGGCATGTGACCTCTGTGATATGATCAGAAGTTGGCATCTTGTATGGATTAGCCAAATTTGGGAAGCTTAATTTCTTACAATAGAAAATGTTGCAGAAACTGATTATCATCCATGATCAATCCACTCACGAACTTAGAATGTAGTAATCCACCTAACACTGCACGCAAGCTTATTTCATTGTTCCATCTCCTCGGTGTGGCCACACCTGGCAATCTACAATCGTCCTTTCTCGCAATGTGTCCTGCCCAAGCCCACTTCATTTTCTTAGCCGCTTGAATTATTTATTTAACCTGGGAATATTCTCTAATCCAGGTAACTTTCTTCGATGCATGTGTCCCTCCAAATTTCCTTGAATAACATGGGACAAAGTGGTGGGCAGCAGAGGTCAGTGCAGAAACATTCATTGTTGTACTGTGCTTCCACATACACATTCCCCACTTCACCAACCTGCAATGACCAACATAGTATGGCCAAATAATTCCCCAGCAGCAGATTGCAATGCACAGCACAGCCTTGGGTGTTCCCTCGGGATTTATTCACATGTCACATATGTGCAGTTTTCACCCTTGTCTCACCCTAATGTGATATTACAGGACCTCATGCCGGGTCTTATTGCTGGCAGCAAAATGTGTCGCCATTGCAGCGCACACAGGTGAGGGTGTCAGTTTAATTTAATTACATAGTGACATACACCACTCAAATGCATGTTTGGTATCGAATTAACATTGTATTAGATTGTGCGTATTTTTCACGTTGTTGAATCACATCCTAGAACGATAACGATATTCAAATGGACATGCCAAATGTTCTCCTAAACAGCAACAACCACTGAGGCCAAACCCAGGGATTAAACGTAACTACACCTTGGGGGAAGATTATCCAGTATTTGTCTTGTGTTACCTATAGCCCATGGGCAAAAGCAGAAATCTGTAGCACATGAAGTAGTACAACTTTAGCTCTGCTTTTACAGATTTATACAGCTAATAACAGTAACTTATTTCATAACCCCAGTCATTTCAAATGGTTATCACAGAATTCACTGTTATTGGCCACAAGGAAATTGGAACTGCTCAAGTTATGCCACTTGAGGTGGTACCAAGAAGCAAAATATGTGGTCTGGGCGAAAGCTACGATGGTCGTGCAGTGGATTCCGAATTAGCCACATGAAGCAAGGCTGCAGATAACATAGCAAACCTGGCACATTACAGTAGCAAACCTGGCACATTACAGTAGAACACAAACGGGGGAGCTTGGGTCTAATAGGATTGATGATGCTTTGGATGGTGGCCATGGTGGCAGCACAGTGTACTCTGAATATTTGACGCATAATAAAAAAACCCTAAACAATAAAGATATTTGTGATTGCATCTTTATTCATAAGTAATGGTCAATCAACCGCTGGATGAATGCTTCCACAAGTCATAGCCATTTCTCACAATAAGCAATTCTAGCGAAGACACACGATCTGATTTCATGGCTCCGTCTCCACGATGGACGTGTATTCGGCAAGTTCTCCCTTCTTTGGCTCACACTCTGTAGATGATCTCGACCACGGACCATACTTCATCCAAGCAGTTTTCTTGCGCACAAGCCCACTTTTGTTACCCAATCAACATTATGTCTTTACATGACAATGTTTTTCTTCCTCCCCTCAATGGAGTGAGGTTCTTCATAACAACACCAGCAAATGGCCTAACAATGTCATTACTGGGCCTAACACTCTGCCCATGAAACCATTATCTGTTGGTCATCCGACGAAGGGACCAGACCCTGCAAGACCTCCCCAACACTCATGTCCGTCATGAGTGTTGGTTGACCATACTTCACCACGCTGGTCCGAGCAGGTTGGGTGAAAGGGCTGAGGTGGGGGGGGGCGTGACTGGGACCAGTTCAGATATCCCTCGTCACTGCCGTTCACCGTGGCCAGGTTATCGAGTTGGGTGGGAGACACGCGCAGTGCTTTAGCCCACTGCGCAACAACACCCCTGCGATTGTTATTGTGAACAAAGCACTTGAACACACCCTCGTTCTTAAGATATTATATATTTTTTTTATTTTACCTGGTAAAGCCCACTGCAACTATATGGCTCTTGTTTCAGAAGCGACCCGGCCAGAAATGATAGCGCACCTAAGTGGCTTATCACGTGGGAATCTATAGCAGCCAAATACTCTCGGCACATGCGGATGGAAAAGCCAGAGTTAAGGACCCTAAGACAAATCCATTCGACCACGCAGAGAGACACGCGAACTCCAAATAAACAGCATGTCGGGGATCGAACCCACGACCTCCTGCATACCTGGCGAGGTAGTTAACATCTCGCCACCATGGCTTGTTAAACAATGACTAGGGTCTGACCGATATCTCCAGTCAAAGGAGATGGCTCAACCAGTGACAACATCGGCGCTGGGGTGAAATGGGAGATAACACGGGGTGGGATGGTCGTGGTGGTGGTGGTGGTAGGAGGGCGTGGGGCAAGGTTAACAGCCACAAGTGGAGGTTGCGGGAACACAGAGTACCGACGCGACTTACCACCCCCGCCTCCATCCTCTGTGAACCCCAACACACAGCAGAACGCCAGGGCACATCTCTGTGTTGTTGTGGTCAGGATTCCAGATTAAAATTCCGTACTGCAGCTGTGACAATATTACAAATGTTGTTGACAAGAGCCAGAGTGGAATGGATATAAGTGGGGGTGACACTGCGAGGAGCCCTCCCAAGTTGTTAATGGATCGTTCTACTGCATCATTCGATCCGTATCACTGTCCATGGCAAATGGGTCCTGCCCGCATCCTAAATCAGCCCTGCCATTGTCCACCTTTTGGGCCAACGCCGACACTGATATCCCAAGAAGGGCCCTACCCCCTGTCCACCAGGATCAATCATAGCAAGTCCGTCCGCTGGATCAACCCAACCGCAAATCCACCTTCTGGGTATAAGCCCTGTCCTTGGGGATACCAACTCACGCGTGAACCCTGCCACCCCGACACACACAGGTCAGCCGTAGTACCGATGTCCATCCCATGGGTCAAGATCGCTTCTCTCCTGGGGTCAACGCTGTCCCCTGCCCACTTATCTCGACCATCCTTGGCTATGCCCATCCTGTGAGGGCAAATCGCGACACGGGTAAAGACAAACACGGACGAACAAAAAGGGAGCGGACGGGAAAACAAGTCAGGATTGACGACGGCGTGGAAGTCAGCGTGGGTAGAGGGAGCGGGCGGGGGGCAAGCTTAGTTTGGGGGGCACGTCAGCACCTTTGTAGTGCACACGCAGATTCCCCAGCGAGAGGCCGATGTAGCTGAGCTTGTCCTTGGCGCTCCAGGCACGGGGCAGCGGAGATTCGTCCTCGTTCACGGCCGGGTAGAGCTGTCGCAAACGGGTGGTGACACCCCCGTCTTCACCCGCACCCACCGCGACTTCCCCGCCTGCCGCCGCCGCCGCCACCGCTACCGCCGCCGCTGCTCGCACCTCGGCCATGACATCGCCTCCCTGCCAGTGCGTCGCCCCACTCGCAGCAGCAGCAGCCGCTGTTGTTGCCGCTGTTGTTGCCGCAGCGCCTCGCTCCACCTGCCCGCCAGGAGCCGCCATCTTCTCGTCACTGCTTCCCTCCTCTTCCCTTCCCTTCCACGTGTGGGAGGGGACTCGGGGCCCCGCCCCCTGATGTCCGTCAATCGGTCGCCGACGTGAGAGCTTCGTGGCGGCCATCTTACGTGAGGGCAACCTTGCCCCCCCCCCACCACCATCGCCGTTCCCCCGAGTCCACTGCATGCCCGTGACGCGGCGCAGCAAGTACCGTTTCCGCAGACCTCCCTAAGTAAGATGGCCGCCTTGGGCGCGCAGACGTTGAGACCGAGTTGGGCGGAGCGCTTAGCAACAGTCGGGGAAAAGGGCCTCCTATTGGCTACAAGTTTACGGCCCCGCCTGGACTAGGGGGCCAATCAGCAGCACGGAGATCGACGAATCGGCGGAGAGGGGGTGGAGCTCGACGACGTGCGCGCAGCCAATCAGAGCGCGATCATTTGCGGCTGACGTCACCGCACAGCTGATGCAGCGGGGGCTGGGCCACGCTGTTGCTTGGGCTTCAGGATTCTGTGCTGGGGATGTTGTTTATTGTTGTTGTTGTTGTTGATTGTTGTTGTTGAAAGTTTGGTCAAGAAGGGCCTCAATGTTTCAGGAGGGTCCTGCCAACATTTTATTTTTGCAATCGGGTGGGTGGGTGGGTGTACGAAAGTGATAATGAACGTCTCAAATCAACCCCCCATCAGCTGCCCCTGTGAGGGCGCCAAGTGGCTCAGCAACCCTGGGTTCTGCAAAACGGGCATTAGACCCTGCCAGTCACTTGCCCGTATGAGGTGGAGGGGTGCGATGGTTGCTGCTATGTGCAATTTCAGTCGGATCATTTTCGGTGTCGTTTTTCACATTTGGATCGTGGCGCGCCAGTACACAACAACGACATCTCGTCAACACGACCCGTCAACCCCTTAGCAGTGGCCCTACTTTATTACACACCAATTCAGGCCCTTATAAATCTCAACGTTCATTCTACAAAGTCCCATCACAAGGGAGAAACACAAAGTTATGTTTTTGTTGTTGCATTGAAACGGCTGTACGCCGTATGGACCTAAAAACTAAATTTCCCTGTACAAGAATGCGGATTAAACCGTGATGGGTTGACAACTATGTGTCAAGGAGCATAAACCACCACCATCATCGTCACCCAAAGAACTCAGGTCATCCTCGGAGCAGCGCCCTTTGGCTCAGCCATCGAACAAAGACGCTAACAAACATCGCACGCTTTCAGATGCCCTCCCGCGGCTGGCTCTTCATTCCGATATTAGGCAGCCACTGGTGGAGAGGCGACGCACCTTTTTAAAAAACATTCCTGCGGAGGGAGCTGGTAGGAACGTTGGGTTGCTCGGTCAATGGCCAGGGTCAACGGCGGCGTGGTGTATTCCGCAAATATGCCCGACTGTGAGGGCGGGCACAAGCCGGCGTGATTAGGTTAAACGTTAAGTTTTATAAGGGCACCACGGGGTGACCAGCCCCTCCCCACCCAGCCCCACCCCTCCCACCCAGCCCCACCGTCCCCACCCAGCCCCTCCCCATCCAGCCCCTCCCCACCCTCCCCACACAGCCCCTCCTCACCCTCCCCACCCAGCCCCTCCCCACCCTCCCTCTCCCGACCCTCCCCACCCAGCCCCTCCCCACCCTCCCCACCCAGACCCACCCTCCCCACCCCACCCAGCCCCTCCCCACCCAGACCCACCCCTCCCACCCCCCACCCAGCCCCACCCACCCCACCCAGCCCCTCCCCACCCAGACCCACCCCTCCCACCCCCCACCCAGCCCCACCCTCCCCACCCCACCCAGCCCCTCCCCACCCAGCCCCTCCCCACCCAGCCCCACCCCTCCCACCCCCCACCCAGCCCCACCCCTCCCATTTTTGGATGCACGACGGACGGACACAATAATCCCCTGTGGGCTGGTGTAACCAGGAGGTTCCATCCAGTAACAATCCACATTGAGGGCTCATCTCTTGAGAACCGCTGGTTGTGTTTAGTTTGTTGTCTTTCCTCACCACCACCACTTCCAACGTCCTGTAACCACCCCGAACGAATCGTTCGCTTCGAACGAATGAGCCGGGGGAATGAATTAAAAAGGGGGCCGCAAATGGATCGATGCGTGCACGACGGAGTGAGAATGATGGCTTTAATCTAAGTTGTCTTGTGGTTGTTGTTGTTGTTTGACTTGCATTCCACTGTGATTTTTGCACACAGCGTAGGTGTACGGTGTTTTTTTCTGGAAGACTTTGCAGTTTTTCCCTGGATTTTTATGTTTGCGCATAGTCACTTTAAGATGTTTTCTTGTTCATGTTTTTTGTTTGTTGCGGTTGCACCCGATTCAAGAGCCGTATGGCTCACAGGGCTATACCTAATGAATGAAACTTGAAAAACTGAAACGAACGAGGAGACCCCCCCCACGTCCCGGACGTGTCTCCCTGCCGCCCTCTGCCGGGTGCCAACGAGGGGGGTGAAGATGTCTTTTCTTGATTTGACGTTTTCGTGACTGCAGGAATCCACACTCTTTGGTTATTTTTGTAAAGTCGCGTAGGTATAAAATAAAGAAAACTCACGACGTTTCGATCGCAACGCAAGCGGTCGTCATCAGGCGGAGAAAATAAAAATAAACAAAGAATATTAATTCCTTCAGTCACGAAAGCTTTAAGTAAAATTTTACCCAGACCGTTGCGTCTCACGCCCACGCGGTTTCGACCACGGCGCGCACGCCGGGGTCAGGTCACAACAACGGCTGCCAAATGTGCCACTTTTGTGTTGGTGGGGGGGGGAAGGTCATTCCACCACGGTGCTTGTGCCAGGCTAGGTGCGCTTTCGGGACCACGCGAGGTGTCGAATGTCGGAAGACGTGCCACCCACCACAAGTCAAAATGTTGTCTTGCTTCTTCCCTCGCAACTGCTCCAAACTTGACATATGACACAATCACGTTACCGAGTACCGAGTAGTTCGTGCAAAAAAATCGTGAATCACTTGTGTGCATCTCCAGTGCCAGCACACAATTGTGAATCCACACGTGGCGAATCCGTGCAGTGACAGTCTCGAACAGTGGTTCTGAACCTTTTCTGCAGCCTGCATGCCTTTGGTTCTCAGGAAGAGGCATCTCGCATCCCCCAGGGGGTGCGTGCACCCCAGGTTGTGCGTGCACCCCAGGTTAAGATCCGCCGGTGTAGGACGACACGTGCTCACGTGCGTGGCAGGGTGGCTCAGTGTTAACACTTGTGCATCTCCCTGCGTCTCTGTCCAGTTCCGTTTTTCCACGTGTTTCTCTGCCCGTCTCTATCGTAAGTCAAGCGTCCTTGCCGATATAAACATCTGGCAGTTCACCATCATTGATTCAAGCAAGCCGCACTGCTGATGAGACGCTGTATGTTGAAACCGCTCCAGAGTTTGCTTGTGCTGAATCAATGCTGCTGAAGTGAAGGGCTTCCGGGTTGTGGCCGATGGGTTTGCGTAAGAAATTCTTACTTTTCATGTAGAGACAGATATAAAGGCTCATCCATTTTGTTAAATTAATATTCTCACCAACGCTAATTATTATTTTGTGGACATTAGTAGGAGCTGCAAGTTCAGTGTGTACATGTACATTGTTGAAAGCCTCTCCCATGGCAAGCAGGTCATTCATTTGATATTACTGTGATGGTCAGTGCGGTTGAAGTACTCCATGGTGCTCTGCTGCTGACAACGTAGTTCTGAAGCAGCCTATAACATCTGTTTTTGTGTGGTTGTTACTCATCCAAGCACTATCCAGGCTCGACCTTGCTTAGCTTCTCCGATCTGACAAGTTGGGGTGCATTCTGGGTGAGTGTCACAGGTGCACACCTCGATTCGAGTACTCGAGAGGGGGAAAAATTCAAATTCTCAAAATAACTATACTTAACACGGCACAGCAGTAAAATAAATAAAACCAGTGAAAAAGATGTGCGATTAATCAAATCCGATTTATTTTATCATCTCAAAAGTTCATGTCGCAGCATCCTCAGTTCATCCGTTTTACCGCAAGCTTGTAAATGTCACGACCCGACACTTGATGGCAACTGCACTGAAATCGTCCCAGATTTAATTCAATTTCATTTATAGCCAGAACACACAATCAACTTTTCGCACATTAAGCCTCAACAGTCAGAATGTCCTATTGGGAAGTATGCGGCGCAAATACTTTGGTCTGGTTTCATGCTCTTGCCAATCATTAAAATCAAGGCACAGTTGGGGTTTTACAATTGTCCACGGGTGTGCGATCACAATTACTGGACCATTAGCGTCGTCTGGTTAGCATTGGCCCTGGTGCAAGGAATGAAATGAACCCTCCCCCCCGTCTAGTTTCCCACCTCGCCCACCTCTTCGTAACCCAGTTGCACCACTTGCAACACCGGATAGCTCCGCCACTGCGACTGGATATAACTGTAATGAAGAGACAGGAACAAGTTCACCATTATACAGCTTCTGTTACAGCTGTGTGGCTGATTAGCGACTACATTCATATGGAAATTAGTAGGGTAGTGGAGAACGTAGCTCAAATCGGCACTCCACTGGTGGTCCACAAGTGACGCAGCTTCACGAGTCATGAATGGTGGTGTGTGTATTAAGCAGAGGTGGGACAAAGTCATTGTTATGCAAGTCCAAGTCGAGTCGCAAGTCATCAAATTCATGACTCGAGTCTGACTCGAGTCCAAGTCACATGACTCGAGTCCACATCTCATAGGTGGGACAAAGTCATTGTTATGCAAGTCCAAGTCGAGTCGCAAGTCATCAAATTCATGACTCGAGTCTGACTCGAGTCCAAGTCACATGACTCGAGTCCACACCTCTGGTATTAAGCGCCGCTTAAACTTGATATGCACTATACGGGGCACACCTCCTTCAAGTAAAGGGCATTCAATGGAAGGGGTTCTAGAACGGGATCCCAAAGACACAGTCTGCACCACTACCAGTTTCCCCCCCCACCCCCTGATTCCATGCCTTAAGCCTGGCTTAGGAGACGTGCAGAGGTCACGCTGACTATGCACATCAATACAGACTTAGTCCAAGTTGAGAGAGAGGCAGTCGTACGGAGCAAGAGGGTGGCAGTAATGCATGATGGGAATCATAATTATAACACACACATTACATAAAAAACACACCCGCCCTCATACACCTTTCTTCAGACATTAACAGTAACGCTTAAATGATTATGTACATTTCAATAAGCCAAATGATTTTATGCAAATTACACATTTTTACCATATTCTCCAGATAAGACACACTTTTCCTTGTATTTTATAATAAAAATTGTGAGTGCCAGTTGGGTTAAATACGTAACCAGATTTTTATAATGGAATAAGTCCGGTTTATATAGCGCACAACATTTGTGCAGCGAGTCGCTAACGCAAGTCGTAGGCATTTGTATCAACAACCGGGCCACAAGCTTGGTGTGCGTCTAACTTTCTTGCACATCTTTTAATATTGTTGTCGTTTCCTGTTGTGTCCTTCAAACAAATTGAATCTCACAATCGCGGAGGAAACACAGACAACAAAGACAAGACAAAGCTCCCCCGTATAGCCTTAACAGACTGTTGGGGAAGTGCTGTTAGCGAGAACCTATGAAGGCCGACACAGCACATGAGGGAGTGTGGGTGGCCGGCACCACGCCCGATCGCCTTTGTCTCCCAAGTGGCGATGTTTTCTACACACTGCACTAGGTACTCATTTTGAGGCTGAGTCGACCTAGGGGAGGCCCAAGATCGGTTCAAAAAATCGTCACTGGTGTTGGCCATGAGCGGGAATCGAACTCGGGTGGCCAGGTTCATAGCGCAGCGCGCTAACCACTACACCACCACTCCCCACAGACAGGCAGCAGGATGGCAGCCACGGCGATGAGCCGGCACCTACAAATTGCACTCTGCAAGAAGATATTTTCAGTCAAATCAATGCCTGTGGTGCAGTAGAATTCTGAGAATACTGTATATGAAAGATGATATCATAAAAGCGCGATAGCGCCGATTGCAAGTCAACACGAAAAAGCACATGAGCAGCAAAGTTCATGTACTTGCTGCTGTGGTAGGTATTCGAGATTCAGAAGGCAAGCTGATACAGTGACTTTTCTGTCGTTTCAGCAAGAAATGTCTCACAGCTGATACGGGCAAGTGAAGGTGTAATGATGCCCACGTCTCGTTTGCAAGGATTGATAAAGCTCGCGCATTCTCACTCGCGCAATTCTGACCTTGGGACTTAACTAACATACTCGGCCTCCTACTCACCACTATGGTTGCGGCGATATATTTTCTGACGATATGATTATCACGAGATAATTTTCCCATAACTTGGTGTATTTAGCATTTTTATTCAATCTTTAATGCTTTGATGAATGTTGATGAATAATATGGAGCACTTAAGAAAAGTTATACTGCAGTTCACTTAACATGAGCCCGCCATAAGTCTTTTAATTATTGCAAATTTTAAATCTATAACGTACATGCTGTCTGAAAATGATGACATCCATCAAACTGGAAAATTTTTTACAAACCACTAATTTAATGGATAATAGCTATATATCTAGAATTAGTGAAATTTGAATTGTTATTTCATATTTTGTCAGGAAATAACATATTTTTGAAATATAAGCAACAATAATCACGATTTCATGATATTTAGCAAAAATGACATTGCGATAATTGTGGACCTTATATCATTACGATATCGTAGCATCGCCACATCACGGCGACCATCACCACAACGGCAAGATGGCACCAACATCCGCACACCACCTCATGTCCTCATCACTACACCTCCTCATCCCTCCTCACCCTCCCCATTGACAAATGATCAGAATACATTTAAACTGCAGAAACAATGAGTGCAATTCACATGCCAGTATAGGGCCTTTTAACAATGGCAGGTCGCTGTCTTGGTATAGCCAATGCAAAAAATGTCGAGAAATCCCGGCTAGTATCCTTAAAAATGGTCCCCGAGTCAATATGCGACTGGTACTCAATGCGTTAAAATAAAATTAATTAACCGTGGCAGCATGAAGCTTAGGTCTGGATTAGACAACGTGGCAGCACAAGTTTCTAATGCCCTGATTTACAGTTGATTTGAGGCTACACACACTCTCACACTCCTCTCGTCTCTCCATCAAAATATGTTGAAATTAATGAGGACTTATTTTCACCAACCTGCACTGACCAGCGTGGTGAAGCATGGTAAAATAACCCCCGCAACCGGCATGGCGTGGGGGAGATTATCACCCAACAGTGTCTTGACAAAAGGGGCTATACATGTACAGACGCTCATCTTTTGAGTAAACAAGTAGAAAAGGACACCCATTGCTTAACAACGCCGCTGGGGCAGCAGAGGCTCGGGCGAAACTCACGGAAATGTACCGAGAGAAGGCAGACTTCTCTTACACCACTCCAGGCCCAGTCTGAGCACACGTCACCGTGCTTGAGAGTTGTCTCTACGGACTCCGAAGACAACAACTTGGCCCCGATATTCCACCTGCTGCTCTAAGCGGTGTGCTAAAGCGACGGATATCAAGCAAACGGCACATGCACTGCTAACTGGAAATCTGCTCGGGTCACGCACGTCCAAGGAGCTGCAATTCTTCCAAGGTTCCAAAACCCGTTTCTTCCAGAGTCAACAACTCACTCGCTCACCCGCCCCCAGGGACTTCTCCTCGCCCCGAGCGGCTCGGGCGAATCAGGACCAGAGTCGGTAGAATCCGAGGGCGATGGTCAGACACGTAAACACAGATGCTGCGTGGAAGAGAAGACATCAAAGCAACGCGGTGAGTTCAACTGCTGCGGTCGTTTAATTTCAGTTTTGAGTACCTGGAGGAGGCTCTCAGCACGTGGAGTAAACGTCGGACGTCGTGCCGAACAACACGCGGCACAACCCGAAAACACATTGGGGAGCTACGCAGTAAACCTACGCTGTAATGGTCCAGGCTGGGCTGCATATACAACGTAATATACGGCCCTTGGTCAATCCACTGCTCAATGAAGACCTCCTCAAGCCATGCCAGCTATGGGGGTCGTTTGACCGAACTTCACTATGTTGGTCAGAGAAAGTTAATGAAGTGGATGTCCAGAACCGGTTCAGATATCACTCTCTCCACTGATGCGAGCCATGTCAGGGAATCGAACCGAGGTGACCGGGCTCATCGCGCTGTGCGCTAAACCACAGCTCCACCATGGTTTTGTAATGACCAAAAGTAAAATATACATTCATAATATACATTTCATAACTCACGACACAATACTAGATCACCAACAAGAATCATCATCAGCCGTGATCAATCCACTGCTGAATGAAGACCCGCCCAAGTCGCTGCCATCCTCAGTCCCACAACGCAACAATCACAATCCACCCGGCAACTGGACACGAGCCAATGTCATCGCTCCGTCTCAAAGTCAACATCACCTTGGACCCTTCCCCTCCACTTTGGCCAACAATCAACAGTTGGTGTCGGGCCCCTCCCTCTTTCTGCCCACATCTCTTCCCTCTCCCCCTATTGCCACCCTACCCCAGGTTTCCCTCATTAGGTTGGTTATACTCCCCCCTCCCCAGTTATCCCCTCCTCATTTACATTTTCATCTTCTCCCCGACGTGGTGTCCCTCACTTGGTTGGGGCAGCAGGCCTCTTTCCCCACCTTCTACCTCCCCTCCTTGATATAGTTCAGTTGTGTCGGGACTGCCCTCCGTGAATTGTGACACCCGGTTGTGTGAGCCGCGTGGCATGCTGTACCGGGCTCGCGTTTTGTTACAATAAAAGCAAAAAAGCTGTTAGTCTCTCCCACCGGACCGTCATCCGTTGTACCGAAGCAGCGTCCTGCCCAATCCCACACTGCTATCGGCTACTGACGCCGCCCCTCACGGAGCGTCGCTTGGCTCCAGGCGTAGCCGTGGTACCTGCGAGGTACTTGATGGTGTCCAGCTTGTTGGACTCCAGTATGGTCTTGAGGCCGGCGATCTCCGTGTCGATGCGGTTGTTGGTCTTGGTGAGCGCTCGGTCCTCCTCCGCATGCTGCAGCGCACGAGGTCATCACCGAGTCAACGTCGGGCTCACATCGTCGGGGACACCTCATCGTCCGCTCGTCCATCAGTGTCACCCAGGACAGGGGGCTCGTCGGGGGTACGACATTGCCAAGATGTTTTTTTTTTTTACACGATATGACAGCATATGTTGAGTGAACTCTTGATATAGAAATTTTAAGATTTTTTTTGTCATACTCGAAGTACTGTACTGCAACGTGCAAAATTAATCCAATAAAAATGTGAAATACATTTGAAAAGCTGAATGAAACTGATTTTGCAATAATAATCATCAAATCGGGAAAAATGAAGCTGCATATAAATGACACGTGGATATAAACACACCTGAGATAAGCTGTTTTTGATATAAGCAACATATGCTTCCATTAACACTGGTGTGGGGAAGGTTGTTGGGTGACTTCCGAATCAAAGCGCACCAATACAGATACAAGCACAGCTGGCTTCTCCTGCCGTAAGCATTCTAACCATTGCAGCTTCACAATCTACAACGCTTATAATGCACGCGCTGTCAGTTACGCAAAATATCAACACAATTAAGGTCGGCAAGGTTCTATGCTTTAAGTTGCGACACAGGAAGAAAAGCGCGTTCAATGGGTAATATAACAATTTATTTCCAGCTTATTTATAATCGGCATGGTGAAATCTTTATCCGACAATCGATTGTGCAACAGCTGATTATGTCGGTGGTGACCTTCGGGGCAGCCAGAGCGAATGATTTTAAGGGACTCACCAGTTCCACAATTTCCGTCCTCATCTCCAGGAGTTTCTTTTCCTGGTCAGAAAACTGTCAACAGGGGTGTAGGAGAAATACACGCATAACCCAAAGGGAACATCAAGGGTGTTTCAATAATGAAGTTTACACCAACAAAGCGAACAGGCAGGGCACGCAGACACACGAGGCCCACGGAGACGCGAATGAACGCAGCGAGAGGCACAATGTTGTCGTTCCCTCTTTACCATTTCCTTCACGCGGCTTTTCTCCAGGTTCATGTCGAGCTTGGCATCCGATTTCACTTTGAGGAATTCATCCTGAAAGGGATGGGAGTTGCCGGTCATAACTTCATCCTCACAATGGCGACGTGAGAGAAGTACAGCGCTTTCGCGGACACAAGTACATTTTATTGCAGTCCAGCCAGTCCGTCATCGGTCTCCCGTTCAGTCAGTGTGGGTTGAGTGAAGGTGTGCAGCAGAGACGTGGGGGGTCATAGAAGCACAGTAATACAATGGATTTGTCTGCACTGTTCTGTGTAGCTTACAACAACCTACTGTGCACTGGGGGTCACCACCCATTGAATAAAGCACTATCCGTACCCAAACCTGCTTCAATTACAAGAGAGATTGGGTGCATTCTGTGTGATTTGGCCATTGTGTTTTTTTTTTACTCTAAAATACATATCATGAATTGCCCAATGAGGCATTTGTTTGAATTTCAATTGAAAGTAAAACGTTAATTGAGCAAATGAGACTTTTTCTCAATGGGCTTATACTTAAGCACATAGATCACGAAAGTTAGACGTCAGGTCAGCCGAAGCCCCCTCTCCTTCACTCACCACCCCCTCACCTTCGGGGAACCAACCAGCCAATCAGCAGCGACCTACTGGCAGTGCAGCACGAGGCCGTGTGATTGGTTGGTTGGTTCCTAGGAGAGCGAGAATAGCAAGAGGGGACAGCTGTAATGTTAAGCTGAACCACAGCACAGGGCGTTTGAGAATAGTCTCTTAAATTGTGAAGTAAAATTGTATTTCCCCCCCTTCTTAATGTCATTTGTATCTCAGGTGGTCAAATATAAGAAGGGGCTGCCAGGTTTCATGACGGTACACTGTCCCGTAATGCACCCAAAATCTGGTGTTTGCCGTGCACGTTTAACAAATGATTTTGTTGGCACGTGCGGTGCTTTTTGTCAACAGGATGGGGGCCCCCATACATCATGTGGATCGTGGGAGCTATTTCACTTCATCACACTGGCCAGCGCCGGTTGGTGAAGGTGGGGAGCAAAGACGTAGGAGTGCAGAACCACAGTGTGGCAATGGATGATGTAAATGCTGTTTTTTTTGCATGTATTTTCTTTTTTACTCAATGAGTAAAAAATGCTGGCCTCACCTCAAAATGTTTCTTCAGATGAATCAGCTCTATTTTCATCTTCTGCACAAACAGGGAACATTTTGGGGCTGGTGTCAGAAAAATAATACTTTTACAATACAACTTTATGAATCAAGAACATGACAATTATTCCTTTTCAGACATCGAGGTACTGGATTTATCATTTAAAATTTGGTACATGTACTGTCGTAACAAGAAATCTGAATGAATACTTTGTCTTACGGCACGGTGCCGATAAAGACAATCGGGATAAAAGAGTAGCAAATGACAACTATAACACAAAACAGTCGCTCATTCCGTTTGTCGCGGGACGGCACAAGCACCTCATTGTCGTTTCGCAGGGCCGAGAATTCACTCTTCTCCAGAATGATCATGTCCTTCTTGACAGCGGCCAGATGCGCCATCACCTGCTGTAGCATGATCTCCTGTGGTGAGCAGAATCCAGGTCAAGGGTCAGAGAATCAGGTGACTCAGTGACACCCAAAGTTCAAAGCAATATTTAAATCACCGAGTCTCGAAAACTATTGAAAATAATAATCTCGGTGAGATGCAAGGCTAATTTATTTTGTCGAGCATGTTTGCCTGTGGAGTGCCCAAAGGGAACACAAGAATCAGAGCGAAGAAAGCTCACACGGCACAGCTATCAAGACACCTACAGTTAACTCTCAATTGTCCATGTGTGGATTAACGGTGCTTACGAAAAAAATTGCAATATTAGATTTCCCTGTCAACTTGTGCCTTTAAGTGCATCGATTCTATTATTAGCTGCTTTTCATTTGTGACTGCAATGACCAAGGACTTAAAAACAAACCAAAAAAGTCTACGTGTTCACCCCAATTATTATGCAAACTATGATAATCCCGTCCCAAATTTAAATACGATTTGCATTATCCGTGCTGTTATCTCATGCGGGCCCTCCCTTCCCTCCTGACACTGGCCTCACCTGCTGGGATTTGGTGACCATTTCACGGTACACGGCCTCCATGTTGGCGCTGAGGATCTTGACGAGGGCAGCGACCAACACCTCCGCCTGCCCCGTGGTGAACCCTGTCGGCGAAGCAAATGGGACGGCGACAGTGGAATATGCCTACGGGCTCATGGCGGGACGGAGCCTTTCGCAGTATGAAATATTACCACAGTTCTGTAAGCATCATTATCTGCCAGGCTCAGTCCTAAAAGCCACCTTGCACCATCTCATCCTTCTCATCATCTCTTTTCCCAAGTTCCTATAGCCTTGCTCAATTCAAGAATTACATAACCATGTCTATGAACCCTTCAATAGTGCTATTTGTGGCTCAAGGCTCTGGAGTTTTTGGCCACTGGGCCTGTGCTTATCAACCGGGATAAAAATAACTCCCACCACGAACTGATATCATCACTCCATCTTTGCTATGGCTGTCCACTTTGAGGTATTCTGTACTTTTGGCTGCTGTACCATGGTTAGTCTCGTCCAATGGCCATCATCCCTGCGAGCGATGTGTCCTGTCAAAGCCCACTTTTCTCAAGAATTAATACAATGTCTCTGATTTGCATTTGCTTTTTGATCCATGCACTCCTTTCTCAGTGTAATTCTGGGCATGCATCTCTGCACGGTCTTCTGTTACATTTTTGCTAATGTCCATGTTTCTGATCAATATTACAGCTGCCAGTACGGACCAAATAAAACCTCTTGTCAAGATGTGCGGAGAGTAAGATGCACACGGTATTTTATGGCTTCAGCCCATTCCTTCTTTCAACTAGGTCGATTTTCTTTAAAAGCAGCTACTTAATGCGAGTCATGATAAAACAGCAAATTGCTAACACTTGGAACAGAGTGTGTATTTAATAAGATCCCTGAACGTGTTATTTTGTCAAAGGGTGCATTGTGCAGTACGTTATAACTCTTATTATGTTGATAATTGGTTTTTTTACCCTTATATCTGGCAACAAAACTGACACCTTTTTTACAAGGAGTCATGTTTGCATAGACCGCAATACCTGCAGTCATAATACAAACAAAAGACATAACTCTGATAATGTGCACCGTCCTTGAAGTTGATTGGTCCACACCCGAGACAGCTTTCCTTAGAGCCTAGTCTCACATGGGTTGGACCAGATGACGCCAAAAGGCGCATCTGGTCCTAGTCTCACACGGGTTGGACCAGATGGGTTGGACCAGATGACGCCAAAAGGCGCATCTGGTCCAACCCATGTGAGACTAGGCTCTAAGGAAAGCTGTCTCGGGTGTGGACCAATCAACTTCAAGTGCGCCTTTTGGCATCATCTGGTCCAACCCATGTGAGACTAGGCTCTAAGGAAAGCTGTCTCGGGTGTGGACCAATCAACTTCAAGGACAGTGCACATTATCAGAGTTATGTCTTTTGTTTGTATTATGACTGCAAGTATTGCGGTCTATGCAAACATGACTCCTTGTAAAAAAGGTGTCAGTTTTGTTGCCAGATATAAGGGTAAAAAAACCAATTATCATAATTTCACTGGCAAATGAGGTTCCCATGGTCTTATTATGTTGATGTTAGATGCTTGTTATTGCGCAGGTCGGGGGGTTTGTATGCTGTTGCCTGTGTAGTGACATTGGGATGTCACTGTATGGTGCCGGCCCAGAAGGGCATGCACAAGGCGGTTAATCCCAGCGTGGCTGCGGCAACCTAGCTATGGACAGACCCACATTGGGAATTCACCAGAAATGAATTGTGGGGACCAACCAAAGAATCAGAATTTTGATTTATCCTAAATTGAATCCGATAAGCTATGAAGCTCTTTTCTTTACACATGTCCAGTACGGGCGGGTCAGAGGACATTGAAGAACAAGGGTTGGCGCATGTTGAAGGCTCATGTTTGGTGATGTTATGAAGTGATTATAAGACAGGCGGACAGCAGTGGATTGAGAATGGACTGTGGCGAGTGAGTACACTGTGAGCTTGTGTGAAGAGCATCTAAAACACACGTGTACCTATCGTATAGACGCTCTAGTCATATTGGAAATGTATGAATGACATCAGTGTGAGATGGTAACAATGACAGGGGAGCAGCAGAGAAATACCGATGGTAACGAAGCCACAATTCACCAACTGGTGGACGAGGGTCTCCTCACACTGTGCGGGTCGTGAGGATTATGTGACCATACTTCACCACGCTGGTCAGTGCGCAGTGGTTAAAGGTGTGGAACTAAGCCGCAGAAGTAGTGTAATTATTGGTGTGCATTACCATCTTCTTACCAAACACGTAACCCCGTCACTCCCGAGAACCTGGTTGTTCATGGCCATCTAACGAAACACTGACCAGGCTTAACCCCCGAGATGAGGCGCATTCCGCGTGATTTGGCCACAAGACGAGCGTCCGCACAGACGGGTTCACTGGCCCACTGCCGGCAACCACCAAATCTCCACGTGTTCCATCAACCCTTGGCTCTTGTCTCCGAAAGCGTCTTCGCCTCCAGAGACCACAGACACGACACCACCTTCGGGACCAGCACAACCTTCACCACTTTGACCACCACCCCACCGCGTACCATTGCTCTCCAAGAGACGCACCATGGCGTGCGTGTCAAAGTGGAACTTGCGGCTCTCCGTCGAGGTCAGGTCCACCTGCCTCAGGTCGTAGTTTAACCGCAGCTCGGCCGTGCGAAATCCACGGGACGGGGCGGCGACATCGCCGGCGCCGCCGCCGCCGCCACCGCAGGGTCCCCGGCTGGTAATCCAGGCGAGGGCGGGGGGCCCGCGGAAGACGTCCAGGCCTAGGCCCGGGCGCCTCCTCGCTGCGGCTACAGCCGTGAGCGAGCGACCGGGCGTGGACGAGGAGAACGAGGTGAAGGGGGCGAAGCATCTGGAGGTGGCGAAGGAGGAGAGAGACGACGAGGAGCCCGCGAGGAGCCCGCGAGGACGAAAGAAGCGGCAGCCGGGCGACATCGCGACTCCTGCTGCACGGTTGCCCGGGGGGTCACGCAGCCCGGTGGGGGGGGGGGTCACGCAGTCCGCACCACGTGACAAGGAAGCCACGTGGTGGGAGCAACACGTGCGGGGAGACCCAAACAGAAGAACATGAGGTGGTGGTGGGTAGGCGGATGGCGATGCTTGCTGCTGTCTGTAGTTGCGTGATCCCGTTGACACAGTAGGGGGCACAGGTGGTGCATCAGCCAGTCATCTCGGTCATCTCAGTCAGTCGACCCGTGGCACCTGCTGGGTCTGCCCCGTGACCTCCTGCCAGCGGGCGTTCGACACTTCACGTGGCCTCAAGGTGCACATGGCCTGGCACAAGCGTCGTGGTGACGTCACCGCCACTTAGTGGCGAATGGCGGTTGTTGTTGTTGTGATCCTGGCGTTTGTTTAATCGCTGTCCACTGCTGGATGACGGCCATTCGATTTAGCAAGCTCCTGCAAACGAGATGATCGCACCGCTGCGCAATCTCCGGGGTGGAAGTTTGCTCCTCGACCTGTCAATCCACCTCTCATTCCGTCATCCTCGTAGCAGCGGCGGCGGCTTTTGGCTCGGCCATCGTGCAAAGACGGTCACCGCATCGCGAGCTTGCAGTTGCGTTACTGCGGCCTTTTGTAACGACCTTCCGTCCGATATTAGGAAGCCATTGGAGCTATGCACTTGTAAATGTATATTGAAAACTCATTTCTTTAGGACTTTTTTTGTTTCGTTCTTCTCCCCGCACCTCTTAATTAGCACGCTTGGCTACGTACGGTGCGAAATACGTTCAACGTACATCTCGGCCACCGCTCCCTCACCTTCCAAACGACCTTTACTGCTCAAGCCCAGTTCAGTTTTCTGTTAAGTGTTTCACGTTTGTTCTGATCCATGTGTTCCTCATTGTGACCCTCTGTAATTAAATGCATGAATTTTCAAGCTTCGCGTACATTTCAGATTCGTTTCAATGTTTTTCAGGGTCAATGTTTCCGATCCATGTCATAGCAAGCAAATATACTGTACCCCGATTGAACACTTTAGGCACATTGGTATGCACGTATTGCTCTTGACAATCAATTTCAGCTTTCTAAAATAATTTCCAACCTGCTCTCGCTACCCTCTAAATCAAATTTTATCTTACATAAATTTATATCGCGCTTTAATTCAAGACGTTTTACAAGAGTAATACAAATCGTACGTAACATGCTAGTGGTTTAAATAAAGTGTGGCGTTATTAAAAGTGGTGTGGTTATGGTGACAGGACAGATGGGGAGTGGTTGAGGGTTTTGGGTAGTAATAGGGTTTTGGTAGTTATAGGGTTTGGGGTAGGCCTGGTCGTAGCTGCGGGGCCGGGGCAGGCAGTAGCAGGATGGACAAGGGAGAAGAGATGGGGGTTGAGGGACGGAAGTAGCATGTCGGTGAAGATGATTATTTAATATGCAGTGGGTGTTTGTTCCAGTGTAGGAACAAGAAGGGACTGGACGCAGGGCGAGGGAGGCACAGAAGGGCAGTCGAGATTGGGAGAAGACGGGATGGGACAGAGTAAGATATGAGATAAGCGACATACGAAAAAGGCAATCTTGGTGCCACAAGACAAATATAGATTCTGCTGTTTTACAGTTACAAAATAAAATTCTGCAATCAGAGCATAAAGAGAACACACATTGTAGTCGTTTATTTTAAGACTCTTCTTTATGTACACTTTTATAATGCGCAGACAGCAGCAAATCGACCCAACAACCCGTTTTCAAGGGAGGGTTTCCTCTGAAGAAGGCTCCGAGGAAGCCTTGTATTGTGCAGCCTTGCGCGTGGCATTGAATCTCGATGGCCTCTTGCTACATATCAAACCTGCGTGGGTGGTCGCTCTGCTAGGGCAGTGTTGTCGAGACACATAACTCGACAGCATCCGATGTATCTCTCAACCCTGACCTCTCAAGACCACGGGGTTAGCGGTAGCTGCATTGTCTGACAATAATCCTTTACATGAAATAATTTAAATTGAGCACAATTGTTGATCAAAATGTTTAAAAGATGAATAAACGACACTACCCCTTTGGGGTAATAACATGCAACGTTTTGACAAATACATTTTTAACCGGGTTTCATATGGTTTAGTTGAGACAGTTCAACCAAATAGATGTATTTTAAAGTTGTAAAAAGGCCTAATTGTACTAAACGGGTGCATATTCCTTCACGTCGAAAAAGTTAACGATAATTTGGCTCTAAAGCCAGTCTCTAATATCACCAGCCAGACGATGTCAGAAACCAGTTGACAAAGTTAGGCGAGCAGAGCATGAAATGGCATCGATGCAGTTCTCACAAACATTCTGTAAGCGAATGTTTGCGTTTTAAGTTGCAAAACTAGCAAATTGTGTTGCATCACTGGATCGTAATTGCAAATACACCACCCCTGCTCTTTGAGCACTGATTACAAAGCAGGAGTTTGCAAATCAGCAATGGCCTAAATCATGATCCAGGTAGCGCTGGTGGGCATAATGCTTCACAACGCATGAAATATAATACCTTGTCCACCGGCACATCGGATTCAAGCCAGCACAGGGCCCTCATCATGGTTACGGGTGGTTTTCCACAAGCTATGTGTCGAGCCGAACCAGAACAAGACCATGACACACTGACCTCACAAAACATGAATATGACCAAGGGCCAACCGAGGCCAGAGAGTCAATAATTATCATCATACGTGTTATCTACATGCGTCTCGACCAACTCATTGCATGTCACGTCAGTGGCACAGCTCACAGCTTCCGTAAAAAACCTGCTGGCCCCTTGAGCCACGCCGGGCTTGGCTTGGCGCAGCTCCGGCACCGCTTAGTCGTCGTTGGGAGGAAAAAAAAAAGAGGTCCAAGGGGGTAGACACAAGATGCGACAAAAACCGGGCGGAGATGGGGAGCCAGAGTAATGCATTTACTGCTCGTCCATGGTGTTTACTCAGCATCATATTTTCCGCGTCTTATAAATGATACCCCGTCCCTCTGCAAAATGATTTCAGTATCCCCCTTTAAGTTGTCTGCTCTCAAGACCAGTAACAACTTTGGAATTTTTCGATTTAACAGTATACACTACATTCACCCATTTCCCACAACAACAGCTCTTAAATGCGACATTATTTTCCTATTAAGTCTAATTTAACATAGAACAAACATTATTTGTCTTTTCAACTGAAACACACAGCTCAGGTTAAAAGGCTGGCAGCATTATTCTGCTATGACAACACCACAAAAGTTCCCCTTTAATAATGTGGGTTTGTTACAACATCCAGATCCCATGGATACAGATGTCCTGTATAGCCGATAGGGAATTTCAAGGTCTGCCCATCTACCCACCTCGCAGGCCAGCATTTGCCCTTTTCAATTGATGTCCAAACTCTGATCACAAAGTTCATTCGTCAGTGCATTCAATGCTTATCTGACTAATATTAAATTCATGAAGGTTGCCATCAAAATGTAAAAACGAAGACACAAAACATCCTTCTACAAAGCAAGCAAGCAAGCAGACAGTGCAAGGGAGACCTGGGGTGGACTCAGAAGTGGTATTTGACATCACAGTGCAATGTGCTGTCCCATCCCACCTGTCGCTGGGCGCTGCTGTAGGTTTCATTGCGTTTAACGATCGTGCAATGTGGATTTCACGGTATCTGATCGAGACGGGGCCAAGTCCACATCGGTTCAGATAATCATCAGTCTGCCCTGGCCCCGTTTTTTGTATTCTCCACCTAAGCGCTCAAAGAAAATGCCTCTACCAAGTAACCACCATCCCAACACCACTGAAGCAAGCAGCCTTGAAGCAAAAGTGCTCAACAACGAATTTACAAGCACCTCTAAACATCGCACGCAATTAATCAAATCTCTCTGCATATGCAGAGTAGACTAAATAATGCAAGTTCATTAAAGCTCGATGCTGCATTGTGAGTGCCTGAAACCGTACTCCATCATAACGCTAAAAAAATACTGGGCAATGCTTGGTGTAGTTTTTTTTCTTCTCTCAAACCCTCCCCGCATAGGTTCTGAAGCTTACGTCCACAGGCAAAATAAGTCTTAGCCCGCACTGCTGTGCCCAGCACAGGTTGATTCAAAGTTCCCAAGTCAGGATTCCCCACACAACATTCATTGTGACCAATAAACACTGCTGTACATGTCCTATTTTTTATCCTAAAGCAAATAAAGCAAGCACATATTCCTTTATTTTCTAAACACTAAAAATGTGTACCATTAATCGCCGTAAATGTACCTACCCTTTAATATAATTATAATTACTATAATATATCTTTTTTTCATTCCATCAACTCTCAAATATCTTACATTGTTATATTTCGGCAACAGCTTAGCGTAGTTGCTATAAAAGTGCAAAGATCACAGTAGTCAGGAGACTGATGTGACAGATCGGTTTGTGAGCTCTGCCTGTAGAGGGGGGGTCCAACATGAAAATCTCAAAATTCTAGAGGCCCTAGATAATTGTCCAACAGATGTTGCTCTCACCCACATTGGCTGGGATGGCTCCCGGTGGTTATAGCAGGAGGCAGTCGAGGTAGGAGGAATTTTGAGTGCCGTGTGGCCCGATCGCAGAGCGAACTCTCCCACGGGGCCTCTCACAGGGGGCACGTGTGCACCGCGCAACACTAACGAGCGTGGAATTGATGCCACTCTACGGCACCGAGGGAAGCGGCGTGTGACGTCCCGCAAAAAAACCTGCCACCATTGCCGGCTCGGCAAGCTTCCGTTAAAAATAACAGACGCAGAGGCGCCCCCCCCCCCCCCGCTGCACTCCCCGCTCATCAAATGCATTGATTGCCCGAGGCTGGTCTTGTTCCTTCCTTCGGCGGCGGCGGAGGCTCTATGGTGAATCCCCAGTCTCCCCCCGAGAAGACCGTTCCCTCCCCAGCCTCATCCACACCACCCATCATCCAAGACACTGTTCTAGAACTCACCCTTCGCTGCAGCACTATGCAAGCTTGTAAATAATGCCAAACTTCGCAAAATCTTTGGACCAATGCATCCCTTTTTTTTGCTTGTACGAAATTATTTCTAGGTATGAAACGTTACGAAAGGTAGGGCTGCGTGGGAGCATGGGGCGAGCGTGAATTATTAGCGCCTGAACACCTTGCCAAATGATTCCATTGTCAAACCGGTCCCCACGTTTGCCATTCGATGCTCTCCAGACTGAGAGATTAAGGGAAGATTTGACAATATTTGCCCACTAATTACGGTGCTTGAGCAGGCAGTGGATGGGGGTAGCCTCTTGTTTGCGACCACATGCTCTGCAGCGCCGAGGAATGGCAGAACAGATTCGTCTTTTGCCCGTAATTCCTCGAAAACATCACTTGTCTGTGGGGAGACAATCAACAAGTTGAACACATCACACACACGAGAGAGAGAGATAACACAGGCGGTGGATCAGAATCTGGCGATCCGCCACTGCCGGTGCAAAGGCCGGGCGGGCGGTGGAGGTGGGGAGAGGGCGGCGGTGGCTTAGGGTCCTGGCGCCGTCCACTCAGCACGACAGGAGGCTGTCGTCGTCGCTCGTGTCCCCAGCATCACGGCCGCCACCACCGGCCACGCGTCTCGCCTCCGTGGGGGGCGACACTCGCGGCCGAGCACCCCCCCACCCGACCCAATCCCCTCCCGTGCTCCCCGTGCCACTTTCCGTCGCTCTCGTTCCATCGCCGTCACCGCCGCCGCTACCATTTCCACCCATGCAGTCCTCCATGGCGATGAGCATCGGCACGTCAGCCGCTGCCTCCCCCGCGTCCGGTGCCGCCCCACCGGGCGAAGGGGGCCCGCGCCGTCGCGACAGGGGGCTCCCGATCCTCGCGCGCAGGATCCTCGCCACGCTGCTCAGCGGGCCCAGCCCCCCGCCGCTGCCGCTGGGGCTGCCGCCCCTGCCGCCGTCCACGCCTGCTCGGCCGTTGGTGGCCACCGGCGCCCTGGCGGCCTGCGCGCAGAGCGCGGTCGGCCTGGAGCGGGAGCGCCGCGCAGCATCGAACATGCTGGCATCCTCGGCGGTCGCTGTATGCGCTGCTGCTGCTGCTGCTGCTGCTGCGGCCGTGCCGGCGTTTGCGGCCTCGACGAAGTGAGTCGGTGGCTGCTTGTGCAGCAGGCCAAGCGGCGAGGAGAGGCCGGGGGGACCTGCGTCGGCGCCGCGCACTTCCGCGCCGTCCTGGCACTCCGCGTCGCTGTCGTCATCGTCGGACGGCAGCAGCTGCAGGCGCGACCCGTTGCCCACCCCTGCGCCCGCCCCGCCAGTCAGGTTCGACACCAGCGAGTCAAGGCCGGCGCCCGCCATCCCCGAGCCCGGGCCGCCCTCCCCGAGCCCATCCGTCTCCCCGCTGTCGCCCCCCCCGGCCGGAGCTCCCCGCCCCGTGGTGGCGCCGGCTGCTCCCGGAGCGACTGCTCCGGGATGAGCCGCGCAGGAGGCGGCGGAGGCGGCGCCACAGCCGGCCGCGGCGGTGGCTGTGGCGCGAGTGGGCGCCACCCACAGCCACGGAGAGGCCGAGCTGCGTGCGCATGGCCAAGCGGAGGCTCTCGAGCACCGAGGCCTGATGAGCGCACACAGACACGCACGCAGATCAGCACCTCATCTTACCCCCGTACACAACATTACAATGCCAGCCTATGGTATCACCAGCCTGCGAAACTTATTCCTGAGATATGCTGGTAAAGGTGCAGCCCTTTATCAATCCATGACTGAAAGAGGGCCTCCACACACTGCGAGGGTTGTGGGGTTAATTGATTGTACTCCATTACAAGAGTCACTGTGGGTTTGGTCAACGCAGGGGCATAGACGTCAACCCATAGCAGTACCACAAAGTACTTGGAAGCACTGCTCTCTGCTTCCCACAATGGAGCCCTGCAAGACTTATGAAAACCTATTTTGCATCATGGTCACCCATCCAAGCATTATCCAGGCTCAACTCTGGTTGGCTTTCGAGATCGCACCAGATCGGGTGCATTCTGGGTGATTTCACCGGGCATGGTGGCACGCGCATGTGTTCCGATGCTCTGGCAGTTAGGGTTGTGGATAACACAGATTTGTCAAACTCCCAAACCCATTGTACTTTGAGGTGGCAGAGATGCAGCTGTCTGGATATGCGAGTGTCATCTCCTTGTTATGCATTACGTTACGCAAAAGCAAAAAAAAGGCTAAACACAGAAATTGCAGGAAACTCCACAAAAAGTATTTCTACAGAGTGAGGCTTTCTGGATAAATTACTTTAATAATGCATAACGCTTTGGCAATCCACTGCTAGATAAAACCCTAACAATAGTGGATTCATTATTATTAAAAGCCCAGCAGAGAAAATCATAATACCAGCCTTCAATATCAAGATTTTCAGATCAAAACCTTGTTCCAGCAAAGAATACAACACAAACGTGCATTACTAAGACTCTAGAGATCCACACTGGGATAGCAACATAGAATATAAAACACCTGCCTCCAATATCGGCTCTTTATTATCAACACAATTCCAGAATGTAATATCAGCATCCAATCTCATAATCTATTCTCAACATCTTCATTCCTGAATGATGTCAAGATCAGATCTCAATACACCAGGGCTGGGGAACCTTTTCCTTACCGAGGCCTGAATGGGACTTTCAAATACCTTTAGAGAACAACCACACATTAACATGCACACCTCAGTTACTTGTCACTGCAAGAAGCCCTTGCAGTGGACAGAAGTGACTGAGCACGCTAAATTAGAAATAGTTATGCCAGATGGATATTTATTCCTCTCGAGTACATTATTGGTTTTGCTTAAGATGCTTTGAGTGATGGATACATGGAATTGGTGGGCCGTTTCATCGCAGAAGGACTCATGTGGCCTCAAATCACATGAAAAAAACAACACAGGATGTATCCTCCACACAGAGAAACATTTAACGAGGTCGCTGGCAGACTCAAGCAGGCATGTGACTATCAGCAACAGCAATAGCAAGAGGCATGCTGGTTGTGGTGTACAGGATGGAGAAGTATTTTATGGGTTGCCGAGCGAGACAAACCCAGCTGAATTTAAGCCATGGTGATGAGTGTATGGTAAGGAGCAGTAAAGTGTCGTGTGTCACAATAAGCCATCTACAAGACGGGCGGTATGTATGTATTTTTTGTCGAACTTCTTTCGCACCGTACGCAGCCAACCGTACTAATCGAAGGTGCGGGGGAAGGACAACAAAATCTGCCCTTTAGTAGCAATGAATAACCACAAAGCAAAGGGCGGCGAGGCTGCCTGTGTCACACAGTAAGTAACAGGAAAGTGCAGAGCAGGGCGCTCACCTGACCGTGCGTGTGCACGGGGAAATCCTCTACGGGCGGCACAAGGCCCTGTGCGATCAGCTGACTGTAGGAGGGGGGCGGCTCGCGGCACAGCAGCTCAGCATCGAGTCGCGTGAGCGGGCTGTCGAACCACCTGCACAAGGTGACGGGGGAACAGTCACTCAAGCCTCGTTCGTGAGCCATGTCACGAAGATTAAACCGCACCCGAGATTCGAATGACATGAATCGTGGTTGATATCATTAAACCATCCTTTGTTGTCTCACTTGCATTGCCTCGTTTGTAGTGTTTTGTGCCATCTTGTTCATTCCGTATGATCGAGGCGTGGGAATGAGGCGTGGGAATGAGACGTGAGAGCAAGTGAGAGTGGCTCATAGTCCAGTTTCAATTTACCCTGCAATCAATGGCCTGTATTAAACCACATCAAAATATCGCATGGCAGATGTGAACATCTCCTACCCCAATGGCCATGTAAAAATATAAATTACCCACAATCTCAAACCCATGGACTGCATAACGCACTACTGCTCACTTCGATCATTCGCTGGCATCCATTCCAGATATTCATCGGCGTACCACTGAAGCCGTTCACCATTTCACCAAACTCAACATGAACATGTAAACCTTGCCGATCAACTCCTCACCATGTGAAAGAAGGAGAACGGTGAAGTGTCTTCGAATGGCTATGAGCAAGCTGGCGACAGGCGGGTTAGAGGTTGGGAGGTTTTATGTATCTTGAACTTCTTTGGAACCGTACATAGCCAACCATGCTAATCAGACGAAGGCCAACTAAACACAAAAAGTAGTTCTAAAGAAACTATCTTTCAATCGAGATGATTTAAAAGTGCATAGCTCCAGTCGCTTCCTAACATCGGAAGAACGTTCCAGACGGCTGCAGGAGTGCATCTGAAAGCACGCGACACAGTGACCATCTTTTTTCGATGGCTAGCCAAAAGCTGCTGCTGTGAGGGTGACCAGAGTTTGCGCGATGGCTACGTAGGAACGAGGGCGCACCTGTACTGGCGCGAGCGCAGCGTGTAGAGCTTGCAGGAGCATCCAAGCGCGATGACGAGCAGCAGGCCGCACACGAGGCCGCCGATGGTCGCGGCCGTGATGACGCGGCGCGGCACCACAAGCGGGCACTCCTTCTCATCCGAGCCGTCGCCGCAATCGTCCTGCCCGTCGCACACCCAGCTCTCGAAGATGCAGCGGTCGTTGTGGCAGTGCCACGTGCCAGGCTGGCACGACAGGCAGTGCCGCTCGTCCGAGCCATCGGGGCACTGCGTCTGGTAGTTGCACCGCTCGGCGCGACCGTAGCAGCTCGTGCCGGCGCCTGAGAGAAGTTAGACAATTTCTTTTTTTACAAAATGTTCATGCTTCGACAGCTAACATTTGTATAAATAAGATTATATATAGATGTATTCATGAAAGTAAAGGTGCAGCCACCCTGCAATTGTTTGCTCACTCGTCTACTGGCAGAAGTGCTTTCACTCGAGTTCTAAAGAAACCCTTGATTTCTCCAACTCTTCCACACGAGCCAAATATCTCGGAAGAGGTGGGAGCACCCACACTTGACATGAGCACAAGTGGTCTGCCAACCAGCTGCGGTGTACGCACTTATACCGCCGACCTGGTTACACAAGATGGCTCATCGAAGAGGCTAATATCATCATCACGTGGGAATTTCATAGGAGTAGCAAAATAATTAAACACACGTTTCTAAACGTGGAGGGCAAAAGCGGAGAACCTGGAGAAAAACCCATGCGACCGCGGGGAAAACGTTGCAAACTCCAAATATAGAAGCGGCAGGGTCAGGATAGAACCCATGCCTCCCGCATACCTGGCGAGGGAGATATAACATCTAACCACACACGTTGTGCCCCTAGCGGAGCTAAAGTGGGGGAGAGGCTCACCAGAGCCGAGGCTTGGTTTGGCGCAGGGGAACTGCTCCTGCGGGCACTGACCGCACCCAGCCTCGTCTCGACCGTCCACGCAGTCCCAGTGGCCGTCACAGCGCTGAGAGTCGTCATAGCAGCCGCCGTCCGAGCCACCTGCTCGCAGAGACACACGATGTCAAACCTGTCAAAATCCATCGCACCCGTCTACTGCATCACGTCATGCCTCTAAAACTCAACTCTTTTGAAGAGTTTTTTGTGTTCAGTTTGTCGTCCTTACCCCGCACCTCCAATGAGCACGGTTGACTATGTACGACGCGAAAGAAGTTGAACATACATACGCACATTACGACCGTGTAGTGAACGAAAGGAAGAGGCGTACCCATGGGTGAGGCTCGGAGGCTTAAAGTTACAACTGGGGCAGAGGCAAAATGGCCAAAAAATCCTGTATATTACAGGATATTCCTGAACCAAACACTATACAAGAAGCATGGCAGTATGTGTGTACTGATGTTTTTGAGCTCAACTGTGGATCGACCCATAGCTGATCATGAGGATATACTTGTCATTATCTAAGCTGGTATTATATGTGTGGATATTCTTTCGTGAAAAATATTCATGCTATGTAAAATACCATCTGTGCCAGGCCCACATGGAATGATAATAGGCGAATAAACCAAGTACATGAACAGGGGACTGCTGATTGGCATTCGGGATAGGGGTGATGAAGTTTTATGGAGGAAACACAACATTTTACAGGATGGTGAAGTTTTAATATCCATCCAATTTCATGTTTGTGGGGAACTAGTACAATGGAGAAGCTGTTGACTCGTTCCATTGTTTGAAGCTGGGGGTAGGCACACCGCTTGACTACGTTGCTATTTTTCAGAGCATCAGTTTGTTGCACGACCAGAGTTCACGTTCATTTCACCGCGGATGGCACCGCCACCCCCACTCACCTCCGCCGCATGGGTGCTGCAATGGCGGGCAGTACCCGGCCACGCGGTACGTGGCGTTGAACCCTCGCGCCGAGCTCGAGCGCCGGTCGGAGAAGAAGCGCACCACGACCTGGCCCGACGCCGTCTGCACACTAACGGGGAGGTCGTAGCGCTTCAGCCCCGTCAACTGGACCAGCGGCTTGACCGCCACCTCGCTGCCAAAACCGGCGTCGCTGTCGTTGCCACTGTTGAGGCCCTCGAACACCTCGAGGGTGTCGGTGGAACCCGGCGCCAGCTGCAGGTCGACGAAGAGCAGCACGAGCGGCCGAGCGTCGTCCGTGTTGATCACCCAGCGGCAGTTGGCGCCCGCGGGGTACGCGTGCGGGTAGCGCGGAGAGCTGAACCAGCCGTAGAAGTTGCGCAGCCAGTGCGACCCACACGGCGCGTTCTCTGGTCCGCCAATCTGCGACGGGGAGGTCAACGGGTCGGTCGGTTAGAGGGCGGGATTGTTAGGACGCGACGGTGGGTTGAGCCAGGCGTGGTGGCGATGGGGCATGCCTGTGATCCAGCGCTTTGTAAGCAAGGGGTTGGTGGATCATCCAGCACTGAGGTTGTCTCTCATACGGTCCAACAAGGGTATGAGGCTTCATGAATGAAAAAGAAAACTGTAACACTGTAGTCCAATGCACAACTACTACACTCCAATGACACGTCTGCTAAAATGTTATATTAAACTGTATGCAAGTATTGCCAGCAATGTCACCAGTGCTACAACGATGCAATTGAAGGTACGTGTCAAGTCTTTTTGTCATTTACAAAGGACACCGACCTCATGGGACAAATCGCAACGTAGCACAAGCACCTAAGTACAAAAACCATTTGTTTTACCGAGTCGCGCGTTCCATTTTAATGAATCACACATGTGAAGAGACTTTGAAGCTATGTGTCGCTCTCTCTTCTTTTTAACAAAGGTACCTTAGACGATTGACACTTACAAAATATAGCACGTACTAATATTAACTTGATAGGGTTACGGCGCATAGTGCAATCGGCCGAAACACACAGATAAACGCCGACATAAGACGTCTCAAAACCAGACAGCAGCAGAAACTCTGTTCACACTGAGCAGCCTGACAATGCGGCCACAGTGGGGACACCACTCAAGAAATGCAACGCCGTCTCAAGAGTTAACCATCGGTCAAGAGGGAACGTACATCCCTCTGCAAAATATATATTTTTAAATCCTTTATATTAAGTTCGCTTGCTTGCGTGCTTGCTTGCGTGCTTGCTTACGACCGTGCAAATCTTTCGGTCGTTTTTTAACCCACTTCCCGTGATCCAATCGAGCTGACATTTTCCACACAGACTCGTTGTGCGAGACAATTAATGTTCGTGAAAAAAAATTCCCAAAATTTTACACTTTTTAGGCAAACATTTTTTATTTTACATATATTCAAATAGAACTCATTCATGGCTTTGGCTGAACGTCACAGTGTAAGAGCCCAGAGCGTAACCCCTCCACAGGCCGTGGCGGAGTAGCACAGTTGGTAGCGCCCTCGCTTCCCATGCCAAAGGTCGCGGGATCGATCACCGCGTCCTCCACAGGCGAATATATTTTTAAATCCTTTATATTAAGTTTGCTGCCACGCATATAAAGGATTTATAGTGAAAAACTTTGTTTTTACGGGTTATACTTATTAAAAAACCTGGGACTATGGGACAGGGGACTCAGCCAGGCCATTGTGGCTGGACAGGTGATGGGGGGGGGACCTCACCTGTGCAACGTTGGGCTTGCAGCCACGCTCGTCTGATCCGTCACCGCACTCGTCCTGTCCGTTGCACTCCCAGGTGCGCAGCACGCACCGCCCATTCGCGCAGCGCAACTGGTCGTCCGGGCATTGAGTTGCCTGCAGCAGAC
The DNA here is from genome assembly GCF_965212315.1 of Lampetra planeri. NCBI lineage: Eukaryota > Metazoa > Chordata > Hyperoartia > Petromyzontiformes > Petromyzontidae > Lampetra > Lampetra planeri. The sequence continues at coordinate 5,604,395 of NC_136123.1, forward strand.
CTGCAGGCACACACATAAGACAAAGATCCCCCACATAGCCTTAGCAGATGGTTTGGGCAAGTGCTGTTAGCGAGCACCTATGAAGGACGACACGGCACACGAGGGGGTGGGTGGCCAGCACCATGCCCGGCCGCCTTTTTCTCCCGAGTGGAAATGTTTACACATCGCACCAGGTACTCATGTGAGGCTGGGTTAACTTAGGGGAGGTCTAGGACCAGTTCAGATAATGGTCACCGGTGTTGGCCATGAGAGGGGATCGAACCCAGATCGCCAGGTTTGGAGTGCAGCGCGCTAACCACTGCACTACTGCTCCCCACAGGTACTCACAACAACAACCGCCATTCGCCAATAAGTGGCGGTGACGTCACCATGACGCTTGTGCCAGGTTATGTGCACCTTGAGGCCACGTGAAGTGTCGAACGCCCGCTGGAAGGTCACGGGGCAGACGCAGGTGCAACTGGGTCAACTGACTGAGACGACTGGCTGATACACCACCTGTGCCCCCTACTGTGCCAACTTGCTGTGCTTTAGCCACCCGGCGCTCCGCTCGTTGTTGTGAGCGTCACTCCTCCGCCCTCCGTTGTTGTTGGAGGGCGACTGCCTCCAACTGCCCAGTAGCGTCCTTCACGGGCCTCCTCCACAGAGGCCGATTTTGACACCGCTGGTACCAGTCATTGGCAAGTCCGCTCAGCTCCACATCCTCCTTTACCACATCACTCCATCTCTTCTCTAGCTCGTGCCGCGCCCGTTTAGCCCCCTCGATCCGGCCGAACAAAAGCTGTTTAGGCATGCGGTGGCTGGGCATGTGGGCTACATGACCCAGCCAATGTAGCCTTGCCTGCCAGAGGAGCTCACCGATGGGACTTTTTCCAGATCTTTCAAGGATTTGTGAGCTCCTCACACAATTCAGCCTGGATAAACCAGGATGGATCGTAGGCAGGCCAGCCTAAATGTTTCTAATCAGTGAAGATGTTCCATTACGGGGGTCCACGTTTCGCAAGCGTAGAGAAGGGAGGGAATGACTGTGGCCGGGAAGACGTGAAGCTTCATGCAGAGCGACAGACCAGGTAACTTCCACACAGCGTTACGCAACCGATGAAAAGATAATGCCGCTCGACTGATTCGGAGTGAGACCTGCTGTTAAACCGGAGCTAGTCATGAGCACACTGCCCAGGTATGGGAAACTCTCCATTCTCTCCACAACTGCCCTATCACCAATTGGGAGTTGTGGGGGTGAAATGTCCGATTTGTACAAAATACCCAGGCAGGTGCTTAGTTTTGGTGGGGCTGATGGTAAGGCCCCACCTCCTGGTGGCAAGCTCCAGGTTCAGCAGCAGCACCTCCAACTCCTCCTCTGCGTGAGCAGCAATTACCAGATCATCGGCATACATAACATGGTTGAGCAATAGGGAGCCATCCCTTTCCGCATCCGGGCATCGATCAGTTTCCCATTGTATCTGTACCAGATGGAAATTCCTCCGGTACAGCTATTGAAGGCTTCACGAACTACGTGGTCGAAATAGATGTTAAATGTGGGAGCCAGAGGACATCCCTGTCGCACCCCAAGGTGTACAGGGAATGGCTCCGACTCCCGGCCACGTAGTTTTATCCGGGCCCGCTCACCATCATGAAGGTCCTTAATGATCGTGAGCAGAGGATGAGGGACTCCGAAAGCATGAATAACAACCCAGAGGCCAGGCCTACTGATGGTATCATAGGCCTTGACCAGATCAATAAAGCAGAGATGTAGGTCTTGTTGGAATTCCCTACACCTCTGCTGTAGCAGACGGACAGAAAATATGGCATCTGTGCAGGAGGACCGCCCTTTCCTAAAACCGCATTGGGGCTCCGCAAGCCTCTCCTCAGTATGCCTAGCAAGGCGATGTTGAATAATCCTTGCCAGGACCTTTCCCGGCACACCGAGGAGAGAGATGCCCCTGTAGTTGTTACAGTCTGTGCAGTCCCCCTTCTTAAAGAGGGGGACCACTAGGGCATCCCTTCCAATCCTGCGGAACCCGTCCAGTGGTCCAGACTGTTATGTCATGTAGGGCAGTCTGTGCACAAACGCCACCCTCCCCCTAAGCATTTCGCTTGGGAGATCATCTCTGCCCGGTGCCTTTTCCTGGTCTCAAATTCTGGATTGCCTTCAATACTTCCTCAACAGATGGCACCTCAGCCAGCCACTCATAGGTGGTGACTTCTTCCAATATTTGAGGCACCGCAGCCTCGGCAGGGTCACCCCCACTTTGTCCCATGTTGTTATCCAGGCTGAGGAATGTCCCCTCCCCCTGGACCTCACAGAAATGCTTAGGTACACACGCACGCACACACACACTGCAACTGTAAACGTTTACGTGGCGTGCACAAAATAGGCCAGGCCATCTGGTTTGTGTCTTTGTGCACTTGGTCGAAGGATTGTTGAGTTTCTGCTGCTGAACGCTCATGAACATGGGCATACACCGCCCTTATGTAAATCCACTTCTGAATGAGGGCCGGCCCACACCACTTACCACACCAATGGCATACTTATTCCTAATCGCCTTGCAGCCCAGAATGGTTGGGAATTTCCACAAATCTATGTCACCTACCCCCCAAAGTGTGGAATTTCATGTGCCACAATGCTCGGTCCAACACACGAAGTTAACCTCTGCAGCTCAGTCATGAATTGCAGTCCTTGCTTTGCCGTTAACTTTCTAAGCCAAGCGGCAGAACAATAAGATGGATGAGTGACAACAAATGATCGCGCCGGGGGAGAAGGACTCACTGGTGACGTAGCGGAGCTCGAATCCGGACCCGGAGGCCGAGGCGTCCGAGTGGAACTTGATCCAGACGTGGTCGCGTGGCGAGATGAAGGGCGGCGGCAGCGCGCTCCCGCACGCGCGGTAGTCGTGCGCACCGCGACTGCCCGGCCCCAGCATGAGCCAGTCGGCGGTGCAGCCCTCGGAACCCTCCATCTCAAAGCCCGTGAAGCTGCCGCCGGGAAAAAACACAACACACGCGCACACCATCATCCAAACGGCTCGCACACGAGTAGTCGCCGTTGCGATTGGAATCATGCGGTGATGAATTGTAAGCGATTTGGAGTAGAAGATTTACACGGGAATCGATTCTTAAAAAAAAATCCACAACATTATCTTGATGGTGCTGTCAGCATCATGAGACAAAGCAACCATTCGGATCACTCACAGAGCAGTGAACGGCCCACGGTAACAGAGTTACCTCTGAGATCCTTTCAAATGACCTGGTCCACATAGTACAGGGCAGCACTTTCTCACCCACTCTGCCGGCGAGATTAATGTTTGCCCCATGACATTCATACTGATATTTTAATTATCAAAGCTAGACGTTGGGCAAAATTAAGTGTGGAACCAAATTTTATTTGACGGGTTTTTTTTTTGTTCCGAGTCATTTACGATCGGAATGTATTCAGCACATCATTAGGGGCGAATCTGGGAGCTGTCCGACCTAAGCTTGAAGCTTCGGTTACAAAAAAAGTATAATCTTGATTTGAAGCTTTCATGACTGCAGGAATCCATACTCGTTGGTTCTTTCGGTAAAGTCACGTAGTTGGAAAAATAATAAATCACGACGTTTCAATTGCAACACAAGAAATCGTCATAGTTACAAGAAATTATGGAATTTCAGCTATATCCCATCACACAAATATATACAATCGAGCCTCAATACATAAATGTCCCTAGAATATAATTTAGCGGCACACCTGACCTCAATTTACAATCTATTTTTTTCACAAAGCTTCAAAACAAATTTTAACATAACCGCCGTTCACCAAAGTAGCGGTGACGTCACCATGGCGCTTGTGCCATTCTAGGTGCACTTTGAGGCCACGTGAAGTGTCCAAGGCCTGCTGGCAGGAGGCCACAGAACAGACCCAGGTTCCATGGGTTCACCGACTGAGATGACGAGCAGAAGCACCAACTGTGCTGCCCACTGTGAGTGACAACTCTGCACTTTAGCTGCCCGGCACGTCGCTCGTTGTTGTGAGCGTCGCTCCTCTGCCTTCGCTGTTTTTGGGAGGGCGACTGCCTCCACTCTCCCGCAGCATCCTCAAACGATGGCACATCAGCCAACTAAATTTCGATTTAAAGCTTTCGTGACTGCAGGGATTCATCTTCTTGGTTCTTTCGGTAAAGTCACGTAGAAGGGAAATAATAAAATAATAAAAATAAAAGAACAGGTCCTGTTCTTCACCTGAGGACGGCTGCTTGCGTTGTGGCCGAAACGTCGTGAGAATTATTTTATTGTTTTATTTGTATTATTTTATTATTTCCCTTCTACGTGACTTTACTGAAAGAACCAAGAAGATCAGCCAACTACTCACAAGGAGTGGGCTCCCTCCTCCAATATTTGATTGAGGCACAGCAGCACAAGCACCAGGACAGTCAGCCCCACCTTGCCCTCCCCACCCCAAGACCTCACAGAAACGCTAAGCAAACCTGCGAACCTGTTCTTAAGGGTCAGAGATTGGATCCATATTATTTCCCTTAAGGATGGTGTTAAACAGACCAGAACATACTGCCTTTTAATTATTAACAGGTGAAAGTAAGCAATTTAATTATATACTATTTATAGTCAGCACAGTGTGTCCTTAAAATGTTTTATTATTTCAATAGCAGTTGCCCTGGTATACCAGTTTCCTTACTGAAACCCAGTTGACTAAAACGACCAACTTTTGCATGTTTATAGCTTGTAATTTACTTATATTGCTTTTAAGATTATAAAAATATGAAATGCGAATAAAAGAAAGGTAGGACCCACCAATTAAACCAAATAAAATTCAAAGCCAATTTTGGAGCACAACTAAACGAGCCAGTGGTTACTGTAAAGTACTAAACCTGGATAACTCATGACGTTTCCACTCAGCGTGGAGACGCAGATAACAAGGCAACATTGCTGTTCAATGTTTGAGCTTCAGGAGTGAGATTTTTTAGTCTCCAATTTATTTTCTATTTATGAGCTGTTCTCCAAAAAAACTATAAAACACTGTTTTATTTGACCAAGTAAGGTCAATTGAGCTATATAGCTTTTTCAAAAGCGACTGGCTACAAATGATAGCTCAATGAAATGGCTTATCGTGTAGGAATTTATACCAGCCAAATATTCTTAAACACGCTTCTAAATGTGGATGTAAAAACTGGCGGATGTGGAGAAAAATCCACGCTACCACAGGGACAACAGGCAAACTCCAAATACACAGGCATCAGGGTTGGAATCAAACCCACAACCTCCTGCATACCAGACGAGGGAGTTAACATCTCATCACCGCGGCACTCCCAAACAACACGGTTACCCATGTGTGAATGTTGAACGTCTTTCCCACCTTGACTTAAAGCTTTCGTGACTGCAGGAATTCATATTCTTTGGGTCTTTCGGTAAAGTCACGTAGATAGGTTAAAATTAATAAAAATAAAATAAACCAAAAACTACGACATTTCGATCACAACACAAGCGATCGTCATGACGACTTTACCGAAAGACCCAAAGAATGTCTTTCCCACCGTACGTATCCAACAGTGCCAATCAGAGGTACGGGAGACACGGTATATGTGCCCACGTTATTTCGAGGACACGCCGCATCATTGCGACATCATTACTGCCTCGCTTCTCAACTGCCACCTTGTCCAAGTCTCTCCCACGCACGAGCACGCGCCGCCGGTGAGACGCTGCCCCCCCTCTCCTAATAGCGGTCACGTCCCGTACCTGATGGTAATGACGTGTCCCGGCTGAGCGCGGATGAACCAGCTGCAGTTGAGGCTGCCGGGGTACGCCGTGGGCCAGCCAGGGCTGTGTATGACGCCCGAGGGCCCGCTCATCTCCTCCATCATTGATCCACACGCTGGGGGAGCAATTGACAAACATTTCAGATATTTAACGATACGACGTTACAAATGGTCAAGGAGATGGAGCGATGAAATCAGTTCGAGTGCAGGTATTCGTTGCATTATTACAATACAGGATCTTGGGAGACAGCGGTGAATTATCCAGCACTGAATTAATCAGGATCGCTCATGACAACCCTTTTGCCAACCACTGCTGAAATAAGGCCTCTCCATGCCTCGTCAGTTTTGGAGGTTGTTTCACTAAACTTTGCCACAACGGTCAGTGCGAGTTGATTAAGATGAAGGGCAAGAGGTGGGGGGAGGACTCGTTCAGATATTACTCTCCACTGACATCAGCCATTTAGCTGGACTTGAACGGAGGTTGTTAAGTTATAGACTGCAGTGTGCAAAGCCCTCCTCTGCCACTGAGATATTAACATAGCATCTTCTATTATGCCGAGTTGTTTGTGTGAACAGTGTACTGACCCCATGGCATTAGCTGCCGGGACGATGTCCGGAGAGCACTGGAGAGTAGAACTTCACTGGGCTGACTGGAAGCATGAAGATCTGTTAGAAAATAACACACACGTGGGAATTATGGTGATGAGGTGACCTTTACAGCAGACAAAGAAACCGAGAGAAACAGAAACCCCAGGCCTTGTCACTAATGAAGTGACACTCACTGTGCCCTTTGTCAATCCACTGCGGTGCAGACCATGTGCGTTCATTTTAGCAAACTTCACCATGCTGGTCAGTGCAGGTTGGTGAAGAAACAGAGCATAGATGTGAGAAAATTGAAGTACAACTAATTGATCGATTTTGCTGCACCGATCTAAGCTACCGATTCAAACACTAACCAGGCTCGAGCCCGCTTAGCTGCCGAGATCTGCCAAGATTGGGGCTCATTCCAGGTGATTTAGTCATCAGCCACTCTATGTACGAGGTCTCTAACAAATCAACCCCCAGCGAATCGATTGTCACGATTCCGAGGCACGATTCAATTCAAGTATCTATGCTCATTTCCCTTGTTAATAGTGTATCATTTGCAAATGTGCTTATATTTTTTTTTTATCTCTTTCCTATTCTGCCTTGTTCAACATGGCAAAGGCTAAAATTATCTTTAATGAGCATTTGTCATAAATACTGTAATCAAGTCTGAGACACACGACTCGATGTGTGTATTATTAAAGTACATTTTTATTTTAATAACCGAATTGTATTGTTGCATCCCGACTGGGTACAAACTTGCATCATGAACAAACGTCTGGTCTACATGTACATGAGTAAGCTGATTTGACTCTGTCGCTTGCTTGTATGAAGTGGCGGGCCTGAAATGCTTGTATTTTTCCCTCTTTGACGTGTTGTACCTTGTATATTACATTTATCAATGTAATAGACAAAGTAATATACATTAAATAATAATATTATTTTATTATTTCCCTTCTACGTGACTTTATATTATATTAATATCGCTTCTACGTGACTTTATCGAAAGTCACGTAGAAGGGAAATAATAAATATTAAATTTTCTGATATTATATTAATATTATTTTATTATTTCCCTTCTACGTGACTTTACAGAAAGAACCAAGAATATACTCTCCATCCTACTACGCTGGCCCTGGCCTGGTGCTATCTGTGACGAGAGACTTAAACAGCGGTGCACATCTATACATTGACATGAGGTGAATCCCTCCCCTAAATCACGTGACCTGTGTGCGGCCACCCCCATTGAATCATGACCTTTTATAAAAACAGACATTGCTCGGTGCAGCATGAGGCCCTGAAGCAGCCTCTACTTTCATACTCTCATCTTTCCACACCCTGTGGTTCTATTTTCCATTTCTTTTCCATCATTTTCCTCTTACTTCCCATTCATTCTCTTTGCTCTTCTCTTTCCCGTTCCCTTTTATTTTTCAATAAATTGTATCCTTGATTCTATTTCCCTTCTCGTGATGTGCCATGGGTAAACCGTTTTATCGTTGTTAACGTAAACATTTTTAAGAGCAGTGTTACACATGGTTACAGTTTAACAACGAAACGCCCTCCCGTTGTGCAAAAGTACACAACAGATGTGGTTCCCTCCTACACCAGTGGTAAATTAAGAACAGCTCAGGACTGTGGTCACTAATCTTGAACCGTGGAGCGCATAGCACGGCACTGCCCACTATCATTCGCTGCCAGCATTTCAGACATTCACCAGGCTACTCCTGAAGCCATTCACTGGCTCGTCAATCGTGGCACAAACGTATAAACATTGCTGATCAACCCCCCAACATATAAAAACAATAAGTAGAAGAAAGTGCCCATTCAAGACAGTGCGGAGTGCATTTAAAATAGCGCTGCCCTTCATGGCACACAAGTCACAACCGCATAATGTGGAGCTGTGTCGAATTACGATGGGAGCAACGTTTACTGGTAAATGAATCGCTGCTGTTGTACAGCAACCGCGTTCGCCTACAGCTTGTTTACAATACAGCTCTGTGCTGCACACAGCTGAGGACCCAAAAAACAAAGACTTCTTTTAATTCAGTGCATGCGTATTCACAAGGGAACAGATGTTTGTGTGTCCCTGATACCTTAATGCAATGGGGCTGCTTCCGTTGTTATTGAAGCTAGGTTGAAACAAAAGCCTTTACTTGAATTTAAACAACATTGTGTCTCAGAAAGTATAAAGTCTGCGAGACAGGAATGAGCCCAGCACCACTGAAATCATCCTGTTTTAAAGCGGGTAGCAACATGTGATTATGCCCGTGGATTCCTCCACCCACGTTGTGGACTCAGTCTACCAGGAAGTTTTTGTCTCATCCATTCTATGTTAAACCACAACAAAGACAAATATACCCCTATAGCCTTTAATAGACTATGAGGACAAGTGCTGTTTGCGAACACCTATGAAGGCACATGAAGGGGTGGGTGGCCAGCACCACGCCTGGCCACCTTTGTCTCCTGAGTGATGATGTTTTTCACACATCGCACTAGGGACTCATGCTCAAATGCAAGGAAGGGCATTCTCAATTGCAGTGCCTAAATTGTGGAATGGACTGATCACAGATCTCAATATTACGACCTTGCGTATCTTTATTTGCATTGAGGTCATTGCGAACATGACTATTACAGCCACATTTGTAAATGCCCTTTGTAAAATTATTTGTGACTGCAGTGAGAATTCCATTTTCTGAAAGACTGTCAATATAAAATAGGAAATGCAATTGTAATGAATGCTGGTTTGAAATTACATTATAAATAACGCCATGTCAGTTTCTCACAAGTGCCCTGCATAATGTTATTTTGGATTACTAGCTAGGTTTCAATTGTATATAGTTCTGGTTTGTTTATTATCCATGTTAATAAATTGTCCCTATTTTTGTTCTATGCAAATCCTCCCTTCCCAGTAATGTGGTTGGCACCAGAGCAGCCGTTTTGGCCGGGTAGCCATCGAAAAAGATCTGCCGAGCTGAATGGGTCTTATCTGAAATACACTTAATAAACTGCACTTTTTATAGCCTAAGTCCCAGTGTTTTGGGATATATTTCGATTTAAAGCTTTCGTGACTGCAGGGATTCATCTTCTTGGTTCTTTCGGTAAAGTCACGTAGAAGGGAAATAATAAAATAAAAAAAATAAAACAATAAAATATAATTCTCACGACGTTTCGGCCACAACGCAAGCAGCCGTCCTCAGGTGAAGAACAGGTCTGTCGGAAAGTTATTCAGACGCTGTCTTTCCGACAGACCTGTTCTTCACCTGAGGACGGCTGCTTGCGTTGTGGCCGAAACGTCGTGAGAATGATTTAATTGGTTTATTTTTATTATTTTATTATTTCCCTTCTACGTGACTTTACCAAAAGAACCAAGAAGATTTTGGGATAGAGTTTATAAGTGTGTATTGGGATGACCGACATGCTGAAAAACTTTTATTATTAGCAGTGTGACGATTCACCCAATGCAATCTGATGAACTGACATGATTCAGGTTCACAATTTTATTCAAGAATAGGTTCTTTCTTGGCTGTTCTGTGTAACTTGTTTTTACATCTAAAGGTAACATGGGTACAAAAGTTGCATAATAATTGCCATGAATCGATAATTGGTTCTTACACATGCACCGAGCATAAGTAGCTAAGTAAAGGTTGATTTGTCCATTAAGGAAGAATCAGCTAGCCCAACAGGAGACTAGTTTAGAAGATACGAAACATGTAGACCTATTTGGTTTGGATATATTAGAAGAACTGAGGCCAACAAATAACAACTATCAGTGGCCTGGCACTGCTATGTAGTTGAAGGAAGAAGCAGAAACTGTCCAAACAAGAGGTGGATTGTCAGCATAGAGGACCTACAAGAGGCAAATGCCAAGGCCAGAGAAAGGATTGGAATGGGTTCATTAAGTCTCAGACAGCTGCCATGTGTCAACTGACGGAAGAGGGATTTAAAAAAAGAATGACATGCCTACTCCTTACAATGCATGAAGGATAACCATCTAATTCTGGGTAAAACAGGCTTATCGAATTGATTCCAAGTGTAATTGTGCGGTTTCATAGTCTGCAGCTGTTTCCTGACACGGTGTTATCCTCCAGCACTAATAGCAGAAGGGCGTTATAAATATAATTGGTGATAAAATCCATAATGCATAAAAGCAACATATTATAGCCAGGACGGAGGGACCACGTGTGCATTACGCATCAGCATAGGCACCCTCACAATGACCTTTTAAACCAAACACTGACCTGTTGCTCCTTTTTTCACACCATCTTTTAATTCATTGTTTTAGCTAAAGGAACACTCTACGGACACAAAACATTAGTTCACCATCTTTTAATTCATTGTTTTAGCTAAAGGAACACTCTACGGACACAAAACATTAGTTCAGGTGCATTTACACAATTGTAGGTGTCTGCTGATGATAACCCTTCTACGGAGATGTAGCATTTGAAAAGGCTTTCAAGCCAAAGGCACTTATGTAAGTGTGGCTTGCAAGAGTGTCTGCTTGCCAGATGCTACTGGCCCTGTACCAGCCACACTACACCACCACACACAAGACACCCGCCACTTAAGTGTTCAGAACAAATAAGAGTAGCAGTCACTGAAACACAGGCTCTGCTTTGAATGGGACTCCCTCATTTTGACACAAGATCATTTTGATCAACACAAAAACACCACCCGAAAGAGACACAGACTGTTGGGGAAGGTGTTGTTATTGAGCACCTATGAAGGACAGCACAGTGCTCGAGGGGGTGGTGTGGCTAAAAACCACACCAGCCACTTTTGTCTCCCCAGTGCTGATGTGTATGCACCACCATGTTAACCGTGGCTATGAATTAAAACTCCGGATGCTTTGTTTGTAGTATGATGGGCGAACCACAATGCTACCGCTCCCCACATTTGATCAACACAGACATACGCAAGTACAGTTTTACAAACACCAATCTATAAATAATGTGAATCCTGAATGGGTGCCAATCCATTATGCATTCAAATCCACTCATAAAAACACCAATGACAACACAAGGCTTGTGGCATTAAAACATATGGTGCAGAATTAAAAGATCCTCCGAGATCTCTCCTGCACATGTTGACCAAGCGACAAATATTTTTTTCAGTCCTATATTTAAGTACTGTACGTATGTGATATTTATGGTGCTGATGTCTTCCTGGTTTAAAAGGTTACTTTAAGGGTTGGATATCTCTCCTCTGTTTTACAACTTGCACGGCCCTCACGTGTAAATACACAAGACGCCAGCCTTAGGCAAGTCCAACCCTTTATGGACCGAGACAACCGACTTAAGAATGGTGACCAAATCACTTCTGTCAGGAACTGCAAGGTCAATACTGTGTAGGGGAAGAAAGCCTGTCATTTTGCTGCTTCATAAATGAGACATGTAAGTATAAGCATTCTATTCATAAAAAAATATGTTTTATAAGTATTTGTCAACCCACTGCTGGATGAAGGCCTCCCCATGCTGTTTCAATCACGAGGATTGTATAAAACTAGTTTAATATGCTGATCAATCTGAGTTGAATGTGGAACTCAAGAATTGTTCAGATATCACTCGCCACAGATGTTAGCCATGGCTGGGACGTGAACAAAGGTTGTCACATTCATAATACAATGCACTAAACACTGTGCCACCACTTCAGCAAGCATTGTATGACACAAATTGTATTATGAATATAATTGATTTTACTCTTTAGTCAGAAGGCAATGTAGATTTGCTAAACTGTCGTTTGTAAGCCTGTGCATTACCCTTTAATTATTTAGGAAAGTCCCAATGATAATTTAGACTATTTCAGGGGGGTCCTACATTGGGATTTTTGGCCAATTCCTATTAGGAGTGTTTGGTAAGTGGACGGAAACTGGACTCACCAAATAAAGCTCAATATAAATAAGAGGGAATAACACCCAATGCTCCCTAGAGATTAATATCAATAGTTAAACCGTACCACCATTATTAGGCTACCTCACACCCAACTCGGGGCCAACTTTTCCCATGATCAACCTTCACCACAGTGCAGTGCACTAAAATTTATAGTTGGATTGTACTTCTATACTCCCACTTCTATGCCACCTGCCTTTAACAACCTGCGCTAAACCAGCATGATGAAAAATCGTCAAGCCATGTGGGGGGAGGTTGGTCTACACCACAAAAAAGGAACCAGTGACGAAGAACTGTGAACAAAAATGGGCAACACCCAAAACCTGTTTGAGCAAGAGAACATTTGACTTGTGTGGATTAGGGACTCTGACGTAAATTGAGTTTTGCAAGATGGAATGTATCTCACTTACGTCTAGATTTCCCGACACGTGACCTCACGAGCTTACTCTCTCAAATGTCAATATTCATGTGACATGTTTTGTGTTACACAGCATTTACCAGCAGTCGGTGCAAGAGGCTAACGGCAATGAACTCCTGATTTTAATTTACCAAGTTACATTTCTAGTCAGCAACTGAAACTTTGGACAATATTCTCAATCCACCCCGTTGGTATCTCGACGGGCCTTTGTCAATCCACTGCTGAAAGATGGCACCTCCACCACGGGTCATGGGGGTCGTTCGATCACACTTCATCACACTGGTCTGTGTGGGTTGGTTAAGGACAGGGAGTTTCCAAGGCAGGTTCAGGTATCACTCACACCGAAGTTGGCCATGGCTGGGAATCGAAATCAGGCTGCCAAGTCCAGAGCCCGGTGAGCTCACACCAATGTACCACCCTAGCATCGCAACCCACCAACCATAACATTCATATAGCTACGCAGTAAGGCTGCTATTTTTCTCATGGTGTGGTCATGTGTGGGTATATTCAACAATAGCTCTCGGCTAGCACAGAACAGGAGAACAAATACCCGAGAGGGATGAGAGGGTGGTTCTTTCTGCCTGCTGTGGTGTGAACCCCACACACACGCGGCTGACCTCCAACATCCTTTGCATAGAACATGAACACAATGACAGCAGGGACGACAAAACAGCCCCGAGACTTGTGACGTAAAGTGCCTGACGAGCGAATAGACCCCTGCGCGCCTCTGTGCCCAAAAGCGCCGGGAGGCATCACAGCTTGGTTCTTCTCGTTATTCGAGTGGTGTTAGCCCGAAATATTCTCGTTTGGTTTACGGTAATGGTCCATAGGGCAGGGAAGATATTGGCACCACACTGTAATATATCACCGAAAGCCCTATAAGGCAGCAAGGCAATCTTTCTCGTCTCTGCTTCAAAGTAGGGGAAACGGTTCCTAAACATTAGCCTGCTATATACAGTACTTTGTATATGATGGTCAATAAAAGTTAACTACTGAACAAATAAATATGCATTTGATAAAGTTCCTACCATTGTTATTTACCATATATAAAGTACTATCAAAGACTATGAACATTTCTTGTCTGGTCCAATGAACTATTACGGTATGTAGACCAGTATAGGTTTAATTAAAGCCACCTTTCCTTACCATTCTCATTAAATGTCATTTTGTTAAAGACACGTATACATTTTACTATAATGTACACGATAGATAATCTATGGGTTAAAATCTATATTACATAAATTAGTTTGTATAGTTTTGTTCAGATATAACAGTATGGTTGTGGAGGCCAACATCGCCTTTGTCTTCCTATGAACGAGCACATTAGCACACATCAGCACTCAGTCAACACATACAACATACACCGAAGCACGAGTGCTGTTTATGATATCGTTTCAGATATGGACATACATACCAACCATTAGTAATGGCACAACATTTTTACAGTATAACAAAATAGCCATACACAATTATAGTTGATAAGGGTGATACAAACGATACAAATAGATCAGTCGTGCTAAAAAACATACTAATAACGCGTGACACGTGCTTACAAACAACCAGACAATAGTGAGGATACAACATACACATGACAATAAACCAGGTACAATTACAGTAATGACTATACAAAACATATAAATAAATTAGACGTGCAGTAATCAGTTTTAACATATACGAATACCGAAACTTGATATCGATGGATAATACACTACTGATGGATATACAACACTAGCCATTTCGAATAATACAACAGAACTAGACGTGAGAGTGATGATGGGTTATCTCATATGCAAATCAACTAGAAACTACAGCGATAAGGAAAGGGCAACGTACGATGTCGGTTTATTTAAAGTCTAAATAGAAATGTCTTTCAATCTTCACGGCGAGTCACGATACGACACACAAGACACACAACCAAACCGTAGCCAACGACGATGACAAATAAAAAAAACAGCCCACAGCACACGCACACAGAAATCACCACCACCACCAACACACGTACCCGTCCAGCAGAGGAGAGACAGCGCCACGAACACGAAGCCCGCGGTGTTTCTCGGGGCTCGCATGGTCAGGTCGAACCACACTGGGTCTGTGACCAGGTCAGGTCAAGTCAGGTCAGGTCAAATGAGGTCAACAATCGGGCTGCTGTCAGGGTAATGACGAAAGGGAACCTCGGCTGCGTTGGATCAGAGATCGTGTCGCGTCGTGGGATCGGGTTGAGATAGAAGCGTGGAGTCGGATCAGGCCACGCCAGGATCAGATCGGCTGAGATCGGTCGACCGAGACGGGCTCGGATCGCTCTCGCCCACTCGCGCTGCGTGCAGTGCGGGCAGCCCCTTCAGGCAAGCCCGCAGGCTCCCACGTAGGCCTAGCGTCTCGTAGCTCGTCGCACTCCGCAGCCTTCTCCTCCTCGTCGACGTCGTTGCCGTCTTCGTCGTTCCCGACGAGGAGCGAGACGTTAAGACGGGCGGCAAGACACGGGCAGAGAGCGGGGTCACCCGACTCGGGGGGCCTGGGTCCCAGGAGGAGCTTGGAGGCGACAAAATGGAGCGACCTGGGCCCGGCTCTCGCCCGACCGACCAACGACGTCGTGAGAGGAGGCCGCGAAAGGCGTCGGCAAGAGCGGCGCGGCTTGGCGTGAGGCTCCCCGCGGTGGAAGTGCCTCACGAGAGAGAGACAGAGAGACAGACAGGAGAGCTGGGGGGGTGGGGGTGGTGGCGAGCGGGGAGGTTGTTGCCGCCGCTGTTGCTGGGAGCGGTGATGGAGGCGGAAGCGATCCCGGGGTGTCTCGCCGCGCGCTGTCACTTCCGCCCCCCTCACTACCCCACCCCACTACACCCCCCCCCACCCACTACCCCCCCCCACTACACCCCCCCCACTACCCCCCCCCACTACACCCCCCCCACTACACCCCCCCCCCACCCACTACCCCCCCACTACACCCCCCCCACTACCCCCCCCCACTACACCCCCCCCACTACACCCCCCCCCACTACACCCCCCCCCCCACCCACTACCCCCCCACTACACCCCCCCCCACTACACCCCCCCCCCCCACTACACCCCCCCACCCACTACCCCCCCCACTACACCCCCCCCACTACACCCCCCCCCACTACACCGCCCCCCACTACACCCCCCCACCTACTACCCCCCCACTACACCCCCCCCCACTACCCCCCCCCACTACACCCCCCCACTACACCCCCCCACCCACTACCCCCCCCACTACACCCCCCCACTACCCCCACCCCACTACACCCCCCCCCACTACACCCCCTCACTACACCCTCCCTCACTACACCCCCTCCCACTATACCCCCCCCACTACACCCCCCCCCCCACAGCTCCCCACCCAACAGCCCCCCCAAACCCTGAGGGGCCATCCATGTAGTAGGTGCGCGAAATTCCGTCAAAACTTGACCCCCCCCTCCCTGTACGCACGCGAACTTTCTACACCCCCCCCCCACCTGCGTACGTTCGCCTGACGCACCCCCCCCCCCCCGAATCCTATAGAACGGCCGATATATAATCCACGCAGAAAGATCAATGATTAATAATATTAACGTGTTTAAGCAAACAGACAGTCCACCGCCGGACTATCTAACTCATACGAAGGCCAATGTCGAAAAATTATTATCGAGGCTTCACCCCCCCCCCCCGTTTCCTATGCGTACATTGTCAGTACACCCCCCCATACGCAAGCTGCGCATTTGTGTTAACCCCCCCTCCCCCCTCCATGCGTACGCTGTACGCACTCAATGGATGGCCCCCACCCCACAGCCCCCCTAAACCCCCACCCCGGACCCTCCCCCACACCCCCTCCCCTACAGCCCCCCAAACCCCCACCGCACAGTCCCCCCAAACCCCCTTCCACCCCCCAACCCCACAGCCCCCCTAAACCCCCACCCCACACCCTCCCCCACACCCCCTCCCCTACAGCCCCCCAAACCCCCACCGCACAGTCCCCCCAAACCCCCTTCCACCCCCCAACCCCACAGCCCCCCTAAACCCCCACCCCACACCCTCCCCCACACCCCTAACCCCCATAGCCCCCCAAACCCCGACCCACCCCCTACCCCACAGCCCCCCCCCACAGCCCCCCAAACCCCTACCGCACAGTCCCCTCAAACCCCCCCACACCCCCCAACCCCCCCACCCACACCACGCACCACGTGATACGCCGAGAACCCCCCCCCCACATGTGACCGCACGGCTGTTACGCCTGTGACGTCACCCCCGGAAGTTGAGATTTCGAGGAGGGGGAGGGGTTTAGGCGGCCATATTGTTAAGTTCAAATAACAAAAAAGCAGCAGTTTTGGGGCCGTCCATAAATGACGTCACGCACCTAGGGGGGGGGGGGCTCAGACATTCGTGACGATGTAGGACAACATCAGAGTGCAGCGCTACATTAAATACGCACTACAATGACAATAGTTTAAAGCGATTTGAAGCATGTTTTAATTTCAAAATGAAAATATGGTTTGGGGGGGGGCAGAGGTTTGTGACGTCATATTTGAGGGGGGGTGTGACTTTTTGTGACGCGTGACGTCATTATGGACGGCCCCTTAACACGTGGTAGGTTTTAGCGACCAATACCATCCATTATACAGGGTCTTTTTTAGGTTTAGATCGCGTAAATATATAAAGGTGTTGTTAAACCCGCCACAGGCAATTAGTAAGTTTTGTCACGTAAACAGAACGTGCCAATTCGTTCCTAGATGCAAAAGTAGCTACACATTTTACGGGCCCCGCACTTTCAAGGGCCCCGCGCTAAACGCATTCAAGCTATCAATTCCGGTTCAGTGATTCTGCACTTGCTCTATTACTATAGTACTATACTGCCTTCAACTTTTATGAACGACTGGGTGTTTAAGGCTAGCGATTTGTCGTATTATCTGGCTGTATATCAAATGAAAAAATACAATTACTTTCATATGCAAGTAAAAAAATTGTGTTTTAATATTGATGTAATTATTTATTTAACATATGCTACAAGCTTCGCATGAGCTTTATCCGGCACTGACAGCACACCAGTGTGTTGGAGAGCCAAGCCACAGCATTTACAATCTGAGTACGACGTTTCGCCAGGAATTACAACTAGCTTCATCAGGCGGTAGCCAGATTTGTGGAGAAATCCTCCCGTTTCGTTCCTTAAATAGAGGAGTCAGATGTGCTGGTATCACTTGTGAGCCCTTCTTGACCGAAGCAGCAGCAGCCTCACCAAGAAACCAAGACAAAGATGCACACCGCGTGTAGCCTTAACAGACTGTTGGGTCAAGTGCTGTTTGCAAGTAGCAGCAGCACCGATGAAGGCTACCGGCACTGTGGCACACGAGAGGGGCGGGTGGCCAGCACCATGCCCTGACGCCTTCGTCGCCCCCCAGTGGCGATGTTTACACACCGCACCAGGTAACTCGTTTGAGGCTGAGTCGATCTAGGGGAGGCCCAGGACCATTTCAAAGAATCATCATCGGTGGTGTTGGCCGATAGCGGGAATCCAACTCGAGTCGCCGTGTTCATTGCGCAGCGCGCTAACCACTCCACCACCGCTCCCCACTTACCACACACAAACAACTCCTCACTACATTCGTCAATAACACAGTGGCCTTACTACAATCATGTATATAAAACAGGTGACGTTTCGGGCAATGACCCTTCTTACCACACGAACAGCGAGGCCACTGTGAAACTACTGGACGTCTGTGGAAAATAGCTTTATAGATCATCGGATTCCTCCAGTATAAATACAGATTCTGATAACAATTCTAAAAGTTGGAGACTGCACTTAACACCATGGGGCCTGATGAGAATTATAGTTAAGTAAATGTTTTGGAATGACCAGTTTAAAACAATATATGCACGTATGTATCTAATTGTAACTACATTAAATAACCCACATCCTTCAATATTCAAAAAGTATTACTAAATGAATAGAAACTTAATACCAATTAGTGACACTTTTTGATTGTTGAAGGGTTCGTATGTTCCTCATTTGTTCCTATTAGGTGACTTCACGTGCCAATTTCAAAGTTGGGAATTAGAAAACATTAAAATATAATTCTCATCAGGCCCAATGCTCTCAAGTGCAGTCTCCAACTCTTATGATCAACTCTCTCTGGCCTAGCCATGCACCATGAAGAAGAGCCTTTGCCTGAAACGTCTATATATTCTCCCCTTTAATGGCAGTCTTATTGGCTCCTGATCATAATCGCATCTAAGAATTATTTCGCATGATTAGCAGATATCTTTATGATGCCCTTTTCTAACTGTGTACAGCTTTAATTAGCACACGAATATTGCTCCGGTCAGAGTAGTTTGAATGATGTGTTTAATCGTTTATTTCCATAGCCTGCCCTGCTTACCATAAATTCCGGCTAACTCTATTAGTGTAACTTTATTATAGGGTCATTTGGGCTGAAACTGGTTCTTCGCATCTTAACTATTGGGCAGAAAATGCGTTGCCTCCGAAACGTCGTGATTTTTAATTTTTTTTTACTTTTATAAATTTTAATTTTTTACCTACGTGACTTTACCGAAAAAAACCTAAGAATATGAATCCTTGCAGTCACGAAAGCTTCAAATCTAGAATCAGAAAATGCAGCTTTGATCTGAAGGGTAGAGAGAGAGAGCAACGTTTGTCGAACTTGCACAACGTTCTGCAGCCAATTGCGAGCGATCGTCTTTTCCGATCGTGCCGATTTAAATGGCATAAGGGAACGTACTTAATCTAAACGCACTTTATTCTATTCAACCTGGCACTGAGCTAATCAAGTCATCTCCGAAGCCAAAAGCGCTCAGCTAGACGTTGTAATTCCTAATCCCCTATTCCTGTAACACCATAGGTGGCAGGTGGCTGGGGCCTTCTTAACATTATTCTCCAGATTTTGCATTCACGCTCAGCCTATACAGCAAAAAGCTCTCAGATCCGTACTCGGCGCCAGAGGTCACCACGTGGCAGAGGACGTGGCAGATTGAAGCCATCGAAGGAACTGTGCATGTTAAGTTATTTGAACGATTAACGTACAAAAACGGGAGATCATTATGTCCTCGACAAGCGGAGCACGTGGCAGACTGAATCAATCGGTGATCACGTGCGCTAAAACGGCCGACCACGTGTCCCTGCTCGCGAGGAACCTGCACTCTTTTTGGCTTTCAATCGTTAAAAAAATGTGTTTAAAATCATGATTTAGTCCCGCAAATAGTGATTTACAATTTAGTCCAGTTGCAATAAGGATACAATGGAATTCAATGGTAAAACATATTTCAGTAAAGACAACCAAAGCACCCGTTCATCTATGTTTATTATACAATTTATGTACAGTATGTCATGCATTGCACACGTCGCGTTATACGTGGGACATTTTACGTGTTTAAAGTCCCAAGCATGGCCGTGTGTATCTGTGCTTATGAATTCGACATCAATGTCTTAAGACGTTCTCTCTCCACTGACTTTGTAGTAGACTTTTTTTCATGCCCGACGCTGATATGGGAAGGGCATTATGGACAGATCCTTTTATCCACATTTAACCATGCATCGTACTCCTCTTAACCAAAAGCTGTGTGGATAAATGCAGATAATTGGCTCAATTTTCTGCCACTTGGGAAAATGTGTTCAACTATCTGCATTTATTCACACAGCTTTTAGTTTTTTTGGGGGGGGGGGGGGGTTATACATCTCATCCGTACTTGAGTGCATATAGCAGGATGCACGATGAGTCACATGCCATTGAGATTCGTTAGGGCCAATTCGGTGCAAGATAAACCATTGGATGTTGATGAATCGTACGAATTCGATTCCACTTCCAGCTCACTCATCTAATGCGCTCAAACCTATGGATTACGGAGAGAACAGATGCACGAATCGTAACGATGAGATCGGTCTTGTGCAGGAGATGGATGGTAGCAGTAGTGGATAGACAATGGTTCGTGATGTGATGTTATGCGTTTATTGGAAGGTTCATGGACGATTCACTGGGGAGGGGGCACGGATAATAACAAGGGCGGTTAATAGGAGAGCAGATCAGAGGAGTGTCATTGCATTTCATAATTTTCCAGGTATCCCTTGGAAGAAACCTGTATCAGCACCTTCTCATGTGACTTTAAATAGGATTTACCGATTCATACTGGGCATGCATTGGACCCCACCTTGACACTAACAGAGTCACGGTCGTGGTTGGCAGTTGCTACATTAAATAAAAATGTGAACTTTGCACTTTTGCCATGCTCAAAACGTGACCGGAATTCATGTGTGTTGTTAAATTTAAACAAAAACACTTTCTGATAATAACGAGAACTTCGTCAGACCTGCAAGGCAAGGTGAGAGCACCGCTGCATTCGTCACAATCGTGGCGTTTGCGGCCTATACATCACGGTGGGTGATTGGAGACAGTGTTATCGACCGATGTGCCAAGTTTTTGTTGTTGTTGTTAATTGTGCGTATGCACCACCGATACTTGATTCAAGTATCGCTGTTATAACAATAGCGCCACCTGTGGGACGCATGAGGTTTCATGCCTTTGCGAAACATTGCGCAGTGCTTTATTGCAAATGTATGTACGGTATGTAGAACTTCTTTCGCACCGTACGTAGCAAACCGGAGGTACGGGGGTAACATAGAAGCCTACAGGGTATACTGTCAGCTCTAACCCGTGAACACACATTTCAATGGCTTTTGTGTCAAATATAACCCACCGAGGCTAGCAAGTTCACGGTGTCTGCCAGCGATTCCATGAATTGTGAGGATATGCGGTCACAATTGTCTTTAAAGAATTCAACACATTTATCAATATAACTGTCTTTAAAAAAATAGTAGGTGACGTTTCGGGCAATGGCTCTAAGGCGGTGTTATTGACAAATGTGTTAACCGTCTGGTATTTGTGCACCATTACAAATACTGTATCACCAAATTAAGAATGTCGTTCACGATTGATTATATTGTCCACTTTTTATTTTATATCTCATCTCCGTATTTGCTTTTTGATTTCGGTCACTTGGTAGTTTCACGCTAAAATTATTGAAATTCACCCCCCCCCCAATTTTTGGGGAATAAAACTACAGCAACAAATAATGGATGATTGTATTGGCTACAAAACCCCACGTTATACTTTTTTTCTCGTTTGTACAGTCTTGTTCACTCTATGAACCTAAATGTAACAGCATATAATTTGCATATCATTTCATAAATTACAAACATCTATTTTTACAGGCACAAACGCGATGAATGCGTGTGCTGTGAGCCTTAAAAATCGATATAATCTTTGCATCATCACACCCCTGGTTTTACCACCTTACTTGTATTGTTTTTTGTGTTTTTTCCGTGTTGTTTGTACGGTGTTGTTTGCTCCATTACCTTAAATATAACACAAGCATAGGTTTTGCATGTAATTAGTATAAATTGTATTGAAAAAACTTCTCTCACTCAAGACTCCATGCAATATCGTGAGTGGTAGTGTCCTATACATATGTAATGGGTAAGGTTCAATGATTTAATCAGAACATTAATGTTATTGTACTTAACAATAAAGCAGCATTTTGTAGTTATTTATTCCTGCATCTTATTTTCGCTCGAATTTTAATATATGTATTCGATGTTTATATGGTAGTGTTGTTGTTACAATGCAGAACCATGCAGGTCAGCGACGGTTCATCTAGCAGTGGATTGGCCGTGGCTGATAACGACGATTGTAGTTTTGTACGGAGTGTTGTTTTATTGAATACAGGGAGGTCTAACTACTAAACCTTGGCAGATACATTGTTTAAACTCCCATAATTCATGAAGGTCATTGTCGCCTTATTAGCATTGTGTGGAATTAATTTCCCTTTTAAAGTCCCGAGTCAGTGTTGGAATTTCCACATTACCATGACGAGGTCCAGTCTGTCCTCAGGAAAAAAAGCAGCGCCATGCCGGCCGTGCTAATTTCATTCACCCTAGTTCGATGATTATGATTATGTAATCAATACTGGCATTCATACACTAGACTACATCAGTCATCGACTGAAATATGGGATGACGTGTACATTTCAAGATGACAACAAACTTGGCATGGTTCTTAGCCCATTGAGCACTTCACATGATGAAGTGTTCCAAAGTTATTTACAGTCAGCTATACGTGGATTCGAGAATAAAATAAAAAAAAATACATTATATTGAAAGTCAATAAAAATACATGGGCTTGGGCAGGGCACGTTGGGGGAAGGAACGATGACCAACGGTCGAGACCAATGACTTGGTGGTAGCCGCAGAAAGATGTCCACCACAGAGGTGACGTGATGAAATCAGCTGGTGTGTGCAGGTGGTGTTTGCATTGCAGGATCGTAAGAGATGACAAAGCCTATGTGGAGGCCTTCATCCAGATAGATAACGATAACGATGATGATTAAATGACAATGGCGGTGGTGCCAGTGTATGGCGCATTATCCTACTTACTCTTCCAATGAGTTTGATTGCTGGCGAGCGACATTTGAATCGGTCCTGTTATTCCCCATTCACCAACCCATACTGACCAGAGCAGGTACATATATAAATAACCCTCATGACCGACACGGCACGGGGGGAGAATCCTTCACCCAGCACTCGATTGACAATAGACTGTACATTATTACAATAATTAAATACATGACAGATACTATGATCCCAAATTCCTACTGCACGGCGTGCGAGGCGCAGTAGAACCTCTTGTGCGCCACAAAGTTGGACAGGCTGCTGAAGCGGATATCGCACGAGCGGCAGTGCTTGCCCGTCGCACGCGGCGCTGTCGCCACGCCCGGGCTCCCCCCCCCGGCGCGCTCCGGGCTGGCGGCGCCTCCCCCCACCGACCGGGGGCAACCCGGCGAGTCCTCGGCATCCCCTCCGGCAGGAGAGTCGCTCGCAGACCGGCGATCGTCCGGTGACGTCTTCTCTTCCTCCTCCTCCTCCTCCTCTTCCACGACTTCGATCTTCACCGTCACGGCGCTCGGGGACGGCGGCGTCCCCGCTCCTCCATTTTTCTCCGCGTATGCCGGGGAGGCGCCCCCCGCGCCCCCTAACGAGAAGTCAGGTGGTCGGACTCCGCCGGGGGTCGGGTAACCCCGCGGGAGGGGGGCGGCGGTGGTGGCGGCGGCGGCGGCGGCGGCGGCGTCGAGGGCCCCGTAGCCGTGCGGACGGGCGGGCTGCGGGTCGGAGAGCACCGCAGGCAAGCTGGGCGGTTGGCGGTGCAGCGTCGCGCGGCAGTAGTAGCGCTTGTGCGCCAGGTAGTTCTCGAGGCGGCTGAATGCGATCTGGCAGGACGCGCACTTGTGGTAGTCGCTGAGGCCCGCCTGACCCGGGTGAATGAAGCCGAGCGGGACGTGGCCACTCAAATCCATCGGCACAGCGGCGACAGCGGCGGCGCTCGCGTCATCAAGGGGATGCCGAGAGAGACGCGGCGGCGGCGGCGGTGGTGGCGGCGGCGGCGGCAGTGGAGGTGCACGGTCGACACAAACGCGCTTCGCTGCCGGCGCAGCTTCGGCTGCTGGCGAGCCATCCCGACTTTCGGCCGCCTCTCCATCGGAGGCCTTCCCCGAGGAGGAGGAAGAGGAGGAACGAGCGGGGCTCCCCAAACTTCCGTCCGTGGACGAGCCGGGTGAGGCGCTCGCCGCGGCCCACCGCGTTCGCCGACTCCGCCGCCGCAGCTGCCCGGCCGGCGCGCCGCTCGTGCCGGGCTGCCGCGGGACCGGGAGTCGCGGAGCGACGGGGGCATCGCTGGCGCCGCCGCTGGCGCTGTCGCCGGCGCGGCCGTGCCGGGATGCGCAGTAGTGCCGCTTGTGCACGAGGTAGTTCTCCAGGCGGCCGAAGGTGATGCGGCACTCGGCGCAGCTGGTGCACTCGGCATCGGGGCGTCGCTCGGCGTCTCGCAGAGCGACGCTCGGCGGCATCGCGTGACCGCTGCCGTGCGAGCCCTCGCGCTCGATCTTCACGGCGGCGGGGCTCGGCGCCGCCAGCACACCTGCGTCTCCGCTTGTGCCCGCAGACGCGACGCCGGCGCCCTCCGCTTCCCTCGCGATCGCCGAAGCGGAGCTGCGTCGTTCTTCTGCTTCCGGCCGCCTCTGCTGCTGCTGCTTCTGCTTCTGCTGGTGCTGCTGCTGCCGGGACGAGCAGTAGAGCGTCTTGTGCACGATGTAGTTGTCCACTTTGCTGAAGCTGATATTGCACTCGACGCAGTGCGTGGGGCCCGTGGGGTAGACGGCGGCCGCCAAGGAGCCCGGCGCGGCGCCCGTGCAGAGGCTGCCCGGGGCCGCCGCCCAGGAACCGCGCGGAACGACGCAGACGGCGCCCCCCTCGGCGGTGCCACGCTCCCGGGCCCCCGGGGACAGGGCCACCCGCGGAGCCGGGCAGTTCTGGGGCGACGGCATCTGATGGCGGGGACCGGGGGAAGCGGCGGCTTCGCTGGGACTTGGGGGCTCCTCCTTGATCCGGAGCGCCCCTTCGCTTTCCGGTTCCGCTTCGCCGCTCGTGCCAGCGGCTTCATCCTCGGGAGCCTCCTCCTCCTCCTCTTCCGCCTTCTCCTCCTCTTCTGCCTCCCGCTTGATGAAGGCGGTGGTGGCGGCGGGCGAATTGCGAGCCTCAGGCTCCTCCTTGGGGGGCAACGGAGGGGAGCCCTCGCGTGCGGGTGGAGAAGGGGGGTTCGAGGGGCCGACCGCCTCGCGGCAGTTGGGGCAGAAGCAGTCGCGGTGGCGTGGGGACAGGAGGGGACTCGCCCCTCCTGCCACGGGGCCTCCGCACGCGGTGCAGCACAGGAGGGCATCTGGGATACACGCACGCACATGCAGAGTCACCAAGAGTCACCCCTTCCAAATACGCACCTCCGATTCAGCACGATTGGCTATGTGCGGCGCGAAAGAAGTTCTACATACATACATGAATGCAGTTTCAAATGCAAATGAAGTTGTTTTTATATTGCAATTCGTTGCAGTTTAAAAAAAAAATCCAGTTGTGCTCAAAATAGCCCGATCTGGCAGCCCTGTCTGAGTGTTGTTTTCTCTAGCTGGCATTCCAGACAGAACAGAGCCAATTCAGGTTGTATTATGATTATAGTGGAGGAAAAATTGGGGGGGGGGGGTGCTGATTTTTATAGTTGAGTCATGACCTTGAACTCTGGACACCGCATTTGGAAATCAATCGTTGAGCGAGATGATGAGATCCCGAGCCATTCAGATTCATCACTCAGCCCTGGGAGATACAGCGAGCGCAGGCGGTGCGCAGATTAGAGCCCACGCTCACGCCCCGAACCGCTGATTGAAGAGATCCATTCGAGATACGCGGCCATAATGCGAAAATTTAAATCCGCTCATTATACAAGCAGGGCAGTGAGGGGGCACGGCTTGCGGGCGGGAGGCGCACAGGTTTTACTCCCGTTTCGGGTGTTCGCATCTCTGGGAAAGCTTTGCAGCAGGCGTCACTGTGACCAGAATTCGTTCTCGCAAACATCTGTCATGTTCAGAATAAAAACATGGTCGTCGTCGTCGTCATCAGCCGTTGTATATGCACTGATATACAAAGGGCTTCTCGTGATGCCGATATCTTTCACGGTCCAGGCTATGTCAACTGCTACATCTGTAAATAGCATTTCGCCCTGAAAATATATGAGGAAAAATGTACAGCCCTTTGTCATTCCACTGCTGGATGATGGCCTTCTCCATGCTATGTCAGTCATGGCCGTTATTTGACCATACTTCACCACACTGGTCAATTTGAGTTTCCGAAGGAGGTGGCCGTGACAAGAATATATATTTATATAACAATGCAGTGAATTCTAGCGCCCCTAGTGGCAACTTGGTTTATTTAATGCAATTACCGTCGAGTACGACAAACGCAAAAATAAAGTCATTGATTCTTAAACACACATGCATGTATTGTGAGTGTAAGAATTATTTTAACCCGATGCATCATTACAAGAATAATTTCTGATTGGTCAATGTAAATAATAAAAAATTCGTTTACAATTTTTAAGTATTTTTAAAGGTGTACAGGGCCTAAATGGATGGTGAATCATCAACAGCGATGAATCAATCCACTATTGGATGAAGGCCTCCCCAAGTCATCGGCATCACTCATGGCCTAGTGATACTGTAATCCATCTCACGCCTGCATGAGCCCATCCTATTCCCTCGTTTCCACGGTGGTCATCCTCGTGGTCGCCATCATCCCCTTGTCGCAATGTGTCCTGCGCAAGTCCACTTTTCCGAGGTTGGTATGATATGATATCTCTAATTAGTTTTTTCTTATCTGACCAATCTGTTCCTCTTTCTCACAGTTGATAATAATTGCAACTTGTAACGCGCTGAGCGTTCGCTCGTTCTCGAAGACGGAGACGAACTCCGAGGCACGAGGGGCCACAGACACGTGGGAAGGCAGTCACGTGGTGAGTCGGCGTCAACAATTGGGCCGCCGCGGTGGCCAGATGTTAACTACCTCGCCTGGTATACAGGAGGTCGTTGGTTCGATCCCGACCCTGACTACTGTATATTTGGAATTTGCATGTTTTCCCCGTGGTCACGTGGGTTTTTCCCCTCTGTATTTAGAAACATGCATTCAGAGTATTTGGATGCGATACATTTACACATGATGAACCACTTCGTTGAGCTATTATTTGTGGCCAGGTCGCTTGTGAAAAAGAGCTATGTAGCTCAATGGGCCTTAC
The DNA here is from genome assembly GCF_965212315.1 of Lampetra planeri. Lineage (NCBI taxonomy): Eukaryota > Metazoa > Chordata > Hyperoartia > Petromyzontiformes > Petromyzontidae > Lampetra > Lampetra planeri. Next base: position 5,631,684 of record NC_136123.1, read on the forward strand.
CTGTTTAAAGAAAATTGTTCATAGTTTAGTTTACAATTGCCCAAGCTGTGCGTCCATCTATATATTAAGGCGTTATCAGCAATCAATTAATGTTCATATATTTGTGAAAACCAGAGAACCCGGAGAAAACCCACATGTGCTAGGGGGAAAAACACTCTATCCCATACAGATGGAATGGATGTAGCCCCCAATTATTGCTGTACCGCCTTCTCCTGACAAGCTAGGGTATGGTACTTCAATGCTCTTGGGAAAGGAGTTTCCCAGCATGTGTGTGACCCATCAACCCTTTCCTCCGCTGTGCTGGATTATAGGCATGATTAGCCACCACACCCCCGGGCAGGATGGCACACCACTGGTTATTGACCTTGTGTGTGTAAAAAGTTGACCTGTGTGTATATATAGAGAAAAATATATACGTATAAATTCAGTCACAGCCAACAATAACCTACGGTTCAACTCTCCTTTGTGGGTCCCGGGGCAGGTTAAGCCAACCCCGCCCACCACAAGGCACATTAACACCGAGCATCCCTTGCTCGCTCCGTATCTGCGCTCTCTATCAGGGCGGCGATAGATTTCAGGAAATTCGGGACCTTCCGCGATCTTTTACAATGATTTGGGGGAGAAAAAAAACCACCCCAACAATAATAATATCAACATAAAATGGGACGTGACTCGAAATGAGCTCTTCTCCAACTCCCACCATCACCACCACTACCACCCCTTCAACCGATTCCAAATCCCCTAAATCCACCCCCACCCCCCCACAAAAAAATATGCATAAGGAAAAAGCTGGCCGGGGGCATAAAGTGTGACTAATGCCTCGTGATTTATCAGCCATTATCTGCACGGCCACGCAGACAGGGCTGCAGTTGCAGCTTGAAGCGCTCCCCGCCTGTTATCACCGCCGGGGATCAAACTGGATCGTGGATTATCAGAGGGCTGCAGGCTCCGCGAGAGGAATTCGAATGCTAATTCCGCGTGCTGATTGGCTGCGTCTCCGAGGGGGGGGGGGGGTGTTTAAATCCGCGGCAGAGACGACGAGCGTCTTACTGGGCGACTTGCTAGACGACTTTCTCATCAAGGAGTGTTCATGTCCTCGATTTGACCATCATAATCACTGTGATCGTCGTAATTATTATTTTCTTCTTCTCAATCTATCAACGCGGTTGCAAGTCCCCACTCTCTTTCTCGTTTCAACCTTATCTAAACATCTACTGTTGCTCACTCTCTGGTATTCCTTCAATATATTTTGATATTTCATTCGCAGCTGGCAGTCAGGAGGTGGTCATTGCGTGGTTATCTTCTTGGTGCTTTCGATAAAGTCACGTAGAATGGAAATAATAAAATAATAAAAATAAAACATAATTTAAAAAAATTCTCACGACGTTATTATGTTTTCTTTCTATTATTTTATTATTTCCATTCTACGTGACTTTACCGAAATATCCAAGAAGATGAATCCCTGAAGTCACGAAAGCTTTACTGCGTGGTTTGTTCTGTCTCCTCTCCAGGCAAGGTGAAGCCCTCACGAACAAAAAATCAACTTGCATTTTGGAAGGGGGTTATTTATTGGGTGATGTTTATTCGTTGCATTTCATCCTTTACGAGGTTTGGCTCTTGAGTTACACGTGGATCAACAAACATCTTGAATTTCTTTTCAAGGGGAGTGCAACCCGAGAAACATCTGCGGTTGCCACGCACCTAAGCTGTGTTCCCCAGTAAACACGCAACGTCGGGCCAACGTTGGCATGCGGTTAGAACTGTTGGACCAACAGTGGACCAACCTTGGTCCCCGACGTTGACACCGATGGCCGAACTTTGGACCGAACATTGGTCCAACGTCTGCTGGACAATCCACGTTGACTGACTGGGTTGTCCCCAGAGAGTCCCACAATATCTTCTTGGTTCTTTCGGTAAAGTCACGTAGAAGGGAAGTAATAAAATAATAAAAATAAAACATAATAATTTTAATTTTATCCTGTTTTATTTTTATTATTTTATTACTTCCCTTCTACGTGACTTTACCGAAAGAACCAAGAAGATGAATCCCTGCAGTCACGAAAGCTTTAAATCAAAAGTCCCACAATAGTTAGAACGTTCGTCAACAGGAGGATCAGATGAACATTACAATGAACGTTACGGCCGAGTGCATCATTACGGAACTCGTAGCGGTCACAGTTACATCACTTCACTGACGTGATACTACAACTTCGATCCAACGAAGTCCAAAGAACACTCCAAGTAGCGAACATGACCCTCTCGTACATCCTGCCCAGTGGGGGGCTGATACGAGTTACAAGACTGCTATAAAATAATGTTCAAATATTTGAAACACATTTGGAGGGGGGGGGGGGGGGTAGTTTAATTTTACTATTAAAATCGCACGAAATATATTGTTTTGTTTTTAACAATGTACGCATGAGAGATATTGTCTGATTTTCTCACGAATGAAGCTTCAAACGCACGCAAGAGAAGAGCTCTCCGTTTGGACTCGGTCTTCCTCTGAATAAATGAATGCCACTCAAGCTTTTGCACCTCATCTAAAAGCCTATTTCGCCAATCCACTGCCGGATGAGAGTTCCCCCCCCCCTCCCATGCAATTCAGGTTGCGGAGGATTACATGATCAAACTTTTGCCTCGTTGGTCAGCGCAGATTGGAGAGTGGTCAAGGCAGGGAACACAGACGTCGGGGGTATAGTACGGTACAACATGAAATGTTACCACTGCCATTCCGTGCCCAGCAAGTAGCCCCACCAACCTCTAACACTCGATTGTGCGTAGTGGTCACCAATCTCAGCACTACTCGGGTCCACAACCCTGCTTCTGAGATCTGACAAGATCGGGGACATTGCGGGCAATTTACCAGAGTTGTTTACCAATGTCTCTTCGGGCCCATGAAAACAATAATGGGCCAGTTGCAAGCACTGACTAGTCAGCCGAATAACCGTGGAGGTGTTCGTGGTTGTGCTGCACAGCTATCCAATGTGCTCCATTCGCTGGGGGCTCTTTTTAAATCCTTTATATTAAGTTCACTTGCTTGCTTGCTTAGGACCGTGCAAATCTTTCGGTCGTTTTTTTAACCCACTTCCAGTGATCCAATCGAGCTGACATTGTCCACACAGACTAGTTGTGCGTGACAATTAATGTTCGTGAAAAATGTTTTTTTTACACTTTTTAGGACGAAAATATTATATTTAATTACCAATTGCTTAATGCTGCCATGCAATCATCTGACCCATAGGTGGCAGCCATCTCAAGCCAGAGGACGAGAGGACTCTAGCCGCCACGCATATAAAGGATTTATAGTGAAAAACTTTACGGGTTATACTTGTTCACTCTTCATTTCATTAAGAAGCTACCAAGCCGTGGAACGAAACGTCGGACAATCACGCAGAACAACCGCATGGCGAACCCCGAAATAAAACCATCGGACGGTTGTCCGAATTCTCAGCGACATTTGGTTGGAGGGGAGGTTTCGGTCGGGCGGGTGCTTCCGCGGATTTCTTCCGCCCCCGGAGGCCCCTTCGCCCCTCCCCCATTTCTTTTTTTACGTGGCATCGTTTCTATCTGGGGCTCGCTTATCTGCCCTGGCATCGGTGCAAATTAATGGGGCCGCTTGAACGGTCCTTTTCATGCTGCCAGAGCCTCTGTTGTCGGAGAGACGGCGCAGAAAGATGAAGTAGAGTTGATTTTTTTTTCTACTTTGGCACTACTTGTTTTTTGTGTGTCTGTTTTGTTGTTGTTTTGTTTTGTGAGGCAGTGGTCAACGGAACAGGAGTGTCTCTGCGTGCCCTTGTCTATGTGCCGCAACCCTTTTGTCGATCCACTGCCCTCTTCCATGCTGTGCGGGTCGTGTGGATTACATGACCACACGTCACCACCAGGGCCGGATTAACCCATTAGGAGAATATGAGGGCCCTCCATTCTATGTTTTTGTCTTTGAATGACGATGACATTATTCGTGACGTTGCCACTGTTAGAGATAGAAGAAAATATTTAAAGAAATTAGTTTCAGTGAATGATTTATGTTTGATTAATTTACCTTGAGTCGAATGAATATTCGAGATTTGAAGCTTTCGTGACTGCAAGGATTCATATTCTTAGGTTTTTTCGGTAAAGTCACGTAGGTAAAAAAAAATAAAAATTAATGAAAGTAAAATAAAAATCACGACGTTTCGGAGGAAACACAAGCTTCCGAATTAATATGTTAATTTTACAAAGACAAATAGATTTGATGACTTCAGAATTTAGTTTACAATATGTAATACATACTTAGGCCATTTCCTCCTATCAGACTTAAGAGTCCTCATAACCATAATCCGGCCCTGGTCACCACGCGAGTGATGGTGGGGCGGTGAAAGGCAGGTAGGGAGCATCGACGCAGAGTACAGCGATGGATGTTGCTGCTGCTACCTACACGTAGCTCTAAGAAGAGTGGCCTATTACACACAACTTGTGTGTGTGTGCATGGTGGTCACCCAGCCAAACGCTATCCAGGCTCAACTCTGCTTAGATCTGATGAAATCAGGCGCCTTCTGGGCGATTTCACTTAAGGAATGTCCATATGGGATTTTTCATGCCGTACGAACGCATGAAGGAGGCGCGATTATGCTCGATTACAGTGATGTATCGCATTTTTAAGTCAGCTCGCCATGGGTGTGATCGGTCCAAAAATATCAACGGAACGCAATTTTCGGGAGTCAAAAGTGCCCCGTGACCAAATGAGCCTCGGCCAGCGCTTATCATCTTTCGCGAAGTGGGGGGGGGGGGGTCTCCAGCCAATAGTGGAAATTCCACATTACTATTACAGGGACCAATGCTGACCAGAGGACAACCACTGTTGACTTCCCACGAAAAGGCAGAGCTCCACAATGTGTTACCTATTTTACTGACCCTGTAAATATGATGATAACGACAATGAGGATAATATGACTGTGCAGTATCTGTGGTGGAGTAGTGACCGAGTAGTCAGCACACACAATGCACCATCAACCTGGCAACCTTAGTGCCCTTCCCAACACAATTAACGTACAAAGTGGGGGGGGGGGGGGGATATCTGAATCAGGCTTCGCTTCGGTCCGCTCCACCTCCTGTACCACCAACCTGCGCTTCTGACCAGCACGGTGACATACATCCACATAGCCCCTATGATCAACACGGCGTAGAGACACTTTCATCCAGCGGTGGATTGATGAAGGGCAAAGGGCTGCGGCATTATTACACAAGACCATATCTGCGTCCATAAAAAAAAATAACGTCGCGTAGGTCGTTGTACGAGCTCGTGTGTGCCAGACAAAATGCTTTATCTTTGCAATCGTTACGAAAGGTACAGTTCTTATGAAATGACATTGACAAGTGAAAAAAACAAAAGCGTGCGTTTCAAGAGCATAGAAGTGTAATTCAATACAAGGGCGTGCGCGCGCGCGCGTGCGCGCACGCGTGTTCTGTTGACGCTGCTAGTAAACCGATTGAGAGAGGTGGATTTATTCAGAGGGAACGTCGGTGGCAGTAAGTTAAGGACAAATTCATCCTCACTTAGTCTACATAGCGGGAGAGGCAACAGCGCTAACAGAACAAACTAGCAGAGTAAACCGAGGCATACCTGTGGCCGTGTTAGGAGGAGTGTCTCGACTCACATGAGTTATAACATTCCCCGTATTTTTAAATCCTTTATATTAAGTTCACTTGCTTGCTTGCTTAGGACCGTGCAAATCTTTCGGTCGTTTTTTAACCCACTTCCCGTGATCCAATCGAGCTGACATTTTCCACACAGACTCGTTGTGCGTGACAATAAATTTTCGTGAAAATTTTTTTCCAAAATTTTACACTTTTTAGGACAAAAATATTATATTTAATTACCAATTGCTTAATGGTGGCAGGCAATCATCTGACCCATAGGTGGCAGCCATCTCAAGCCAGAGGACGAGAGGACTCTAGCCGCCACGCATATAAAGGATTTATAGTGAAAAACTTTGTTTTTACGGGTTATACTTGTTATTGGTTGTGTTCTAAATGCATGCCCGCTGCCCGTATCCATGCCGATGCGGAGGTGACGCGATTGGCAGGTCCTATTGTCAAAGCCCTGTTGGCAATCCGCTGCTGGATGAGAGCCTCTCCACGCCGTGCTCCATCGTGGGGGGCTATTTGACCCGCACTGGCTGGCCACAGTGAGTTGGTTACATGACCGCATGGATGCGGGGGGGGTAATATAAGTACGGCACAACAATGGATATTGCTGCCCTGTCCTGTGCTGCGCGCCACGTCACCAGGAATGCGTCCGATGTCATCAGCTCTCAGAAGCTAAGCAGGTAGAAGGGAAATAATAAAATAATACAAATAAAACATAATAAAATAATTCTCACGACGTTTCGGCCACAACGCAAGCAGCCGTCCCCAGGTGAAGAACAGGTCTGAAGAACAGGTCTGTCGGAAAGACAGCCTGTTCTTCACCTGAGGACGGCTGCTTGCGTTGTGGCCGAAACGTCGTGAGAATCATTTTATTATGTTTTATTATTTTATTATTTTCCTTCTACGTGACTTTACCGAAAGAACCAAGAAGATGAATCCCTGCAGTCACGAAAGCTTTAAATCGAAAAAAGCTAAGCAGCTTTGAGCCTGGACAGTGCTTGGATGGGTGACCACCATGCACAACAGGTTGTTACAGGCTGCGTGGGTATGGACAGATCCTAACATCTGACACAAATAACTTCCTTTAATCCATGGGATGTGCCACTTCTGGATTACTCATATGATCTGCACCTTTCTCTCTCTTTGTTATGATTGCTCGGATCACGCAAATAATGATCTCGGTCCAGACGCAGAGGTGAGTGCACAAGGTGAATGTTTAACCGGGTCTGCGTCAGCCCCCCTTCACCAACTCGCACTGACCAGCGTGGTCAAGTACGGGAAAGCAACCCCCACAATTGACGTAGAATGGGAATCAAGGTTTTATTCCACAGAAGATTGACAGAGCGATTGTAAAATATGATTGTTTTTAGTTTTATTACGATGTTTTTATCTGCCATGTTGATTTTCTTAACCAATTTAGCACAAAAGATCGCCACTGGACAATCACGTAAAATTGACTTATTACATTAGTAACCTTTTAGAAAAGAAAAATCCTCAACTGAACCTAAAACCTCCACTCTTTCACAATGGTGCTGAATGAAATGTGTTGGGGTTTTTTTTTGCATGTGTCTAGAAACCAGAGCACGTAGATACAATCGTTACATATTTGAAATACGATACTTTGTAGAAAATAGACGGCAAAACTTACTTGCTGTACTACGTCGTGCGTGCTCCACTTCGTAGCCTCGCTAGTAACCGATTACAGCGCTGAAATTTATGGCCCAGTAGGACGGTTTATGTGGCTTTGGTGCGTTCGGCTGTTTGTTGCAGAGGTTTGCGGTTCAGATCCAACGGCCGCCTTGGTTATTACTGCGGTGATGCGTATTAACCGTAAGAATACTACGCGCCGTCTGCTTCACAGCGGACGTTAAAGTTCCCGTAACATCGTTCGCCAAGGGTAGGGAGAAAAAAACGTGTGCTGGGGTCACTTTTCAAATGTGACTCATTTGAAAAATGTCCTGCTAATTACTCAATTTCGATTACACACAGCTATCATTTCCCCCTACTGGACCCTGCTGCGGACCAGTTGCTTGACTCTGTACGGCGTTCTTGCCTCAACAAGCACGATAATAAAAAAAACATGTTGAATATCTGGTCACATCTGGCCCATGAAGCCTCTTGGAGTGAGTGGCCTGCCCAGCTCTGGCTGTTTGGCCCGTCGAGACATGAAGATAATACAGATTAGCGAGATGAAAGAGAGACAAACAAGAGACGGAGATGAGAGGGCTGCAGACAGGAGATAACGATTGGCGAGATGAAAAGAGAGATAAGACGCGAGAGATGAGAGACCTGGAGACAAGGGGTACGTACAACATTCGTGGCCACACGTGTGTAGATGTTGTGATGCCGCCGCCACGAAGCCGTTCGGCAGGCGCCCAAACCCCCGACTTCGCCACCACCAAGCAACGGAGCCAACCCCGCGTCCCCCTCACCTCACCTCACACGAACACACCCGCACGCATTTCCCCCCCCCCATAGAGCTCCGAGGGGAGGTCACCTGGCCGACCGGTTTTTATCCGAGAAACCCTTATCGGGGTTAACTCTCACGGTTTCCGGCGATCAGGGAATTGGACGGCCTCCCCCGTGCTACGTTGCGCCGCGGCGCTGCGACCAGCCGTAATATGGTGTGGTCGCGGCATGGGGCATTCGGCCACCGCGGTTGAGGTGCATTTTCCCCCCACACACACCCCCACGGGTCGACGGGGCAAGCAGGGGAGGGACGGGACAGCACGAATAGCGGGACCGCAGGAGCTGTTGCGCATAGTCATGGAGGGTTGGGATAATTACGCTTGAGCGCGCAGGCAGCATTGTTAGGGGAGTTTAAGGATAAGGCTATTAGTATAAATAATTGGGAGAGGGGAGGCGCGCGAGGAGCCATGCACAGCTTCCCACGACGGGCCTTTGTGATGGACACCGCCGCATGAACCTCGATGATGGGGGCCTGCGTGAGAAAAGGATTGATTGGAATTTGCGCCGTGCAGGTCGCTCATTGATTAGCGGAACAAAGGCACCGCGGAGCTGCCTGGCCCGGGCGAGGGGGGCGCGTGCCATTGTTTGGAGTTCACGCCGCGCGGACAAAGGATTAATTAGCATAGCAAAGGCGCACGGTGCGTGGGAAGGGGGTAGGGGTCCGGGAATCAGGACAAATGGGGAGCGCAAAGGGGAAATCGGACTCTTCTCTCCAGGCCAGCGGACCCGCAGCAGCTCCAGCCAGCGACCCGGACGTCCGTGCGACGCGTCGAGGTGCGCTGTTAGCACCGGGAGCAGCGAACCACCGCGGGCACCAAACAGTGAGTGGGGGGGTGAAGTAGGGTAGCGTAAGCCGATAAATAGGGAATACGTACAGGTTTGGGTGGAATAGGCCAGCCTCGTCGACTCACTGATTCAACATCAATTCGCAGGTAGCATATAATAAATCATTAATAGCGAAGCGTGGTCTCGCGTGATCTTGTTGAGCAGTGTGTCGCGTGGGGAGCTGCGTGTGTGTGCGTGCGACCACCCCGTGTGCGATACAGGTGCGCGATCATAACGTGAGTTGAGTTGGAGTGCGCGGAGCGGTGTGTGTGTGTGTGGGCGTGCGTACGTTCGCTCCGTGTGGGTTGCAGGCGCGCGATTAGGACAGGGAGGTATCGTAGTAGGGAGGGGCAGAATACTACTCGGTAATTAGCCATGCCGGCTACGCGGACCCGCGGGGGAGGGGAATCCTCGGGCGATGGTTCCCACGCCACGGGTGAGGAACCTAGCAGCGGGGGGGCGATTGATGATGCTAGCCCGGCCGTTAGCATTATCGAGGGAGGGATCTCGGGGGCTAGCGACCCTCACATATTGGTGTCAGAAACGGGACGATCCCCCGCACCCCCAAGGGAAAGAGGCCCCCCAACCCAGATTAAAATCAAATGCACATTTACGGGCAAAGGAATTCCAACATGGAAATCGTTTGCCCGCAGCATCAGGGGGGCGAAAAAGGTTAATGGGTGGTCAGATGAGGAGGCGTTGCAGCAGTTAGAGCTACATTTAGATGGACGGGCAGCTGACTTTGTGGAAGCTTTGCCCGCAAGCGTACAAACTCAGTGGGAAAAATTAATGTGCGAACTCGAACGGCGCTTCGGCGCCTATGACGAGGAGGATGCGCAGGCGGCCTTAGAGGCACGCCGCCGCCAGCCCGGCGAGGATCTGCGAGATTACGCCGAGGACGTACGCATGTTGACCCAGCTCGCGTACCCGGAGCACGAGGCGAAAGTAATTGAGAGCCTCGCCGCCGGGAAGGTCCAGCGATATTTGGCACGCACCCTGTGGTGGCAGCCAAATATAGACGGTGCACGCCTCTCCTTTAACACACTTGTCGAGCGCGCGCGTAAATGCGAGAAGCTCTCTGGTGAGCGCGCGCAGCCTCGAGGGAGGGGACGAGAGTGCGCCGTAGCGAGCCTACTCTCGGACGAGGAGGAGGAGCTCGCCATCGCAGGAAGGGGACGGGCAAGGGAGCCCCAGAGACCCAGCGAGACTACCCCGGGGTGGGTAGCCGGGTTACAGACCGGCATTGGAGATATTGCTGGCCGGGTAGACCGAATGGACGGTAAGGTAACCCACGTAGGTGAGAGGGTAACCCAGGTACGCGAGGAAGCAAATAAAAATATGAAGACCCTCCAGTCTGAGATGGGTGAACTACGCTCGACAGTAGGGGGACTAGCTGGGAGGGTGTCCCAATTAGAGTCCGATTTGGGACAACTGCGTACTGGGGGAGGGAGAGGGAGCGGGCAGGGGGCCCACTACGGAGCTGCCCCCCCTCCCCGGGCATGTTATATGTGTGATCGCCGAGGGCATCTAGTGAGAGACTGTCCTGAAATCACCCGAGCTAGGCAGGCGCGGGGGTTAAACTCCAACGCCCCCTAGTGAGCGGACCAACTAGGGGTGCAATCGACGTGGTCCCGATACAAATAGACGATAATGAGAATAATGGCGAGCGAGTGATCTCCACACAGGTTCCAACAACAACGCCCACGGAAACGGTGACTCCTGGCGACTGGCTACGGGAGCTGGTGGCGGGGATCACGGGGGCCACATCGCTGGTGGAAGGGGAGGTAAACGGAGTGCGTACCCGAATTCTGCTGGACACGGGGGCGGTGGCCTCGCTCGTGAGCGCAGCGCACTGCAGCGCGATCGGGGTCGACGTGCATCACCTGCAGGCCCCGGACCGCGCGCTGCACACGGCGAGCGGAGCCGGAATGGGGCTGCTGGGGAGAGCCACCCTAGAGGTCCGCATAGGCAGTCAGGTGTGCACCCAGGAGTTCTACGTGTCGAGTGCGTTGTGTCACGAGTGTATCGCAGGTACCGACCTCTTAGAACGGCTGGGACTCAACGTGCAACCCCGCCAGCGATGCGCCACCATGGAGAGCAACGGCGAGCGGATACCGTTCCTGGGACGAGAACCAACGCGCCCCCGCTTCGCACCTGTGGCCGCTATCCTGGCGACGGCAGTCACCATCGGCCCGCTCACCGAGATGCTGGTGCCGGTGGCAACATCCCCCACCGACCCCGCGCTCCGACCATCAGGAGAGGTAATGCTAACTCCTCACCCGGAGTTGGCAAAACGGTATGGGGTCGTGGGATCCGCCACGTTGGTAAACGCAGATGGGGACCGATTGTTTATGCGGATGTTTAACCCCCACAGTACCCCAGCGATACTGCGGCGGCGCACCCCGATAGCCACCGTACACCCCCTGCACGCACGCCACTCTAACGACTCGGTGTTCGCACTCTGGGCTGAGGACCCCGGGCGTCCTGAGGGTGACCAGGACCTGGCCTGGCGAGTCGGCCCGACTCCCCGAGCCGAGGTCGTTCCCCTGCTCGACGCGTTACATGTACCATGGGCGGATTTACCTAAGGGAGAGGCCGATCGGCTGCGCGAGTTACTGCGGGAGTATGCCGACGTATTCAGTGAACACGACTCGGACGTGGGTCGGACCGATCTTGTTAAGCACCAAATTGACACCGGTGCAGCCCGACCCATCAAACTCCCTGCGTACCGAGTGGGCGCACCCGAACGCGCCCAAATCAAAGAGGCAGTTGGGGACATGCTTCGCGATAACATAATTCAGCCCTCGGCGAGCCCCTGGTCAGCCCCAGTGGTACTAGTGACGAAAAAGGATGGGTCAACCCGGTTCTGCGTCGATTACCGTAAACTAAATGCAGTCACGCTCGGCGATGCCTTCCCCATACCCCGCATCGACGACACCTTCGACAGCCTCGCTGGAGCGCGATATTTTTCCACCCTCGATCTCGCGTCCGGGTACTGGCAGGTGGAGATGGCGGAGGAGGATCGGCCGAAAACCGCATTCACCACCCCGATGGGGCTATTCGAGTTTCGAGTACTCCCGTTCGGACTCACCAATGCGCCCGCGACGTTCCAGCGGCTGATGGAGTTGGTGATGCGGGGCTTGCAATGGGAACAGTGCCTGATTTACTTGGACGATGTGATAGTGTTCAGTAGATCTTTGTCTGAGCATTGGTCCAGGCTTCGAGAGGTGTTCCAGCGACTGCGAGCGGCTCATCTCAAGCTCAAGCCACGTAAGTGTTACATTGCACAACGCGAGGTGGGGTACCTCGGGCATCGCGTCAGCGAGGCAGGTGTGCACACCGATCCGGAGAAGGTACGCGCCGTAGTGGAGTGGCCACGACCAAGGAATCTGACGGAGATCAGATCATTTTTGGGGCTCGCCACCTATTATCGCCGATTTGTAAAGGGATTCAGCGAGATTGCACGCCCCCTCACCCAACTCACCTCCCCTAAGCACCCCTACCAGTGGACGGGGGCCTGCCAGACGGCCTTCACCACTCTCAAAGACCACCTCACCCACGCCCCCACCCTCGCTTTCCCCGATTTTACCACCGATTTTATTTTGGACACCGACGCCTGCAGCAGCGGGCTGGGCGCGGTGTTGTCACAGGTACAGGATGGGACGGAACGAGTCATCGCGTACGCCAGCCGGACCTTGAGTGGGGCCGAGCTGAACTATTGCGTGACCCGCCAAGAGTTGTACGCCGTGATTTTCGCATGTAAGCAGTTCCGGCCGTATTTGTACGGCAGGAAATGTCGCGTACGCACTGACCATTATGCTCTGCAGTTCCTTCTTACATTCAAGGAGCCGCGGGGGCAGATGGCCCGCTGGTTGGCGCAGTTGCAGGAGTACAACCTGCAAATCGAGTATCGGGCTGGCCGGACGCATGCAAACGCGGACGCCTTGTCGAGGCGACCCACGGTGGACGCCGAGACAAGGGCGGAGGAGGCCTGCCCGTGCTTCACGGGGGGACGCTGCCGGCAGGCAACGGACCCCCGAGCGGCCGCGGCCACTGACCCCCCCCCAGCGAGAGAGAGTGCAGTGTGCGCCACAGAGGCCCTCACAGGTGGCACCGAGGATCCCGTCGACCGCACGGCAAGCGCGGGACCCGCGGCTCGGGACCCGATCGGACGGATCCAGGAGGACGTCGGCTGCGCCTTCCCGGGCCTGAACGACGAGCAGCTGAGACAGACCCAGCAGCGAGATCCCGATCTGGCGGCAGTGGAGGCGGCACTGCGGGAGGAAAAGAGCGCCCTGCCAGGACCCTGGAGCGGTTTGTATGCCCGGTTGTGTGTGCAGAACGGAGTGGTACGGGAGTTAACCGAGGCCGGCCAGCCGGGGTGCATCTGTGTTCCTGCCCAGGTGCGACCCCAGCTGCTTCGGCTGGTGCATGACCACCCACTCGGGGGCCACGATGGGGAACGACGCACTCGAGAGACCCTGCGTCGCCAGTATCTCTGGCCCAAATTGGCACAAGACGTGGCGGCCTGGGTACAGGGCTGCCGCGCCTGTCAGCAGTGCGGGCCGAAACCGGCACGATACCAGGTACCCCTAAGGCCGTTCCGCGTCAGCCGCACAAATCAGCTGGTCGGGATCGATCTACAGGGGCCATTCCCACGATCCCATCGAGGCAACCGGTATATTCTAGTCGCAGTAGAGTATTTCACCCGCTACCCCGTGGCAGTGGCCATCCCTGATAAAACGGCCTTGGTGGTGGCCCGGGCATTCGTGGAACATTACGTACTCAAGCACGGGATCCCAGAACGAGTCCTCACCGACCAGGGTAGCGAGTTCGAGGCCGAGCTGTTCCAGGCACTGTGCCGAGAATTCGGAATCCAGAAGGACCGAACCACAGCGTACCACCCCCAGGCGAATGGTATGGTAGAACGCATGAATCAGACCCTAGCGGGGAAACTCAAACGTATGGCGGCTGCAAATCAACGGGATTGGGACGAACACCTCCCCTATTCCCTTTTCGCCTACGCCACCACCGTACACACGTCGACGGGGCAAACCCCGTTTTTAATGATGTTCGGCCGTGAGTCTCGTTTACCCGCAGATCTGCTATTCGGCGTCCCTTCCCCCCAGCCGGAGGAGGGAAGCCGCCCCGTGGAACACCTGTTGGAGACCCTGCGAGAAGCCCGAGGCCGAGCATACCCGCAAGGGGAAGCCGCGCATCGGCGGCAGGAACAGGGCACCCGACCCCGCATGGAACCCCCCTTATTCCTGACAGGTGCTAAGGTGTGGCTACACACCCCTCGCGTCGGGGCCGGGCAGGTGGGGAAACTGACGACCTACTGGCGGGGACCCTGGACCGTGGTGCGGCAGATATCCCCCTGGACGGTACTAATCTATGGCGGGGAGAGAGATCGAGAGACGGTGGTCAACGTCCGCCGCTTAAAACCGTGGAAAGCGGCCCCGGCGAGAGAGGACCCCGTCACCCGAAGGCCCCGAAATCCCGGAGTACCCGCACCCCTCGTGTTGGGGGGCCTCGCACACTACATGGGCCCCGCCGGGCCCCCGAGACGCCCCGATCCAGTCCGGAGAAGACGCGGACGACGGCCACTAAACCCTTCCGCTGCTGAGTTTGTGCCCCAGCCCACAGGTGCCGGAGGACGGGGAGAGCCGCTGGAGTGGAGGAGGAGACCGCCGCAGGAGCTACAGAGGACGGAACCACCCGCCCCGAGGCCAGCCACCAGGTCCGGACGGATCCCCCGGACCCCGCAACGTTTCCTCGTGGGCGCGGCCCAAGCGAGGTGCTCCAGTCAACCCGGGACGGGGACTGGCACCTCGGGGGGCTATGTGATGCCGCCGCCACGAAGCCGTTCGGCAGGCGCCCAAACCCCCGACTTCGCCACCACCAAGCAACGGAGCCAACCCCGCGTCCCCCTCACCTCACCTCACACGAACACACCCGCACGCATTTCCCCCCCCCCATAGAGCTCCGAGGGGAGGTCACCTGGCCGACCGGTTTTTATCCGAGAAACCCTTATCGGGGTTAACTCTCACGGTTTCCGGCGATCAGGGAATTGGACGGCCTCCCCCGTGCTACGTTGCGCCGCGGCGCTGCGACCAGCCGTAATATGGTGTGGTCGCGGCATGGGGCATTCGGCCACCGCGGTTGAGGTGCATTTTCCCCCCACACACACCCCCACGGGTCGACGGGGCAAGCAGGGGAGGGACGGGACAGCACGAATAGCGGGACCGCAGGAGCTGTTGCGCATAGTCATGGAGGGTTGGGATAATTACGCTTGAGCGCGCAGGCAGCATTGTTAGGGGAGTTTAAGGATAAGGCTATTAGTATAAATAATTGGGAGAGGGGAGGCGCGCGAGGAGCCATGCACAGCTTCCCACGACGGGCCTTTGTGATGGACACCGCCGCATGAACCTCGATGATGGGGGCCTGCGTGAGAAAAGGATTGATTGGAATTTGCGCCGTGCAGGTCGCTCATTGATTAGCGGAACAAAGGCACCGCGGAGCTGCCTGGCCCGGGCGAGGGGGGCGCGTGCCATTGTTTGGAGTTCACGCCGCGCGGACAAAGGATTAATTAGCATAGCAAAGGCGCACGGTGCGTGGGAAGGGGGTAGGGGTCCGGGAATCAGGACAAATGGGGAGCGCAAAGGGGAAATCGGACTCTTCTCTCCAGGCCAGCGGACCCGCAGCAGCTCCAGCCAGCGACCCGGACGTCCGTGCGACGCGTCGAGGTGCGCTGTTAGCACCGGGAGCAGCGAACCACCGCGGGCACCAAACAGTGAGTGGGGGGGTGAAGTAGGGTAGCGTAAGCCGATAAATAGGGAATACGTACAGGTTTGGGTGGAATAGGCCAGCCTCGTCGACTCACTGATTCAACATCAATTCGCAGGTAGCATATAATAAATCATTAATAGCGAAGCGTGGTCTCGCGTGATCTTGTTGAGCAGTGTGTCGCGTGGGGAGCTGCGTGTGTGTGCGTGCGACCACCCCGTGTGCGATACAGGTGCGCGATCATAACGTGAGTTGAGTTGGAGTGCGCGGAGCGGTGTGTGTGTGTGTGGGCGTGCGTACGTTCGCTCCGTGTGGGTTGCAGGCGCGCGATTAGGACAGGGAGGTATCGTAGTAGGGAGGGGCAGAATACTACTCGGTAATTAGCCATGCCGGCTACGCGGACCCGCGGGGGAGGGGAATCCTCGGGCGATGGTTCCCACGCCACGGGTGAGGAACCTAGCAGCGGGGGGGCGATTGATGATGCTAGCCCGGCCGTTAGCATTATCGAGGGAGGGATCTCGGGGGCTAGCGACCCTCACAATGTCATGATGACACGATGCCAGTCACACAGCACGTGACGTCGAGTCGGCCCCCAGCACATGCCGATTTTACCGTGGCCTGCTGGGAAATATAGTTGAAGAACGCTGTTGTGTAAGAAGTGTGGTTAGCAGAATTCTGGGAAAGGAAACGCACAATGGCAAATATTAATTACCAAAATCCCCATTTAACCTTTTAAAATGTTGGTGTACGTTAGCGAGCACCTATTAAGGACAGTACGGGAACTTGATGGGATAATGTTATCAGCACCACGCCCAGCTGCTTTTGTCTCCCCTGTGCTGTTTAAACAATGCATCAGGTACTCATTTAAGGCTGAGTTGACGCGTGTGGGGCCATGGAGTGTTTTTTGTTGTTTTCGCACCGCTTGCTGCTGCTATCAGCTACGATTGGGAATTGAACCCCGGGAGACTGGGTTCATAGCGCAGTGCGTGAACCACTGCACTGTCAACATCTGTAAAGGTCACACACAGAAACAGGGAGGAGGGCAAACGATTTGAAGGCAAAGCACAATGTCTAAACATACACAGTCCTCACCCAAATCCTATCCCCAACCCCCCTACTGACCCTAATCCATTAGCCCATCAACCATTTAAGGTTGATGGGCTAATGGATACAAAACCCTCACGAACTTGCCCATTAGCATCAGCCCTTCTCTGATCCGAACCCGAACCAACTATCTGGCCAGCCACCAGTAGTACGCCTTCCTGCTGATATATCCCTTACGGATTAGCCAATCAGCCACTCGTACACACTCGCTCTCCCACTGATCCTACATCTAACGAACCACACGCGGACACTATCCCTCACATTGATCCTAACCCTAATCAACTGGTCAACAAGACTATTACTTGCTCTTACCACTGACATGAATCATAACCCCCTCGTCACATAGCCAACCCATCTGATGTCATGTTTAGTTGAATTTTTAGTTTTAGTGTTTGCCAAGCCACCACTCCTCATCACCGAGAAACACACAAAGATCCCCCGTATAGCCTCAACAGACTCTTGGAGCAAGTGCTGTTAGCGAGCACCTATGAAGACTGGCACGGCACACGAGGGTGTGGGAAGTCAACACCACTCCTGGCTGCTTTTGTCTCCCTCGATACTCTCTGAATGCCGAGTCAACCTAGGGGAGGCCCACTGTTATTGGCCATGAGCGGGAATCAAACTCAGGTCGCAGGGTTCACAGTGCTGACCACCCGCGCCAACACATCGCTACACACTCACACACACACAGACATAGTGTCACACACACAGGCATAGTGTTACACACACACACACAGTGTCACACACACACAGTGACACAGGAACAGTCACACACAGAGAAGCACACACGCAGACACGCAGACACAAGGCAAATATACCAATTATAGCCAACAACAGACTGGCGGGGCATGTGCTGCTTGCGAGCAATGATAAAGTGCCAGCGCAGCACACGAGGGGGTGGGTGGCCAGCACCACGCACGGCCGCCTTTGTCTCCCCAGTGGCGACGGGTTACAGATAAAAAACATAACGCGCAGAGCCCTTCGCCACCGCTCTCCGAGCATACGCACGGATAGTGTCACACACAGGCAAAGTGTCACACACACAGTATCACACACACACAGTCACACACACAGGCACACACACACACACAGTGTCACACACACACACAGTGTCATACACACACACATAGTGTCACACACACAGTGTCACACACACACATAGTGTCACACACACACAGTGGCACACACACACACACACAGTGTCACACACACAGTGTCACACACACAGTGTCACACACACACAGTGTCACACACACACACAGGCATAGTGTCACACACACAGTGTCACACCCACGCATAGTGTCACACACACAGGCATAGTGTCACACACACACACAGGCATAGTGTCACACACAGACACAGTGACACACCGACAGTCACACACAGACAGCAGTCACACACAGACACAGTGACGCACAAATAGTGTCACACACACAGTGTCACACACACACACACAGTGTCACACACACAGGTATAGTGTCACACACAGACAAAGTGACACACCGACAGACACACACAGACACAGTTACACACAGACACAGTGACACACCCACAGTCACACACAGACAATCACACACAGACACAGTGACACACACACAGTGACACACAGACACAGTGACACACCAACAGTCACACAGACACAGTGACACACCGACAGTCACACACAGACACAGTGACACACAGACACAGTGACATACACACACACAGACACCGTGACACCCACAGTCACACACAGACACAGTGACACACACACAGTCACACACAGACACAGTGACACACACACAGTCACACACAGACACAGTGACAGTCACACACAGACACAGTGACACACCCACAGTCACACACAGTCACACACAGTCACACACCGATAGTCACACAGTCACACACGCACACAGTGTCACACACAGTCACACACAGACGCAGTCACACACAGACACAGTCACACACACTGACAGTCACACACAGTCACACACAGTGTCACACACACAGACACAGTCACACACACCGACAGTCACACACAGACACAGTCACACACAGTCACACACAGACGCACGCACAGGCAGAGAGCGAGGAAATTGAGGAGCCCGCAAATCGGTTCCATCTGGCTGGGGCCGCGTCCGTGCCGCCCGCGTTATCTGCCGCTCCCCATCGCACGCCCCGACATCTCCCTCCTCCTCCTCCTCCCCCTCCTCTCTCGCTATCTCGCGCCTGATCCATCTCCGTCCATCGCGGCGTGCCCGGGGAGATGAGAGGCGATAAGCATGCGCCCCCGCCGGCTCCCACCATCTCCACCCCCCCGCTCCTCTCTCTCTCTCCCTCCCTGTGTGTGTGTGTACACAGTGTGTGTGTACTCAGTGTGTGTGTGTACACAGTGTGTGTGTGTGTGTACACAGTGTGTGTACATAGTGTGTGTACCCAGTGTGTGTGTACCCAGTGTGTGTGTGTACACAGTGTGTGTGTGTGTACACAGTGTGTGTGTGTGTACACAGTGTGTGTACATAGTGTGTGTACCCAGTGTGTGTGTGTACCCAGTGTGTGTGTACACAGTGTGTGTGTGTACACAGTGTGTGTGTACCCAGTGTGTGTGTGTACACAGTGTGTGTGTGTACACAGTGTGTGTGTGTGTACACAGTGTGTGTGTACACAGTGTGTGTGTGTGTACACAGTGTGTGTGTGTACACAATGTGTGTGTGTACACAGTGTGTGTGTGTGTACACAGTGTGTGTGTGTACACAATGTGTGTGTGTACACAGTGTGTGTGTGTGTGTACAGTGTGTGTGTGTACACAGTGTGTGTGTACACAATGTGTGTGTGTACCCTGTGTGTACACAGTGTGTGTGTGTGTACACAGTGTGTGTGTGTGTACACAGTGTGTGTGTGTACCCTGTGTGTATACCCTGTGTGTGTGTGTACACAGTGTGTGTGTGTGTACACAGTGTGTGTACCCAGTGTGTGTGTGCCCAGTGTGTGTGTGTGTACACTGTGTGTGTGTACACGGTGTGTGTGTGCCCAGTGTGTGTGTGTGTACACAGTGTGTGTACCCAGTGTGTGTGTGCCTAGTGTGTGTTTACACAGTGTGTGTGTACCCAGTGTGTGTGTACCCAGTGGGGGTGTGTTGACAGTGTGTGTGCACCCAGTGTGTGTGTGTGTACACAGTGTGTGTACCCAGTGTGTGTGTGTGTGTACACAGTGTGTGTGTGTACACAGTGTGTGTGTACCCAATGTGTGTGTACACAGTGTGTGTGTATACTCAGTACAAATTGACTCAACCCCTTGTGTTAACGTGGTAAACTCACCACGTGAAGCATGCTGACGATCAGTGTACACGATAGCACATACGCTGTGTACACGTGGCATGCACACACGTCAACCCCGATACATTCGGACTAATATAGTGCGCATGTAGCAAACACACACACACCCCTGCACCAGATAGCACCTCCAGATAGCACACACGCGCATACTTTTCGTGTCCATATCGCACAGACGCACATAATGTGCAATGTGGCTAGCACATCCACAGTTGATATCGTAGTGTGCATGCAGCAACATAGAGCAATGAAACACCCCGTGTACACATTGATACCTTCCATGTGAACACTGCACATTCAAACCCTGACACACACACAGCAATACATAGTACTAACAACCTTGACCACAGCACATTCATACCTAACCCTGTACACAATGTACACACGCACCATATACACAGCACAATTCATATACCCGCCGTGATACGTGTAGCACACAAAGCCACCGTATACAAACAAACAGCATGGCCAGACCTATACAAGAATCAGCAAATACCACAGATACCCTATGCATACACAAACAGTAACAACAAGACACCACTATCTGTCACATCACTCACTTGTACATATTATGTCACGTGTACAGAGTCTGTGGGTATGTCCTACTCCCTTGTGCCAGGCTAGGTGCATGGGGGGCACACTGAATGAATGTCTAAGGCTGCTTAGCTCAGAGGACTTGGCAACTGCACCATATGAGAAAGCTACTCACGATCAGCTCCGTATGTTTAGCAATCAAATAGAAAGGTGCTAATTAATTATTTTGTTTAGGTATTTAACGTTATTATGAATGATATAATTTTGGGTCGAACTAGGGACCCATGTCTAAAAAAGAGAGGGCACGGGCGTATAACATTTGGCAGTTCACCAGCATTGATTGAACATCTGGCAGTGATGATTAGACTGTGTCGAAATCGGCCCAGAGTTTTGTTTGTACCGAATCAATAATAATACTACTCTGCTAAAATAAAGCACTCCCAGAAGACCGTTGTGCGATGAGGTTGTGTATGAAATGTTTTTTTTTTACGTGGAGAGACAGATATGTGAAGGAGACCTATTGTCCGCCGCTTAATTATCTGCGTTATGTATATTCGGGGTAGACATGCAAACGAGGCTCGCGACTATTTTGTATCAGGAAGGTTGGCGAGCAGTTATTACAACAACGAGCGTTGATTTCTGGGTTATGATTCGATTCAACCGTCGATTTTTTCTCGTTGGCAATTTCCGTCTGGAATGTTCCACCTCGTATGTGCTCTCCCCTTCGTTTAACGAGCCTCAATGAAACAGTTGCGTACGTGGCATTTCACAATTTGCATACGTTTGTGATTATATTAATATAAAATTCAAATTTATGCAAAATTAAACACTTTTTTTGGTGATGTTGCTGCTTTGACAGTGGTGCACAATTAACAAAGAGACTCAAAACATTGCTAAAAAAAACGCGGCCTTAAAAGGAAAAATTATAATAATAAAATAGCCCACCTTTGTTCACAGCACATAGAGACCACTCCCTCTACCCCGATCACCTATATGCTGTGAGGAAGGCCCTTTGCCCGAAACGTCACTTGTTATATACATTTTTCTTTAAGACCAGTGTTATTGACGAATTCGATATTTTTGTTTCTCGAATACATGTAATGCGCGGTGAGTGTAAGAAGCGATTAATCGATATTTACTTGCTAAGCCAGAAGTCAATGCGACACCCCACCCCCACCCTCTTCGATATCAACTCGGTGTCCTCTATTGCCGAAAAATCCACAGCACAATGAGATACAGGTACCATGCATCAATTAACGGGCCCATCGTGAGGACGGCGTGCTCTCACGAAGAACATACAAGTCAGCAGTGTTTATTTAGTCGGGAAGTGCAATAGGACGGTGGAATAAAACGCATTGTTTTTATTTGAACAGGTGGATTGAAGTTGTGCTAATGTGGTTATCGTTTGCCACTTACATGGGTCACCACCATACATAACATATGTTATAGGCCGTGGGGCCACGTTGTTTGGCAGGACAGAAAAAAAACCAACATTATGTAGTACGGTACTTCTATGCTCCCAGGTCCATGCTCCCAGCTGCATGCACCAACCCGCACGTAGCGAAGTATGGTCAAAGAACACGCGCATGGACTTGACAAATGGGTCCTACGCCTGCAATGGTATTAATTCTAGATTTGAAGCTTTCGTGACTGCAAGGATTCATATTCTTAGGTTTTTTTCGGTAAAGTCACGCACCATAACAACTCTTGGAACCTCCGAGTTCAACCAGTCTACACAACAAAGGCTCATTCCTAACAGCGTGCTTCAGCTGCACCGAACCTCACAATAATAATATCCAGGGCCTACCTTGGCTCCTCCCACCCTCAACCAGTATATATGCAAATACTGTGTTCTTGGAATTTCTCTTACTTGATTGATACAGCTACCGTGATTTATATTTTATTTTACTTTTATTAATTTAAATTTAATTTTTTTACCTACGTGACTTTACCGAAAAAAACCTAAGAATACGTAATGGTATTAGTTCACTCCGAGAGCGCGGGTCGCTTGGGATGCCCACTGAACCCAAGCAACTGGTCCTTCCTGCATCAAGGTTTAGTTCGGGCGTCAGGGCTGGGGTCAGGGGTCAAGCGACCGCCACAGGCGCGATTCCGAGGACGCGTGCATGAGACCTGCATGGGGTCGGGTTCGCTGCGCGTTTGCATCACAGAACGCTGATCGCATCACAGATAAGACGAATAGTTTCGGGTCCCAAAAATACTCAGCACGCGACACACGCCGTTGATCCCACGAGGCTACGAAAGTGAGTGGTGGAGGCGCGCGTGTGTGTGTGTGTGCAGAAGGGCCATAAACCAACATTATTCGAATTTGGGCTCCCAAAAATGAATGGCTCTAAAGCCGATGGGGGGAGCGGTGGTGCAGTGGTTAGCGCTGCGCTACGAACCCCTGGCGACCCGAGTTCGATTCCCGCTCACGGCTAACACCGGTGACGATCGTCTGAACCGGTCCTGGGCCTCCCATTGGTTGACTCAATCCGTGCGCTTATTAATCGCAACGTTCATCCTACAAAGTCCCGTCACAAGGGAGAAATACAAACAAATAAGCACAATATTTTTTTCCCCCCCGTATTGAAACGGCTGCACGCCGTATGGACCTGAAAACTCAATTTCCCTGCACAACAATATGAGTAAACCGTATGGGTTGACAGGTATGAAGTATGGTGAAACAAGCCATGTCACCGATGCAGCGGTGGGGTAAGATTTCATCCAGCCGTGGATTAAACAGAAGAACTGCACACTATTATAATTTATAATAATAATTTATTTACGATTCGATTGATTCCTGGTCGTAATGCAATTTAAGGATTTATTCGCCTCGCATGACGGTGTTGTTTTAAAAGAGGCAATAATCCCACTCGGTAAATGACGCGGAACTTCATAACAACGGTATCAAAAACAAAGATTTGGAAATGTCTATCGCTTAACTTTCAACAAAGTGGTACCGCTTTATCGACCTCACCGATTATCCTTCTCATTGGGATAGGGGCGGCTTTACGTGCAAATTATATTCGATGTATACCAATTACAACAGCAGCGTAAGACGATTATCAGGGTATTGTGTTTGTGTGATAAATTACCATCCCAATCACGTATCGTGGTGTTGTCGTCTTTGTTAAACACGTGGTCTGCTGCACACACGATAGCTGTCCATTATAATGCTCTGGAAGGTTTAACGACGCGTTTATATTTACGCGATCGAACCCAAAACAACAAAAAACAAACCCCACTTTATGATGAACGTGACCTAGAAGGGCCCAAAACCAACACGAATGAAATCTGAGCTCCCAAAACGAACACAGCATGTCAGGGCATGTGAGCTGATGGGTTCAACTCATTGATCAGCCTAAACGTTCGAACCGTCACCTGAGCTGATCGTCATGAACACGAATAAATGACCACCACCGCACTATTTTTTAGGGCCGAGTGGACCTAGAAGAGACCCAGGACCCCCTATCAGATAATCGCCGCTGATGTTGTCCGTGGCCGCGAATAGAATTGAAGTTTCCGGTTCGGAGGGGACTTTACTCGAGGATTCGCCCTGTGTAGCCTTTGACAGACTGTTGGGTCAAGTGCTGCTCGCGATGAAGGCGACCGGCACTGTGGCACACGAGGGGGGGGAGGCGGCCAAGAGCCACGCCCGACCGCCTTTGTCTCCCGAGTGGCGATGTTTACTACACACCGCAACCGGAGACTCGCTTGAGGCCGAGTCGACCTAGGGGAGGCCCAGGACCGGTTAAGATAATCGTCACAGATGGTGTTGGTGGCTGTGAGCGCGAATAGAACTCGGGTCGTCCGGGTTCCTTGCGCAGTGCGCT
This sequence comes from Lampetra planeri, assembly GCF_965212315.1. NCBI lineage: Eukaryota > Metazoa > Chordata > Hyperoartia > Petromyzontiformes > Petromyzontidae > Lampetra > Lampetra planeri. The sequence continues at coordinate 5,656,177 of NC_136123.1, forward strand.
CACCGCTACACCACCGCTCCCCCCAATTTAACGCACAAGCGCACACACAACGACAACCCAACACACACACACCAACACACACACACCAACACACACACACACACCAACACACACACACCAACACACAACGACAACCCAACACACACACACCAACACACAACGACAACCCAACACACACACACCAACACACAACGACAACCCAACACACACACACCAACACACAACGACAACCCAACACACACACACCAACACACAACGACAACCCAACACGCGCACACACAACGACAACCCAACACACACACACCAACACACAACGACAACCCAACACGCGCACACACCAACACACAACGACAACCCAACACACACACACCAACACACAACGACAACCCAACACACACACACCAACACACAACGACAACCCAACACGCGCACACACCAACACACAACGACAACCCAACACGCGCACACACAACGACAACCCAACACACACACACCAACACACAACGACAACCCAACACGCGCACACACCAACACACAACGACAACCCAACACGCGCACACACAACGACAACCCAACACACACACACCAACACACAACGACAACCCAACACGCGCACACACAACGACAACCCAACACACACACACCAACACACAACGACAACCCAACACGCGCACACACCAACACACAACGACAACCCAACACGCGCACACACAACGACAACCCAACACACACACACCAACACACAACGACAACCCAACACGCGCACACACAACGACAACCCAACACACACACACCAACACACAACGACAACCCAACACACACACACCAACACACAACGACAACCCAACACGCGCACACACAACGACAACCCAACACGCGCACACACCAACACACAACGACAACCCAACACGCACACACACAACGACAATCCAACACGCACACACACAACGACAACCCAACACGCACACACACAACGACAACCCAACACACACACACCAACACACAACCACGACCCAACACACACAACGACAACCCAATACACACACACCAGCACACAACGACAACCCAACACACGCACACACCAACACACAACGACAACCCAACACACACACACACCAACACACACAACCCAACACACACACCAACACACAACGACAACCCAACACGCACCCACACCAACACACAACAACCCAGCACACACACCAACACACGACAACCCAACACACACACACACCAACACACACAACCCAACACACACACCGACACACAACGACAACCCAACACGCACCCACACCAACACACAACAACCCAGCACACACACCAACACACAACGACAATCCAACACACACACCGACACACAACAACCCAACACGCGCACACACCAACACACACACCAACACACACCAACACCCCAACACGCGCACACACCAACTCACGAACAGGACAACGCGCGTCTTACAACTGGACCCCTACCCCCGCGGGTAGCCACCGTCACCCCCCGGCTCGCCCTCCCAGGACACTCACGCTCGATGTGACGAGGTCGACTTTGCTTGCGACGAGACATTGTCAGACGTGGGGGGGGAGGAGGTGGTGTGAAGAGGTGAGACGACGGGACGAGGCTGAGTAGGGGGGGGGGGGTGGTGGTGAGGCCAGTCGTGATGAGACGAGGGGGACCTCGCTCGAGAGAGTCGGTGAGCTCGAACGCCTTCGCCTGTCCCCCCCCCCGTCTCCCTCTCTCGCCGTCTCTCCCTGCGGTCTGCCTCTCCGGCTTCGCCGTGGCTCAGCACAGCTGATGGGCGCAGCTTGGACCCGCCTTTTCTCATCCCGTAGCACCGCCCAAACCCACGTTAGATCCTCCCATCCTCCAGCCCGACACACAACAACGTGCTTTGTGTGTGGTGCGTGTGTCACGTTCGTCCGTCCCATCGGCCTGTTTGGCCGCTACAACGCCACCCACAATGGGCAGCAGAGTTTGTTGTAACAAACCTGGCTCTCGCCATTGGAACCTCATTTGCCAGTAAAAAATATGATAATTGGTTTTTTGACCCTTCCATCTGGCAACAAAACTGACACCTTTTTTTTTTACAAGGAGTCATGTTTGCATAGACCACAATACCTGCAGTCATAATGCAAACAAAAAACAATCAACTTCAAGGACAGTGCACATTATCAGAGTTATGTTTTTTGTTTGCATTATGACTGCAGGTATTGTGGTCTATGCAAACATGACTCCTTGTAAAAAAAGGTGTCAGTTTTGTTGCCAGATGGAAGGGTAAAAAAGCAATTATCAAACCTGGCTCTGCTGATGAGAACCCACAGGGTCGAAACGGATGCGGTGGTTTCGCTCGCTTAACCAAAATGCTGTTGGTTAATGAATGAATTAATAAAATACCGTATCAGAATCAGAAAATGCATTTATGGTGGAGGAATCCGATGAGCTATGAAGCTTTTTTCACAGATGTCCAGTAGGGGCGGGTGAGAACGTTACAACAACAAACAATATCAACAACATGAAGGGAGTTCAGAGTAAAGGAAATGTGAGCAAATCACAAAACAATATACGAATATTGCTAAAATATTTAATTTGACCAGGTAGAGCCCACTGAGCTATTAGCTTTTTTTCAGAAATTTCCTGGCCACACATTATAGGAGACTTGTGTTGGCTCCGAAACGTCGTGATTTTTATTTTATTTTTTATTAATTTTAATTTTATTTTTTACCTACGTGACTTTACCGAAAGAACTAAGAGTATGAATCCTTGCAGTCACGAAAGCTTCAAATCTAGAATCATACATTATAGCCCAACGAAGTGGATTATCATGCGGAAAATTTATAGCAGCCAAATAATCTAAACATGTACAAGCACGACTCCAATCTGTGACTCCAGATGCAAATAAAACCGCAGTGTTTTAGTCATATGTCACATGGTTGTGACCTTGACGATAACATCTGTTAATCCAGCGGAATTTGTTTGACACGCATGGCTCTGCTGATGGGAAGTCGAAGATTGAACCCGTTCTAGAGTTTGCTTGCTTAAACAAGTGCTGCTGCTGCTGGGTAATTTTGGGCTGGAAGGTCAATAGGGCGACGGACTGAAGCTATTTTTATTTAAATGTGGAGATACGGGACACAGTTTGGCTTATATTTGCCTCAACGCACAACGCTCCACAACAGCGCAGACTTTGTTTATAGTAAAAAAAAGGCCCGTTAAGCCAGACTTAGGCTACTCACACAAAAAGACAAAGATTTCCTGTGTAACCTGCACTGGCTGAATGGGGCAAGTGCTGTTAGCGAGCTCAATATGAAGGTCGACACGGTTCAACATGGGGTATTGTGGCCGCCGGCACCACGCCCGGCCGCCTTTGTCTCTCCGCAGTTCTGATTTTAGCACACTGCACCAGGGGTACTCGTTTAATGCTGAGTCGGCCTAGGGGAGGCTCAGTATCGGTTCAGATAGCACTGGCTGCAAATATTAACCGTATAGGCCTGAAATCGAACTCAAGTGGTGAGGTTTGGAGTAAAGTGCTTACCCACAAAGACATACACACAGACAGATCGATTACCACGACATCCGCGTCTACGAGCATGGCATCTTCAGTGGCCAGGGGATTGATGGATTACGAGAAGATGGAGCCATTATACCGTGTACATCATATAGCCCCTATTGTTAAAACACGCCTGCCCGGGTCGTGATGACTAATTGACTATACTTCACCACTTTGGTCAATGCTGGTTGGTAACGACGGGGAGTAATAGACACGGGAGCATAGACGCTACAGTACAACACTGTTTTTTGCTGCATTGCCCTCTGCTGCCCCCCACGTAACCACGCAACCACTTCTGCATGGTGGTAACTCATCCGAGCACCATCCAGGCTAATGCCTGCTTAGCTTCTAATATCTGACGAGATCTCTAGGGTGATTTGGTCATGCAGCATCCATAATAATAAAGACAAATATTTATCCAGGTACGCCTGAGTCTAAACACTCTTTTTTTTCTCCAGGAGAGACCTGCATTGGGACGTTTCCATTCGTGAGTGGTTTCACGTGCGAGGAAACAGAACCCAGAGAGAAACTCACGGACACGAGGGGATAACACTCACTCCTTGCCACAACCTCGCAGTCCCACAGCAACACACCTGGGGAAGCTCGGGTAGTTAACCTTGGGGCATTGACGTGACCTTGCACAGGGGATCTACAACCAAAACTAACAAGAAGAGACATTTTTTTCTAATTCGGTATTAAAAAAAAAACCCTCAATATTTCAAAAGCGGCAATATAATGTGAATACGAGACGGCGAGTCTGTAATAAATAACGTAACGTTTTCGCAGCTTGTTGCGGAGGTGCGCAGTTCGAATCCAGCAGCTGCCCTTATTAATACTGCGAGTTAATAACCGTGAAACTATGGGGGGGGGGCATCTGTTTGCCGTGACGTTAATAGCAAGAGTCCAAATTTTGTGATGATCCTAATTTGACAAAAACTATCCAAAAAATATCCGCAAAATGACGCGAAAACTGGATATTTACATCGCAATGATTGCACTCTATTGCGAAAAACTTAGCAGGACCCTCTTGCAAAAGAGGCACGCTACTCAGTGAGGCGTTCCTGGGCAATATGACTACCAGGATATGACGAATATCAAGGCCCAAACCTGCTTAATGTTTGGGTTTCCACCAAATCGACAGGATTCATGTGATTTTAAGGCAAATTATGCTCACAATACGGATGAGATTGAATTGTCATCGAGCTAGCCTACCTGAGCCACCCATTGCTCCCTCCTCACTCCCACACAGTGTAGCAAGTAGGCATCTGAGTTCGATGCATTCCCCATGAAAGTCGTGAGGGTGTTTCTGGCGACTCGTGTCCCCACACTACCAACAACAACACTACTCAAACATTAAATTGGCCAAAAACCCTAAGCAGTAGCTTTCACGATTAAAGCCGCTGCTTAGGGTTTTTTGGCCAATTTAATTTTTGAGTATTGTTGTTGGTGTGGGGACACGAGTGTTTTGTTTTCAGTGGTTAAAAACGCACGGATACATGAAACACACAACCCTTACGAGAGGTACGGCGGACGCTCAAGATCACATTTGGTTATTCGAAAAAGAGTAGGGCATGTGCGCCGCTACCATAACCCAAATTTAATATGCAAATTATTTAATTGGGGAGCAACAATTGCCTCTACTGCCTGAACAATGCGCACGTGCACGCCGGGGCTGCGTTTGCCGTGTGCCGCACAGGTACAGCTCCCGTTGGCAGCCCCCTGCTATAGGGCGACTCGGGGTGTGATTATGAAGTGACGATTGCCTGAATTGACTTGTAGTTGCTTTTAAAGTCAAGGGTAATTGGGGTGGTTTGTCCCGGATAACACACAAACACGGATAGTGCTAAACGTGTGTAAAGTAGCCGTTGGAACGGAGACATTATTCGGTGGTAAAACACACAGCATTGATTACCTACGTCGTCAGTGTGGTGAAAAATCATCATAGCACGTGCCGTCGAATTTGTTGTATTGTTTGGTAGCGTCATAAGTTCACTTGCCGACGTTTTTGCGGCCGCGTGGGTCACGGAGTCAAGTGACCCGCGATGAGCGAGGAGCTGATACTAATGAAACCAGCTTCATGCCGCGAATGAGTAGGAGTGATCCTCAATCGGGGCAATCCGTCCACAGGATAGCCGAGTAACCTGTACATCTCGTGTAATTCACGCGTTGTTCCTCGTCGGTAAACAAGCGGCACCGTTAGGTTAGTACGCACACAAATGCACCTTTTTAAAAAAAAAATTATATTAAGTTCACTTGCTTGCTTGCTTGCGCGCTTACGACCGTGCAAATCTTTTGGTCGTTTTTTAACCCACTTCCCGTGATCCAATCGAGCTGACATTTTGCACACAGACTCGTTGTGCGTGGCAATTTATTTTCGTGAAATTTTTTTTCCAAACTGTTACACTTTTTAGGAAAAAATGAATTATATTTAATTACCAATTGCTTAATGGTGGCAGGCAATCATCTGACCCATAGGTGGCAGCCATCTCAAGCCAGAGGACGAGAGGACTCTAGCCGCCACGCATTTAAAGGATTTATAGTGAAAAACTTTGCTGGGTTGGCAGTCTCGGCTACAGCATGGGGTTTGCGTTCCTTTCAAATGTAGCCGACCCTTCGCCGGTCTCATTGTCTCATTGAGTTTTGTGATGTAATGGCTTTTCTAGTCATTTACAGATTTCAAATGTTGTTGTCTAAATTGCTTTAAGACGATATTCTTCTGGGTTCGAGTCCAGGCAGCAGCCGCCTATGATGAGTTCAGCGACTGGAGTGTAGTACATGCATGGTCTCAGGACGATTCGTTCAGTGACCGCGTACAAATAATATTAAAATTGTGTTGGCACTTATTTTATTCTATATTTCCGTCTGTGAGAAATACAATATTGAGTTGATTGTAATGCGAAAAAGATGAGGCCCATTCTCCGTGGCGGGACGAGTGAGAAAAGCGATGCCCTTTCGTGCATAGATCAGGAGTCACTTGAAGAAAGCTCAGATGTAGTTTCCGTGATATCCCAACGATTGCACTGCCCTGCAAGAGATCCGAACAGATGGATCCCTATTCTTGGTTCTTTCGGTAAAGTCACGTAGAAGGGAAATAATAAAATAATACAAATTTAACATAAAATTCTCACGACGTTTCGGCCACAACGCAAGCAGCCGTCCGTGCGTTGTGGCCGAAATGTCGTGAGAATTTTTATTATATTCTTGGTTCTTTCGGTAAAGTCACGTAGAAGGGAAATAATAAAATAATACAAATATAAAACAATAAAAATATGAATATGAATCCCTGCAGTCACGAAAGCTTTAAATCAAAATTTTATTATGTTTTATTTTTATTATTTTATTATTTCCCTTCTACGTGACTTTACCGAAAGAACCAATAATATGAATCCCTGCAGTCACGAAAGCTTTACATCAAAAATGTATTATGTTTTATTTTTATTATTTTATTATTTCCCTTCTACGTGACTTTACAGAAAGAACCAAGAATATGAATCTCTGCAGTCACGAAAGCTTCCAATCGAGATGGATTCCTTATCCCATGACGTGAAGCCAATAGCGCAATTGGGATAACTTCAGAAACACAACAGTAATGTTTAACAATCTTAACGTTTTCAAATGTCATATTCTTAACGTTATTGTAGAGCAATATTTTTACGTCATTGTGTTGACACGTCAGAGTTTGCTGGATTAATGCACTCAGTACAGGTCTCCCTTGAATATGAGACTCCTAGTGTCAATGAGTTCTTACATGCTTACAAACACATGTTCATCATCATCATCAGCCATGGTCACTCCACTGCTGGATGAAGGCCTTCCCAAGCCGTCATTATCCCTCGTGACCCTGCGATGTGACAGTCCATGCATCGAGCAGATGCGCAAGTGCTGAATTAGTCACGACAAAAGATCGTTAAACATATTAAATGGTGCCCAGAGGTGGCGTATGTATAGGCATGTGTCTTATGGCCGGAGCAGCGATCGATGATGTGCATGCCACCAGTAAACAATGCAATATCCAATACAATCCCATCCCAATTATTGTTAGTATTACGCTGTGTAACAAAAAAGTGTTCCTGGGTAGTAAGTGTTATTTCATAATTGCTTATGCCTCAAAAGTACAGAAAATGGCTATTATTCCCCACAAACTTTGCTTTTGTGACCTTGGACAGTGATATTTAGAAATGTACCTATTTTCAATGAGAAAACGTGGTATGCATTTGTGTCATTCCTTCACATAAAGTCCTGATCATAAAAGCAAAGTTTGTGGGGAATAATAGCCATTTTCTATACTTTTTAGGCATAAGCAATAAAAAATATAACACTTACTACCCAGGAACAAAAATTGTGTTACATCGTGTTATCATTGTTGTTACTCAGAGCGCATCGAGCTGCGTTGGTCGGCAGGGGACAGCATTGCCACTCGATTAAGCAGGTCGTGGGTTCACAATACCGATACTGTACCTTCCTCTCCCCAGCATTACTATCATCAACATCACCATCATCACCGGGGGGGGGGGGGGTGAAAGTCATATTTGGTCAAATTTGTATTGAGTAATTGTGTTTGCGAGAATGCACGTAAGAAATAATGATAATACGATATGTAACGCGCACAATACAAGATATATTTCAACTTAAAACTTTCGTGACTGCAGGAATTAATATTCTTGGTTCTTTCGGTAAAGTCACGTAGATAGAAAATAATAATGTCTTCTGAAAAATATCTGCCTAGCTCAGTGGGCCTTCCCCTGGTAAAATACAAAATAATTAGTTGAGATCGCCGCTCCAAGCAGCCGGTCCCGCGATGCAAAGATCCATCCAACCATCACCTCCACGCGAGCTCAATGAATCGCTCCGTCTCCTCCGTGATTAACCTAGCCGCCACACCACTCCTCTGTTTTATTTCCTCACCGACGGCTCCCGTCTCTTCTGGCGACGTGTCCTGCCCAAGGCCACTCAAGTTGTGCATTATTAAAATACACAACTATTCGTAAATTATATAGTGGTCTGGAATTGCGTTGAGACACAGAAACGGACTTTTACGAGGGAATGGACACTCAGAATTTACAGAAATCGGTCATAAAACCTACTTGCTCTACTGCCTCCTCGGAACATTGGTGTACTTGTGGATGCAATGCTGGGTTGGTGTCCTTACGATCGCGCGGCATCTGTCTGTGATCCCCCAACCATCGCCTTTAAGGCGCTGAATATCATCATCCTCATCACAATCATCACGAGCCACGACCGATCCACCGCTGGATGATACGGGTCTCGGCCGAACCGTTCGGCATCTGTGGCTGGATCGCGGCCACGCGGGAGACAAAGCAAACGAATTCCTTTGTTTGGAACCTGCAGGTGAGAGCCCCCAAATGAGATAAGCTATCTCCGCAGACTCGCCCAGATTTAATATCAGATAGGCGGTTATCTTCACTCCGCAATCACAAAACGCATTTGCATTTAAAATCGGGCGAGGGCTGAGCAGGAGCAGGAGGAGGCATCGCTGCTGCTGCTGCTGTTGCTGCTCGATAGCGTCCGTGGAGCGTGGTGATAAAATTAAATAAATCCGTCGGGGCAATCAGTCACTGCGCAATGCATTATGCATGTGGTGGCGATGCTACTGCTGCAACAAAGCGCAGATAGCAAATGAAAACAGAACGACAAAAACAAACTTTGGCACGTTCGTCAACAGCACTTGGCCTCGACATTCAATTCCGTGTCGTGTAATTGGCCGACGTTTCGGCCAACGGCCCTTCATTCAATAAGCACACGGAGACCAGAAGAAGTCGTCGGGTGGGTCTCTCCGAGTGGCAGCAGAATGTGCCCGCAAGGATCATCTCGTCAAAGCTCGGAAGCTAAGCAGGGGTAGAGCCTGGATAGTTACCTTGGATGGGTGATCATCCAGGCAACGGGCAGCAGAGGGCAGTGCAGCACAATCTATTGGTGGACTCTTCCCCGCCTTCACCAACCCGTACTGACCGGTGAAGTATGGTCAAATATCCCCCCCACGGGCGCGGGGAGGCCCTCATACAAGAGTCGATTGATAAAGGACTTTACACGTAAAACATATAGCAATGAATTCCTCACCTTATATTGCATATAAGTGACGGCGACGTCACCAGGTGCACTTTGAGGCCACGTGAAGTGCCGAAGGCTCTCTGACAGGAGGTCTCGGGACAGACCCAAGTGCTACGGGTTGGCCGATTGAGATGGGCGGTCGATGCACCAGCTGTACCCCCTAATGTGCAAACTACACACAAAGATCAAAAAAAGATCCCCCGTATAGCCTTGACAGACTGTAGGGGCAAGTGCTGTTAGCGAGCACCTATGAAGGCCGGAATGGTACACGAGGGGGTGGGTGGCCAGCACCACGCCCGACCGCCTTTGCCTCCCCAGTGCTAGCTATATTTACACACCGCACCAGGTCCTTACTTGAGGCTGAGACGACCTAGGAGAGGCCCAGGACCGGTTCAAATAATCGTCACGGGTGTTAGCTGTGAGCAGGAATCGAACCCGGATCGCCAGGTTCATAGCGCAGCGTGCTAACCGCTACACTACCGCTCCCCTACACACACACGTATCTACATACACTCATATACAAATATACGATTGCACATCTAGCTGTCTGTTGAGACGAGCGCTCTTCCTGAGCTTCTATTACGGCATCTATTGGTGTCGTGCTGCATTGACAGGGAGTGTAAATTTGATCGACCCCGTTATGTTGAGAACGCATATGCTGATTAGAGCGTTAGCAGGGGGACATATATAAGAAACTCAACATGTTCTGAATAACAAGCTTCAAGTTTTCAAGTGTATTTTTTTTACCGGGTGATAACTCAAGTGACTTGGATGAGTCTCAATTGCAAGAGTGACCTGTGGAATTAGTCTGCCAGTAGGGGTGGATGACGACGTTGCATGGATTGCCAGGGTAGGCCTTCATCCGGCAGTGGATTACCACGGCTTACAATGGTGATGACGTGTAAACAAGTACAGCATGATTTAAAGCTTTCGTGATTGCAGGGATTCATATTATTGGTTCTTTCGGTAAAGTCACGTAGAAGGGAAACAATAAATAATAAAAATATAAAACAATAAAATTCTCACGACGTTTCGACTGCTGTGGATTTCACACCTGATGATGATTGCTTGTGTTGCAGAAGAGACCAAGAGTATATAAGTACAGCATGATTTAACTATTTATTTATTTCGCTCGTTTACTCACGAACTCGTCGCCGAGTCCCATGGCTCTTGCTCAGGAGGATCTTGCCAAGTTTCTGCAAGAGGGGGCGATGATTGCTGTGTACAGAATCATCCCAATTGAGTATTTTTTTCATAATTGCCAAATGTGGACCATGCTGTTTAAAGCGCGGTATTCGTTAGCAAAATAAACATAAAGAATACGTGTAAGGGTACACATGAAACAACTTTACATTTGTATAAAAATAAAAAAAGCCTTTTGTGTGAATGTATGATGGTTGAGAATTATGAATAAAATCTGTGACAAAGTACAAAAAGAATCGACACATTCGTCAATAGTATAGGAGCACTTCCACGAAGAAGGGCCATTTCCCGAAACGTCGCCTCTTATATTATTCCCCCCCCCCTTCCTTTGAAGGCCAAGACAGTGTGATTAAACGTGTGATTTGTTGCCCTGTTGTGCAGTGTCACCAAATAATGTCTTTAATTTTCTGACAGAGGTTATGGCATTGCGAGATGGCCTGTGTCGCCACACACGGAAGGAAAGGGGAGGCAGATAGCGTGGTGGGGGGTTGGGTTGGGAGCGAGGAGAGGGGGTGGACCATGGCCTCTGTTTCACAACAAACAATCAATTAGCTGCAATCAACTCCGCGCCGCTCACAGCAGGAGCCCGCCGCTGACTCGATCACCTATGCCTACCATTTGAGTCTCGAAGCGTATAATTTTTAATATAATTATTATACAGTATTCCGCTTGTTTATCCAGGAAAACCTTACTGAGCTTCATGCCAAGTGATTTTTTTTTGCTTGCGATGATGTATATTTTTAATTTGCGGGTAATATTACTAATTTGGAAAAGTTTAGACCACGACGCTTGTGACTCGCAATGAGCAATACTCTCGCGGGTTACGTCACTGCATCTTTAATGTCCACTGTAACCACACCCGCAGCAGTGTTAAACAGGGCGGCCTGCCGGATTCGAACCACCGTGAAACATTTGCAAGACCGCGCGTCACCGCCACCCCCCACCGCTCCCCGCAGGCGTAGCCCTGCCACTGATGTCGCTGCGGCCACTGCGGTTGAACTCTTAATGGCGAGAATGCTCTAATCTCACAATCAGAAAACGTGTGCGAGAGCGCGATAGGAACGAACCGATGCCCGACGACAGTTTGTGTGCCTGGTTACTCTCGCGTGTAAATCACGAGGTTTGATGCTAAGCTGTCGATTCGTTGCGATAGCTTCACCCTTGGAGTTGCATTTGACTCGTACGTGCGTGTCTGTTTACATATTAATGCAGTAGTCACCCTCTGTCTGATGCTTCTGTAACTTAAGTTTGTGCAATTGTACTAAGATCGGTCTAAAACAGTGTTCTTCACTAAATTTTCAGAGGGGGGCACTTTCGGCCATAAGACATCATCAGCGTGAGGACCGCCACACATTTTAAACCATTGGGGTTTGACAGCACGATGATGATTGGGGGTGAGTTGGCTAGTATAGTTATAAGTAGGGCTAGCATAGTCGTGGCTGATTGGTGAGTTGGCTACGGTTTGGGTCAGGAGTGCTGGGTTTCTTGGTAACGGGTACGACTCGTGTCCGGTTGGAGAACGTGCCCTCTCTCCAAACTCTTTCCTGCCCCATCCACCTGTCATTTCATATTTCTGGTGGTCACAGCTTCTGGCCCAGGAATTCAGCTGCGCAATAGAATCTCGGGAGCACGTGATATGTTGATGAGGCTCATCTTTCCTCGATTTTTAAAAATTCTGTCCACCCAATTTGCATTGCAATTGTGCTATCGCTGTCATTTCCCGGGACGACTGAACGGATATCCGTCACTCTGCAGCTAGCAGTGCACCACCCTGCGTCAGAGAATGGCCTCGTAATAGCTACTTCTGAAGCAAGCTCAGTACGCCTCTTCATTCGTGTTACTTGTTCTGCAAAAAGTATTCGTCTCAAAGCTGTCATTTTGCCAAATTAAGTAAAAAAAACACAAATCTGTCTGATGTAACCTCCGCACCTCCGCGTAGCGTCGTTGGCTACGTACGGTGCAAACTAAGTTGAGCATACATAACGCTGTTTGTGCAAAATTTCGATTTAAAGCTTTCGTGACTGCAGGGATTCATCTTCTTGGTTATTTCGGTAAAGTCACGTGACTTTACCGAAAGAACCAAGAAGCTGTTTGTGCAGTTGCTGGTTGGCCAAGCGAAGACCGTCAACTAGCTACACCTGAGACCTCGGTTTAATCAACGGGTGTCTTGCCCGGATTCGAACCCAGGCTGTTGGAGGTGCCAGCTTCGTGTCTCCCAATCCCCGAGCCACCCCGGCGGTCTCCTCCCTCCCCCCCCCCCGCGTCCTCCTCCTGCGCGTGTATAGACATCGCATCGCGTGACGCCACTTGGAGCCGACGGCGAATTCCGCATGAAACCTCGCGGATAAAGCCCCTTGAGATGAAAGACCCGTAATGGACGTCTGAATGGCTACTTCATGGTTCCACGTGCGATCTTTGTGTGTGGGCGCGCGCGCGCGCGTGCGCGTGTGTGTGGATGAGCTACCACGCACAGAAGAGCATTGCGTAACAATCACCCGCCGTGTTTACTCTCGCGAGTGGGGAAATGAAAGGCGGAGATTCTGAGAAAAGCGGCACATCGCGAGCGGGAGAGTGGCGTTGTTCACTTACCTGGAGGGACATTGCACCGTCATCGAGCCAGAACAGCAATAAGGGTGGGTGGGTGGGGGGTGGGGGGCTCAAAACATCAGGAGCGTCTTCGACCCAGAACAGCAATAAGGGTGGGTGGGTGGGGGGGGCTCAAAACATCAGGAGCGTCTTCAAAAGAACTCGCCCCTACTTGGGAATTGATACAGTGGTGGGACTCTGTGGGGCTGGAGGGAGGTGTCTGTAGCCACTGAGTGCCACGGGTCACCCCTGTCAGCGAGCGTCTATCTGTGGTGCAGGCGATTGATCATTTTCACTTTTAAAATATTTATTTATTTATTATTTTAGCAGGCAAGGCCCACACTGAGCTATGTAGCTCTTTTTTCAGAACGACCTGGTTATCACAATTATTGTTAAATGAAATGGCTTATCATGTGTAAATGTATAGCAGCCAAATACTCGAAACGCACGAATCCAAATGTGATGGGGAAAACCGGAGGACCCGAGAAAAATCCACGCGACCACGGCGGAGAACATTCAAACTCCGAATATACACAGGCGTCATGGTCGGGATCGAACCCACGACCTTCTGTATACCAGGCGAGGTAGTTAACATCACGATTGCTATGCATCACATGCCAGCCAACGGACGGAACCTGCAGCATGTTAAAGTCATAATTTAAACTGTCGAGAATTGTAAGAAATGATGCCCGATAATGAAGAATAACGGCGGAGCAACAGCCAAACAATTGAACGCGTCCTATAGTGCGTCCGCCGAGGAAATGGAGCGATGAAATTAGCTCGTGTGCAGGTGTTGGGTGCATTTCTACATTGCAGGATCGATAGAGGGGGCGACGGCTTATTGGAGGCATTCATCCAACAGCGGATTGGCCGTAGCTGCTGGTGATGATGGTGATGTCCCAACGCTAGTGTTATTCATACAGAACATGGTTATTTGAATGCCATTCCATATGAATCGCAAGAACGTTCATTATAATCAAAAGATACGTTGAAGTTTAAATCAAGTGTGCTTCTGAATATTCCACCTCTTGATGACTCAAGTGAGCTCATATGCAGACGCTGGGTGGATCGCGAAATCACAGATGGTTCATGATTATGGTGGATAAAAAAAGTATCTACAATGTGTCGAATACCTCCGTGGCAGGGCATGTGAGAAGTGCACCACGTGGCTGGACAAGAGACAGAAGCCGTGATCTAACACAGGGTGACTGCTGCACTGGTCATCGTGAGTTCCGAATGGGACACATCACCGACAAATTGACGCCAAGGGCGGCGCAATTTCAATCCAATTTGGAAAACAAATTGTTACAAGTAAAAACACATTTCTGGCAGTTTACACTGAAGCTGCACAGCTTGTACCAGTTTAAACACTGCACCGAGTCCCCTTGTCAACCAGGTTAAGTCACATCTGTGCCTTGGAGGTGATTGATTTAATTTGCTCTGATGAGTTCTGCTGAAAGCCGCTCCAGTTGGGCCCACACTGCCTCAGTCCATCGCGACCACCACGAAACCGCGGGTCTTCTTGCACGTGACGTTGTATAGCAGCGCACAAGTCCACGCCCACGTGTGTATGCAACATGTATGTATACACGTCTTTCGCACCGTACGTAGCCAACCGCGATATTCGGAGGTGCGGGAACAAAAATCGGAGGTGCAGGTCTCATAGTCCAAGCACGGGTTGGGTGTCAAGCTCCATGGGTGGTGATCTCCCATTGCCTCCGCTGAATTTTACCGAGGTTCACAGCGGGTCTCAACGCGTTCCGGTCAGCATTTCCACAATCGCATGCCGCCGCGAATTTTCTCCGATTTCCCTCCACTTGAATATACAGCAAAAAATCCGGCCACATCGGCCACGGGTGACACGGATTGGCAACACCGCCGTACTGACATTCATCGGTTTCCCCTTTAGCAGCACTTGCCCCCCAACGGTCTGGTGAAGGCTATGCGGGGGATGCTTTATCTTTGTGCTGCCACAAGGGCTAGATGAGTTGGGGGGGGGAGGGTCGCTCCCCCTCCCACGTGGAGCAAGAGGCTGGTAAACGCCGCGTGCACTTTTACACCGCGACCCCGAATCTCACGGATAAATGTGCCCCGCAAAATATTCTGGCACTTCGAGTATCGCGTCAATTTATCTCGAACCCGCATTGCATCCGCGTCTCCGCCCTGCTGCCGTGGGCCGACTCGAGTGAGGGAATGGATCGGTACGAGCAGCGGCGATGCCTCGCGAGTCTAATGAGAAGTAACGCGGCTTATGTGGGACACGTCATTAAGGTTCAGCTCGAAGACTGATGGAGATGACCCCCCCCCCCCAAGGAAAACTCTAATGGATGAGAGGAGGAAAATAAATCATGCGACACACAACAACAGCACCCATTTGCACTAAGTGGCGGTGGGGTCAACACGACATTTGTGCCAGGCTAGGTGCGCTTTGCGGCTATCACGCGAAGTGTGGAAGTCTCGCTGGCAGAAGGTCACGGAACAAACTCAGGTTCTGTGGGTTGACTGATTTAGGTGAATAACCGTTGCACCACCACCTGTGCTCCCACTGTGCCAACATGCTGCGTTGTTGTGAGCGTCGCTCCTCCACCCTCCGCTGTTGTTGGAGGGCGACTGCGTCCAGCTGCCCAGTCGCGTACTTCACGAGCCTCCATCACAAAAGTCGATCTTGACACCTCCGGTACCAGCCAGTCATCAGCAAGTCCACTCAGCTGCATATCTTCCCGTAACCACATCAGCCCATATACTCTCCAAGCAACGCCACTCACTCACAAATCAGTCCATCTCTTCTCTAGCCCGTGCCGTGCCCGTTTAGTCTCCTCTATCCGGTCAAACAGAAGCTGTTTAGGCAAGCGGTAGCCGGGTATCGGGGCTACGTGACCCAGCCAACGCAGCCTTGATTGCCGGAGGAGCTCAAGGATGGCACTGTGTCCATATCTTCAACGGATCTGTGAGCTCCTCACACGATCCACGCAAGCACGCACATAAATGCAGCCAAAAACAAATATTCCACGGATAGCCTTTGCCAGGCTGTTGGGGCAAGTGTAGTGAGTGAGCACCGAATGAAGACCGTCACGACACACGAGGGGGTGGGTGGACAGGAACACGCCTTTGTTTGCCCAGTGCTGATGTTTTCCACACCATAGGAGGTATTCATTTAAGGCTGAGTCGATCTAAGGGAGGCCCATGACCAGTTCAGATAATTGTCAGTGGTGTTGGCCGTGAGCGGGAATTGAACTCGGGGTCGCCGGGTTCGTAACTGTGAATAAAAGAGTTTTAGAGCTAATCGGATTCCTCCAGCATTAACAAATATATGTTCTGATTCAGATTCCGTGACGATAGCGCGCTAACCGTTGCGCCACCGCTCCCCACATCCAAACACAAAGACACTGGCAGGGCACGGCGACTCGAGGGGGAGGGGAGGAGGAGAGGCGCGCATGAGGATGAGGATGTGAGGCGCATTACACGCTTAGCCCCCCACAAATCGCAACATATTCGTCAGTCAATACCACTGCCCTAGATTTTACAAACAAACATATAAGATAGGCGGCGTTCCGGACAATTTTAATTGTTATTAATTACGACTTGTTAACCCCGGAAAGCCTCACTGAGTCTCAAGACTCTTTTTCAGGAGGGTCCTGCCAAGTTGTCGCAATGGCCCTTCTTCATAGCTGAGAGATTACTGGGGGGTTTTTTTCACGTTCCTTTCGGGCAGGACGTGTTATTGACGAATGTTTTTAGTATTTGAGTTTGTGTACCACTGGCAACGAAGTAGGGGCCATCCATTTAGTACGTACGCATGGAGGGCGGAGGGGGGGTTAACTGAAATGCGCAGCTTGCGTATGGGGGGTCTACTGACAATGTACGCATAGGAAACGTGGAGGGGGGGGGGCGAAGCGTCGATAAAAATTCGTCTACATTGGCCTTCAAATGAGTTAGATTGTCCGGCGGTGGATTATCTGTTTGCTTAAACACGTTACTATTATTAATCCTTGATCGTTTCTGCGTGGATTAAATATCGGCCGTTCTATAGGATTCGGGGGGTGGGGGGGGGGTGCGTCAAGCGAACGTACGCAGGTGGGGGGGGGGGGTAAAAAGTCCGCGTGCGCACAGGGAGGTGGGGAGGGGTCAAGTTTTGACAGATTTTTGCGCACCTACTAAATGGATGGCCCCATATCACAAACAACGATTTAAACATTTAAATATGAAATGCCTCAATGCAGTCCAGGCCCAGTCTGGACACGGGAGCAAGGATGAAACGGGGCTGCACACACATTTACAACCACCATGGTAGATTTCCTTTAAAGGTAAAATAGTTTCTATTTTATTGTTCCAAATTGAACTCAAATTGTGCTATACCCTTTGGTGTCGTGTTGTTGTTATGAGCCAAAGACATTTCGCATTTGGAACTGTCTCAGAAAGCAGTGGCGCATTGCTACACGGCAGAGGTGTGGACTCGAGTCATGTGACTTGGACTCGAGTCAGACTCGAGTCATGAATTTGATGACTTGCGACTCGACTTGGACTTGCATAACAATGACTTTGTCCCACCTATGAGATGTGGACTCGAGTCATGTGACTTGGACTCGAGTCAGACTCGAGTCATGAATTTGATGACTTGCGACTCGACTTGGACTTGCATAACAATGACTTTGTCCCACCTATGAGATGTGGACTCGAGTCATGTGACTTGGACTCGAGTCAGACTCGAGTCATGAATTTGATGACTTGCGACTCGACTTGGACTTGCATAACAATGACTTTGTCCCACCTCTGCTACACGGTAAGAGAGAATTTGCCCAAGGAACTCTCTCAGAAAGCAGTGGCGCATTGCTACACGGTAAGAGAGAATGGCCCAAGGAAGGTAACTTCACAGAACTACTTCTGAGGTCCCTTCAACTGGCTCTTACTACACAACTCTATATGCCTGAGCGAATAGTGTTCATTTGAATGCCAATTATATCGACCGTATTCTCAGCTGGCAAACGCCATATGTCAGTGTCATACGAATTGTAAAATTAATGTTTAATGTTTAATGCATGCGGGTCGCTCATCATCAATCCAAGCACTATCCAGGCTCATTTCTGCTTGTGTTTCGAGGATCCGACGAGATTGGGCGCATCATTCTGAGCGATGTGGACATGTTGACTGCATGTCTATGCGAAAACTGAGTGTTTGGGCTCGTAAAAAAATAACACGATCACTGTCATCTCCAACCCAGACACCTTGCCTCGAGTTTTACCCCACGTGAAAGGCGATTTCTAGACAGAAAGTGGCGCGTTTGGTTTACTTCATCTTTCTACTTGGTTCTTTCGGTAAGGTCACGTAGAAGGGAAATAATAAAATAATAAAAAGAAAACATTATAAAAAACAATTCTCACGACGTTTCGGCCACAACGCAAGCAGCCGTCCTCAGGTTTTGATTAATTTTAATTTCATTTTTTACCTACGTGACTTTACCGACAAAACTAAGAGTACGGAATCCTTGCAGTCACGAAAGCTTCAAATCTAGAAAGAACAGGGCTGTCGGAAAGACAGCGTCCGAATGAACACCACCAAGCTTGGCAGCGTATATTTAAGCTTGGTTAGAGGAGGAGAGCGCCTTAGAGTCGCGGCATCTCTTCAGAAAGGTGAGAGACTCGATTAGCGAAAGCTTTAAATCGAAATTTACTTCATTTTGTTTAACGAGGTGAGAATTCCAGAGTTCAGGATGTGTCTCATGGTTCCCGCCATCCTCCCGTCATGCATTGCATCACCGCACTACGTGTGCAGTGCACAGCAGCCTTGTCCAGACCACCAACTCAAAAAAGAGTTCACATTGTGGCCGTGTTTGGATGCTACGGAGCAGGACATTGAGACACCTGCGTAAGGGTTTCTCATCCGTGCACGGAATTGTACCCTGAAGCAGAAGATTAGTGCTGGATACAGTCAGGTTTGCAATGTGATTTGTAACTTTGATCCTTCCCTGTGTATCGATAGTTCAATGTTAATATGCATATTTTGTGTGGGATTACTGCTGTGTGGTATTATCTTGGTGTGGTCTGTGACTGTTTTGTTGTTGTTTTTGCTAACTTGCCTAAGACTGATACATCGGAATGATATAACTTATTTATTGTGTCTTTACTTAAAGTTTTCGTGACTGCAGGAATTCACCTGATGACGATTACTTGTGTTGCGATCAAAACGTCGTGATATTTTTATTATTTTTTCTTCTCTCTACGTGGCTTTACCGTAAGACCCAAATAATTGTATTTATTGTGTATTTATATTTAGTGACTTGCTTACCATTTTATCTATTTTGCGCTCATATTGTGTTTTCGTATTGTTTGCTGTTGTAACTTGCTGACCCGCCCTTACTGGACATCTGTGAAAAAGAGCTTCATAGCTCGTCAGATTCCTCCAGCGGTCAAAATAAAGATTCTGACTGTGATCAGTGTCGTATATCCATCGTAGCCCACCGCTTGCCACCGTGCTCCTCGCTGGCTTTCTGTGGAGGAGCCCCTCACTGGTCAAAGGCCGGGAAGAGATTTCCGGCACTGCATAAGGGCGACACAATTCCAGTCACAACACCGCCCTATCTCAACGACTGCATAACAACACAACAACTCGCCACCAACTTTGGCACTTTCGCCAGCCACTCGCCGGCGGCCACAAGGCGTCCACCAGAGATTTTTGTTGTTTTGTTTTTATTGGTTTTGGTTTCATTTTTTTACCTACGTGACTTTACCGAAAGAACTAAGAGTACGTCCACCAGAGGGCGGTCTGGAGGGTACTTTTGGCCTCGTCGTCCAAGCTTGGCGAGACGTCTTGGAATCAGTGGGCGTTTAACCCACACTCTGCCTAACCAATGATCCGATCGAAATCCCTGATTTAGATCGGATCATTTGGGGTTAATTAGTAATAAATCGGCATTTTGAGACCCCCACTGCCACTGTGTAGCATATTATTACGTGCCAGGGACTCTATGAGATAATAGGACAATAGTCTGAGTCCATAATTGGCGATAAGTAACGGCAAAGCGGTTATAAGTGACTCAGAATTGTGCGCAGTTGCGTATACAGTCCACGACTTCCCTGAAGGCAAACACCTTCAGCGAGCGTGATGCCGATCACACGACGCGGTTCGAATTCGACCCAAGATCGATGGCTGCGCCATCGCCGCACACGCGTCGAATAAAAATCAAGGGACAAGTCCTGACATACTAACAACTCCTCTATCATTTTTCATTGCTGGAGGGGTTGCCCCCCCCCCACCTGAAAATCTTGGCTACGCCATTGCCCCCCACCGCACGCCTACCCGACATCACTGTGGAGTAACCGTGGATTAAACGCGGTGTAGCGTGGGCGGAAGCGGCGGGGGGATTTAAGAATCTTGCCCATTCACCCTCCACTACCCTGCCCATCTCACTGCCTCCACCCTACAAGACGGGGGACTCCCCACCCCTACGCAGGGGGCTGCCCGTACGTAGAGGCGGACTTGAGGTGCGCCAAGTTAAGTGGGGCGCCAGATTTGAGGGGGGGGGGACACGAATACAAATAAAATAAATAGGAGTAAAATAACGAAGATGTCATAATAAAAATAAAACATAATAAAATAATTCCAACGACGTTTCGGCCACAACGCAAGCAGCCGACCTCAGGTGAAGAACAGGTCTGTCGGAAAGACAGCGTCATTCAATCATTCAGACGCTGTCTTTCCGACAGACCTGTTTTTCACCTGAGGACGGCTGCTTGCGTTGTGGCCGAAACGTCGTGAGAATTATTTTATTATGTTTCATTTTTATTATTTTATTATTTCCCTTCTAGGTGACTTTACCGAAGGAACCAAGAAGATGAATCCCTGCAGTCACGAAAGCTTTAAATCGAAATTTGAAGATGTCATAGTTTCAATTCCCAGAGGGAATATGGACTACGATGCATTTTCTCAATATTGTTGAGAATGTTTTGGTTGGACAGACGGACGGACGGCCAAAACCTAATAATCATGCCCCTGGTTAAAAAAAAAACTCTTTAAATAACATTAAACGGACAATCGTGGCAAGATTCTTACTATAAAACCTCAGCCGAGATCTGCTCTTGGGCGCCGATTGCGTGGTTCGCCCTAGGGCGCCAGTTGATGGCAGCGGCTCGTCTCGTGCCGACCCTGCCCGCATGTTGAACACATCTGACAATAAGAGCTTTACAGCTCATCGGATTTCTCCATTATAAATACACATTCTGATTCTGATTCCCCCGTTCCTCTTCTTTTTTCCTTTGACTTCCCCATACAAAGTCATCCCACCCTCCCTCTATGTTGCAAAAGTAACAATGTTCGACCGGCACAATTCTCCCATGTAAATTAGACAGTTTCTCTGAGCCCCCCCTCCCTCTTCCCCGGTCGTCTGTCCCCCTCCGCTCCAGCTCGTTAACCAGGACGTGTCGGGTACATACGTGAGGCTTTCCGGGGATAACAAGTCGTAAATAATACTGGTAGGAACGAAGTGGACCAGACCACCAATAGATTAATGTGTCCGTCCGTCCGTCCGTCCGCGTTTGTCCGTCCGTCCGTCCGCGTTTGTCCGTCCGTCCGTCCGCGTTTGTCCGTCCGTCCGTCCGTCCGCGTTTGTCCGTCCGTCCGTCCGTCCGCGTTTGTCCGTCCGTCCGTCCGTCCGCGTTTGTCCGTCCGTCCGTCCGTCCGCGTTTGTCCGTCCGTCCGTGTATCAACATCGCCCCCTAGTGCAAACACTTGGAATGACCCTGTCTGACAAGATGGCCGCCCGCTCCCCCTGCGATATGTGAATTAAACAAGATGGCCGTCGCTTCCGGCGCATCACGGCAAAACTTTAAACTTCGCTTCAAAATTACTTTACTGAAACGCAGCACGTTTATTTAAAAACAATTACTTTACTGAAACGCAGCACGTTTTTTTAACACAGAGACAAGAAACATTTATTAACACAGAGACGAGATACATTTAATCGCCTTATTTGTGCACGAAAAGCACGGCACGAGGCCTAGTGCGGCAGGCTTCGTGAGGCCTAGTGCGGCAGGCTTATTAACACAGAGATGAAACGCAGCACGTTTATTTAAAAACAATTATTTTACTGAAACGCAGCACGTTTTTATAACACAGAGACAAGAAACATTTATTAACACAGAGACGAGATACATTTAATCGCCTTATTTGTGCACGAAAAGCACGGCACGAGGCCTAGTGCGGCAGGCTTCGTGAGGCCTAGTGCGGCAGGCTTATTAACACAGAGATGAAACGCAGCACGTTTATTTAAAAACAATTATTTAACTGAAACGCAGCACGTTTTTATAACACAGAGACAAGAAACATTTATTAACACAGAGACAAGATACATTTAATCGCCTTATTTAGCAACGAAAAGCACGGCACGAGGCCTAGTGCGGCAGGCTTCGTGAGGCCTAGTGCGGCAGGCTTATTAACACAGAGATGAAACGCAGCACGTTTATTTAAAAACAATTATTTTACTGAAACGCAGCACGTTTTTATAACACAGAGACAATAAATATTTATTAACACAGAGACGAGATACATTTAATCGCATTATTTGTGCACGAAAAGCACGGCACGAGGCCTAGTGCGGCAGGCTTCGTGAGGCCTAGTGCGGCAGGCTTATTAACACAGAGATGAAACGCAGCACGTTTATTGTTGTTGTTGTGCATATTGGCAGTGGTACCTGACTCGGATGAATCTGCAGCCCGGCAGCGGCAGAGCAGAGGCAGCGAGAGGCCTCGTCGCTGCTGCTATTCACTCGCTTATAGTTCTACCGTGTTCACTACATCTCTGTCGTGTTCACTACATCTGCTGTGTTCACTACATCTCTGCCGTGTTCACTATCATCTCTACATCTCTGTCGTGTTCACTATCATCTCTGCCGTGTTCACCACATCTCTGCCGTGTTCACCACATCTCTGCCGTGTTCACTACATCTGCTGTGTTCACTACATCTCTGCCGTGTTCACTATCATCTCTACATCTCTGTCGTGTTCACTATATCTCTGTCGTGTTCACTATATCTCTGTCGTGTTCACTATCATCTCTACATCTCTGTCGTGTTCACCACATCTCTGCCGTGTTCACCACATCTCTGTCGTGTTCACCACATCTCTGTCGTGTTCACCACATCTCTGCCGTGTTCACCACATCTCTGCCGTGTTCACCACATCTCTGTCGTGTTCACCACATCTCTGTCGTGTTCACCACATCTCTGCCGTGTTCACCACATCTCTGCCGTGTTCACCACATCTCTGTCGTGTTCACCACATCTCTGTCGTGTTCACCACATCTCTGTCGTGTTCACTACATCGTTCACTGGTATGCTTTCCAGTTGCTCTATCTGCTCCAATATACTAGTAAATGCATTCGAGTTTCCCCATCTAAGGTCAATTAATCTCAGATGTGATCGTTTGGAAATGAAAGACTACGAGTCTTTAAATCTCACAGCGTTTCTTGTCAAAACAAACATTTTTAATTAACGTTACACTAGAATACAGTATTTTTTTCTTTAACTCCTCTATACCCGGTCGATATCCCTGTACCGGTATTAGTATTATTCCTACCAGCCCACCCCGCAGGGTCCTGTTAAGAATTAAAATTGACCGGAACGCCGACTATTAATAGATATATTCTCAAATTTAGGGCTTTGCTCTTGACTGACGAATGTGTTTCTTTTTTGCCGCCCAACGTTCAGCAGCGGGCCTTTGTTATTGTGTACAGCAAAAATGTAAATAATAATAAAAAATGTTTCCAAAAATCTTGCCCGTTGTTTCAGCTGATCGTCGACCTCTGGATTTGAATTCCAGCGTGCTGAACACAACTCTGGGAACAATGGTGATAGATGATTAGAATACTTACACGAGTGAGTTTATTCTCGACAGAAACATCGCTCGGGAAGGAACTGAATACGTACGAGAGTACATCCACCGAGGAGATGGATCGACGGAATCCGATCGAAATCCAGCCGGCAGGCGCTGCGTGGATTGTTTACATCGCAGGATCGTGAGCGGTGGCAGCGTCTTGACGGAGGCCATCATCCAGCAGTGGATTGACCCTGGCTGTTGCTCTTGCTGCTGCTGCTGATGCCGATTCTTGAAAAGGCCGGGATTGCGTTTCCCGTCCCCGTTGTCATGGTCATTGCCCTCTCTCTCTTTTTTTAAACCCCCAGTCTCAAAATACCCCAAGCACGCGCTCCTGCGAAACGGGAGCACTTAGGTGGCCCGCGAGCACGCGCGCGTCTTTGTGTGTCAGTGTTCGCGTGTCAGTGTCCACGTGTCAGTGTGCGTGTCAGTGTTCGCGTGTTAGAACCCTCGCTTGGCGTGTTTGAAATATCAGCATTGGGGAGGCAAAGGCGGCAGGACGTGGTGTTTACACCCCCGCTCGTGTGCCCTCGTGTCGGCTCTTCATATAGGTGCTCGCTAACAACACTTGCCACAACAGCATGGTAAAGGTTATAGGGAGCGAAGTGAGGTGGGTGGTGTATGGGGGGTGATCTTTGTGTTTGTGTGAGTGTGCACGAAGTGCGTCTAGGGCCGTTCTTAGGGGGCGGGAGGCGGCGGTGCGGTGCCCGGAGGCACCTCAACGCCTTCGAACGAAAACGAGAAACTCCTACATCTGACACCGCGACGTCGAAAGCGCGGGGCCCAGGGCGGTCGCCCCGACTCGCTCGTGCCCCGGGGGCTCCGAGTGTGTACGTCAGTACGCATAGGTGGGCATGTGTTTTAAATAAACTCCCATCGCACGGGGTGACACACGCACACACACGCGCACACACACGCACACGCGCGCGCGCGGGCGTGATTATTACGCGTGAACCCGCGCGATCTGCCTTTGCCGAGGGCAGCTCTCACGCACTTAAGGGACTCGAAATCCACATCGATGGCTCGCTTCTTTTTTTTTGAAAAGAGATATCGCTCCCCCTCTCTCTATCCCCTCCCCCTCGTACACAACTCCCTAATTAATCCTGCACCACGCTGCACGGACACTGCACATACTCACCGCCTTCATTCCAACTGCGCATTCATGAAGTTGCTGTATTATATATATAATTTATATTTGGGCTCACGTGAAGAATGGAACGTAATTGGGTGTTTGAAACACCTTGCCTTCCTCAGGACTGCATTCATGCATTGTTGCTTAATGAATGTTCCCATTCATTAGGGATTTGGCAAAATCGTCATCATCGACAATGATGGGAAACAATGATGATTCACGGTATTTGTAGATGTACACACGTATGCTATGGTGTATTCAATAGGAAAACGCAGACATCAATAATAGGAATTCGATCAAACTCTGCATGTCAAGATGACATCAATATTCTTTAATTTACTTTTGCACGCAAATGTCTACTGTACTCGGCAGATAAGTGACACACAATCTCGAGTAACACAACATATCTCAGCAATATTAGTCAACCCTTGAATCGCCCTGCAATCTGGGAGGGCGTCATATTAGCAGCAGCAGCAGCAGCGTTGATTCGCTGCGGTTAAAACTCCGGACCAGTTTCGACCTAACGGTGTCACATCGGCAGAATCAGACTTTTGGCGTCATCTGGTCCAACACCATGTGAGACTAGGCTCTAAGGAAAGCTGTCTCGGGTGTGGACCAATCAACTTCAAGGACAGTGCACATTATCAGAGTTATGTCTTTTGTTTGTATTATGACTGCAGGTTTTGCGGTCTATGCAAACATGACTCCTTGTAAAAAGGTGTCAGTTTTTGTTGCCAGATAGAAGGGTAAAACACCAATTATCAGAATCAGACTTGTTTGAATCAACGCTGAATGAATTAATGCAGCGATTTCACGACTCGTTTGAATTAACGCTGGTGGCGTGCCAAGATGTTTGTCGGCAAAGACCCTCTCTTGAAGATGTTGGTGTTGGCATTGAGCATTAAAGCGGGTATGTAAGGGGTATTAAGACAGACACATGGTGAACATATATATAGGCATGCCGATTGCTAAGTCGTCAGACAATAGGTTCAACGAACCATGCTAATCGGAAGTGCGGGGGAAGGACAACAAACTAAACACAAAAGGCAGTTTTAAAGACATTAGTTTCCAATCGAGATGATTTCAAAGTGCACAGCTCCGGTGGCTTCCTAATATCGTAAGGAAGAACGTTCCAGACGGCCGCAGAAGCGCATCTGAAAGTGCGCGATGCAGTGACCGTCTTTGTTCGGTGGTTCGCCAACAGCCGCTGCGAGGATGACCGGAGTTCGCGTGATGGTGGTTTATGCTCTTTGACAAGATGAGCAAGGTAATGTGGTTCATTTATGGCACTTTGCATGTAACGAGTGCGACCTCGTCATGTATTTGGTCGGCAACCAGAAGCCAATGCAGCTCAGCGAGCACTGGACGGACATGATCGGATCTTGCAGTACCCGTTACGACGCGTGTCAAATGATGTTGCACACACCGCAGTTTGCTCATGTGTGTTATTTTCCAAGACGTCGCGTAGAGTAGCGAGCTGCAATATTCGAGCCGAGTGAAATAGGAACCGAATTCAGTTCCTGAAAAAGGCTCTCAGCACGTGGGAGAAAAACGTCGGACATTCTTGCCGAGCAACGCCCGGTACGATCCGAAAGCACGATTGGGAGAGCCGTACAGTAGTACCGCGAAATACCCACGCAGGGTATGAACGTGTAAGGGGCTGTCCATAAATGACGTCACGCACCGGGGGGGGGGGGGGGTCAGACATTTGTGACGATATGTAACGAAGTGGGGCGGGGGGGCGTTGAGAAATGTGACGTCACATCAAAATGCGCAACTTTAAATAAATGTAGACAACACGTTGTACTTAATTAAATAGACTTTTTAATAAATGTTTTCTCCTACAACGTCAGAGTGCAGCGCCACATTAAATACGCACTACAATGACAATAGTTTAAAGCGATTTGAAGCATGATTTTTTTTGGGGGGGGGGGGCAGAGCTTTGTGACGTCATATTTGAGGGGGGGGGTCTGACTTTTCGTGACGCCGTGTGACTAGGGGGGAGGAGGGGTCAAAAATCGTCCAAAGTCGCGTGACGTCATTTATGGACGGCCCCTAATTTATGTGAAAGCACCTTGCTTACCATTAGATCCACTCCCCCCCCTTTCCCTATTGTAATGCCACCGTTTTGTTTAATACACACAATTGCCTGTGTGAGAAATGCGCCCTTGCTCAAACATTTTAGCGATGAAGCTGCAAGAGGCAGTTTGTCGATGCGAATTGAAGCGAGAGCTCCCTGTGGTGAAATCCCCCTCCGCCTCCCTCGGAGAGGGGATTTGGGACGCGATTGCAAAGCAGCAGCAGTAGCCACCGCGAAAAGAACCCCCAACTCACGTGTCAAGCGACGTGGCTTAGCGGATCGATTTGGCCTTGCTGGAGATCTTAGTCCACACAGGTAAGAACTGCAGTGAACTGTCACGTGTTTTTTTTTGCATAATGTACAGAGGCTGAGTGCTTTTTTGCACGCGTTTTCTTGTGTGTTCGTTTGAACCGCGAGGGCAGAAATATTTTAATCCCGGAGAGAAAATCACGATTTTTTAAAATACAAAAGCTTTTGCGGGTTGTAGGTAAATGTCACCAGGGGGCAGCTTTGCAGAAACCACCGGGACACTCACAGGGGACGTTTAGTAGCCTTAACATAAGTGTACGGAAAGTATTTATTTTATTATTGTTGTCTTTACGAATATTTAAATAACTAAAAATCACGTAAGTAGGAAACAAATAATAATAAAATAATAGAAATAAAATAATAAATCTATTATTACTTTTATTATTTATTATTATTTATTTTAATTTTTACCTACGTGACTTTACCGAAAAAACCTAAGATTATGAATCCTTGCAGTCACGACAGCTTCAAATCTAGAACTAAAAGTGACCTTTGGTAAGTCTGTCTTCAGAAACCATATCTATCAATCGCACGTACCCAATTCATTGCTGGATGGGCGCCGCGGTGGCGAGATGTTAACTACCTCGCCTGGTATACAGGAGGTCGTTCGATCTCGATCTCGACCTTGACCCCTTGTTGTGTATTTGTATTTTTCTCCGAGTACGTCGGGGTTCCCCTCCACATTTAGAATCATGCGTTTCGAGTGTTTGGCTGCTGTAAATTTCCACACGATAAGCCACTTCGTGGAGCGATCATTTGTGGATAGGCCGCTTCTAAAAAAGGAGCCATAGAGCTGAGTAGGCCCTACCTGGAAAACAATTATTTTGTCGCACTGCCCTCTGCTGCGCACCACGGAGGTCCCACAGCAGCCTATAACACCTGTTTCTGCCCACAGCGCCTGCTCTCTGTGCGTGGCTGTCACCCATCAAAAATAACAATCACATCCTGCTGAGCTTCTAACATCTGGCGGGCTCCAGGTGATTTGGGCAGCTTATGATGAATTCTTATTTATCCATTCAAGAAAAGAGAAAAAAACACATGATATTCTCAGACCCAGCAGTGCTTCAGAGCCTCGGGGTCACGTCGACCCACGTCACGTTTAATACCTTGCAGGAATCTGTGTACACCCTTATGAGCTCACGGACTCACATCTTGCAGTGACATCTCCCTCACCTGGTCGGCAGGAGGGCGTGGGGTTGATTGCGACCCTGACGATGTCCGTTGTGTTGTGGAGGTCCGCGTGATCTCTCTTCCCCGTGGTGGTCGCGTGCATTTCTCTTCTTATGGCTTTCCCCTCTCCCCCTCCCCCGTCTACATTTAAAATCAACGCGCGTTTAGATTATTTGACTGCTCCTATAAATTCCCATGTGTGATGATGGTGACGATGATGTTATCCGCCACTGCCATGAGCTATAATGCGTGGCCAGGTCGCCCCTGAAAAATTAACCCGTAAAAACAAAGTTTTTCACTATAAATCCTTTATATGCGTGGCGGCTAGAGTCCTCTCGTCCTCTGGCTTGAGATGGCTGCCACCTATGGGTCAGATGATTGCCTGCCACCATTAAGCAATTGGTAATTAAATATAATTGATTTTTTCCTAAAAAGTGTAAAATGTAGGAAAAAAATTTTCACGAAAATAAATTGTCACGCACAACGAGTCTGTGTGCAAAATGTCAGCTCAATTGGATCACGGGAAGTGGGTTAAAAAACGACCGAAAGATTTGCACGGTCGTAAGCACGCAAGCAAGCAAGCAAGTGAACTTAATATAAAGGATTTAATAAAGGATTTAAAAAGAGCTAATGGAGCAATGAATGGGCTTTACCTGGTAAATATTTTTTTGGGTAAATATTCTCGTTTAGTTCACAAAATCTAAATAAAGACAGCAAATTGCAGCAGCAAGTCAATGGGTCAGAGTGGAGGGCGATGCCACCATGTTGTGACAGAGACTTCAATCCATTTAACGGCACTACTTTCATGGCCAACAAGAGTAGATAATGTGCGAACTCATTTGCTTGAACATGGTATTATCATACAAGTCACTTTTAGTGGCCATTCAAATTAATACGTAAGCTGTCACAGTTTATTCTGTGTGTGCGTGTGGTGCCTTGAGTGTGTGTGTGTGGTTCCGGGGAGAGGTAGTGTAGCGGTTAGTGCGCTGATAACAACGCTTGCCCCAACAGTCTGTTAAGGCTACACGGGGGATCTTTGTCTTTGTTTGCAGGGCACAAACCGAACCTGGGAAAATCTTTTCTCACCTGGCACACCACGTCCATTACGTCTGTTGTTGACGTGGCTGTGGCTAATATTCATGTGCCCGTGCCAGTCTCGTAGCGACCCATAACAAAAAAACATGTAACTCAGTTAGATATACATGCCCAGTCGTGTGTGTGGTGCATGTATGTATGCACAGTATGCCTTTAAACAGCTATTTCATGTGTGCGTGTATATTTATCACTGTATGATTAAACAACGTTACATCACGTGTGCATGCATACGTGCGTTGGTGTGAGTGTGCGTATATGTGTGTGAGTGTGTGTATATGTGTGTGAGTGTGTGTATATGTGTGTGTGTGTATATGTGTGTGAGTGTGTGTATATGTGTGTGAGTGTGTGTATATGTTTGTGAGTGTGTGTATATGTGTGTGAGTGTGTGTATATGTGTGTGTGTGTATATGTGTGTGAGTGTGTGTATATGTGTGTGAGTGTGTGTATATGTTTGTGAGTGTGTGTATATGTGTGTGAGTGTGTGTATATGTGTGTGAGTGTGTATATGTGTGTGAGTGTGTGTATATGTGTATATGTGTGTGAGTGTGTGTATATGTGTGTGTGTATATGTGTGTGAGTGTGTGTATATGTGTGTGAGTGTGTGTATATGTGTGTGTGTATATGTGTGTGAGTGTGTGTATATGTGTGTGAGTGTGTGTATATGTGTGTGTGTATATGTGTGTGAGTGTGTGTATATGTGTGTGTGGGGAGCGGTAGTGTAGTGGTGAGCACGCTGCGTTACGAACGTGGCGACCCAAGTTCGATTCCCGCTCACGGCCAACACCAGTGACGATCATCCGAACCGGTCCTGTGCCTCCCCTAGGCCGACTCAACATCAAATGAGTACCTGGTGCGGTGTGTAAACATCGCCACTAAGGAGACAAAGGCGGCCTGGCGTGGTGCTGGCCACCCATCCCCTCGTGTGCCGTGCCGGCCTTCATAGGTCCACGCTAACAGCACTTGCCCCAACAGTCTGTTAAGGCTACACGGGGGATCTTTGTTGTGCCGCATGTGCATGTGCATGTGCACGTCTTTAAACACTCAGGCACCTCGCATTAGCGCGGCCCTTTTAATCGTATGGCGTTAATGCACGGACAGATAATTCAGGTCAGCCTCTCTGCATCCAGCTCACACGACCCCGCACTTTAATTGGTTTAATTATAATGATTAATATAATTAAACCTGCCTCGCCATTTCATCGTGAAAACCCTCCCAACACAACGCAAACTCAAGCACTCCCTCACACGCGTTTTCACCGACAAATAACCGAGACAAGCCTGCGGATCACACAAATAAGAGAAAATGCCTCCAATGTTTAACAATGTTATTAGTATGGTTGATTGGTAGGTTATGAGCTCGTGTAACATTTTAGCTTAAATCACAACAACAATTAGATTTACACAGAGTTATTATTATTAATAAATTCGCAGGCGAGCTGCGTGTGCACAGTGTGTAGGCCACGTAGGGGTAGGTGCTTGCCACCCCCAAAGATTTAAGGGCAAGGATGGGGGACGAGGGGTATGATGCTGCCAGAGTAAATTTAAGGAGGTGGGGACTTCTAGAGATAGTTGTGGGGGGGGGGGGGGTAATGATGGCGTTACGATCTTGACAACTTGATTCCGTGCTGGAGTGAAATATCCCTTTGGAACTGAGCTGCAGAGTTTCACAATGCCATTTTTTTTACCACCAAGTAAGGCCCACTATTGATCTATATAGCTCGTTTTCAGAAGCGACCTGGCCACGAATGATAGCTCAGCGACGTGGCTTATCATGTGGAAAATTTATAGCAGCCAATGACTCTAAACGCATGTTTCTAAATGTGGAGAGAAAAAACCGGAAGACCCGGAGAAAAATCCACGCGACCACGGGGAGAAGGCGCAAACTCCAAATATACAGCAGCAAGCGTCAGGGTCGAGATCGAACCCACGACCTCCTGTATACCAGGCGAGGTAGTTAACACGTTGCCACTCGGGCCGCAGAGATGCTGCCACAGTGGTGTAATGGTTATCTCACACTGGACTACACCCAGCGTTGTTATTATTTTAGCAGGCAAGCTGCTTTTCGCACCGTGCCACCTCTGTCCACCCGCCAGTTATAAATGGGTGCACCAGGGTTAGTCGATCGGCAGGTGCCGCGTGTGGCGGGGTAGAGTGTGGCTACTCCCATCAATTCCAAGACGTTTGACCGACGTGGAATTGTAGCCCCCCAAACTCCCTCTAGAGCTGAGGCCCTGCCGCCTGCAGTGGGTGGCGTGAGTGACCAATCGCAGAGCTGCACTGTTATCTTTAACAAGCAGAACTCCGATAATTGTTTTTTTACCCTTTTATCTGGCAACAAAACTGACACCTTTTTTACGACGAGTCATGTTTGCATAGACCACAATATCTGCAGTCATAATGCAAACAAAAAACATTAACTCTGATCATGTATGCACTGTCCTTGAAGTTGTGCGCCTTTTGGCGTCAACTGGTCCAACCCATGTGAGACTAGGCTCTAAAGAAAGCTGTCTCGGGTGTGGACCAATCAACTTCAAGGACAGGGCATACATTATCAGAGTAATGTTTTTTGTTTGCATTATGACTGCAGGTATTGTGGTCTATGCAAACATGACTCCTCGTAAAAAAATGTGTCAGTTTTGTTGCCAGATAAAAGGGTAAAAAATCAATTATCATATTTTTCTACTGGCAAATGAGGTTCCAATGAAGCAAAACTCCGTTCTCTTTCTCGACACGGTAAATAAATATATGTGCTAGTCAATCAACCTATCGGCTTTTCAGGCCAATGTTGTCTAGCAGCAATATTAAGGCAAGCAAACTCTGGACCGGTTTCGACATTCTGGCTCTCGTCAGCAGTCAGGCTTATTAAACAATTACTGTTGGATTACCAGATGTTATTGGCAAGAGAATGCCATTTAAAATAAGAGGCCTCTCTGTTCAACGCAAAAATACAGAACATTTGTCTCTATAGTCCATGGGCCATTGCAAAAATTGGTACCATCTAAGACAGCAACGCTTCAGTCGTACAGATTTATTCATACGGCCCATGAGAATACATTATTTGACCACCCCACCAAATTTCAAATGGTCATCACATGGCCGTGTAAAGAAAATCGGAATCGTTTAGCTAATGCCACCTCTCAGGTGGTACCAACAAGTGAACTACATCTTCCTGTGGGCTCGCTGACTCTTGCCGACGACGGCCGATTGCAACGCGTTGGTGAGCGGTGTGCCGAGTTGAGTGGTTAGGCTGCCGACCTTTGAGCCACCGTGCCACGTACCGATTCGTGAAGAAAACCAATTCTAACGTTGTACAACGTGTCGTGGGTAGCTTTGCAAATCGGCACGCGGTGAAAGGGGTTAAACCATAAAAAGCAGGCAGCTTCACGCTTAAGCCAGTAGGGTTGGCAAGTGCGCACAGGGGATGTAGGGACATTTAAACAAAAATCTCATTTAATCACGGATATATATATGGCCTTCTGGGGTGCAGTAGTGGAACAGTTCATGCAGTGGTTAGCGCACACCACGTTGTGAACCCAGCTAACATCAGTGGCGAAGTGACATCTGGACGGCTACTGGCAAACCCTTGACCCTTCACCAACGCGCGCTGACCAGTGTGGTGAAGTATGGTTAAATATTTGCGATGACCAGCACGGTGTTGGAAGGTCGGCGGAATTCAGTGGTGGGATGAACAACAGCAGAACATTTTGACCGTACTGTTATTAAAAATGACGATAATTTTTTCTGTTTGTTTTAAATCTAGAAAGTCTCAGGAGGAGCATCCTCCATTGGGAAGTTGGCCGTGTCCATTCGTGTTCAGCTTCCTGTTGTAGGGAACCAGGGTACGCGGACAAAACCACCGCTCGCATTAAGAGGTGGGTAACGCTCCGAAGCTCCGCGTAGATTGCTTCAAGAACCTATTTCTGCACTGGTTATTCCCTGGTTGACTCGCAGTACACACCACACACACACACCTACACCACCTGGTCTTCTCAGGCAGCCCCTCGTCAGTGTGCACAGCAGGCTCAGCCCTGCTTAGCTTCACGAAATCCGACGCGACGGAGCGCGTTGGTGGCGATTACAACGGCAGCTCCATCGCCGCGGCTGTGAGCATTCCGCCTGGATGTTTATCTGCTCTATTTGTGCAGAGAGAGCGGTTTCGGTCAGTGGGACGTATTGGCATGCCCCCCCCTCCCATGGCCTCGATCGATAGCCCCCTCACCCCCATTCACGGGGGAGCATCGCGGTCGAACGCCCCCTCCTCTGACGATCGATTCGCCAGCACGATTCACATCGGCTCATTTACATCACACGCCGCGTGTCCCGCGAACACGGATTGTCGTGTCCGTCAATCAACACCGATCAGCGCCTCCTGATGCGGTTTGCGATGGCGAGGCTTGGTGCGCTCCAGGGCCTGGTTCTTTAGGGAACGGAGCAAGAGCGAAATAAATAAGTAGATAAATAAATAAGTGAAAACATCCATCTGTGCAGCTTCACGTCCGCTGTGCCGAAATGATGCGCGCTCGTTTTCCACCTCGGCTGTCGCTTCATGTCGCAAAGGTCTTCAACGCAGGTCCCGTGGATCACAAGGGGATATGATTCAGAGGACAGTTTCCATCAGGGGGTCCCCTAGGTTAAAACCCCCCCAAAAAAAGTATGGCCACAATATAAACGCACGTTTCTGATGTTGTTGTTGTTGTAGGAATGCTGTGAACACGTAAGATAATGCAATTGGAGTTGTGGGGCTAATTATGAGTATTGTTTTTTAAATGAAACAAGCATTTGGAAAACAATGGCACACACAAATTAAATTGTCACCATCCTCAAAGGAGTGTCACGTGTTCATGAGTTTTATGAGTTGTGAACGTTGTGGAATTGCCACCACAGAGTCAGCGATGACAATTCCACATTTCTGCGGTGGGGAACAACCACGATAATTTATCTCATAAACATGGGCTGATGATTCACATGTATTCACATTTGTCATGGCATCAATAAAAAAAAATCCATTAAACATTCCCGTCGGGCTGATTTACGCATGCAGGAATTCGTGATGCATCAGCTTTGCTGGACTCCTATCTCCAAAAGGATTATTCACGTTCAGTCATATTCATGACAGCAGGTTTAATAGAGCAGTCGCATTCCGCAAACTGATAAGACCCCGTGGATGTCCACACAGTCAAATGCGCATATCCACCCACTGCCAATACCTTAAATCTCCGTATTTCCTGAAGAAGGCCGGTCACGAGATGTGTCCAGGTGTTCGTGTCCTCTCCCTCTAAAAACAATCATCGCTTCATCTCGGCTGTGGACGTCCACTCGGGTGCATTCTCTCCCTTGGCTACCACTCCATAACTGGTCTTGACCAGCAGCCATCACCCCATTCTCTAACGATGTCTCATGACCGAGCCCACTTGCTTTTCTTAAGTCAAAATTGGGTCTTTCATGTATGTGTAGTGACATGGAATGGATCACTATGGCAGGTAGCGCGGGTTGCTGGCAAAAAGGTGACCTGCTGCTGTAGCAGCGCTATCGGCCAGCAGGTCAGGGGATAGGCGAGAGGAAAGGATGCGGGGATAAGGTGATAGAGGGGGTCAGTGGCGTAGCTAGGATATTTTGCGCCCGGGGACAAACTATAAAATTGGCGCCCCCCCCCCCCGTTTAATCACATACCAAAATGTAATTACATGACATGTAGGCTGCGTGTGGCGGGATATATAAACTTTTAGGTTGAGGTGTAGATGTGTGCAGTAGTTTCAGGCTGCCGCGCCCGCCGCAATAAGTTCTAATGTAACGTTGTAAGCCTCATTTTGGCGCCCCTTTACCTTGGTGCCCGGGGACACATGTACCCCCCTGCCCCCCCCAGCTAGCTACGCCTCTGGAGGGGGTAGGTGAGAGGAAGCCCCGATGACCTTCTGGTAGGTCCTGGAAGGGGGGCGTGGCCGAGGGGGAGCGAGGCTGCGCTAGGAGAATGTAAGGGGGACCCTGTGGAGGACTCGGGGCTGTTGTTGGGAGTGGGAACCTGTGGAGCTACGTGAGTCTTCGTCATCGTCTTCGTCATCATCTTCAGCGTAAAATTTCGATTTACAGCTTTCGTGACTGCAGGGATTCATCTTCTTGGTTCTTTCGGTAAAGTCACGTAGAAGGGAAGTAATAAAATAATAAAAAAATAATATAATATAATTTATTACTTCCCTTCTACGTGACTTTACCGAAAGAACCAAGAAGATCTTCAGCGTTGTTGCTCAGGCAGCATGTTGCTGCCCTTGCCCAGCATAGTTATTCCCTGTGCCTGAGAGGGCCTTGATCAACAGAGTGCCTCCCATTCTATTGTCTGTGAAGTGCATCACTACATATGTTGAACTTCTTTCGCAACGTACGTAGCCAACCGTGCTGATACACCTCCGTATATTGTCGAATGCATGTGTTTCTCTTCCTGTCCCTCGGAGTATTTCCAGGCACGTATCCCCTCCATGCTTCCCTGAACACTTTCCAGCTTTTGTTCCATACTCTTGAAAGTGGAGGCGTTCAATGATCCTGCCGCATCAAGTCGGGACACCGACGGCAACTGAAACACAATTACACATCCCAATGTCTGGGCCAAGTCCGTCCCAAGAGCAACCTTCAGGAGTGAGAGAGAATGTTCAGAGGATACCGCTGAGATCTTAGGGTGTGAATCCGGGTTTCAGCTATCCGTGATTAAAATGGGGTCACGAGTGTAGTGAGATGGTGGTCTAAAGGCTGGTCACCAATGACTTCACAAACAAACACATCACGTTATGTTTGATTTTGTTTTACCTAATTTGGCTCAACGCCCGGCACTGACAATTTAATGTCAGTTTGATTGCCACGTGACTGACGTTGCTGTGGTAGCAGAGATTGTTTAAAAGAAAGGTCACTTGTGAGGATTTCCAGAAGCAGTTCTACAATGTCTCATTCCACGGTGCCATTCTCGAACGCACGCACCGAGCGTTCGATCCGTCTCACATCGGTAGCACTGACAGCGCCATCGTGAGACCAGTGGGAAAGTGACCAAAGAAGAGACGAACAACGCAGTCACAACCCGAGCTGAAGAAAAACAACCCCCCCCCCTCCCCAATCGCAATTTGTTAATTCTGCCCGCGTTCATTCGGCCACCGCAGCCACTTTCACGATGGCAGCTGATACACGGTGGGGGTGTGAAGTGGAGGGGGAGAGGGTGGCGGTGGGGATATCAGTGGAGCTGAGCGGTGGCGGGCGGGCGGGCGGGCGGGTGGGGGGGTCTAGAGGCAGGTGAGTGACAGCGTTCCCCCGGACGTGTGCTCGTTGCGGTAGTGCACGGAGCGCGCCGTCACGGACACGCGCGGTACGCCTCCGACCCCTCCGATGACTCCTCCGCCGCCACCGCCTCCTCCTCCTCCTCCACCGCCGCCGACCGCGCGGCCCTCACAGCGCAGCAGCTGGCGGTAGGCCTCGCGAAAGTTCTGCGACAGGAAGCCGTAGATGAAGGGGTTGACGCACGAGTTGCCGTACGAGAGGCAGTGGGCCACGATGCGGAAGGCGAAGGAGGCGTTCGTGAGCGGGAAGGAGCCGAACTCGACCCACAGGAGGATGACGTGGTGCGGCAGCCACGACACGAGGAACACCACGACCAGCACGAGCACCGTCTTCGCCGTCTGTGACGGAGATGCGGGGGGGGGGGGGGGAGGGGGGGTGGGGGGGGAGTATCGGGGTGGGGGTCAGGATTAAGCAGGGGTGGGGAACGTCCGGCCCGCAAACGCATCTGGTGTGGCCCTGCCGAGGCAACCGCAGGCGGGACTCGAAATTCAATAAATCTCTAGGAGCAAACCTGGAAAAGCAGTTGCGAGTAGCAACATCATGAATGCCAGCTAACATCACACGCCTCGCCAAATAGAAGCAGTTCCAGCCATCGCATTAGGGGTGAGTTAATTCAATGTTTGACCCAAATATGACAGGCTAATTTTTAAGTTGATAATTTTGTATGGCCCGCGAATGATGTTATAAATATCCAAATGGCCCTTGGCAGAATAAAAGGTTGCCCACCCCTGGGATAAAGGAATTCAATGTTTAGGAGTTGTATTTAACGGGCGCTTAAATAATGACTTAGCAACTCAGAGCACCTTATATCTCAAGCCATTCGAATGTCCGACTGCGGTTTAACCAAGCGGGCACTCCCCCGAGTGGCAGTTGTTCTATTGCAGCACCCGGCATACACAACTATGGGTCTCTGCGTAAGTCTGCGAACCATGTGAATCTATGAGTTCATGGGTCTCTCTGTAAGGATCCAAGGATTTGAGTTGGCGGTGGTGTTTAAACGCCTCAGCAAGTCAAAGCGCCTATTGTCAAATGTCATTCTAGATTTGAAGCTTTCGTGACTGCAAGGATTCATATTCTTAGGTTTTTCGGTAAAGTCACGTAGGTGAAAAATTAAAATTAATAAAAGTAAAATAAAATAAAAATAAAATTAAAATCACGACGTTTCGGAGGCAACACAAGCTTCCGTCTTCAGGTGGAACACTCACAGCACGATAGCTGTATCACTTGATAGCTGTATCACTGTGACGGTTCCACCTGAAGATGGAAGCTTGTGTTGCCTCCGAAACTTCGTGATTTTTATTTTACTTTATTTTTTTTTTTTATTTTTTACCTACGTGACTTTACGGAAAAAACCTAAGAATATGTCAAATGTCAGTTCAGCCGTTCCAAAACCGTTGTTGCAGTCGAGCCAAGGGGGGCCCCCAGTGGTAGCTGTCCCTTTGTTGCACAAGGTGAACGGCTTGCAAATGGGCACGAGTCTGCCAGCGGGGTGAAGGCATTGCGAAGTGGTTGTTTCCAAGCAGACCGTGCATATTTCTGGTTAAGACACTGGCCGATGTTATCCAGGGCAGCCACCGGGATGGAACCTGCGAATCTCTACCACTCGGTCACACGACGGCCGCCACAACATCCCCACCACCAAGGCAGGTACAACTGAGTTAGAGGGTAAGGGAGGTGGTTGGATGGGTCACGTGGCTGGCAGGCTGACAAGCTGGCCACGAGGGTGGAAATTCGATTCCAACATCGATGGATTTTCACCTTGACCTGTACCGGCTCGTTTGCGTTGTTCGTCATAACAGACGACGGCGCGTGGTGCCATCGTCAAGGGGCCTTGAGTCCGGTGTTAATTAACGCCGGGGTTTGTTCACCGAGATTGGCCGGCCCCTTTAATGCCTGGTTCTCGACAGGTCAAATGCCTAAGCCGCAAAATAACTCGACGGTCATATTTTGTTGTAATTGGATCGCCTCCACGAGCGTTATCGTGACCCGCCTCCTACTCTCCCCCGTCACAGATGGGCAGACAGAGTTAATGCATTGGCGCTTTCAACCTTAGGTGGAAAGGGTTAAAAAAGAGGGTTCATGTATGCATGTTGAACTTCTTTTGCACCGTACGTAACCAACCGTGCTGATGGGAGGTGCGGTTCAGCACTGGCTCAGTGGTTGGCGCATTGACCTATGAACCCGACGACCTGACGTTAAATTCTCCCTTCATCTACCGGCACTGACCAAGCATGGTCAAGTATGGTCAAACAAACCCCCACGACTGACAAAAGGCTGTGAATGGTCAGAAATAAAATAAAAAGTGTAAAAAGGGCAATGGAAAGAAACGTCAAATATTTAGGTTTGTGGGAAAATCTGAATCTTTATGTATCCTGGAGAAACCCGATGAGATGTGACACTTTTTGTACATACGCATGTTAAACTTCTTTCTTACCACATGTAGCCAACCGTGCTAATCGGAGATGCACACAGATGTCCAGCATGCCCACCTTGTGCTGACAAAGACTGCCATGAGAGATGTTCCGTGGTGAGCTGTCAAAAGTCAAAATTCAAAGTGGTTTCCCACTAACACGAGTGTTTGGGAACTGCAATTAACGTGTTTACAGCTCTGTGCCTGCCGTGGAAATTGCTACCGAACGCAGATCGATGGGTCTTCATGAGCATGTGTAACGGAAATGAGTTTCCACGCGTAAAAGGTAACCGCGGAACTCCTGACTAATTCTAGGTGTGCATCGCAGCTCGGTGGCTCAGCCACTTCAATGGAAACACAGACGATGATGTTGAGTCGCAGATTAGACGACCACCGTCACATCAAGTAAATGTATTTTCACTGTGCCGGGCATGGGAGCATTGACAAGCACTTGCAATCCAGTGCTTCGGAGGCAGGGTTGATGGCTCAAGCAGAGATCAATACGACACAATTATTTTATTTAAGACCAAGTAATAGCCCAAGAAGTGGTGGTGGTTGCGCAGAGGTTAGCATACCACCTTATGAACTCCGTGACCAGAGTTACATCTCTTGTCGTGGCTAACATCACAGTGGCGGTGCGATATCTGAAGCGGTCCTGGATCTCTCTTCAGACGTTGACGAGCCCTTCACTTTTCGATTTAAAGCTTTCGTGACTGCAGGGATTCATCTTCTTGGTTCTTTCGGTAAAGTCACGTAGAATGGAAATAATAAAATGATAAAAATAAAACATAATAAAATAATTCTCACGACGTTTCGGCCACAGCGCAAGCAGCATTTCCCATAAATATGCTAAATTCCTCTTGATATGCAAATTCCTTTGTCAAGGCGCTCTTCCCTCTCCAACCCAGCTTAAATATACGCTGCCAAGCCTGGTGGTGTTCATTCAGACGCTGTCTTTCTGACAGACCTGTTCTTCACCTGAGGACGGCTGCTTGCGTTGTGGCCGAAACGTCGTGAGAATTATTTTATTAGGTTTTATTTTTATTATTTTATTATTTCCATTCTACGTGACTTTACCGAAAGAACCAAGAAGATGGAGCCCTTCACTGTCCAGCTCAGTGAAGTATGGTCAAATAATGCCCAGGCGAGCAGTAGACGATAACAAGGCCGTAGATGTTCATTGTAAGTCTGAGACGTAAAATAATTTTGGGCTAAAAATAAATAAATATGGACAGCACGTGACAAGACAGCAGCAAGTCATTTTAGTCTCGCAGAAAGCAACTTCAGCTGAGTTTAATCATGGATACAGGGAGAGCCGAGGATGCGTTCCTCGACATGGAGAGTATTGGAGTGGCAGCAGCCGCAGCAGCAGCTGCTCCAGTGTGGAGGACTCCATTGTGACTCGCTCACCAGCGGAGATGCACCTCATTGCTACCCTTCTGTCGCTGTTACTATGGTTACCACTCCATTGAACTTCACCCACCGATTCCTCCATCCATGTTTAGGACGACCGACTGTTTCGTCCTATCTATACTGTGCCCAACAACCACACTGCACTCACCCACCCACCAAATCACTCATCCATCCACCTACCCAATTACTCACACACCCACGCAATCACTCAGCCACCGACCGACCGACTCAGTCACTCACCCACCCACCCACCCAATCACTCACTCACCCACTCGCC
This sequence comes from Lampetra planeri, assembly GCF_965212315.1. NCBI lineage: Eukaryota > Metazoa > Chordata > Hyperoartia > Petromyzontiformes > Petromyzontidae > Lampetra > Lampetra planeri. Next base: position 5,697,641 of record NC_136123.1, read on the forward strand.
CACTCACTCATTCATAGACGCACTCACTAACCCACCCAATCACTCACCAACCCACCCTATTACCCAATCACTCACTCACCCACCTACCTACCTACCCACTCACTCATTTACCCACCCACCCAATAATTCACTCACCCACTCACCCACCCACCTACTCATTCATCGACCCACTCACTCACCCACTCATTCACCACACTGCAGGTCAAAACACTTCTCTCTCTGCTCCTTTCCTCACACAGCTCCACTTCAGACTCTCCCTCTGTCATCTCTGCTCTTGGCTAATCTCTTACAACAAAAACCTTGCTCGATTCAGGAAACGTATTAACTCTTATCTGTGTGCATGTGTGTGGGGTGTGCATATGGATGCCGCGTTGACGAGATGTTGACTGCCTCGTTCTGGTATACAGTTGGTTGTGGGTTCGATCCCGACTTCTGTGTATTTGGAGTTTGCATGTCCTCCCCCGTGGTCGCGTGGATTTTTCTCTGGCTCCTCCGGTTTCCCCCCTCCACAGTTAGAAACATGTGTTGAGATTATTGGGCTGCAATGAATGTTCACACCATGAGCCACTTTTTTGAGCAATCATCTGTGGTCAGTTCGCTACTAAAAAAATTAACCCGTAAAAACAAAGGTTTTAACTATAAATCCTTTATATGCGTGGCATCGGTTTTATTTTATTATTCATTTCTGTTTTTCTTGAGTAAGAGTTTCATTTTTATCACATTGGTATTTTAAATTAAATATTAAACATTTTTTTCCTAAAAAGTGGAAAATTTAGGAATTTTTTTTTCACGAAAATAAATTGTCACGCACAACGAGTCTGTGTGCAAAATGTCAGCTCGATTGGATCACGGGAAGTGGGTTAAAAAACGACCGAAAGATTTGCACGGTCGTAAGCGCGCAAGCGCGCAAGCAAGTGAACTTAATAAAAAGGATTTAAAAAGAGCTACAAAGCTCAGTGTGGGCCTTACCTGGTAAAGTAAAGTAAACAGTTTAGTTTTATACTCTTTGTTTTTTTCGGTACGGTGTCCCCACCTGAAGAAGGACGCTTGTGTTGCACCCGAAACGTCGTGATTTAAATTAGTTGTTTTTATTTATTTTAATTTCATGTTTTACCTACGTGACGTTACCGAAGAAACCAAAGATTTTGAATCCTTGCAGTCACGAAAGCTTCAAATCTAGTTTATTTTAATCTTGATTTGAAGCTTTCGTGACTGCAGGAATTCATACTCTTTGGTTCTTTAATAACTAATGATCTATTAGTTATTTTTTTATCGACGTGACTTTACCGAAAGAACCAAAGAGTAAATTTCGATTTAAAGCTTTCGTGACTGCAGGGATTCATCTTCTTGGTTCTTTCGGTAAAGTCACGTAGAAGGGAAATAATAAATAATAAAAATAAAACATAATAAAATAAAATTCTCACGACGTTTCGGCCACAACGCAAGCAGCCGTCCTCAGGTGAAGAACAGGGCTGTCGGAAAGACAGCGTCCGAATGTCTTTCCGACAGCCCTGTTCTTCACCTGAGGACGGCTGCTTGCGTTGTGGCCGAAGCGTCGTGAAAATTGTATTTTATTGTTTAAATCGACATGACTTTACGGAAAGAACCAAGAAGATGAACCAAAGAGTATATAGTTTAGTTTTTGTTTTACAGCGTTTGTGGCTGGCCGTTTGGCGTTTGTTGTTGTTGTTGCGGTGTTTGGGCCCTGTGCTCAGAAAGCGTGATAAAATAATTCAGTGTCACCACAATCTCACCGTGGCAACCGGTCAACGTGACAACGCAAACGGCGAGCCTCCACCCGAAATTCTAAATTACCATTTTGCGTTTGTTGTTGACAAAGCAGGATTGCGGCCTGAGTTCCATTAAGATTCCCATTCCAAGTATGGACAGTTTGAGTTAATTGAACGGTGCGCAAGTGCTCAATGTGAAATTGAAAATAATCAAATTGGTTTTATGGACGGCTGCAAGTTGAAGTGGCATTTTAATGAGCCCCCTTCTGAGTGGCTAATTGTCATGACGACGCGACGCTGTTGAGAATGGCCGTCGCTACGGCAACCGGCGCCATGGCAACGGCGGTGTGAGTTTGCGCGATGGTACCCGAGGCAGCCGCCTCCCTGTCGCTTCACTCGATGATTCCTCCACTCGGTCTACCGCACTGACTGTTTCGTCTCATCCGCACTGTGTGTATGTTGAATTTTGTTCGCACCGTACGTAGCCAACCGTGCCAATTGGAGGTGTGGTTCAGCACTGGTTCAGTGGTTGGCACATTGACCTATGAACCACACCACCACTACTACTACTACTGTGGGTCACAACAATTGCATTTCCGCTTCTTCTTTCACACCGATCCACTTTGGAGATCTCTCCCATTCGTCTCTTTTTGCCAAGGTCTTCGAATCACCTTCGCTCAATCGAATAAACATGTTAACGCGTAGACTGTTCACCTTGTGATAGTGCTGTTTGTTGCTGGTCCCCTTGGAATTGTGGGCCTTTGGGCCCTGCGCTCGGCAACTGGGATTATTTAAAAACAATCATTCGTGGAACACACGGCAGGGCTCAGAAGAGTCCCACGTCAGCAGCTTTGTCTGACAGCCCAGGGCCACTCAGTTGCCGGGCAGCACCGTGGAGGCAAGGTTCGGTGGATCACACAAATGTTGCAAAGCTCCCTTCCCCGAGGGCGTCGTGGTTGCTATACCCTGGCTCGCCAGGAGAAGCCAGCACTGCAAAGTGCGGACTAATCTCCCGTCTGTTCTATACGGATGGCTTGTCGCGTCGTCTTGTCAACATGCGTGTGCCTTCTCCGAAATGCTCCGGTGTTCGTCCCACACTAACGGAGTCTGCCAAACATCCCAATGTAGGGCCCCGGAGCTCGGGCAAATGTTGGCGTCGGTTCAGGCTCGCCTCTGAATCTCTGAATATAACTTTCTACTTTTACACGCACGGGTTAAGCACGCGAACTTAAAACATTGCGCACTGGACAGAGTGCAGCAGTAAGGGATATATACATATTCGAAATATAGATTTACTTTCACGAAACCTTAATGTACATTTTTAAAGCAATGTAATAGAGAAGAAGCTGGATAATACAAGCACACGCTTTGTGAACAAGGCCAGCTGTGCTTATGGCCGTTCTTCACATGAAGAAGTGCCATTGCCCGAAACGTCACTTAGTACATAATTTCCATTTTAAGGCCACAGTGTTATTCATTGTGTTGTTGTTGTTGTTGCTATTTGTGCTTTATGCACCACTGACAATGCAGCAGCTTCACCAAATAAGTGGTTTATATCATCAGTAGTGTGTTTGTATCAGAAGCAGCCGTTGTCTTCCTCCAACCAGTGTAATAAAGTATACACGTCTGATACTTATATCAGAACTGTGATTGTATAAGGTATGTTTAGGTAATTTTTACCCTTGAAAGTCAAATCAAGGCTCATTGTGACAGGACCGAACCAGGGACCTTATGGCCTAACTGATGAGCTCTGCATGTCCTCTAACCTCCTACACAGACCCCCCCAAAAAACCCGTGGCCGAATATCTTTACTATGCTAATGAACATCATGGGGTGGTAGAAATGTCTGCGCTACCTTCGCACGCGTCTTATTTCGGTAAGCCAAGGGCCCGGTATGTATTTTATAAAAACTAATTCCTCAATGTGAACTCCACAGCAGCAATAATCGCCCCCTACTGGCAGACTAAAGACCCATATCTCTCTCGCGAAATATGACTCTTGTCCTGGTCTCTTGAGTTCTCAACTGGTGGACACGAAATAAACTCGAAAATGTTAGAGTTAAACAAAAGTCCAGGTGATATTGATCCACACTTGCGTACGTGTCCAAATCGTCACGTGTGTCCAAGTCAGGTGGTGAGGTAAACAAAGAAAAGACGTGGACTGGGTCGTGAACGAGGCTGCAGGTCACTCGCACCGTTACATCCTCTGCGAGGGTGGGTAAAGGAGCAGCCCTGCAATTGCCCCTTCACACCACTGCTGGCAGAAGGGGGCCCTTCACTCGAGGGAGCTCTGCAGAGCGCCTGCAGTCCTCTTCGTCGTGTCTCCTGTCCAACCTATCTCGTCATTTTCCAATATTCTGCACAGTGGTGAACACTGTTTACATACACTTTCCCACACAGGCCAGACATCTTGGAAGAGGTGGAAGCACCCACACTTTACCCCATCGCACGCGGTACTGTCGATCAATTAACTTGTGGTGAACCTATTTTTTATACTTTCCCAAAGGACCCTGCTGTACTCGTTCTCTGCACCGTTGATGTGTTTTTGCTGCTGCCGCTGTGTGCACGCACCGCGAATCTCCCGTGTAACATAGCCGAGGGAAACTGGCTAAACAAGGCGGTAACACATCAAATCAGCTCAATACTGCTGGATGGGCAGAGGCAGCGAGATTTGTTTTGAAGAGCTCGCACGATTGTTTCAACTATTCTTGCGGGCGGCGGCGGGCGGTGGATTTGGCTGGCTACCTCTGGATTGCAAGCCCAGTTCGTTCGCCGCTACACCACCGTGGTAGCATTAGGCCCCCTCACGTTCGCTCTGAAATTCAGAGGGGTGGCAAGCGAACCACCTGCGCGGTGTGACCTACGCACTGTGCACAGCAGCTTGCCTCCTGCTAACATACAACAAGGCCGGGTGTCGTCCGGCGTGGGGTAACCATTACACCACTGTGGCAGGGCCTCGATGGCCCTCGTGCAGAAGTTAAACGAATGGCGTTGTCACGTTCCGCAGGCTAGTCCCAACAGGGACGTTTCACTCCCCGCGCAAGATCAGATTGCCACGATCGTAACGCCACCATTACCCCCACGCCTATCTTCGGAAATGCCCTACCTCCTGACAGCGTATTTGTAATAGCATTGATTTTCAAGTACATTTTATTCGCAACAGAGTCGAATGTGACCCAATGATGTTGGCGATGGATGGACTGACATCCTCGTATTCTGCCGATGAAAATGATTTTAATGTACGACTCTTTAGGCCGATTTCTTGTACTGATTGGATGATTTAGGAGTAATCCCCGTAATTGGTGGTTTGGGCTCAGGTATAATTGTCATTATTCTCTTTGTGTGCATTCTAATTTCAATATGTTGAGCGCACGCCTTCCGTCGACACAATGAGCGACACATCAACAGAAGAGCCGTACCTTTCTCTTGGACATGATGGATTTTTTTGATGTGTTTTGGATCTTTCTGTGCACGTGGGAGACCACCTGTGGGGGATACGAGGAGAAGGAGACAGAGAGACGGAGAGAGGAGACGAGAGAGATGCGCTGCATCATAACAATGGTGGTGGGTTCGGGGGGGGGTGCATTGTTCCTCCAAGCAAGTTAATTTTGATTACGTTTATCCAGGTGCGAACTCAAGGATACCAGGATGAATCTCATTTGCAGGTGACCTGAGAGGCATGAGTCTGCCAGTAACGGTGGGGGCGATTATTGCGGTGCATAGTTCCAATAGAATATAATTTGCGGTGCAATTTTGGAAGTTTGCCGAATATGTGACCCTGATGCTGGCACGCAATGGGCCTCCCCTTGCGAATGAAGTCACGGGATCTTTAAAGTCCACCGTGAAGCAGATGGCGTGTCGTATTGTCACGGTCATTACACCGCGTGGCAGTACCCGGGGCGGCCCGTGCCGGAAGACGACGTGACCGCACGAACCCACGTCGCTGCCACAATCAGAATCTCTATTTTTACCGGAGGAATCCGATGAGCTCCGCATCTCTATTTTGATGTCTTTTTCACGTCACCCCACGCTGTGGTCAACCACCACACTGCAGGTGAAACCCCTTCTCTTTCGGATTCTTTTCCCACACTGCTCATCTACGGAATTGGCTCCCGTCGTCTCCTTTTCTCAAGCTCTTGTAACCTTGCTCCATTCAAACATTCTACTAACTCGTATCAATGATGCCTTCAATGGCAGGTGGGTGCAAGGGGGTGGGTGCAGGGGGTGGGTGCAGGGGGTGGGTGCAGCGAGTGGGTGCAGGGAGTGGGTGCAGGGGGTGGGTGCAGGGGGTTGGTGCAGAGAGTGGGTGCAGGGAGTGGGTGCAGGAGGTGGGTGCAGGAGGTGGGTGCAGGGGGTGGGTGCAGGGGGTGGGTGCAGGAGGTGGGTGCAGGGGGTGGGTGCAGAAGGTGGGTGCAGGGGGTGGGTGCAGGGGGTGGGTGCAGGAGGTGGGTGCAGGGGGTGGGTGCAGAAGGTGGGTGCAGGGGGTGGGTGCAGGGGGTGGGTGCAGGAGGTGGGTGCAGGGGGTGGGTGCAGAAGGTGGGTGCAGGGGGTGGGTGAAGGGGGTGGGTGCAGGGGGTGGGTGCAGGGGGTGGGTGCAGGGGGTGGGTGCAGGGGGTGGGTGCAGGGAGTGGGTGCAGGAGGTGGGTGCAGGGGGTGGATGCAGGGGGTGGGTGCAGGGGGTGGGTGCAGGGGGTTGGTGCAGGGAGTGGGTGCAGGGGGTGGGTGCAGGGGGTGGGTGCAGGGGGTGGGTGCAGGGGGTGGGTGCAGGGAGTGGGTGCAGGAGGTGGGTGCAGGGGGTGGGTGCAGGGAGTGGGTGCAGGGAGTGGATGCAGGAGGTGGGTGCGGGGAGTGGGTGCAGGGGGTGGGTGCAGGGGGTGGGTGCAGGGGGTGGGTGCAGGGAGTGGGTGCAGGAGGTGGGTGCAGGGGGTGGGTGCAGGGGGTGGGTGCAGGGAGTGGGTGCAGGGGGTGGGTGCAGGGGGTGGGTGCAGGGGGTGGGTGCAGGGGGTGGGTGCAGGGAGTGGGTGCAGGGGGTGGGTGCAGGGAGTGGGTTCAGGGGGTGGGTGCAGGGGGTGGGTGTAGTGGGTGGGTGCAGGGAGTGGGTGCAATGGGTGGGTGCAGGGGGTGGGTGCAGGGAGTGGGTACAATGGGTGGGTGCAGGGGGTGGGTGCAGGGGGTGGGTGCAGGGGGTGGGTGCAGGGAGTGGGTGCAGGGGGTGGGTGCAGTGGGTGGGTGTAGTGGGTGGGTGCAGGGAGTGGGTGCAATGGGTGGGTGCAGGGGGTGGGTGTAGGGGGTGGGTGCAGAAGGGTGGGTGCAGGGGGTGGGTGCAGGGGGTGTGTGCAGGGGGTGGGTGCAGGGGGTGGGTGCAGGGGGTGGGTGCAGGGAGTGGGTGCAGGGGGTGGGTGCAGGGAGTGGGTGCAGGGAGTGGGTGCAGGAGGTGGGTGCAGGGGGTGGGTGCAGGAGGTGGGTGCAATTGGTCGGTGCAGGAGGTGGGTGCAGGGGGTGGGTGCAGGAGGGTGTGTGCAGGAGGGTGGGTGCAGGGGGTGGGTGTAGGAGGTGGGTGCAGGGAGTGGGTGCAGGGAGTGGGTGCAGGGAGTGGGTGCAATAGGTGTGTGCAGGAGGGTGCGTGCAGGAGGGTGTGTGCAGGGGGTGCGTGCAATGGGGTTCGTGCAGAGAGCTGCTGAGGCGGGTGTCTGGAGACTGCTCGTTCCAGCAGTGTGGGCGGTCGGCTGAACGCGAGCAACAACCTGACAGATGCTCACACGAGGATTTATCCGGTCTCAATATGGCACCAGCACCACCAATTAAACATCACCACCACCACCACCACCACGAATAACCACCACCAATTAAACAATAACAACCACTAATTAAACATTATCACCAATTAACAATAACCACCACTAATTACACGAAATAACAATCATCACCGTACTGCTGCTGGCAGTGTTTCTTATTGGCATTAAACAAAAAAACAAAGCATTTTAAAGTGTGAACATAAGATGAACGCCATTATCATCATCATCAGAAGCAGCAGCAGGAGCAGCAGTTACACCAGTTACACCACCATTATCATCAGAAGCAGCAGCAGCAGATACACCACCACCACCACCATCATCATCAGAAGCAGCAGCAGGAGCAGCAGTCACACCACCATCATCATCACACAGCCTGACTCATTTCTCTGTCTCTACACCCAGCGTGACATCACCGTGCCGTGTCAGGCAATGCGGCTTCAACGCAGGCAAGTTCGTTCTGTCGTCCGTATGTTTTGCCCGCTCCAGACAGTTCAACGTCAAGGATTCGCCTATGACCAAATGCGCGCGATCTCGACCGTCGGATCTCCGAGGCTAAGCGGGGTATCGAGAGCCTGGGTCGTGCTCGAATGGGCGACCGCCACGCGCACAACAGCTGGGGCTACGTGATGGGCAACATCACGATGGCGGTGCGGCAACGTCCAGTGCACGATGGTGAAGTACTTGGCCCTTCCCCTCTTCAACTATTATATATACGGAGTGGTAGCTCTTGTAATCTCTCATTTACTTGATACAGCTGTCGTGGCTGTGACGGTTCCACGTGAAGACGGAAGCTTGTGTTGCCTCCGAAACGTCGTGATTTTTATTTTATTTTACTTTTATTAATTTTAATTTTTTTACCTACGTGACTTTACCGAAAAAACCTAAGAATATGAATCCTTGCAGTCACGAAAGCTTCAAATCTAGAAATACGGACATATCTTCTGTGTTCATATGTTTGTGCTCTCTCTATGTATCTCTGTGATATCTGTCTGCTTATATGTCTGTCTATATGTTTCTGGTTCTGTGTTTTATCTCTCTCTCAAATTTTAGCATTCTCAGGAAGAACGTAATCAACCAGATCGGGTGTTGACTGTTATGTTACCCGACTCTCTGTTGTATTACATTACATTTCTAAGTATACTAGATTTGTGTTTCTATTTAATTTATACCTGATGATGATTGCTTGTGTTGCAATCGAAACGTCGTATGCTAGTATTTAATTTAATTTATTATTTTATCTTTATACGTGACTTTACCGAAAGAACCAAAGCATAATTCCTGCAGTCACGAAAGCTCCAAATTAAGTACGGACAGTTGTTTCCACGCTGGCGCTAAGAGGCCCTCTCTCACCCAGACAGAGATCTGTACAGGCGCAGCAGCGGAAGTGATAGTCGTAGTGGAATTATTAGTCTCCCCGGTGCAGTTGCACCGCCTGCGCACTCGAGAGCCAAACGGCTGCACGGGCAGCACTCTAAAGACGCCGCCCCCCGTGGCGCTCTGCGCGCGCGCTGCGTGGGTTACCGCTGACGCTGGCAGTTGTGCACAGGGCGTGTGGAGATGGTGGTGGTGGTGCAGGCAGTGAGGTCCTGCAACACGCATGATAGCGTTCGAACAGGTGGGGGGGGGGGGCAAGCCATATGCTGCACCTCCATAGATTAATATCGTTACGCTCCACCCCCCCTCCTCTCTCTCTGCTGTTACAGTTGCCTCCCCCCACCCACCAAAGCGTATTATGTCCTTGTCCCAATACCATAATTATCCTTCCGGCGCATTCGATGATGTAAAGATGCGTCGAATTATCAATCAAACGTCGATTAATCGATTCGTATTACTAAATGTTGCATTGGTAGGAGGGAGGGGTGGCGCAGTGGTTAGCGCAGTGCGCTCCGACCATCGCAACCTAAGTTCGATTCTCGGCCACGGGTCGACGGCCGATGGCGAGTGATTTGTGAAAGTGATCGAGCGCGTTCCAGGGTGATTTGGTCACTTCAGCTGTTCTCGTAAACAATTCGCGTTTATCATAATCCAATCAGCCGGCCTCAAGTCCCACCCGCGGAACCTGGGCTTAAATAAATAAATATAATATTGATTTGTTGATGGATTAACGTCCCTTTATTAAACCGCGCGAAAGCCCGTTGAGACACCGTATCGATGCTGCAGCAAAAACGCGCTGTGCTGTTACAGCGAACGCTTGTAATGCAGCGCTTCGGAGGCGGGGTTGGTGTATCACGTTAAGATGACCACGTATCTGATCATTCCCAACGAGGTGGACAAGTTAAAGCGGAACAAGAAGCAGGCTTCTGCCTCGCCCATGTCGGGGTTTCAGCGCGATTCGCCTCGTACGCACGGGACTACCCCGAATACTCTGCGCACCCGGCGATTTTGCAGGAGGGTCCTAGCGCGCATCTAGGACCCTCCTGCCAAATAGTCTTGAGACTGAGAGGATTGTACCGGACAAGTGTGGGGCTACTTGAGTCGCTCGGTGAGCCATGACATACGCGTCAAAATCGCGGACCACCTGGCACGCAAACGGAACAAGAGGGCGAAAAGTGCGCAAAGAAACACGGCGCGAGAGATGCAGCGGAATGACACATTGAGCGACAGGAAGAGGAGCACGTGGGGAAAAGGGGGATTAAGGATAAAGCGGAGACATCGCATTGACCGTTAACCAACAACAACAACAGTGTGCCGTCGGCTTGGGCAGGACACGGAGCTGGAAGGAGCGGCGGGGGGGGGGGGGGGGGCCCATGGTGGAGACGAGTGAAGGAATGGCAGCAAAAGGAGAGAAACGCGCCTTGCGACGACGACCACCGCGGAGAGATGGAGCGATGAGATCGGCTCATGGGCAAGAGCGACACTGATAGTGGAAACTCGAGACCGCCTGGGATTGGCGACGGCGTGGGAATCCTTTATCCAGTAGTGGATCGAACACGACTGACGGTGATGCTGGTGATTCTGAAACAGTTGCTGCTAACGATGCTGCTACTGACGACGATAATCATCATCACGCTGCTGCTGCTGCTGATTGTGATGTTCATCATGCCGGTGCCGATGGTGTCTAAACGACGCCCACCATTCACAACAAATACAAAGATCCCCCATATAGCCTTGATAGACTGTTGGGGAAAGTGCTGTTAGCATGCACCTATGAAGGCGGGGACGGCACACGAGGGGGTGGGTGGCCAGCACCACTTCCGGCCGCCTTTGTATCCCCAATCGCGATTATTTTACAAAGCGCACCAGATACTCATTTGAGGCTGATGCGACCTATTGCGAGGCCCGTGAACGGTTCAGATATTCGCCACTAGTGTTGGCCGTGAGCGGGAATCGAACTCGGGTCGCCAGTCTCGTGGCGCAACGCAAGCGCTAACCGCTCCCCCATCGCTCCCCCAACCAGTCACGCGCGCGCGCGCACGCAACCCACCCGTGCATAGCAGGCGCTGATGAGCACGAGCGGCAGCAGGTATCCGAGCGAGAAGATGACGGCCCTGTAGGTGCTCTTGAGATTCTTGTGGCTCCACACCTCCCAGCAGAAGTTGCCGTGCTCCTTGTACACCACGATGGTGTGGTAGTGAGCCCTGGGCACGGCCAGCACCAGGGACAGCAGCCACAGCGCGCTCACGGCGCCGAGCGCGCGGCGCACGGAGCGCACCGCGGCGGCGCGCCGCGCGTGCACGATGGCGATGTAGCGGTCCACGGACATCGCCACGAGCGTGAAGATGCTCACGAGCATCGAGGCGGTGAAGACGTAGGGGACGCCCTTGCAGAGGAAGGCTCCGAACACCCAGTCGGGCAGGAAGTAGTAGGTGGCCTCGGAGGGCACGCAGAAGAACAGGAAGGTGAGGTCGGCCACGCTCAGGGTGAGCACGAACACGTTGGTGATGCTGTGCGACTTGCCGAACTTGATGCGCACCAGCACGAGGATGACGAGCGAGTTGCCCACGATGCCGAGCAGGAAGATGACGAAGAAGATGACGGGGACGACGATGGCGCTCACGATGTGCTCCTGCATGCCCGGGTAGCTTCCGTTGATGGCCAAGTCGAGACGGCTCAGGTTCCATGAGCCTCCGAGAGCCCCCGGACTGGTCGGCACTCTCTCCTCCATGGGCAAGGGCTCGCGCACAACGCTCTCTCTATCTCTCTCCTTCTCTGTGTGTCTCTCTGCGTTTGTCTCTGTGCCTTGTCCTGTCTCCGTCTGCTCATTCGCAGTGCTGCCCGGCGGGAGGGCGAGTTCTCTCCTGTCTCTTGTGGACGCTTTCTCCTCCTGCTCCTCGTTCCACTCACGCACGCGCGCTCGCTCCCTCTAAACCTCTCGCTCGCTGCGGGAGGCGAGATGCGCCGCTCCGTGTTGGAGAGAGCGCACACGTGCGAGACGTGAAGAGCGAGAGACAGGAGGTCGCGAGTGTGTGATGGACTGGCTATACTGCTGGTGCTAAGACGCCGCCGGCAGGGTAAGGGAGAGTTTCAACTCAACGCGAGTGCGGTGTTAGAAAGAAACGCGAAAGTAAGAAAGTGGAGAGAGAGAGAGGCAGAGCGATGGGTAGACGGGTGAGATTAAGAAGGAACGAGAGAAGGAGAGGTGCAGGGAGATGGAGAGGTGTTGTAGTGGGATAGACGACGACTCAGAAGGAGAGGCGGCGATGCAGGTGTGGCGGAGAGGCTGGAGAAACCGCGAGACGACGGGAGGGGGAGATGAGACGCGGCTGATGGGGCTGAGTGCCGGAGAGACGCGAGCGTCCATCTGCCCTGCCCGCCCGCGCCCGAGTGCGTTCGCAGCCAGGCGCGCGCCGCGGGGAGCGAAAGATTCACGCGCTCCCTCGCTCGCTCGCCACGTGCACACACACACACGGACGTGCACAGACGGACACACGCACAGAGGCACGCGCGCACAGAGGCACGCACACACAGAGAGGCATGCACACACAGAGAGGCACGCACACACAGATGTAAAGGCAAAGATCCCCCGTATAGCCTTAACAGACCGTTGGGGCAAGTGCTGTTAGCGAGCACCTATGAAGGCTGGAACGGTACACGAGGGGGTGGGTGGCCGGCAGCACCACGCCCGGCCGCCTTTGTCTCCCGAGTGGCAATATTTACACACCACACCAGGTACTTATTTGAGGCTGAGTCGACCTAGAGGAGGCCCAGGATCCGTACAGATATTCGTCACTGGTGTTGGCCCACTACACACATACACAAATGTACGCATAGACACACACACACACAGGCACACACTGACACATACACGCAGACACACAGGCACAAATACACACAGGCAGACACAGACACACTCAAGCACATCCTGTACACACACACAGATGACAGGCGAACATACGGGCACATACGAAGACAACGATAACCAGTGTCACCTGAACAGACTGTTGGGACAAGTGCTGTTCGCGAGCAGGCATGTCGGTCCGGAACGATTCTTTTTCGAAAGATCGTGGTGAATGTCGCGGCCTCTAGGAGCTGTAGGAGGTGGGGTAAAGTGTGGGTAACTCCCAGCACTTCCTAGAAGTGTGCAAGAGAATTCCACAACACCAGTCTCGAGCTCCCTCTAGCGAAGACCCCTTCCGTCAGCAGTGCTACGAGAGAGAGCGATAGCGGGGCTGCTCCTTTATCTCTTCACCTTCTTGGTTTGTTTGTCTGTCACAAACGCAGGGACACTCTACTCTCAAAGCAGGCGATTACTGCCATTACCTTCGGCGCCGGAGGGAAAACTAGTACTGAGCGGAGTTTAATTCAATAAGGCGTACAGGACTCGACGGCTCGCGAGGGGCCTCGGCTAATAATTGCCCGGGATTGAAAAACTGACAGCCAGCTAGCTATCAACAACAAGAAACATCGCAAAGGGATTTGGCTCACGCGAATTAAAATCCGACACTCTGCCACAACAACAACAAAGAACTCAAGGAAGAAAAAGAAATGCGCGCGCATGGATTATGTTACGAACAGAATGAATGCGTTTGTTCCGGGAAGCGCACGCACGCATTCACTAATTGATATATCAAGACGGGATAATTTTTTTGCCAGTATCAAAGTATGAAAAAAAGCTAATCCTACTTCCTCCCTTTATTACTGCTAATCCTACTTAATACACGAGCATAATATGACTATGAGACCCCCCCCCCCCACCACCTACACATTCCACAAGTAGTGACTAATCCCATATCTGCATTTTCCATAAATATGCTAAATTCCTCTATTGATATGTAAACTCCTTTGTCAAAGCCCTCTCCTCCTCTAACCCAGCTTAAATATACGCTGCCAAGCTTGGCGGTGTTCATTGGGACGCTGTCTTTCCGACAGACCTGTTCTTCACCTGAGGACGGCTGCTTGTGTTGTGGCCGAAACGTCGTGAGAATTTTATTTTATTGTGTTTTATTTTTATTATTTTATTATTTCCCTTCTACGTGACTTTACCGAAAGAACCAAGAAGATGCCTCTGATCATTAAGATGATGCATTGTCTTTGAAACTGATTGGCCCACACCAGAGACAACCTCCTTTAGGGCCGAGTCTCTCACCGGTGAAAGCTTCACACGAATCCTTGCAAAAGGTTTCCATTTTGGTGTTTGAACATCTTAACACCTAGATTTGAAGCTTTTGTGACTGCAAGGATTCATACTCTTAGTTTTTTCGGTAAAGTCACGTAGGTAAAAAATTGAAATTAAAATTAATAAAAATAAAATAATAAAAAATCACGACGTTTCGGAGGCAACACATCACTTGATACAGCAAATCTGGCTGTGACGGTCCCACCTGATGACGGAGACTTGTGTTGCCTCCGAAACGTCGTGATTTTTTATTATTTTAATTACAATTTTTTACCTACTTTACTTTACCGAAAAAACTAAGAGTATCTTAACACCTGTTTTATTGGCAGAAGGGGTTTCTTATTTTTGTGCATAATGTATCAAGCAAATCAACGAATGAGTTCTCGATTATAACGGTGTCGCGGCGGTCCCTGCTCCGGGCGCACGGGATTTCTATCGCGTCTCGAGCTCGCGATTGATTGATGCGTCCGAGTTTCTCCAAGCCGGCGACTCCCTTTAGAGCAGCAACGCAACTTTAGTGGAAAGTTTAGTCCACGCTGAACGACGTCTCCCGAGAGCTATCGCGCCCCCCCCGCCCTTCCCCGTGATGGACAGACAGACACATTGACACCGCTAAAGCACAAAAAACCCCATCGCCTTAGTGTCCAGATTATAAGACGCGTTGACCCCCCTTGATGTGTTTTAAGAGCAAAAGTTTGTGGGTGCGTCTATTAATCCGGTCGGTGTGTGCGCGACCACATTTGTATAAGTTTAAAGCCACCGGACACGCATTCATGGGGGTGCATCTTACTTTCCGGAGCGTCTCGTAATTCAGAGAATACGGTAACGATCTTAGCAGGCAGGCGCAACGGTTTTTGTTGTTGTTGTTGTTGTTGTGTCAACCATGAACCAGACGAAGCGGCTGATTTTCTTCGTGGCCTGCTTATAACACAATCACACTCATCATCAGCCGGGGTAATGAATCAGAGATGCGAGTGACACGCACAGGAGCGGTGTGCTCCTCTCACCGTGTTCCCTCTCCGTCATCGCCACACACCTTGCGTGCCGCAATCACTCTCCGTCCTCCCTCCTCCGTCCTCATCCCTCCTCCTTCTCATTCAAGCCTGGATCCCGAGAACAGGACAGGGAGCAGCAAACTCAACTTTGCATCTGCTCCCATTTGTCTTAGTCCAGAGCTCGCATGTTCGTGGCGTGGGGGTGCAGGTGATGGCACTGCACAAGTTCTCACGACAAAGAGAAAGACTCCCCCGTATAACCTTGGACTATTGGGACAGGTGCCTTCATAGCACCTATGAAGGCCGGCACTGTGGCACACGAGGGGGTGGGTGGCCAAGACCACGGCCGGCCGCCTTTGTCTCCTTTAGAGGCGATGTTTACACATCGCACCAGGTACTAATTTGAGGCTAAGTCGACCTAGGCGAGGCTCTGGACCGGTTCAGATAATCGTCACTGATGTTGACCGTCAGCGGGCATTAAGCTCAGTTCGCCGGGTTAGCAGTGAAGTGCGCTAACCACTGCACAACCACTCCCCTACATGTGTACACACACACACAAAGTGTTGCCGTGTTTATACGACCGTTGGGTGATGCCCCCATCATCTCTGTCCCGAGCCAGTGGTGGAAATTCCACGTTCTTACGGCGGGGGTCCACATCATCCGCGATTCAGTCGGTGTGGTCAGATACCGTCGACGCGACAGTTTCACCTGAAGACGGAAGCTTGTGTTGCCTCCGAAACGTCGTGATTTTATTGTTTTTTTTTTAATACAAATTTCATTTTTTACCTACGTGACTTTACCGAAAGAACTAAGAGTATGACGCGAAGCGGGTTTGAACCTGGGTCGCCGGGCTGTGTGTGAGGAGCCACCGACGCGCACGGAACAGGCGCATGTTGCCAGCTGCCGCGGCGATGTCTGTTGGGCAGTAGAGGGCAGCACAACGACACATACATTGTTGTACTCTACTTCTAAGGCAAATGAAGCGAAACGCAAATAGATATGCGAGGTGTGTGTGTGTGTGCATTTATCGGTGGCCTGGCTGAGACCATGAGCTTGCAGTTGTTTAATCGCGGGAGGCCGCAGATCGATTTTGAAACCAGAATCTCAGCGCTGCCGGTTCAGTGTCTCTGACGCGGCCTCTTACGGACCACTTGCAAAGCCCTCGTCTTTCCATGACAACTCACCCAGTGGCTGCTTCCAGGTGGCACCTCATTTCAGGCTGAGTTGACCCCAAGGTGGCCCGAAGCCGGCTGTTCTAGGGTGTCTGCTTGGAGTGGGAGCGTACCGGTGTTTGGACGAGTTTCAAGACTCGTTTGCAAGAAGGTCCCGATTTGTATGTTCGCAGCCGTGCTAATCGGAGCTGGGAATTGGAAGGACAACAGCAATGTAGTGACTCGGCGAGGCTTTCCGGGATACATTTTGTCATTTTAACAATGAGTTATCTTGCAAATGTTTTGCGAGCCAGAGGAACGTGAGAATCGCCGGAGACAAGGCAATCGTGCGAGGGAAAAACACTCAAAACAGCCACCAAAATCCGGAAAGACCGGGAAAATGGCACTGCCCTGCAGAGTAAAACGTTTCTAACAGGCGACATTCCGGGCAATGGCCGGAGAAAGATTTGGGTGGATTTTAGTTAGAGAGGGCAGTTGTTTGTGGCCGCGATGCGCCGTGGTGCGTCGTGATGCGCACTCCATTCCCAGGGATCACTGCACGATGAAGCCGTTGGGTAGTGGGAGCGAAACGTCGTCGTACGTTGATGTTGGGGACTTTTCAGTCGTGGGGATTCCCTGAAAGCCACCGGTACCGAGGATCTTTATTGGTCACGATCAAAACATCGGCGCGTTTGAATATCACCTCTGCAAAACGTGACAATTTTGTCGGGTGGTGGAGGGTTTAACGACACGAATTTGGGCATAAAAACCATCACCTCGTGGCCTAACGCCACAAACAAATATTGACCACTGCCATCGCAGTATCACAAACTGTTGCTGCTGTTGCTGCTGCTGTTGCTGTTGTTGAAGGCTGAGCAGAGTTGGATGCGCACCGCGTGTGCTCCTGCGGCAGCCGCTCGGATTGTGTGAATGTCATTCGGACCTCGCTGCCTTGAGAAGCGCTCCCACGGGGGTGGGGGGAGGGGGGAGGGGGAGGTAGGGGTGATCGCTCACCTCGCTCCTATCTCGCGCCTGCAGAGCTGCGACCGGGTTACAGCTGTGACCCCCCCCCCCGGCCTCGCCGCCGCCGCTACGGTGGCGCCCATCCATGGGTCACGCGTTTTATTTTCCCCTTAGTGATGAGATCCACGCACGAGATGAGGTTGGGTACACGCGCCCGAGATACGGGTCATGGATCATCATCAGCAGCGACCTTGTCAACTGGCGGATGAAGACCCGAGCAGCAGCAGCCGCCGCCGCCGCGGTCAACTCTCGCGGACCTGTGTGATGGAATGATCCACGGAGCGCCTGAACACGCGCGGATTCGCATCGCTCCATCTCCTCCGTGGTTGTACTCTCGGACGCGTTCCATTCCTTGGCCGCCACCCCGTTATTATTCTCGATCGTCGCGGCCCATCGTCTCTTGTAGCCGTGAAGTGTCCTGCCCCAGCCCAACTAGATTTTTTCGTTAGTATGTATGTGGAACTTCTTTCGCGCCGTACGTATCCAACCGTGCTAATCGGAGGTGCGGGGGAAGGACAACAAACTAAACACAAAAATGTGTTATAAAGAAACGAGTTTTCAAGCTATATTTATAAGTGCATAGTTCCAGAGGCTTTCTAATATCGGAAAGAAGAGCGTTCCAGACGGCCGCAGAAGCGCATCTGAAAGCGCGCTATGCAATGGCCATCTTTGTACATATCAGAATTACGATCGTGGTGATGATGATTTGAAAAATATTGCAATGCAGCCGTTTGTCGAAAGGTGTCTCTCACGAGCAATTACCAGCCACTCATCACGCCGTTAAATATTGTGTCTGTTCTCTAGTCCACGTCACGCGCTCTCCAAAAAACAAACTTGCATTTTGGAAAGTGTTCTTTTATTCCCATTTATTCCTGGTAAACGACTCATCGCTGTGCTACTTTTGGTCCCTGGGCTACAAGTGGAAGGACAAGTGCCATTCAATGGATTGATCACGGTATCATAACAGTATCACATTTATTAAGGCAAAAAAGGTAATTTGTCAGTTCCGTATTCTGTCGACGAACCCTTCTCTCCAGCGATATTAACATAGTCCGCGCACGCACAACACTTTTGTTAATCCACTCTTGGATGAAGATCTCCTCGTGCAATGTAGGTCGTGGTGTGTTGTTTGACCGCTCGTCAGTGCAGATTGGCGACTGGTTCAGATATTCAGTCACTTAGCCGTGGCCCAGGAATTGAACTCAGGTCGCCGGGGTCTGTAGCGTGGTCTGCTAACCACTGAATTATCCCCCCCCTCTCCGCCACCACAAGGAATGAGTAAAGGGGCTGAAATTCTGTCACAGGAGAGGGCGAAATTCAGTCGTTCGGTACCGCACCTCAATTACGAGCGACTAACATGCAGAGTCAAATCACAAACTCAGAATCTTAATTTCGGCTGCAAGAATCCGATGAGCTATGAATTTTTTTTTCACAGATGTCCAATTTATCACATTTGGCTTAAGCCCTCGCTGACTCTTCCAAATTAGCTTTGGTGACGTGGCTCTGAGCAGGTAATTACGTGAACAAAACGTGGCACGCCTTAACGTGTCACCTGTATGAAATGCTGCGTAAAACGCACCCACACACCCCGGCCCTGTGTCATATCCTGGGCACCTCCCAAACTATTTTAAAAGCTGGGCAGTGAAATATCATTGCTCATCATTGTCGTGGTAATGCAATCTTTACCTTTCTCATCAGAATCATCAGCAGCCTAGATCAATCAACTGCTGGATGAATGCCTGCCTAAGGTCAAGATTACTTGTTAATTGGTCACATTAAGACTCAATTTAAGGAGAGTTCTGATAGTAACATTGGACATTTCTGGATTTAGTTGTTGTGTCTGCGGGAGTACGCATGAGTGCATGCGCATGTGCACCACTTTGATCAAACCACTGCTGGATGAAGGCCTCCCTAATCCATCACCGTCTCGCACGGTTCTGGGATGTAACAATCCACGTGGCAGCTGATTTCATTGCTCCATCTCATCGGTCCGCCCTCGTGGTTGCCACCACGTGAGAACTTAGCATGAAACTATTCCACAGCGCGTCAGCTCGAGCCTGAGATCGCGAGAAGTGTGGGCACCACTTCACAGTACGAATATGAAACAGCAAAAGGTAAATGAAGGCCCATTCAGAGGATCCCTGTCGTGAATTCAGCAACAAATTATCGGCATGGACGTTACAGACGAATGGTCAGGGTGTCTCTTTGTCCGCAAAAGTGCGGATTTTATATTCTTTGGGTCTTTCGGTAAAGTCACGTAGATAGGTTATTTATTGTTATTTTCTTTGAACCTATCTCTGTGACTTTACCGAGAGACGCAAAGAACATGAATTCCTGCAGTCACGAAAGCTTTAAGTGCGGAGTTTATGTTTAAAGCCCCGAGCTAATACCTGGTACGAAATTCCTATGGTAGAGAGGACAGCAGGGTAGTGCGATGCTAATGATTGAACCACACAGCAAGAAGTGTCTGGGGTTGATTCCTAAATCGGGCTCCTCTTCCCCCCCCCCCATACAATATATCTGGTACTTTATTGGCAAAACGTCTCAATGCAGAACAATTACACTGCAAATCGCTCAATTGGGAATACACATTGCAGCAACATCGTTTCCTACTGCAACAACTTGGGCGGGGGGCCTTCCTGAAAGCGAGTGTTGAGATTCAATTAGGCTTTCCTGAGCAAGCGTAGTAAATAACAACAATAACAACCATAACACTAAAATAGAGGTCCGTCCATCCTCAACAGCACAACCAACGGTTGACTTCACAATGAAGTGGAAAAATAATATTGAGATGTTTTTCAATCCACTGCTGGATTAAGGCTTCCCCATTATGTGTCAGTAATGGATGGCGTTTGACCATACTTCTCCACGCTGGTCACGTTGGGTTGGATGTAGTTAGGGGCCGAGGACCAGTTCAGATATATCTTGACACTGATGTTAGCCATGGCTGGGAAGACAACTTAGGTGTTAATTCTAGATTTGAAGCTTTCATGACTGCAAGGATTCATATGCTTAGGTTTTTCGGTAAAGTCACGTAGGTAAAAAAAAATTAATAAAAGTAAAATAAAAATAAAATAAAAATCACGACGTTTCGGAGGCAACACAAGCTTCCATCTTCAGGTGTGAGAGCCTCTCACTTGATACAGCTATCGTGCTGTGACGGTTCCACCTGAAGACGGAAGCTTGTGTTGCCTCCGAAACGTCGTAATTTTTATTTTATTTTACTTTTATTAATACAATTTTTTTTACCTACGTGACTTTACCGAAAAACCTAAGAATACAACGCAGGTGGCCAGGTTTATAGTGCAGCATACATTCCCTTGCTCCACCACTGCAGTCAAACTCCGTTTACAGTGGTTCCCAGTCCATTACTTGATGGAGGTCAAAGCAGTTTAAGTAAAACGTCGTCGTACGTTGGTGTTAATTTCGTGTAAAGTCTTCAGCCAATCACGAGAAGGAGCTTTATTGTTCAGAATTTGCCACGTGCAGATATATTTCTGTAAATGAGACAATATTGCTGAGTGGTGAAGGGTTAATGAGAAGAATATTGGCAAAAAACCACTATTACGTAGCCCAACCAAAAAATTAAGACGGATCATTGCATTGACTATTGAAACATACGTTTTAAGTGAACTATGTATAGTTTCTAATATAAGTGTATACACACGTACTAACGGAACACCCTTATCACCCGTGTAAGCTGGGCTCAGATTCGTGGTCTTGACACTTTATGTGGCACCTTGTTAACAGTTAAAGTGGCACATTTCTCATGTCAGGGACCAGTCTAAAACATTAACCGCTCTGGTGAACAGTCCATTAGGGCACAGGAAGTAAGGCGATATTCTTAATTAGCTTCCTGCCTTTCACGATGGACTTTCTGTGCGTTAAGAGGATGCTCACAGAGGCTTATAATTGCACGAGTCCAATAAAGGTGTCACTTGTTATTCATCTCCGCTGCAGGTTTGAGAACGGAGCCGGCTTTGCTCTATTCTGAGATCCGTTTCTCATTAGAAATCTGTGCAGCACCGGGTCAAATGTCCAGAGCGCCTCAACTAATTACCGAGCCACCTCAACCGCTCTTTTTTATATAATCATCATGATTATTTCGATTTAAAGCTTTCGTGACTGCAGGGATTCATCTTCTTGGTTCTTTCGGTAAAGTCACGTAGAAGGGAAATAATAAAATATTTAAAATAAAACATTATTTTCTATGTTTTATTTTTATCATTTTATTATTTCAGTATGTTTTATTTTTATTATTTTATTATTTCCCTTCTACGTGACTTTACCGAAAGAACCAAGAAGATCATGATTATTGCTACTACTGCTGCTCTGCTGGATGAAGGTGTCCCCAAGACGCGGCCATTTCTCACCCAGCACGTGGTATACACGAGCTGACGTCATCCCCTCCATCTCCCCCGGTGGGTGTCTTCTCAAGATGCGTTCCATTCCTCGACTGCCACTCGGTAATTATTCTTGACCCTCGGTCATCATCCCTTCTGGCGGTGACGTATTCTGCCCAAGGCATTTTGTTTGTTATGTTTTAGAGATTGCAATTAACATGCGGTATGTTCTCTAATCCAACGTGCTCCTGCAAACGTCCATCCCTCCATGCTTCTTTGGACATTTTTTAAAATAAATGTTTGTTCTGTATTGAAAAAAATTAATTTCGTTGATTTAACCATTATTTACAATCATTTTTCAATCCATTGATGGGTGAAGATCTCCCCGGGAACATGTCGGGCACGGGGGCTGTTTGCAGGTTGGGTGGTGGTGGAGGCGCGCCCAGGACCGTTTCGGATATCACTCGCCACCCTTGTTCGCTGGCACCGGGAATCGAAGACAAATTGCCGGATTCGTAGCATTGTGCAAAGAACCACTGAACCACCGCTCACTGTATTTAATTCAACCAAGTTTAAAATTCCCACGGGATATAAATATATAGAACATCCCGTCTGAAATAGCGTTAGCTCAATGTGATAATGAACACATCCTGTTTTCGTGTTTTAAATGAGTGTATCGTCTTACTGTGCTGAGAGTAATTGTTTTGTAAAATCCAGTAATACCATTCCAAAATGTGTATGTAAGGTGTAAGTGCCTGGCTATAGAGTGACTTATACTAATAGGGGTTTTCCCCTTTTTTCTGGCAACAAAACTGACACCTTTTGCAAGGAATCATGCTTACATTAACCACAATACTTGCAGTGTGGACCAATCAGTTTCAAAGACAATGCATAAATTATCAGAGTATTGTTTTTTGTTTGCATTTGACTGCAAGTATTGTGGTTAATGTAAGCATGATTCCTTGCAAAAGGTGTCCGTTTTGTTGCCAGAAAAAAGGGAAAAACCCTATTAGTATATTTTGGTACTGGCAAAGGAGGTCCCATGATATAGAGTGACTTGTTACAGAATTTCAGTGGCCGGGGAACGAACGTGCGTTCACATTAAAAATTAAGATATGAGCCCTTTCGAAAACAGTGCCGCTTGGAATATTTGACTTTACCCTTAAAATATTTTTGGACGTTCGATCAAATATTCCCTAATTCTATTCCAACCGTGCTATCACGAGACCAATCGATTGCATTGCCATTCATAACTCTGCAGCTAGCAGTGCATCACCCTGTGTTGTAGAAAACTGCCCTGGAAGATGACATCAAATCACTTTTTTTTCGCTTTAATTTAATCTCTTCATTCACACTCGGGACACACCTTCGACAATGCACTGCTAAGAGTTGGTCATACGTCAATTAAACTTAAAATATTCTCTTAAGAGCTGGGGGGGTGGGGGGGGGGGAAATAATTTATGCAATGTGCTATGTGCATCGGTGACCAGGCGAACGCCAAATAAAGCCGTGACACACTTTTCTTAAGTCGTGTCGGATTATCCCAGTAGCAAAAGTAGCTACATATGATGTAGTAGCTATGTATGATGTAGTAGCTACATATGATGTAGTAGCTATATATGATGTAGTAGCTACGTATGATGTAGTAGCTAAATATGATGTAGTAGCTACATATGATGTAGTAGCTACGTATGATGTAGTAGCTAAATATGATGTAGTAGCTACATATGATGTAGTAGCTACGTATGATGTAGTAGCTAAATATGATGTAGTAGCTACATATGATGTAGTAGCTACGTATGATGTAGTAGCTACATATGATGTAGTAGCTACGTATGATGTAGTAGCTACATATGATGTAGTAGCTACGTATGATGTAGTAGCTACATATGATGTAGTAGCTACGTATGATGTAGTAGCTAAATATGATGTAGTAGCTACATATGATGTAGTAGCTACGTATGATGTAGTAGCTAAATATGATGTAGTAGCTACATATGATGTAGTAGCTACGTATGATGTAGTAGCTACATATGATGTAGTAGCTACGTATGATGTAGTAGCTACATATGATGTAGTAGCTACGTATGATGTAGTAGCTACATATGATGTAGTAGCTACGTATGATGTAGTAGCTATATATGATGTAGTAGCTATATATGATGTAGTAGCTACATATGATGTAGTAGCTACGTATGATGTAGTAGCTACATATGATGTAGTAGCTATATATGATGTAGTAGCTACATATGATGTAGTAGCTACGTATGATGTAGTAGCTACGTATGATGTAGTAGCTATGTATGATGTAGTAGCTACGTATGATGTAGTAGCTACGTATGATGTAGTAGCTACATATGATGTAGTAGCTACATATGATGTAGTAGCTACATATGATGTAGTAGCTACGTATGATGTAGTAGCTATATATGATGTAGTAGCTATGTATGATGTAGTAGCTACATATGATGTAGTAGCTATATATGATGTAGTAGCTACGTATGATGTAGTAGCTACATATGATGTAGTAGCTATGTATGATGTAGTAGCTATATATGATGTAGTAGCTACGTATGATGTAGTAGCTACATATGTAGTAGCTACGGGCCCCGCACTTTCAAGGGCCCCGCGATCAATGATTTCAAGCTATCAATGCCGGTTCAGTGATTCTGCACTTGCTCTATTACTATAGGACTATAATTAAATTGACTTTTTAATAAATGTTTTCTCCTACAACATCAGAGTACAGCGCCACAGCTTTGTGACGTCATATTTGAGGGGGGGTCTGACTTTTTGTGACGCCGTGTGACGAGGGGGGGGGGTCAAAAATCGTCCAAAATCGCGTGACGTCATTTATGGACGGCCCCATACTTTACCACGTTGGTGAGCGTGGGAGCATATAAGTACAATGAAACAATTCATTTCCATGTAGCTCCAGAGCCTATAAACAATCTGTTGGTCGACTATCCAAGCACTTACCAGGCCCAGTCGTACTTAGTTTCCGAGATCTGACAGGTTCGGACACATTCCAGGTGATCTGATCATTGGCCGCACCCATCCTGAATTTAATTAAAATACATCCGTTCTTTTGTAACTCTGCATACAAATATAAATTCACATTTGTTCATCTATCGGCCAACTGGCCTCCTGGAATGATGTTAATCAGCAGTCAGGCTTGCTGAATAAAACATATCCTGCTGGTTTGCCAGATGTTTCGATTTAAAGCTTTCGTGACTGCAGGGATTCATCTTCTTGGTTCTTTCGGTAAAGTCACGTAGAATTGAAATAATAAAATAATAAAAATAAAACATAATAAAATAATTCTCAGGTCGCTTCTGAAAGAACATAATTCTCACGACGTTTCGGCCACAACGCAAGCAGCCGTCCTCAGGTGAAGAACAGGTCTGTCGGAAAGACAGCGTCTGAATGGGCACCATTTCCGACATACCTGTTCTTCACCTGAGGACGGCTACTTGCGTTGTGGCCGAAACGTCGTGAGAATTATTTTATTATGTTTTATTTTTTCTATTTTATTATTTAAATTCTACGTGACTTTACCGAAAGAACCAAGAAGATTGCCAAATGTTATTGGCAAGAGCGCTCTTTCAAATCGATGGGGCCTGGTGTGATGTGTGATGCCCTCGCCATCGCTCGGGGAGACGAAGGCAGCTTACGCCACCTCGTGTGGCGTGCAGGCCTTAATAGGTGCTCGCTAACAGCAGCACTTACCGCCACAATGTGTGTGTGCGTAGGGTTAGATTGAGTGTCATAGTTTTTTTGGCATTGATTGCTTCCCCTTTAATCTTTCACCGCCACCCATGCTGGGTGGCAAGCGCCTTATATTTATTTTTTCACAATCTCAGTTCTGCTTAAAACAAAACAATATGTGATACAGTACACGGAATGTCGATCTCAGTCAAGAGGAACGCAACTATTTTGATTTTGGCGGACAACTGGTTAACAAATAGCGCGCACAGAGCGATGCAGTGAATTTCGTGACCAAATGACCAGGCGATGCGAATTCTTTGATGATATTTTTCCTGGCAGTGATGGGCAAGCACACGTGACCACAACAACAACAAAGCTCTACGCATTCGTAACTCAGAATCTGCATTTGTCCTGGAGAAATCCGATGAGCGGTGAAGCTCTTTTTCACGGATGGCCTTTAAATGGGAACGTAGAAAATTGGTGACATTTCGGGCATTGGCCCGCGATGTTAACTCCCTCGCCTGGTATGCAGGAGGTCATGGGTTCGATTCTGAGTCTGACGCCTGTATATCTGGAGTTGGCATGTTCTTCTCGTGGTCGCATGGATTTTCTCCGGGTTCTCCGGTTTTTCTCTTCACGTTGAGAATCCACGTGCTTTTAGACTATTTGGCTGATATAAATTCCCTCATGTTAAGTAACTTCGTTGAGCTAGAATTTGTGATGGTCAGGTCGCTTCTGAAAGAACAGCTTTATAGCTCAGTGTGGGCCCGACATGGCAAAATATTTAATCTATATAATCTATATGTAGTTTCATTGGATGACTTCTTAGGAACATCAATGCGTTGAGGAATGACGCATTGCCCGAGCCTGGATGACGATGAGTCGTTAGGTGTCGCTGTGGTGAGAGTTGTCAATTTCGGCTGAGCAAAAAGGGAAGAAAAAAAGAGACAACCCAGCCAAGGGACACTCGTGTCAGCTGGGCGGGTTACTCGGTGACAGAAGAGGTGTGGTGGTGGTGGTGGGGTTATTGAGACTCCCATTGGCGTCACGCCGCGCGTGCCAAGAATGTACACAGCACAGAGGCAGCAGCCACGCGCTCGCACATAGACTCGCTCGCAGACTCGCACACGCAGTCGTAGAACTCAACTCACTCAACTCACTCAACAGACGCATAGAAGGCACAGAACGCGTCGACTTGTCCACAGTCGAGTAGGGCATACTCGCCCACTCGTAGACTCGCTCACAAACATACACGCAAACTACACACAGCACACCCACTCACTCAAACTACACACTGGCACGCACACACAACGCACACTTACCGATTCACTTCTAAACTCGGGTACATTACATACACACAAAGCGAACACACAGACTCACTTCCAAACCACACGCACACACACTCCACAGACACACCGATTACACAACAACCATTGACACACACACATACACACAGATTGCACAGACTCACTGACTCACAACATCACCCTGATTCACCGACAAACACAGCGAGCGCGCGGCCGAGTGGACACGCAACTTGAACGCGAAAAACAGCAGCAGCAGCAGCGACCTGTGATCGACCATCCCTGGGACATCTTGCGAGTGTGACAGCGACACAGCAGAGCCGTGACGGTACGAGTCGGTCCCTCGCGGTCGCAATCGCCGAGACTAAAAGAGTAAGGTTCTAATCCGGTGACGGGCGAAGTGGGGGGGGGGGGGGTAGAAAATGTGTGTCCGTTCGGTTCTTAAGCAGCAGCAGCAGCAACTTCTTGACGCGTTAATACGGTATCGATTGGTTCATGAGCTCGAGTTAAATGGCAGGGTTCCTGAAACTCAGAACTCTCACCTGCGGAACTTTAAATCACACCCAGCCAGGAGTAGCACTTGTCGTAAACAACTTGCGCGTGTGGGCCAGTGTGTGTGTGTGTGAGCTGGCTGGGTCATGTAGCCCGCATGCCCAGCCACCGCATGCCTAAACAGCTTTTGTTCGGCCGGATCGAGGGGGCTAAACGGGCGCGGCACGGGCTAAAGAAGAGATGGAGTGATGTGGTACAGGAGGATGTGAAGCTGAGTGGACTTGCCCATGACTGGTACCAGCGGTGTCAAGATCGGCCTCTGTGGAGGAGGCTCGTTAAGGACGCTACTGGGCAGTTTGAGGCAGTTGCCCTCCAATAACAACGGAGGGCGGAGGAGCGACGCTCACAACAACGAGCGGAGCGCCGGGTGGCTAAAGCACAGCAAGTTGGCACAGTAGGGGGCATAGGTGGTGCATCAGCCAGTCATCTCGGTCATCTCAGTCAGTCGACCTGTGGCACCTGGGTCTGCCCCGTGACCTCCTGCCGGCGGGCGTTCGACACTTCACGTGGCCTCAACGTGCACCTAGCCTGGCACAAGCGTCGTGGTGACGTCACCGATACTTAGTGGCGAATGGCGGTGATTGTGTGTTAGTGTGTGCTAGTGTGTGTGCGTGTGTGCGTGGGGAGCGGTGGTGCAGCGGTTAGCGTGCTGCGCTACGAACCCGGCAAACCGAGTTCAATTCCCCCTCACGGTCAACATCAGTGACGATTATTTGAACCAGTTCTGGGCCTCCCCTAGGTCGATTCAGCCTCAAATGAGTACCTGTTGCGGTGCGTAAAAACATCGCCACTAGGAAGACAAAGGCGGCCGTTCTGGCCTTCATAGGTGTCCCCTAACAGCACTTTCCTCAACAGTCTGTTAAGGCTATAGGGGGATCTTTGTCTTTTTGCCAGTGCGTGTGTGTCCCTGTGGTTAACGCGGAGCGGTGGCGCAGTGGTGAGCGCGCTGCGCCACAGACCCGACAGTGACGATTATCTGAGCCGGTCCTGGACCTCCCCTAGGTCGACTCAGCCTCAAATGAGTTCACTGATGCGGTGCGTATTCGACGTCAGCACTGGGGAGACAAAGGCGGCTGAGCGTTTTGTTGGCCTCGTGTGCCGTGCCGGCCTTCTTCGTAAGTGCTCGCTAACAACACTTGACCCAACAGTCTGCTGAGTCTATATGGGGGGATCTTTGTCTTTGTGTGTCTACATGGGTCTCTTAAGTGTTTATAAAACCCCAGTTAACATGCAATGAACGTTGTTCTAACATCAACCAACGTTGGCCTCTTTGCTATTGCGACACTGCGTATAAGCCACCGTTGTGGTGAACTGCACAGTGCTGCCGTTGTGCGAGTGGTGACTGGTCGCTATTAAACCCAGCGGACCTGAGTTTGATTCCCGCACCACGGCTAACATCAGTGGCGAGTGGCGTCTGAATCGACCACGCTACGTCTGTGGCTGTCACAACACCCTTCCACCCATCGCCAAACCCGCACTGCCCAGCTTGGTGAAGTATGGTCAAAACAACCCCATGACCCCCCCCCCCCCCAACGCACGGCTTGGGGAGCCAGTCATCCAGTAATGGGTTGACAAAAGTGCTGCAAATGCCACACAGTAGCATCGTGCCGGATTAAGATAGTGCGTGGTCTGTAGCATATGTTATAAATGGGCCCTAAATAAAAAAAACACGTTTAAATATTAAAACACAAATGTTTAACTTGCATAGTAAAGTAATTGTGTGATTTAATTTGCTATACAGCCAGATAATACAGATCGCTAACCTTAAACACCCAGTCGTTCGTAAAAGTTGAAGGCGGTGCAGAATCACTGAACCGGAATTGATGGCTTGAAAGCATTTAGCGCGTGGCCCTTGAAAGTGCGGGCCCCGTAGCATGTGTAGCTACTTTTGCTTCTAGGATAATCCGGCACTGAGTATACGCAACCGGGCAGCAATTAATTAACAAAGTTGTTTTAAATCAAACCGTATACGCATCTATGATAATACGCATTCCCTCCCCCCACTCTCGTATCTTAAACTAAAAGTTCCGGTGGGTCTGTCTGTGTGTGTGCGTGACCGGGTTGCGGGATGCGTCTTACTTTCCAGGGTGTCTCATAATTCTGGGAATTACGGTGACCCGATAATATAATTACGATGGCACGGCACTCATAAGCCGACTACACAGGTTAGTCCACGTTATAGGCGTAGCTGAGTCACCTGTGGAGCATGCGTCTGTGCTGCGTGTCTGTGGTGATTTAAACTTTCCACTTTTCTGCGTAGAATGTTCCTGAATAGTTTCGCAAGGTAATACATACATTCCAGCAGAGTGGGCGGGGGGAAGGTCATCTAAATATGAAAGGGCACGCTGCCTTACGTGTGTGTGTACAGATATGTAAAGCCAAGTCACCGATGAGACATGTAAGACCTCCCGTCTCTCTCGAGATCTCACCTGGCTCAACAGAATTTGCGGCGCTCTGTCTGAGAGCCCTTGGGAGTCTCAAAAAGCTTCGCAGGAGCATCCTGCGTCGGGGATGTTTGGCCAAATTCTCATCCGTGTACAAGTGCAGCCACGTTGTCGATCTGCTGCCTAAATGGGGGTCTCCACATTTCACGTGGGCCTTGGTGGAGGGGGCCGTTTGACCATAATACCCCTCGATGGTCAGTGCGGGGTTGTGAAGGCACAGAGCGTAGGGGCCGTCCATAAATGACGTCACGCACCTAGGGGGGGGGGGGTCAGACATTTGTGACGAGGGGGGGGGGGGTTTGAGAAATGTGACGTTACATCAAAATGCGCAACTTTACATAAAAATAGACAACAGGTTCTACTTAATTAAATATACTTTTTAATTAATGTTTTCTCCTACAACTTCAGAGTGCAGCGCCACATTGAATACGCACTACCAATGACAATAGTTTAAAGCGATTTGAAGCATGTTTTATTTTGGCGGGGGGGGGCAGAGCTTTGTGACGTCATATTTGAGGGGGGGGGGGTCCTGACTTTTTGTGACGCCGTGTGACGAGGGGGGGGGGGGTAAAAAAATCGTCCAAAATCGCGTGACGTCATTTATGGACGGCCCCGTAGATGTGGGCGCATAGAAGTACTGTACAGCTCCCAGTCCTCCACATTACTTTCCCTTACCCCGAAGCTGAGAACAACTGCCAAGCGTAGTTATTTACTCAATGGGAGTGATATCCACGCTGTCTATTGTTTAATAAAATATATTCGAGCTCCCTTCGCGCACACACACACACGTCCGATTAGCACGGTTGGCTACGTACGATGCGAAGCAAGTTCACCCACCATATATACTGTACATGCCGATGTCACCATATACACTGGGTTGCTGGGGGAAATGTTATTTGCCAGCTCCTATTAAGGTCACAACACAGAGCAGGTTATGGGACGAATACTCATGCTGATCAAATCACCACACCGAGCATTCATTAGAGTCGACCTGAGCAAGGCCCAGCCCAGATTCAGACGATATTTGTCACTGATGTTAACTCCAAGGTAGAAATCGAATTCAGGTGACTGGGTTCGAAGTGCGGTGCGATACGCTACCGCTTCCCCACACTATGCACATACGCAGCCACCCACGCTGGTGGATACATTTTAAACAATGAGACAATGTTTGAATTCGCCATCGCTCACACATTTATTATGTCTCCACAGCGTAATCGCCCCACCACGTTGGTGTGATCATTCACGGAAACATCATATAGTTCGAAAAATAGTTTTGTGCGTTAATGCATTACAGGAGCGTGCCTATAAACAACGGGGCTGTTGCATACATCCCCGGAAATCGAGGTGGCCATGTGGCTCAGAGGGCCCATGAGTCCATGAGCTGAGATCAGATATTGCACTTGTCGCTGCCATCGGAGGTGGCAACCACTTTAGCGCAGAGGTCGCAAACGGGTTTTGATTCCTTACCCGTACCAGGCCGCACCAGGGTCGCAAATGGGTACCCGTACCCGGGCCGGGTACGGGTACCCGTTCCCTACCCGTACCCTACCCGAAATGAGTGACAAACGGTTACTCACCAGTGACTCACGGCCTACCCGTACCCGTACCGGCCGCACCAGGGTCGCAAACGGCTACCCGTACCCGTACCCGGCTGGGTACGGGTAGCCGGGTATCGGGTAGGGTACGGGTATCGGGTACCCGGTTGCGACCTCTGGTTTAGCGGTTACAATTTCTTGATGTGGCCCAATCACAGTGCATTGCGTGATAGCCATTTGAAATGATCGGGCTATCAAATAATTCAACTCTCTATCAGCCACGTAAACATATCGGTGCTATTGAAGTTACGATCTCTTAGGCGGTACCACTTTCTGCTCTGGGCCATGGACTGTACTGTATCAGAATGTTGAGATACTGGGTTGGAATCCAGGTTTCAGCCACCTGTGATTAAACCGAGTTCTCAAGTTGATAGTCTCATCTAAGCGTTATGAAGTGTTTGGTTTGACTCACAGATCACAGATGATGTCTTTAGTAAGGGCGTCTGTATGAGGTGTGGCTAAGAGGGTATTGAAAGGACCTCAGAAGTAGTTCAATGATGTCACCTTCCACGGGCCATTTTATTAACATGGGGTGATGGTACACCACTTTCCGTGAGAGTTCCAAATGGTAATGTCATAATCTTGTTACAATACTGCAGCAATGTCACAATTGCAAGATAATTTGGGGATCAATGGTAAAACATGATGAGGACTCTCCTACACCCTCCTACACCTTCTCCGGTCGTATGGGTTATTTGACCGTACATGACCATGCTGGCATGCTGGTCAATTCTGGTTGGTTGGCTGTGAGCAGGGACATGGGAGCATATAAGTGTAGTACAACAATGTTTTCTACGCTGACCTCTGCTGTTCACCAAGTAGTCGCAGACCGCCTATAACAGCTCTTATGCATGGTGATCACCCATCCCACCACAACTCAAACTCAACGCTGCTTGGCTTCCGAGATCTAACGAAACGAGCCACATTCCTGGTGATTTAATTATCAGCAAATACCGGGATGTAAACACTCTTAACGTCTTACCCCGGGTCTCCCTTGCAGAGACGCGTTTAACTGGTCTATCAGCGGGGGTTAATTACTTTTTGGGAAACATTGTATCGTGGGGTACTGCAAATTGACGGCACGGAGATGTACAATTCCGTAGTGATGTGGCGTAGCGATTCGTTTTTCGCCTCCAGTTATTCATTTACACTGCTCTTGATACTCTCGCCGTTTATATAGAAATCGAGTGTGTATTTCAAGTGTTTTAAATGAGTGTTGTGTGCACGGATGAGTGCGACTGTGACAGCCACCTGCGTGGCCATGTAAAGTCAATGCGCTTGCCGATGTGTGTCACAGGGTGTTGGGGGGAGCGGTGCTGTAGCGGTTAGCGCGCCGCGCTATGAACCTGGCGACCCGGGTTCGATTCCCGCTCACGGCTAACACCAGTGACGATTATTTGAACCGGTCCTGGGCCTCCCCTAGGTTGACTCAGCCTTAAACGAGTACCTGGTGCGGTGTGTAAACATCGCCACTGGGGAGACAAAGGCGGTCGGGCGTGGTGCCAGGCCACCCACCCCCCCTCGTGTACCGTTCCGGCCTTCATAGGTGCTCGCTAACAGCACTTGCCCCTACAGTCTGTTAAGGCTATACGGGGGATCTTTGTCACAGGGTGTGGAGCTGTGGTGCAGCGGTTAGCGCGCCACGCTCCGAACCCGGCGGGTCCCAATACCAGTGACGATTATCTGAACCTGTCCTGGGCGTCCCCTAGGTCGACTCAGTCTCCACTGAGTGCCTGGCGCGGTGTGTAAACATCGCCACTGGGGAGACGGGCTGAGTGTTGACCACCCCTCGTGTGCCGTGTAGGCCTCCATAGGTGATCATTAACTGCACTTGCCTTAACAGTCTGCTGCAGGTTATACGGGGCATCTTTGTCTTTGGAGCGATGGTGCAGTGGTTAGCACCCTGCTCTATGAACCCGGTGAACCGAATTCGATTATCGCTCACGGGCAACACCGGTGACGATTATCTGAACCAGTTCTGTGGCTCCCCTAGATCGAGTCAGCCTCAAATGCACATATCGTCACTGGGGAGACAAAGGCGGCCGGATGTGGTGTTGCCCCCCCACCCCACGAAGATCTTTGTCTTTGGTTCCTCGGTAGCATCGTGTGTGTCACTGGGTAGCATCGTGGTCACAGTGTGTGGATCGCCTGGTAGGGGAGCGGTGGTGCAATGGTTAGCGCTAAGAACCCGGCGACTCGAGTTCAATTCCTGCTCACAGCCAAAATCAGTGCCGAATATCTGAACTGGTCAGGGGCCCTTCACGAGGTAGACCTGATGCAGTATGTGGACATCAGCACTGGGAAGACAAAGAGAGCCAGGCAGGGTGCTGTGTTGGCCTTCATAGGCGCTTGCTCGCAGCACTTGTCTTCTGTGTGGAATAAAGCCACGCTGGCAGGTGCGAATTCTCACTGAGCCCTGAACAACAGCAATCATTATGAGGACTCCGTCAGCGAATGCACGCGGATGATTAAAAAAAATGGCTCGGGGTGTTGTTCACTTCACAGCGCCAGGCCCATTGTACGTCTGCCACGAGGGACGAAATTAGACAATTACCCACAATTACGGCAATTAGCAGACGGCGAAGGCTTTTTTGAGAATCTGCAATTCACGCTGGGTGGCACGCTTTTGGCAAACTATCCCGCTGATGTCTATTTATTTTTTACAATATATTTCAGCGCATTCATATTTATCTAGCACATCCCTCACAGTTGTTACATTTGTAAACAATATTTGTAAAACAGATGTTTCAAATTAGTCTTGTAAATTGATTTTTTTGCCTGTATTTTACTGTACAATATTCTGCTGTGTGGTTCATGTGTGTGACTCGTAATCACAAGGTCGTCTCAATCCATTCTTCGGGTCGATTAAATAAAGTGCCACTTTTGCCGGAAGTTAATAGCTGCTGCACTGCGAGTTGAATCACCCTGTCATAAGAATGTGGAATATCCAGCGCTGGCTCAGGGTTGTGCATAGGAGACAAATACCGCAGCGCACACTGATTGGAGCGATAACATACTTTGACTTTTAATTTGACCCCAAGTCTTCCTTTTGCAAAAATGTAAACCGTTAAAAACTCACACATGCATCATTAACGCTGCCTCCTTATGAAAGAAAGGCGTGTAATTGGATGACCCATTAACCAGTGGCCATTCTTCATAGTTTTTATCTGAAGAATGAACAATGACATTTTTAAATTCAATTCACTGCTGGGTGAAGTCCTCTCCATTCTGTGTTGGTCACAGGGGTTGTTTGACCATCACGCTGGTCACTTCACACTGGTGTCAGCCGTGGCTGAGCTTCAAACGAATGTCACCAGGTTCAGAGCGTGGCACGCTGTGCCGCCTGTCATTTTTGCGTAACCACGTTGCTTTATTGGTGAATATGCCGCGTTTTTATTTATTTATCATCCGATGAGTTCACATGTTCTACCGCGTGTCGTTCAGGATCTTGTCCGACGTTCCGCTCGACGCGCCGAGAGCTTCTTCAGGAACTGAATTCACTTGTGTATCCGTGACCCATCGGAGAGCGATAGAGCACAACCACAAAACCTATGCAGTCGTGTTGGGACTGTGTCTATGCACCATTATTCACTATTCTGGGACTCTGTGACTTCTTGTGCTTTCATATTCTTGGTTCTTTCGGTAAAGTCACGTAGAAGGGAAATAATAAAATAATAAAAATAAAACATAATAAAATAATTCTCACGACGTTTCGGCCACAACGCAAGCAGCCGTCCTCAGGTGAAAAACAGGTCTGTCGGGAAGACAGACCTGTCGGGAAGACAGACCTGTTCCCTTCTACGTGACTTTACCGAAAGAACCAAGAAGATGAATCCCTGCAGTCACGAAAGCTATAAATCGAAATTCTTGTGCTTTGGTCAACTCTCTACCCTCACCGTACCCAATTATCAATGCCCCCCAACCTGCATTGAATGCAGTCGGGACAAGAGGAGCGATGGGAAACACGGAGTCTGCGGCAGAGGATATGGTGTTCGAGGGACCGGGAGCCCCGGATAAAGACCTGGACGGAACGATCAAGCTCAAGTCGTATGTGCAGCGCTCCAGCCTCACTGACTCGGAGCTGCCGCCCTTGAACGGCACCCACGACGCCCAGGTGAGGGCCGCAACCGATCCGGGCAGAGAGTTTGTTGAGGCAGTACTTGAGAGCGCCGTTTCTGGCACTGAGTCGAGTTGTAGTTGTTGTTGTTCACATGCATCTGAAATGTATTCTAATTGAACTAAAATATTCAAGTAAACGATGTTTCACAATAGAGGTTTTTGGGTTAGATCGCGTAAATATGAATGTGTCGGTAAACCCGCCACCACTCGACACAGCCAATTAGCAAGGTTTGTCACGTAAACAACAGTAAAAATTGTGGGTTTACTCTCCAACACACCGGTGTGCTGTACTAGTAATGAATTGGCATGTTTTGTTTACCTGACAAACCTTACTAATTGGCTGTGTCGGGTGGTGGCGGGTTTAATGACACGTTTATATTCACACGATATAACCAAAAAAATTATATTCTGGAAAATATTGGTCGTGAATGCCTACGGGTTAAACTGAACTCTTATTTATTTTAGCAGGTAAGGCCCACTGACCTATCGAGCTCTTTTTCAGAAGCGACCATGCCACAAATGATAGCTCAACGAAGTGGCTTACCACGTGGAAATTCTATAGCAGCCAAATACTCTCAAAAACCGGAGAACCCGGAGAAAAATCCACATGACCACGTGGAGAAAGACATGCAAACTCCAAATATACAGGCGTCAGGGTCGGGATCGAACCCATGACTGCCTGTATACCAGGCGAGCAAGTTGACATCTCGCCACCGTGGCGCCCGCCAAAATAGTGTCGAATGTTCATCCAGGAAAGCCTCACCGAGTGAATGAGTCTCAAAGCTCAGTTCCTTTATCAGGGTCCTGCGATGGGATGTTTGGCTGATTGCCTCTGAGAGGCAAGCCCATGCGCAAGAGGGAATAACAAACAATCACAGGTCCACACAGATGGGTTCTTGAACCCAGTTTGCGGATTTGCCATCTCCAAGTGACCTCGCAGCCCAGCAGCACATGCCTAAAACAGAAGTTCAAACAACCAAAACCAGCGTCTATGATCTACTATGACACATGGATCAGAAACATAGACATTGACAAAGAATGTGAAACAAAAGCTGGAAAGTCCATAAAGAAGCATGGGGAGGGGCATGCTTGGAAAATAACACCGAGAGACGGGAAGAGGAACACATAGATTAGAGAACGAGCAAGTTATAGATACCATGTGGGCTGTTCATGAAGGTGAATGGGCTTGGGGGGGAGGGGGGGGGGGACGTCACGAGAAGGGATGATAGACCAGCGGCCGAGATTAACGATGGAATAACAGCCAATGGAGGGAATGCAACTGAGAGGACGTCCACCGTGGTTAATGAAGCTACGAAATAGGCTCGTGTAAACGAGCAAGATGTATCGTTGAATCGCAGGACCTTGATAGATGATGGCTTGTGAGGAGGCCTTCATCGAGCAGTGGATAGATCATGGCTGATGGTGATGATGACACTGGCATCTCTTACGAGTCCACGCAGTCGCCTGGGTGAATTGTGTTTCCATTTTTTTCGAGTGCCTGTAGCGAGCATTGGAAACTGTGATAGAGAAGGTGAGTGTGTGGGAGGGAATTTGAGTTGTTTTAGCTGAGGACCATCTGAGCGAATGAAAAGTTTAAAAAGTAAAAACCTACACACAGCTTGCGGAAAGTACTTGGGAATTTTGTTTGGGCAAAAAGTCCGACTGGGTTTTCAAACTATTGCTTTCAAACGATAATGGCGCCCATGCAGAAGAGTTTCTGGCGAGCGAGCCTGCACCGTTTGAACCGTTCTTTCTGTGTGGTCAGAAAAAAAAAACTCTGCAGAAAAAAATCGTTCCCAAACCTCCAACTCTAACGCAATCCTCGGCAACTAAAAATACATTTCTCTGAAGAAAAAAAATCAATCAATCTCTATATCTAGAGATTGAACTTCTAAACTGGAAAAAAACCCCGGTGATGTGGACGCGGTGAAGTGGGTGTTTGGGGGGAGGTGGTTTTGGGTGACACTGTGGGTGGGTGTTGAGTCCAGGGAGTTTGGGGTTTGAAGGAGGTTGCGGACATTTTTTTTCACTTATCAGCATTCGCCAAAACGTTCTGAGGTCACTTGACTCATTCCATTCAATCGCCAAGTGGAAATTCGCATTTTTCGCTGCCGTGAACTGGACATGCCCTCTTACGCAGACTTCACAGTTATCTGAGCTCCATACATTGGACGTAACACAAACAAGCAGCAGAAGTAGCTTTTTGCAATGATACATTTGGTCACAGCGGCAAGTAAAAATAAGACTTTGCAGTTGTTCTGTAAAGTTATAGTAATCCATCTTCTTGGTTCTTTCGGTAAAGTCACGTAGAAGGGAAGTAATAAAATAATAAAAATAAAACATAATAAAACAATTCTCACGACGTTTCGGCCACAACGCAAGCAGCCGTCCTCAGGCGAAGAATGAGAACGGCTGCTTGCGTTGTGGCCGAAACGTCGTGAGAATTGTTTTATTATGTTTTATTTTTATTATTTTATTACTTCCCTTCTACGTGACTTTACCGAAAGAACCAAGAAGATGAATCCCTGCAGTCACGAAAGCTTTAAGTCGAAATTATAGTAATCCATTCTGAGAGTGCGAGGCTATTACAAAGGGGCTATGCTTCGCAGACACTGTCGGCAGTATTTTTTTGCAGTGGACGGATATTCGGAAGTCCAATTGAGTAATTCGCAGGCAATTTTTCGAATGTGGTCATTTTGGACCGTGACGCTGCCACACAATGCCCTAATTGTTTCATATGACGTCAGGGGATCTGCAGCGTCCACTGTGAAGCAAAGGGTGCGTATTCGTATGGCTAATACACCCGCAGTGTTAACCAGGGTGGCCTGACATGTTCGAACCGCAAACCCCTGCAAAAGAGTGGCGATCTCGCTACCACTGGGCTATGTGCAACTCTCACCCGACGTGTGGTTGGGTTGTACCTCCAATTAGCCAACCGTGTGGTGCGAAAGATGTTCAACATACATACCTACCGTGTGTTGTCCTGCTCAATGTCCGACGTTTTGCTCCACGTGCTATTGGTGCTTTTGGAACTGAATTATTCTTCAAGCACTTGAAGTCAGTTGACAAAACGACTTCACCACCAGTAGTGCCATCGACGACTGCTTGCTGGCTTACAAAGCCCAGCTTGCATCTTCTGCACGGCTGCCAAAGCCCATGCCTGCGGTTTTATTTATAAACTCCGAGCTGATGCGAGGGTTGCAGCTGAGGTTGCCACCTCTGAGATAAAACAAAAACCTGGACGTATCATGGGAAGAAAATTAATCTCACATTTTTCCAGCGGAGGGGGAGAACAGCGTGAAAATGCATTGCCTTGTGTGGCTGTATTAGTGCGCAAAGGACTTAATGTACCAGGAACACTCATATATTTCCAAGAACAGCCACCTCAACAAGTGGGACGATCCAGGGAAATCCAGGATGGGTGGCAACCCTAGGCTGTCAATGGTGGCAGCAGCAGCAGCAATGCCAGGGCGAGTGGGGGTGGGAGGCGGGGATGTAAGAAGCACCGCATCCCTGAGTAACACTGCCTCATCCTCAACTATGCGCCTCTCCTCGTAAATAAGAGCGCCCCCCCCTCCCCCGGGCTAGGAACCTCGCTGACTTATCATGCAAAGCAAAGTCGTGGACGAATAAATAAAAGACTGAACCCACATGCGACCGAGAGGGCACTGGACAGGCCCAAATACACGGTGCGCTATAAATACAATTTTGTAAAAAAAATAATGTTTCAACATGTTATTCAATAACACCGTGGCCTTAAAGAGGCAACGTTTCGGGTCACTGGCCTTTCTCCGTAGCACATACAAAAGTAGCGAGAGAGATCACTCCGTGTCTGCTCCATGTGCGAAGAAAAACATAGCCATTGGCCAAAATGTAACCTATTCTATTTCTTTCCTTTATAGGCCACGGTGTTATTGACGAATGTGTTTTGAGGTTTTTTTTTTATTAAATCAATTGTGGTTGCGGACCACTGCGAACGCAAGCAGCAGCAGAACCAGAAATAATAATGTTGTTAAATTGCGATTTTAATGTCCTCGGGGTATTTTTTGGGTGCTGCAGCTTTTTTCGTATTGGGTTATTAGTGATTTAAGTCGTTGTGCTGGGTGCGGCATGGGAACCATACCAGAATGGTTGATATTAATCATCGTCATCAGACCTGTTTGTGTCAATATGAAAGCGACATTGCCACGAGTTGCGTCACCTCGTTGAACCTGGGCTAAACCACAACGCGTGGAGGGAACATTTTATCATTCTTTTTTTTAATTAATGTTTTCACTTCCGTACCAGCACACACGAACCAAGCACACATACACTACGATATTTCCCTACGTAAAAGACGATGTTAATAAGGACAGTGGGGTATTAATTAAATGACGTATAGAGAAAATAACTATGCCCAACAGGATCTGATTCCCCCCTGATTGTTGAGTTGGTTTGACCCACTGCTAGTTTTGATGGGCGGGTGAGTCGTCGAGAAGTTTCGTTTGGGCAGTGATTGACTGTGTGCGTGGCTGTGTTCACGTGTGTGTGTGGTTGTGTGTTCACATGTGTGTATGGGTGTGTTTTTACTTGTGTATGGCTGTTTGTGTGCTTGAGTTCACGTGTGTGTGTGTGGTTGTGTGTTCACATGTGTGTATGGGTGTGTGGTTGTGTGTTCACATGTGTGTATGGGTGTGTGGTTGTGTTTTTACTTGTATATGGGTGTGTGTGCGCTTGAGTTCAAGTGTGTGTGGTTGTGTGTTCACATGTGTGTATGGGTGTGTGGTTGTGTGTTCACATGTGTGTATGGGTGTGTGGTTGTGTGTTCACATGTGTGTATGGGTGTGTGGTTGTGTGTTCACATGTGTGTATGGGTGTGTGGTTGTGTTTTTACTTGTGTATGGGTGTGTGCTTCAGTTCACTCGATTGTGTGTTCACGTGTGCGCGCGCTTGTATTTTCACTTCCGTGTATGGGTGTGTTCTTGAGTTCGTGTGCGTTGCAGTGAACTCATGTGTGCGTGCACTTTTGTGGTCATATACGTGTGTGTGCATGGGGAGCGGTGGCGCAGCGGTTAACGCACTGCGCTCAGAAGAGGGCCACCCAAGTTTGACTCCCGTTCACGGGCAACACCAGTGACGATTATTTGAACCCGTCACGGGGCCTGATGAATAACCTGGTCCAGTGTGCAGTAAACGTCGTCACTGGGGAGACAAAGGCGGCCGGGCGTGGTGCTGGCTACCCACCCCCGCATGTGCCATGCCAGCCTTCTTAGGTGTTCGCTCACAGCACTGGCTCCAACAGTCTGTTAAGGCTATGTGAGGGATCTCTGTGTGCATGGTTGTGCGTGTGTGGGTGTATATATCTGTGTGTGTGTGCGGTGTGTTGGTTTGTGTATCGGTTTTAATGTTTTCCTCCAAAATGTATTGAGAAATATCACCACTCCCCCGGTAACTTCCGTGTTCTATTTCCCCACAACTCCTCGCCTGCCTGCCGTGTGAGATCACAACGCAGTCAACGTGGGACGTTGGGCTATTAACGCTGGCCCAGCATTGCATGTTGACTTGGTATGCAACGTGTGTGAGAGAGATCGCATTCAACTCGCCGAGCTAAGCAACCGCGACACTTGACTGACGGCAACACGGGCGCAGGTCAAGAGAGACCCGTCGTGGTCCCAAACAAACCAGATCACATCTCAGAATTCTCTCATCGCCCACGCACTCCTGCATGTGTGTGTGTGTGTGGCAATGCACGTGGGTATGTGTGTGGGGAGCGGTACTGTGGCGGTTTAGCACGCCGTGCTTCAAAAATCCGGGCGACCCGAACTCGATTCCCGCTCGTGGCCAACACCGGCGACGATTATCAGAACCGGTCCTGGGCCTCCCTTAGGTCGACCCAGCCTCAAATGGGTACATGGTGCGTTGTGTAAACATCGCCACGAGGGACACAAAGGCGGCCGTGTGTAGTGCTGGCCACCCACCCCCTCGTGTACCGTGCCGGCCTTCACAGGTGTTCGCTACCATCACTTGCCCCAACAGTCTAAAAATGGAGCCCCCTTTAGCAATTTCGCCCCCTCTGTGTAGCCCAGCCCCTAGACCTTGGGCCAAAGTTATGTTGGCCCAAGGTGGGCCTCTGATCCATGGGGCCAGAGGGGGCCCTGGCCCTGCAGTGCCGTTGCTGCGTGTGTGCTCTCGTCACCGATGGCGCAGCGCATGCAACCCAGAACCCCTGGCTGACAGCCACTTCGACTTCACTCGCCAGTAATCGTCTTGGGCATAGAGAAAGCTCGAGACGGAACATCATTATCATCCATAATCTATGTCCAGCGTTGCTGCTTAATGAGGACAAAGTGTCTCGGACGCGAGCGGCGATTGGCGAGGTTCTCGAGGCGTTTTGGGTTCAGAGCGGCTGCTGCTGTTGCCGTCGCTTCGTCGCGACCGATCGTCTCCTTCCCAACTTCATGACCGGCGGTGATCAGAGGCAAAAAACAAGCACAGCCTCGCGCCCTCGGCTTCGGCCGAACGATGGGCGCGTAAATATTTAAAGGGCCAACTCTCAGCGGCTTAAATCACAATCACTGCTCCATCGCAGTGCAAGTGTAGCCAGTGGTGCAATGACCTGACCCCTAAAGTGAACATCTTACTTTCTCTGCATGGCCAAGGACACAGATTCCAACCCAACTTGCTCAACCAAAACACATTTTATCCCACTGGACTTTGCTCCTCGCTTGTACACAGCAAGCGCTCTTTGTACATGTAGATACATGGTTGTCCTTGTAGAGAGATTATAGATAGATTGGAGATAGAATGTTGGGCAAGTGCCGTTTGCAAGCACCTATTCAGACCGGAATTGCGTATGAGTGAGTGGTGTAACCGGTGCCACACCTTTGTCTTCCCAGCGCTGACGTTAACATGCCTAACTGGGTGCTTATTTAAGGCTGAGTCGACCTAGGCCAGGCCCAGAAGAGTTTCTGAAACCACTTGCCACTTAAGTTAGCTGTGCCCCGGAATGAACCTCAGGGCGCTAAGTTAACAGCGCAGTCCATAAAACACAGCGCCACCCCTCCCTCCAACAACAACAGCCCACCTAAGTGGCGATAACATCACCTGAGCTCCCGTGTGAAACTTGGTGTGTTTTCAGGCCATCTGGAGTACCGAGTGCTCGCTGGCTTGTGGGTGGAAACCAAAGAAAATCCATGCATCACAGGGCAAATCTAGGCGATAAGGGTGAACCGAGATGACCGGCAAATGCACCGCCTGTACTCCCCACTGTGCCAACTTGCTGTATCTATCTTAGCCAGTTGATGCGCCACTCGTTATTGAGCACTTTGCTTTTCCATGCTTCATTGCTGCAGGAGGGCGGCTGCCATCCAGCTGCCCAGTAGCATCCTTCATGAGCCTCCACCACAGAGGCCGATCTTCACATAACTGTTGCAGACAAGTCCATTCATCTTCCAAATCAGCCCATCTCTTCTCTAGCACGTGTCACAGCTGTTTAGCCCCCTCTATCCACTCAGACGCAAACTGCTTGGGCATGCAGGCTACATGACTCAGTCAATGGAACCGGAGGGGCCCACTGATGGGACTATGTACACACCTTTCATGGGTTTGTGAATTCATCATAAAATCCAGCCTGGTTAATTCCAGGATGGATCGTTGGCAAGCCGGCCTGAAAGTTGCAAGCCGGTGCAGATGTTCCTGTAAAGGGGATGCAGAGTTTGCAAGCATATAGAATAAAATGTGTAACTGTGGCGGATAAAACATAGCGCTTTGTGTGGAGCGACAAGGTCAGGCAGCTTCCACATGGCGTTACGCAGCCGATGAAACGATAACGCCACTCGACTGGTTCAGAGTGAGATGCTACCAAGCTGAAGACGGGCATGGGCACTCTCCGAAGACAAAGACACGTAAGCGCACGTGCAAACTACCTCCCCATTAGCTGTTGTAGACTGTCAGCATAAGCGCTACTGAGTTTGCAAGACCTTTGCCTGCATGTGCCTGGACACCAGAGAACTCCCACGCATACAGAATAACTCCCATTCCACAGTCGTGTCACGGCCGTCTGTGCTGTCATCTCTCAAAGTCCAGGTTCAAGACCTTCCTTTGGCTATGACTGTCTTTTTTTTTTTATAAAAAAAAGTATTATGCGATATATACAATACAGTTTATACATTTTTTAAATAATACGCAACTTATAACCGTTCATCAATCTACTGATCAGATGAAGGCGTTCCCACGCTGTTGTTTGACCATACTTCACCACGCTTGGTCATTGTGGGTCGGTGAAGTGGGGGGAGCTTGCGGAGGTGTAGGGGGGGGGGGGGGCAGAAGGGCCCAGGACCAGTTGAGATATCACTCGCCACCGATGTTGTTAGCCGTGCTAACCATGGCTGAGAATCGAACTCGGGTCATCAGGGTCTGTAAGCGCGGTGCGTTCACCACTCGCGCTGCTCACGGCTTACACGATCGCAAGACGACCGAGATACTCACGTCTCGGCACACGCGTCGCGGGCGTAGCGGCCGACTTTTGTTCGATCGTCGAATCGCTCCGCCGTGAGACGCTTGTGCCACCTCCGCTCCGTCCCGCCTTGTGCGTACGCGCGGCGAGCAGGTGGGATCCGGCAGCGGCGGCGATGGCGGTGGCGGCGGAGCGAAGAAAGGAAAGGTCCTCTCGGACGATGACAACGGCAGCGTGTTCGTCGACCCCTCCAGCGAGGAAGGCAAGAAGCTGCTGCACCGCACGCAGGCGCTCGCCGCGCAGGTGCTGGATGACGGTTCCGGGAAGGAGGGGGGCAAGCTGCCGGGGTCAGAGCCCGGGGTCGCCGAGGGTCAGCCTGCCGGAACAACTGGCAAGGGCACGGCGACGCGCAAGCCGCCCCTGCGACTCTTCTCCAGGGATGCGCCTGG
This sequence comes from Lampetra planeri, assembly GCF_965212315.1. NCBI lineage: Eukaryota > Metazoa > Chordata > Hyperoartia > Petromyzontiformes > Petromyzontidae > Lampetra > Lampetra planeri. Next base: position 5,741,838 of record NC_136123.1, read on the forward strand.
TGAGCGGAGGGGCGGAGGAGAGATGCTTTCAGTTGATTATCTGTGCAGTTGCGTTTATTCGCGTTTTGCCTCGTAACCCGCGTCGCCCGTCGGCAAAGAGACTGTTGGTCTGGATAGGTTCTTCCCTGGTTGAACGTGAAGGTTCTGCCTGCGTGTGTGTGAGATCGCCAACGATCAGCTGCTAACACTTGCAGCTTTGCTTTGTCAACGTTCACCGGAGAAGATTAACTTTCCCACTGTGTGTAATAGGGATTTAGGATTTGAGATCGGAATTTGTTAATTCTGAAAAAAAATATCAGTTTGTATTAACTTACGCGTGGACATATTCATTTGATCAATCCACTGCTGGGTCAGGGTTTGTCCATGATCGGCGCCGAGTTGGAGAAGATGTGCAAGCATAGAATTAGAGTACAACGTCGGATTTTTGCCGCACTGCCCTGCAGCCTATAACACCTGTTATAACACACTGCCCTGCAATGCCAAACTTCTAAACCAATTGCAATACTTCGCCATCTCACTTCAAACCTTGAATAACGATCCGTTAAAACAGCTCGCTAATAATCGTCGCAAAAGGAGTTTGAGCATTTGTGTAAGCTCAACTCTCCCATTCTCAAACGAACTCGCTTTGACAGTGATGGAAATTTCATATCCTTATGACAGGGGCTTGTCTCTGTAAAGGGCAGCACTGAAGTAAATAACAAACGCACAATCACAGCCCTCTTTCAATCCACTGCTGGATGACGACCTCTGCACGCTGTGTCAGTGTTCAACGATTCTTGACCGCGCTCGTCAGTGTGGCTTGCTGAACAAGAGCTTGATAGCTCATCGGATTTCTCCAGGATAAATAAAGATTCTGATTCAGATTCCAGAGGTGTGGACTCGAGTCATGTGACTTGGACTCGAGTCAGACTCGAGTCATGAATTTGATGACTTGTGACTCGACTTGGACTTGCATAACAATGACTTTGTCCCACCTATGAGATGTGGACTCGAGTCATGTGACTTAGACTCGAGTCATGAATTTGATGACTTGCGACTCGACTTGGACTTGCATAACAATGACTTTGTCCCACCTCTGTCAGATTCATCACGGATGTTAGCCACGGTAGGGAATGAATCTCGGGCTGCCGAATTCACAGCGCAGTGTGCAAACCGCTGTGCCACCGCTCCCCTCTTAAACAATTGTTTAACCATGAATGCTAAACCCCAACCTTTAACCCTTGATCCCAAAATCCTAAAACTTCAACCTGAATGCCTTCATCCTTAAACCCTAATCCTTAAAGACCATAAAATGCACTTATTTTTCTAATCTTGAATTATAAACATTGCTCATTTCAAAGGAATTTAGGAATTTAAATGAAAATAATTTGGTATTTCGATTATCATATTTAATTCCCTATAATTTGTTTTGTGACTATAGTAATAGTGTCATTTAATTACAACCAGCTGAGAGGCCACTAATTATGATGACCCCCCCCCCCCCCACCTTGCCCCAGAGACCCGATAATCGTCACGATCCCCTGGCGAATCAACTCAACATTCGATAGTTCTTTCCCCCCCCGTCTCATCCGTAGCATTCCCGTTCGCATGCTCAATGCTCATTTTCCCCCCCATCACGTTTGTACAAGTTTTGTTCGCCGAAAATGTGACATTAGCGTCTAATTTGCATCGGTTGAAAGCAACCCGATTCTGGCGCAACGTGAATAGGTTGCATCGTCATCCATCGTGAGCGAGAGAATCGATTCGAACTGTTGCATCAATGCGTCGTCACGCGCGTGCCCCCCCTCCCCCCCCCATGTCCCTTCGGCAAGGCAGAGCAGCCAGAGAGCGAACGTCTAAACGTCAAGGTGCAGCCCCCGCAATTGCTCGCTCACACCACCGTGGGCAGCAGGGCCTCTATAATTGTTAGAGGGCAACCCCTTGAGATTCCGCACTAAGAGGATATTTGGGCTTACTCTTCCATCATTGGCCGGACATCTTCGAAGAGGTGGGCGACCCACACTTTGAATCCATTGTGCGAGACCTGCCGGTCGACGTACCCATTTATACTGCTCGCTGGGCAGAAGTGCGGGGTGGGGGGGCGGGGATTAATTAACTTGCCCCATTGTTTCAACTGTACATGTGTATGCTGAACTTATTTAGCACCGTACATAGCCAAACGTGCCAATTGGAGATGGACAGCAAACTGAACGCAAAAACGCAGTTCTAAAGAAATTAATTTAGATTTCAAAGTGCATAGTTCCAGTGGCTGCCTAATATCAGAAGGAAGAGCATTCCAGACGGCCGCAGAAGCGCATCTGACAGCGCGGATGCAGTGACCGTCTTTGTTCGGATGGTTAGCCAAAAGCTGCTGCTGCGAGGATGACCGGCGTTATGACTGGCACACCGCGAGATCGAATCGAACGTGCGGACCTCTAGATAACCAAGATAATCGAGTCCAGCGTGAAAACCATTCTAACCATTTGTCGGGCCAGCGTCCCGACAACAAGCGGTTCGAGTGGCGAGCAATGTGCCTGAAGCGCAGAGTTCCCACAGCGTTGGCCGCCCGGGCGTGTGAATTCCCTTTCGGTGTGCGGTGTCGCCTTGTAGGGGTCGCGGGCCCCGAGTCTCCGTGCGGCGTCGACAAGGCGGACGGCGCTGCGCCCGTCCCCGCCGAGCGCTCCCCTCCTCTCTTCAAGCGGCTGTTCTCCCGCGACGCCCCCGAGCGTGACGACAACACCTTCAAGAACAGGCCCTCCGAGTCGTACGACCTCGAGTCCGTCGAAGAAGGTGAATCCAGAACGGGCAAAGAAAGCGCTCGCGCGGAATAGTCGTCGAGCGTCGTCGTGCGGAATGCACGCGGTGCAGCGAAATGGACAGGCGGACGGTTATGTGCCCCCTTCACATGTATCGGTAACTTTTCAAACAAATGTGTAAGTGTGTGTGATTGTGTAATTGTGTGTGGGGGTGCAAGCTACTTAAATTTAAGTATTTATTGTATTTATTGCACAACGCATCGACTGTACGGCCTTCTGGGAGTCCACAATTTCAGCAGCAATGATTCAAGCCAAGCAAACTTTGCACCAGTTTCCATTGCACGACGATCGACAAACCCTGCAAATGTAAACCTCGTGGGTAGCTGGTTGTATTTGCAGCATGATGTGATGCTCACATATTGACACTCGTCTGTTTTTCTGTTATTATAATACGACTCACTTCCCCCCCTGTGTATGAAAGCAAATCTGAGTTGTGTAACGCTACTGACGCCAGTCACAAATTATGGGCGCGTCTTTTTCTTTTCCTGGAGCCTCCTATAATCCAGAGGATATTGTAAAAAAAACAACGAATGTGGCAGCCCATCGTACGGATGAGATAACGTGTTCTCACACGACGCTCACCACTCATCAAGTAAACCTGACATCCGCTACTCACCCGGTTCATAAACTCATGACATCCGCTACTCACCCGGTTCATAAACTCATGACATCCGCTACTCACCGGTTCATAAGCCCGAGTGGGAAGCTCATTGAGATTCAGTGGCTTCCCGATTCCCCCCATCACCCAAACCCAACCCCCGAAGAGCAACAATAGGGCCTAATGAATGCCCTCCATCACTGTTTGTCCACTACTGGGGTTTGTTGCTTCGGTCAAACCTTCGCGTCTTGCTGTTCCTCGTATTTTTGCCGCGTACCTTCTTGTGTGCTGATGTTGCTACTTCGAGGTCTCTTTTCTAACGAAAGAGAGGATGCCAATATTTTTGTTTTACCCCCAATTGTGTCTTTGTTTTAACAGTCACCGTGACATTACATCTCTTACAGGGCTTGCGTGTTTTATACATAACGTGGTGTTTGTTTCTACACGTATGAAATCCTTACCATGGGGAGGGCTGATCCCTTTTCGTGACTTGGCTTTTGTTCTTTTGTTTTTGCATTCGTCATTTTTTTTTTCTGGCGTGCGTTTCTCATTTCCCAACATAAAACGCAGCGATGCACCCCCCTTCTTGGTGGAGTGATAAATAAAGAAATAAACACAGCCAAGAATTCTTGGAAGCCAAAGCCAGTGCTTGTTTGTCAGAAAGGCTGTGTTTGTTTGTGTTTAGTTCCCTGTGCGTGTGTTATTGAAGCTACGCGCAGGCAGAGAGAGAGAGAGCTGGCTTATCTTTTCTGCTGCTGCTGCTACTTGCATGAGCGAGCGGTTCAAAACGACGTCAAGAAATTCCACTTGTGAAGTGTGTTAGCCCAGCATTGTCCGATTGATTGCCTGAAAGCAGCAGCAAATGTGCGGAATGTAAAATTGTGAGCCTATGCATTAAATGCCGGATTCTCCCATTAATCGTGAAAGTGTGCATTCATCCCCGTTCCAACAAGCCCCACGACCTACACGGCTCACGGCAGGACATCGTCAAACAGCGGGTTGACAAAAGGGCCGGACGTTTTTCGTACGCAACGAACTTCGGATTCACGCCAGATCATCTCCCTTGCAGGGGACACCTCTTGTCTCAGTGTCACCTGACCTGGGTAAAATAAATCTGCAGTATAACGTCGCATATCCGAGTCTGAGGTACAGGCAGACATGTGGAAAGGTTGTATTTGCGAACGTCTACAGAAAATGACCGTTATTACACCGTGCATAAACACTGCACTGTGAGCTGATATCTGATGGCCACCTTGCATGCAACTTTGTACTCTTTACCAGAAAGCCGCATGTTGTGCACGTCATATTATCAGGATGCAGTGGAAGGTTTGGGGGGCATTTGCCCCCCAACTTGAGATCCCGAAAAGCTTGAAATTTTGGAACCCCCCTCCCCTCCTCCACTCCCCCACCTTAATCTCCCTCCCTCCTCCCACTTGGGAAGTTTCTAAATCCGTGTCCGGTCTGGTTGCCCGTGGAAGCAGAAGAGCGCTTAAAATGTAAATCTCACCAGCCCTCTTTTGTTTTCTCAGTCCTGTGCTGCTGCAGCTGCTGCTGCTGCTGCTGGCTTTACGACTCAGCACTGGCCCATGTTAGTCCCTGGGTCAGTGCAGCAATTGGTACCAGCTAAAGTAGGAATACTTGAGTGGCGCCGATGTATTCACGAATGGCTAATACTGCCGAATTATTTGGTAACCGACTCGTTTTAAATGGTTATCGCGCAATCCGTTGTTGTTGGTCACGTAAGTAAACTGTGACGCTCGAATGCCACGCTACCTCTGACGGTACCGACGAGCACAATACAATATGCCTGCTCTGGCCTCATGGACTACCAGGTGGTCCAGTCGTGTGCACAACGTGTGGATGCTGAGCGGTGGTCACTCTGGCACAGGGGTCGGCAAACTTTCAAAGAAGAAGAGCCATTTTTTGTTTTTTTTTGTCTTTGACCAAAATAGTTTGAGAGCCGCATCACCCGCAGAGCGACTTGTACACAAACACCGCAGGTATATGGCAGATGACAAACAAATTCTGACTTCAATAAACACAATAGGTGATGGAATAAACTGCGTCTATTTTTTCCCCCTCCCTTAGTTTCTTTTTTATACAATTCACTTTGACGGTACATTTTGTTGTCACCGAGACATTCCGTAGTGACCCATTCCCTGCCGTATTTAATCAATTGTTTATTATATTTGCATTTAATTATTTTGAAAATGTACGAATTTTTTTAAACGACTTCCCGCATGCACCTCCGGCGGCGCAGGTTGTCGACCCTTGCTCGAGCGAAACGAAACGGGAAGCTTTTGACAGGCGTCAGTGTAAGCATTCAGAGGCCGAGGGAGGATGGAATGAATAAATGTGTTAATTTATAATGAGGCGAGGGCCAACCAAAACAAAAATGTCTTCTTTTTTTCCCCATTCCCGATGAGTACATTTTAAATTATACGGCACAACTTCGAATTATAATGCGTGCATCGCGCGAGAGTGAATCGGTTTCGTTTTGCAATTTCAAGGACCCAAAGCCAAAGAAAAAATACAGATTAAGGACCCAATTAATAATGTCAGCAATGTCATCATCGTTACCATCAACGTCATCGGCCACGATCGGTCTACCGCTGTATGAAGGCATCCCCAAGTCATCACCATACCTCGTGGTCCCGTGAGAGAGCAATCTGTCTACCAGCTGCACTTGGTCGTGTGTTTGACGAATGCCAGGTCACCTGGTAAGAAATCAGGGCCACAACACAGCTGGGTGTGCACTGCACAAAATGGCAAAAGCAGCACGCTTACCCTTACACAAGGCCAGAACAAAGAATAATTCGTCTCAGTGAGTGCCTGTGTTCTATGGTAAGGGCCGGAATGAGTTTGATCATGGCCTGGGGCCGTAATACCTTCAGTTAATTCCCTTTAATGTTTTACCACCACTCACGCTACTAAATACTCCATTAATACCCATCTTGGTTTATTTCAGGTCAAATGTTTAAAAAAAAAATGTGAATCAAAGTTAAGATGAACCTGACCGCTTTCATTTTGGCACATGACTGGCAGTAACAGACCCTGATGCCATGGCTGTAATGACGAAGTTATTCTACAAAAGATTTATGATAGTGCTCAAGTATTGCATTTTAACCGCTATAGAGCAGTATGTGTATATATTGTGGGGGCCCTCAAAATCTGAGGCTTTGGCCTACAGCCCCTGAAGCCGCTGCACTACCTTATCATCACTCAACTCCTCACTGGCAGTGGGTGAGTTCACTCCTTTCAATTTATTTATTTGTATTTTCAACAACAACAACAACAACAGCAACATATACCACGAGAAAAAAGCCAGAACATACTGAACAATAGGTGCGCCTAGCTGTGATCGAGGGAACAAGGGAAATAGTAAACCAAGTGAAATGAAAGGGAGGGCAATGGAGCAATGGACATAGAGCAGAGAGAGAAAAAGAAGAGATTGACAGGTGGTTAAGTACCCAGCGGGATGAGCGGATCGAATCAATAGCCGGTCAACAAAGGGAGACCAAATCTTCCTATATTCCCCTGCGAGTCCACCACTTCAGATGTCGCCCTGCGTGTTTTGTTGACAGACGTGGCGTCTGCGAACGACTCCGACCCCAAACGGGGCCCACAGGGGAAGAGCGCGGAGGTGCCGATCGTCGGGCAGACGGCCGCCACGGCCAATGCTGCCCCCGACGCCAAGCCGCCTGGGTCGCCACCGTTCTACAAGCGTCTCTTCTCCCGCGACGCCCCGGCGCGGTCCGACAACACCTTCAAGGGACGGCCCTCGGAGTCCTTCGACCCGGCGTCAGTGCCGGAAGGAGACGACGAGGGCTCCTCGGCGGAGGACGACGGGGACTCGAAGGGTCGCGGCGATCAGCGGTCGACTTCGGATGAGAGTAGGAAGTCGGGCTCGTCTGCAGATAGGGCTGTTGTGGACGGGGCAAAGGTCGGTGGGGAAGTTGGGAAGCTCTCAGCTGCAAGAGCCTCGATGGAGAATGCTCCTCCTCCTCCTCCGCGGGCCAACGGCAAGGAGACGAAGGTCAGAGGTTAAGCATGCGGCAGTGGACGCTTTGTTTGCTCTGTGGAGGTTCTTGTACAGAGCGCTGTTGGTGAGACATAGCGACATAGCGCAGCTGGCGATAGCAATGTGGGTTTCTGCAGCTGGTAACCATGCTTCGTAATGTATGGTTTTATTGCAAGAGCATCATCAATAAGAAGTCACCATCATTAATAAATCATCATTTGGCTTTCTGCTCTTTTTTCAGCACGAAAAATTCCCACAGCAGTCCTGCCCAGTTACAGACACACCGACAGGGCTGCTTGCCCATTTGTTTTCAGTGAACACACATCCTCCGCTTGCACTGCTTGCACTATGTCATTGTCAATGTTACCCTCTGTCCATGCTTCCCCAGCAGGCGTCGGAGCTGGAGGAGGCAGCCAGGCCGGTGGCACAGGAGGAGGTGGCGGTCGTGAAGCAGAGCAATGACTCGCTGGAGGCCCCGGTGCAGGGCAAAGGCACGGCCCCCGTGGGTAAAGGTGGAATTTCCCCAGGCAGAGATGAAGTAGCCTCTACGGGCAAAGATGGAGTCTCTCCAGGCAAAGATGGAGTCACCCCAGGCAAAGATGGAGTCTCCCCAGGCAAAGATGGAGTCTCCACAGGCAAAGATGGAGTCTCCACAGGCAAAGATGGAGTCTCCCCGGGCAAAGATGGAGTCACCCCAGGCAAAGATGGAGTCACCCCAGGCAAAGATGGAGTCACCCCAGGCAAAGATGGAGTCACCCCAGGCAAAGATGGAGTCACCCCAGGCAAAGATGGAGTCACCCCAGGCAAAGATGGAGTCACCCCAGGCAAAGATGGAGTCACCCCAGGCAAAGATGGAGTCTCCACAGGCAAAGATGGAGTCTCTCTGGGCAAAGATGGAGTCTCCACGGGCAAAGATGGAGTCTCTCTGGGCAAAGCCGTGGCCCCCGCGAGTAAAGATGAAGCCGCCGTATCCGCTCCCAAGAGTGGCGGTGCGGATGAAGCGAAGGGGAAGGAAGAGAAGAATGAGGGCGAGGAGGACCTCACGTTCATAGAGAAGGTGGAGCGGTTCTTCACGGGGAAGGATGACAAGAAGAGCGATGGAGCAGAGGCGGGGTCAGAGGTGAGAGGGCGCGCACATTTCCCTAATTCTATTGTCCAGAAATCACGACAACTTGAAGTTGCATAGCATCTAAAATCATTCGTAAGAGATTATAAACTAACTTATGAATGCACTCGAATTTCCAGACTCGGTTTAAATCAATGCAGTCATCAAAGCTCTCACAAATCTGGACCCAAATAAAAAATACAAAAAAAAGATTGAATGTATTTTCACTACATAGCAAGATACTGCACATATAAGTGGTGCGACTAACACATCATCAAGGGACGTGAAATAGATTCATGTTTTTAATTTGTATTGTTATTGATGTAGGATGCCTTGGTAAAACTTGTTTCTGCTGACTTTCATCAGCAGTCAGGCCTTATAGATGGGTCATTGTTAAAGTTGATTGATCAATGTCTGTTTAAAAAAAATATACAAGTAAGAATACACTAGTTCCAGAGTGAATCTGTACGTAGGTGGATATCACTCAAACTTTACTCAGATAGGTCAGTAGCTACTTGTTGTACTATCTTTCTATGGGCATCACCTCATTCATTTGATGGTGGAAGCCTCATGTCCTTAAATGGTTTAATTATTTCCTGATCAACCAACCACCACTTTCAAGCCATTGAATCGCAAGACTAGGGGATTGCCACCTCCGAGGTACAAACAACCAACACGTGGTTGTTTTAGTGGTGTGTTGTGTATTATTGTACAACTGACAAAAAAAATACAAGACTCCTAATGCCCCAGGAAGATTGACAGAGTCTCAAAGACGGTTACCACAAACAGAGAACGATCCTGGGCAAACCAGGACGGGAGGTAACCCTGGTCATGACCCCCACACGCGATCACGTCATGGTGACCTCCTATGGGAATCACTACGCGGCAAGACACACACACAGAGAGACAGAGGCCTCCTTCTGGGAAACCGAGCAGAGGGGCAGGGCATGGGGCAGAGGCAGGGAGGGGAACGTAGCCCCCCCTCCGTTCGCTCGCTCTCTCTGTGGCCCAGACCTCTCGCATTCATTATAGTCGTACAGCCCTTTGTCAGTCCACTGCTGGTTCAAGGCCTCCCGCCACGCCGTATCGGTCACGGGGGGGGGGGGGGCTCTTTGACCATGCTTCTACACCGAGCTGGGCAATGCGGGTTGGTGGTGATGGGTGGACCCTACGTCTGTGTCACAGCCACAGAGTCGGTTGTTAGCCGTGGCCGGGAATCAAACTCAGGCCCGCCGGGTTAATAACCGCCAGACACCGCTTCATGAATATCAACGTGGATATACTGCAATCACCACAATCACAACGGCAGCGCGATGTGGTTCACCGCAACGGTATGTGCAGTGTCGTAATTGCAATGAGGCTTAACACGTAAAGAGACCAACGTTTGTTGACGTTTGTACGTCGGCTGACGTTAGTGTGTGTTGGGACAACGTTGGTGGACGTTCGTGTGTGTTTGCGTGTCGGTGAGAAGCGAGATGCAAAGCGGAGGAGGGGGCATGGACCAGTTCAGGTAGGGCTCACCGCTGATGTTAACTCGTGGCTGGGACATTTAATTTCATGGCCCCGGGTTCACAGGGCAATGTTGCTCACTGCTGTGCTGCTGCCCTCCCCCCCACCCACGTGAGCACATCCCATAGCAGAGGTCGCAATCGGGTACCCGATACCCGTACCCTACCCGATACCCGTACCCTACCCGATACCCGTACCCTACCCGATACCCGTACCCTACCCGATACTCGTACCCTACCCGATACCCGTACCCTACCCGATACCCGTACCCTACCCGATACCCGTACCCTACCCGATACCCGTACCCTACCCGATATCCGGCTACCCGTACACGGCCGGGTACGGGTAGCCAGGTACCCGTTTGCGACCCTGGTGCGCCGGGTACGGGTACGGGTAAGGAATCAAAACCCGTTTGCGACCTCTGTCCCATAGAGAGCCGGGGTGTGTCGGGGTTTTTTTTTAGTGGCCCCCCCCTGCCCCCACCTCCGGCCTCGAGCTGCCCGCTGCCCTTCGCGGTAGGGGTCGGGGCTGGTGAAAGTGGCCGGGGAGTGGCGTGGGTTGGGTGGGGGCAGAGGGGGCTTGCAATGGGTGTGAAGGCACTTGGGGCGGTGTGGGCGTCCTAAGTCAATTATTACAAAAATGTTCAAAGGAATGCCGCTGTTGGCCAGTTCACAACGTGACCGGCCCTAGTGTGAGGGTGGTGCAAGTCGTTGCTGGACTTTTGCTCACAGGAGACCAGAGCTTTCACTGTAGCATCATTGCAGCTCGCACGATTCCTCCACATAGTCTCCACCAACGGCAGAGACAAAGATCCCCCGTGTAGCCTTCACAGATTGTTGGGGCAAGTGCTGTTAGCGAGCGCCTTTGAAGGGCGGCACGGCACACGAGGGGGTGGGTGGTCAGCAACACGCCCGGCCGCCTTTGTCTCCCCACTGGCGATGTTCACACGCCGCACCAGGTACTCATTTGAGGCTGACTCGACCTAGGGGAGGCCCAGGACCCGTTCGGATAATCGTCACTGGAGTTGACCGTGAGTGGGAATCGAACCCGGGTCGCCGGGTTCTTAGTGCAACGTGCTCACGCTCCACTTCCACTCCCCACAAAGCACTTCTCCCACACAATGGAACCACTTCTGCACCCGCGTCTCCGCTTCGTCACACGATTTCAAATCGTTGCCCTCCCAAATGCTCCTTTGGAGGGCCAAACGGACGCAACCCAGAATCAACATCAAGAGCTGCGATCGATCCGTTGCTGGATGAAGTCCTCCCCCAAGTGGTCGCCCATGTCCCACGGTCCTGCGATGATGCAACTATCTACTCGGCACTTGCACACGCACACGCAGGAGCCGATCTCGTCGCTGCATCTCCGCGCTGGACGTCCTGCCGGGCGTGTTTTTGTTTCTCCCTCCGGGTGCTACGCCGTCGTTAATCTCAACCACCAGCCACTATTCCTTCGTGCGGAGTTTCCTGCCAAAACCCGCTATGTTTAAAACGAAAAAAAGATCAAGGCGATGTCTCCAACACGCGTTATGTTCGCGTGTGTTTATGCAGACTTTGAGAAAAAAATTGCATAGAAACTCTTAGTGCGCACACATACAAAGTAACGTTAGCAGTGATGATTATCGTTGTCCCATTCAATTGCACCAACTTCATCGTAAGCGTTCTGGAGTAATGTTAGGATTAAGGAAGCAATAATAATTTTATCATTTTCAAAGAATATTCGTTTTTGTTTCTGCCAGCTGACTATTCCTGGTACAAAACCCACAAAGTGTGCAAGAGTTTACAATCATAATGAAAAGGTCATTCCAATTTTTCATTCATAGCAGCATGAGGGGGAAAAAAATTCTCACGACATTCCATCATTATCATTGCCTAATCACAGAGCTATTGTAAGCATTCGATTCATACTTTAGACACTGGCACTGCTAAGCCCTTTGAAGTGTTAGCGGGTTGTACCGCACGTCAACGTTGAAGATGCTTCACTCCCCGTGCTGAGAGCTTCTTTAACACTTCAGTTCCTGAAGAAGGTCCCAACGTGTTGAGTGAAATATCGGGACATCGTGCCGAACAACAGCCGGAAAACTCATCGGAGAGTGGTACGGAACAACTGCGCAAGCCGACGCGGTGTACGTATGTATGTTGAATTTCTGTGGCACCCCACGAAGCCGATCGTGCTAATCCGCATCGCAGCCTTTACTATGGTGTCAGGACAACCGCGTGAGACTTTTATTAATGCCAACAATTTACACAGATGCTTCAGCTACAGAGTCAGTCCATCTGAGGTCGCACAATAATACTTTTATCACAGATTTTATGCGGAAAATGAAAAATCAGGATGCATTTTTTTGCTTCACACAAAAAGGGGGCGTATTATGAGGGTGCCATTTTCTGCTGCTAGACCTGTGAAGGGGAATCTAATTCACACTTGCTTATAAAGCACCCAGACAGATCCGTCATCACCGATTTTTTGAGAGGGCGATGAACTGCTCTGACTGTCGAGCCCATTCATTTCTCATTCCACACAATTCTCCGCCTCGTCAGTGCGGTGGCGCATGCCTGGAATCCGGCACTGTGGAGGTAGCAGCCAGGGTTGGTGGATCACCGCACACGAATGCGCTGAGTCTCCACGTCGAAGTGCCATTCCCAGGCTCGTCAGCAGAAGGCAGTACAGCAAGTGGACTAATCGCCATCAGTTTCCATCTGTGCGGTTGCCTCCTTGCATGCATGGGTTTTCTGTAGGCGCTTTGGTTTTCTCCCACGCGTAGTGTAAACGCTCATCATTCAGTGGCTGAAAAACATCTTAAATTAAAATAAATGCAGGACCCCACCTGCAAAAAAACCAATCTTACCACTCAGCAGTGGCTGGTTATCCTGGATGAACAAGAATCAATCAAATGTTCCTCGTTGGATACGCCCGCGGTGAGTGACACAGGAGGTGTCCACGCGCCTTTCATCGCTGTCTCGGTGGGGCGCGATCGCACACTTGGCGGCCCCCCTCCCCCCCCCAGCACTCGAGGCGTGCGGGGCGGTCGCGCTCGCTTCATGACGCTTCAAACAGCCCGCGGGGCTCGCGTGCCAAGCCTGGCGTGAAGTCTTCTGATTTGGTTTGCGGGGTCCTGAGTTTCACGATGCGCGTTTCCGACGTTTATGCAAGCATGTGATGCTACGCCGTGCCAGCTCGCACTCTGCTCTTTTGTGTTTAGTTTGTTGGCCCCCCCCCCCATCACCCTTGCCGCCACACGTCCGATTAGCACGGTCGGATACGTACGGTGCGAAAGAAGTTCAAACGCTCGCCCAGCCCCACGCGTACTTCGCCCCCTTGCCCACCCCTCTCTACCCCCACCTGTCCCCCTGCTACCGTGCATGAAGGGCACAGCCACTGTGGGTGAGCGTCGTGGGGTCTGGACACCGCCCCCCCCCCCCCCTTCAAATGTTGAGATATAGTACAAAAAAAACCCACGCAAAACATTTCGGACAAGAATCGTGGTATTTTTAACGTCTCGCGAGGCGACACGACCGTTGATTAATGCCCGGCGATGGAATCCTTTAAATACGCGGTAGCGCGCAGAATCTTTATTTGTTTTAATTGTCCTGGAGGAATCCGATGAGCTGTGAAGCTTTTTCACAGACGTCCAGTTGGGGCGGGTCAGCGAGTTACAAAAAAAAAACAAAAACAAACGGTAGGAGTGTAAGCTAGAGAAGAAGAGATAATCAAGTAACTAAAAAAAATACAATATGTAACATACCTATGTTTGGGTCTTTCGGTAAAGTCACGTAGATAGGTTCAAAGAAAATAACCAAAAATATTTTTTGTTATTTTCAAGAATATGAATTCCTGCTGTCACGAAAGCTTTAAGTCAAGATGTAACAAACCTGTCAACCCCTTATCAGTGCCTACCTTATTACAGACCAGCTCAGACTTTATTGGTCACCTCGTGCCCTTTTAAATCTCAACGTTCATCCTACAAAGTCCCATCACAAGGGATACACACAAACAAATAGACATCTTTTTGCCCGTATTGAAACGGCTGTACGCCGTATGGACCTGAAAACTCAATTTGCCTGTACAAGAATACGGGAAAACCATATGAGTTGACAGGTATCCTGTAAGTACGAATTACATAAATGCACAAATTCCTGCCGATTTTTCAACACTAAATGCAATTTTGGGCAAGGCAGCAAAACAACAAAAACAGTCCCAGATCAAACCAAGACAACACACAGTCCCTCAATAAAATATGTACATTAATATTGAATGATGGATACACTGAGTAAGTAGCCAGCAGCGTTTGTGTTTATGCGGTATAATTATAGTGCAGCATAACTTATCTTATCCCTGACACGGCGGGGCGGGGGTGGGGGCGAACTTCACAGAACCGATCTGTGATTTGACCAATAACCCCTGGCATCCACTCGCTAGTCCACTGATCTTCATTCGCAAGGCCCGCAGGCCACTGGTGGTCTTTAGTACGGCCCCTAATGTGCGCCCCCCCCCAAATAATACACAACCAATGTGATAACACCCCACCCGCCCGTCCGTAATGCTGTCGAACTCCAATGGTTTCAAATGTGTGGCGGTGCTCGCACTGACGATGTCTTACCCCCCTCTGAAAATTAGTGGACACTGGCGCTAGTCTGACACCACCAGCTTCCACAGTGCGTCTCTGCGCCCATTCTGCGCTCCCATCTCTTGACTTAAAGCTTTCGTGACTGCAGGAATTCATTTTATTTGGGTCTTTCGGTAAAGTCAAGTAGATAGGTTCAAAGAAAATAGCAAAAAAAATAACAAAAAATGACGACGTTTCGATCACAACACGAGCGATCGTAATCAGGAGGAAAAAAAAGGGGGAAAGCTGCTGAGGCAGACTGCTTTTAAAGGTTAAAATGGGTGTAGTCCAAGGGTCATAAACAAAGTGGGCGGGGCTAGTGATGTTAATGTGAGAAATTAGCACGTTAATGTAAGATCGGAGGGTGACCTCTACGACGAGTGTGCGCGGGTGGCTATGTTAATGTGAGAGATTGGCATGTTAATGTGAGAGATTGGCATGTTAATGTGAGAGATTGGCATGTTAATGTGAGAGATTGGCATGTTAATGTGAGAGATTGGCATGTTAATGGCAGATCGCAGAGCAGCAACGTGGAGCTCGACGAGCGAGGTGGCTGTGTTAGTGTGCAAAATTTAACCTGTTCATGTAAAATCAGAGAGCCGAAAATAACAACTAACATCGGAAGGTGGTAGGATGGGAACATCACAGCCAGTTATGACTTAAACTGGTTGATAACGTCCTTGCAATGATTGCTCACGACTTCAATCGAGAAGATGGGTATAAACTGAGCAATCATTGGAAGGACGTTATGTGGACGTTATGTGATCAAACCTCGTAGTTTTTTGTTAATTTTTTGTTATTTTCTTTTAACTTATCTACGTGACTTTACCGAAAGACCCAAAGAATATGAGCTCCCATCTCTGTGTAAAGACGACCTGACACGCTTCTCTTGAGATGGCACTTTATTGAAGACACATTCACTTAACATCAAGCGGAGACCCCCACTGCAACAGCCCCGAGTCTCCCGCGCATCTCCCCCTTTTATACCAACCGAGGCCACGCCCCCCTTCTCAATCATTCTCGCTGACTCTGGACGCTCGCTCCACCGGCAGACTCCACCCTCCTCTTCCATCTCCTGACCATGCTCCCTTTTCGATCATTCCAGTAGTCACCAGCCCCCCCGCACTCACAACTGACTCCCCTGTTCTAGATTTGAAGCTTTCGTGACTGCAATGATTCATATTCTGAGGTTTTTTCGGTAAAGTCACGTAGGTAAAAACATTAAAAAGTAAAATAAAATAAAAATAAAAATCACGACGTTTCGGAGGCAACACAGACGGAAGCTTGTGTTGCCTCCGAAACGTCGTGATTTTTATTTTTATTTTATTTTACTTTTTAATGTTTTTACCTAAGTGACTTTACCGAAAAAACCTAAGAATATGACTCCCCTGTCATTACCTCCCGTGGCCACTAGTGCATTCACACTGTAGGCTGACTCCCCTGTCACTAGTCCACTCACACCGCATGTAGACTCTACTGCCATTACATCTGCAACCTCCTCCTCTTCCTGCATTCCAGGGTGGGGGGGGGGTTCTCAAACTCCACCACTTCTTTCTACTCCTAGGCTCTGCTTCCCCATTCATCACTCTCTTCAAATGCAAACGTTGTTTCTGCGTCTCGGGTATCAGATTAGTGAAAAATAACTTTAAAAAAACCTTCATCGCGATCCCACGGTGGAGGTTTTGAAACGCTTATTTCAGCTTTTTCTCACTTAGATCCTCTTGTGTCGTTGCGACATTGTGGCTTAGCCGCCCCTCCCCCCTTTTGAACGGAGCATTTGTGAGACCGATCAACTGCGAAGGGTCCTGGCTCAGAGAGGGAGACACCGGGACAGTGAGGGATGGACAACAAAAGGAAAGATAACGAGAGGGAGAGAGGTGGGGGATATAGTGGACAAGACAGCAGAACACAACGAGTGGAGTCGTAGCGATGGATAAAGGCTGGCACAGACACGGACACGCGCGTAGAGGAGCCCGAGATAGCAAGTGACAGAAAGCTAAGCAAAGACAAAGAGACAGAGACACACACACAGGCAGGCAGGCGAATAGAGGAATGAGCCAAGACTCAGCACGGACATGGACAGGCACGGCCTTTTGTATCGTGCCCCAGATTTTGAAACACCATCGCACTAAGCACGGGTGCGCGAACGCGCGGGGCGATGCGAGCGGGCGACCAACGACAGGGCTCGCACTCGGGGGGCTCATTCAGAGAGGTTGGGGGGCACGACACCGGCACGCGAGTCGTGGCGGAGCAGGAGACCGAAGAGCCTGCCACCTTCCTCCCCCTCCGATTAGAAATCCACGAAACACCTGCTGGCTAGGGACCCCCCCCAACACCGCCACCGCCGCCCCTTGCCGCTTAAATTGCTGAGATTTGCCAGCACGAGTCAGCGACAATAACACTATTTTTTGTTGTTGGGTAGTAAGTGTTTTTTTCCAATTGCTTATGCCTCTAAAGTATAGAAAATGGCTATTATTCCCCACAAACTTTGCTTTTGTGACCAAGACGGATATTTAGAAATGTACCTATTTTCAATGAGAACACGTGGTGTGCATTTGTGTCTTTCCTTCACAAAGCTTGTGGGGAATAATAGCCATTTTCTGTACTTTTGAGGCATAAGCAATTATCAAATAACACTTACAACCCAGGAACAAAAATCGTGGTACATCGTGTAATAGGGAGAGAGAAAGAGAGAGATTGCTATCGTCTCCACCGCGAAGTGTGCACGAGCAAATAGAAAAGTCCGCTCGCGATGCCGGCAGAGTAAGACATTTTAATCTAAAGCATTCAATTTTCACGGGCATGCATGCAATATATCCCCTTGTCGTGGATTGTGAGGACTTCTGCCTATGTACGGGATATAATCAGCTTCTTCTATTACGAATCCATTTTCAGTCCATCGCAGCATGCGGGGGCCCCCCCCTCTTAAGACACAATAGCCTCGGCTGTGTGAGCTTTAGACCACCGCGGGTTTGCCAATCAGAATATCCCGATGTGTCGCTTTACTCGGGTACCGTAAGCCCTAGGAGGCCCCGCATTCTCATAAGCTATGCAGGGTTTTGGCCCAATAAATTGCTTGGATGGGAGACCACGGAGAGAAACAGACCAACTACATGCGATTTTCACGACACACACTGAAGTTGGGGCAAAACCAATATTGTGGCTTGGAGATATTGGGGCAATCCTTTTTAAAGAGCCTTTGAAATGATTTATTTCGACCACGGCACTCGCCAATTATTGGACATTGAAGATTCTGAGAAGAGGTTTTCCCTTTTTCTTTCTCAACAAAGCAGGTGTTAAGATGTTAAAACACCAAACTGAAACCTTTTACAAGGAATCATGTCTGCATTAACCACAATACTTGTGGTCAGAATGCAAACAAAAAACGTACTCTGATAATGTATGCATTGTCTTTGAAACTGATTGGTCCACACCAGAGACAGCTTTCTTTTGAGCCGATGTTAAAACGGTGCCGCATTCAGTGACTCTGTGAAACCTCATGAATCTTGGCCAGAGACGGAGTGCGGAGTTACACCTACAACCTCAACTGTGCTGTTGTGCACATTCGAGTACTCGGATCAAAGTAGAAAATAACCCTGCTTTGCACCAGACGCACCACTGTCGCCATAAGGTGGAACAAGTCTGTGATAAGACGAAATTTTGCACGCACATTTCATTGTAAATTCCATGACATTTGGCAGGTTACTGTGTGGCCAGTGGGACCTTAATGTCGATCGTGCATGTGAATTATCACGATGAGATAACGACAACAAACCACACCCAACTGTGGAATCATGCAGTCTACCCGGCCTGGCCGGTTGGTCGGGTTATATTCGATAGAGCTCGCTTTGCTGTCTTGTAGAAATATTTTTGGGTTTTTTGTGAAGATTCTGCACATTCTTAAAAATTGTGATTTTCCCGAATTATTTGCCGCATTGCACAATCTGCGTCGTCTCACGAGACCAAGAGTGCATTCAAATCTCTCGAAGAGCGGTGCAGCTCCTTCGTGTTCGAGAGCGGGCCCATGAAAGCGAACACTACAGAGCTACCTCCGAGGTCCCTTCAATTGGCATAGACTGCAGAACTTTTCACCCGCATCTACTACGGAGAGGGATGTTCGTCGCTTGCCATTCTAACCATTATTTTCTATTCTTACAGCTTGAATTCAGTCAAATTAAACGCAGGAACAAATTTAATTTTGGTGCAGTCATAGAGATCATCGACTCTACATTTGAGAATCTTATTTAATCACAAGTGGCTACCTGGATTTGAACCCAAGAGTTCAGGACTACCATCTCAGTGCTTCGACGCTGCAATGCCAAATCCATAAATACGGAGACATCACAGCGATACACTCCACTGCTCCTGACGCGGTTCGCTAGCTTGACCACCTGAATGTGAGATTGTAGTTGTTGTGCATCTACAAAAGCCATACAAAAGAGGAAGTGCTTTGACTTCTGAGCCACCTGGTCGCCTAAGACCGCGCGCATTCTTGTAAAGCCGTGCGACGGTGGAAGGGTGTTTAGAGCGGGAGAAGGGAGGTCTGGGGATTTTCAGGGCAGACTACGGGAGCAGGAAAAAAAGGTAAAAAAAAGAAATGGGATGATTCCCAACAGAATTGTCTGGAAATAATATCGCAGGTAGTCAGTACATTTCCCATGTTTACACTTTACGCGAGTGCGACTGCACGCGTGACTTCGTCGCCAGTTCCTGATTCCAGCAAATGTGCAGCAGCAAAAGCAGGAGGATAACACCAGCAGCAGTCTACAGGCCGGATGTAAGGATGGCGACTTTAGC